>NW_006408542.1:12588894-12609982 GCF_000296735.1 Chrysochloris asiatica
AAAATCTGCTGCACCAGACCTCTCTGAAGTGTTAAAGAGCAAACATATCAGTTTAAAGACTAAGGTGTGCCTGACTCGAGCCATGGTGTTTTTAATAGCCTCATATACATGTGAAAATTGGACAGTGAATAAGGAAGGCCATAGAAAAATTTATGCATTTGAATTATTGTATTGGCGAAGAATACTGAGAGTACCATGGACTGCCAGAAGAACAAACAAATCTGTCTTGAAAGAAGTGCGGCCAGAATGCTCCTTAGAATCCAGAATGGAGAGAATTTGAGATTTCATCTCTTGTACTTTGGACATGTTGTTAGGTGGGTTCAGACCATAGAGAAGGAAGTCATGCTTGGTACAGTGGAGGATCAATGAAAAAGAGGAAGATTCCCAACAAGATGGATTGACATAATGGCAGCAACAATGGGCTCAAACATAAGAATAACTGTTAATATGGTGCAGGGCCAGCCAGTTTTTTTGTTCTGTTGTGCATAAATTAGCTAAGAGTCTGAACTGAAAACAACAACAATTAAGAACAAAGGGCTGCTCTGTACTTCAAAATCAGGAAAAATGTGTGTCAGTTTTGTGTCCTTTCACTATACTAATGCAGTCTGTATGCTGAATAAATAATCAAAAAAGCCGGACTATATGAAGAAATATGTAGCATCAGGATTGGAGGAATGCTCATTAAGAACCTTCAATGTGCAGATGACACAACCTTGTTTTGTAGAATTGCAGAGGACCCACGATGTTGGCGAAGAATATTGAAAATGACCTGGACTGCCAGAAGAAAGAGCAAATCTGTCTTGGAAGAAGCACAGCCAGATGCTCCTTAGAAGTGAGGATGGTGAGATTTGGTCTAAGGTACTTTGAAAACATATGTGAAGGACCAGTCCCTGGAGGACATGATGCTTGGTAAAGTGAGGGCCAGTGAAAAGAGGAAGATACTCAAGGAGATGGATTGGCGCAATGGCAGCAATGATTGTGAGGATGGAGCAGGACCAGGCGGTGTTTCCTTCTGTTGTACATAGGGTCGCTGTGCGTCTGAACAGGCACAATAGCACCTAACAACAACAACAGAGTTTAGAAATTTGTGGTTTAGGATCAAGAATGGTGTGAGGACTGGTGGCAATATTTATTTTGAAAATGTCAAGGACTGCCACCTCCATTTAGATGTCTTTTAAAAATGAGAATCTAAAATACTCTAACGTGAATCCCAATGTAGACTATAAGCCAAGAATCCTTGGCTTACAGAATCGTGGGGGCTGGTTCTTCCCAAGTTACCATGCACAGAAGCAAAACTTGGCAGAATCTGAAACAAAGGATTTTGATCTTATTCCTACCATTGCTTCCACAGGAGGAAGCAAAACAAACTTCTGGGCTATATCCATTACTGTTCTAAGTGGCACCAAGATCCCACTAGGCGCTGATTGGGAGAGAATGCCACCCTGCTCTCTGTCCCGAGATATCAGCATCTCTGGAGGTAGTCCCAAGAGACTTAGATTTATGGCCAGATTTTTCTCCCTTCACTTTTCTTTCTTTATTTTTTGAGCATTGTGTGTGTGTGTGTGTGTGTGTGTGTGTGTGTTAGGTAAAAGTTTCTACAGCAAATTTGTCTTCCATTCAATAATTTATACACCAATTGTTAGTGAGATTGATTATTATCCCTAGAATGTGTCAGCACTCTCTGTCCCCACTTATTTTCTGCAGAGTTCTGTGTCTTGAGGAAAATTTCTACATATAATCCAGCTGCTACTCTGACACCATTTTCATTGAGTAATTCATGATGATGTCACACTAACCAGGCACTAGGGGAAGCCCTGCTTTTAAGTGTTGGCTCTTAATTTAGGAATTTTTATTTTCTGACTTCCCTCCCTTTTTCGCTGGACTCCACTGCTTTTGAGGCAAAATGCCTGAGTGGTGAAGTGTTGCCTGCTTTTAACAAAAAGAATTCCTGCTAGTTGAGAGGCAAATGGCTGAGTGGAATAAAAATGTGCGTCCTGTAATAGTACATCTTAATTGAAGACTTGGCAAGAGAGGAAGGATGTGTGGGCCTAGTGTAAGCTCCACCACTTATGATGGGGTTCGTGGAGCGCAGATGAGAAGATGCGCTGGGGGCACTGAATGCACAGCCTCTGGACCGAGCCTCAGTCACATGTACCTAGGGAGCCACATGCACCTAGGGAGCCAAATGTTCCCTGTACCTGAGCAGCCACATCCCCACCTTCTTTCCTCGCCTCTAGCCTGCTCTGTATAGCGAGAGAGCAAAAGGCAAGTTTGGCAAACCCTGCCTGTAAAAGCCTAATCCAAACAGCATGTCCGCTGAGCTCAGCGGGTGACTCATGTGCAGTGATGTGTGAGGCCAACGAGCAGAGATTAGGATCTGGCTCGCCCGCCAGCCTGCCCCACACTTCCTTTGATCAACTCTGATGGTTTTTAATTCTGTAGAAGCAGCTTCCTGCCAGCGGCAAGCACCTCTCGGTGGAGACTACAACCGCGTCTACGCTGACCTACTTGTCAGAGGCAAGGTGGGCGTGTGCTCATGGCACTGGGGCTGACATCCCGGGCTCACAGCCCATGCAGAGCAAGAGGGGAGCCTCTTTCATGGAGGTGCCCGGTGGTGACATCAGAAGATTGCGCCTCAGCCAACACCAGCAAGGCCACGCGTGTGAACAGTCCGGTCTCTGAACCTGGTGTTGGCATGGCTCAAAAATCCATGGCTAGGGAGAAAGGAAAAAAAAACAAAAACTGAGACGCTCTTTAGGGGATGTTTAATTGTAAGCTGGGGCATTTCTAAAGACAGAGTCTGGCACGAAGTGGAACACTGGACCCATCAGAAATACGATTTCAGGGGGGTGAAAAGCACACACACACAAAAACATGTACTCGGAATGTACTCCATTTTGAGCAAAACAAAGTACATTCCGAGTACATGTTTTTGTGTGTGTGTGTGTGTGTTTTCCACCCCGTGCTCAGTTGGAATGTGCTTACCTCTTGATTCTTCCAAATCCCTTCAATCACTACTGCCAAACAGAGCACCTGAAACTTGGTCTCTTTCCCTCCCTCCTGTCTTGCTCCTTGTCTCTCTCTCTTTTTCTCTCTCTACTAGTTGAGAAGCAAATGACTAAGTGAAGGCAAAATGTGCCTCCTGCAATAATACGTCTTACGTTTTCTCTCCTAAAGAAGTAGAATCCTAATTCTCAATCTGGACTGTATTTTAGAAACACTTTGGGATGGGGTGTGGTTTTGAAAAATCCCCCTGCCCAGGCTCCACCCCAGAATGATTCAACCATGATCTCTGAGGAAGGCTAGGGTGGTAATGTTTAAATGTCCCCATTGTAATTGTACATTCAGTTAGAAATCATTGCGATTTTAGTGTTCCATGGAATCTGCTGTGAGCTGTCTCTTCCTTCATCCTCCCATGCAGTTTGACAATCTCTGAAAACTAGTGTGTCCTTTCAGGTTAAGGGAAGATGTGAGCTGGATGTGATCACTATGCTATATGAAAATGAGAATTTGCTCAGCTGGGGGAACTGAAGAAAAAACTCAAGCCTCGACTTTCGTTATTGAAAGATTCTCTGGGCAAATTGTTGAATGATACAGCATACATCAAGAAAAGATGGAAGGAATACACAGAGTAATTGTACCAAAAGGAAATGGTTAATGTTCAACCATTTCAAGAGGTACCATATGAACAAGAGCCAATGATACTCAGTAAGGAAATCCAAAGTGCATTGAAAGAAGTGGCAAAGAGCAAGGCACCAGGAATTGATGGAATCAAAATTGAAATCTTTCAAGAAAGTGAAGTGGCACAAGAGGCACTCACTCATCTCTGCCAAGAAATTTGGAAACTATCTGGCCGACTGATTGGAAGAGATCAATATTTATGCCCATTCCAAAGAGAGGTGACCCAACAGAAGGCGGAAATCATCGGACAATCTCTTTGATATCTCAAGTGAGTAAAGTTTTGCTAAAGGTAATACAGAAACGGCTACAATCATACATTGACAGAGAACTTCCAGAGGTTCAAACTGGATTCAGAAGAGGCCGTGAAACGAGAGATATCATTGCTGATGTCTGATGGATCTTGGCTGAAAGCAGAGAATACCAGAAGGATGTTTACCTGTGCTTTATTGACTACGCAAAGGCTTTCGATTGTGTGGATCATGACAAGCTATGGACAACACTGAGAAGTATGAGTATTCCAGAACACTTAATTTGTACTTCTGAGAAATCTGTGCCTAGACCAAGAAGCAGTTGTTCGAACAGAGGATGGGAACACTGAATGTTGTAAAATTGGGAAAGGTGTGCAACAAGGTTGTGTTCTTTCACCATACGTATTCAACCTGTATGCTGAGCAAATAATACGAGAAGCTGGGTTCTATGAAGAAAAACGTGGCGTCAGGATTGGAGGAAGACTCATTAACAACCTGCGATGTGCAGATGATACAACCTTGCTTGCTGAAAGTGAAGAGGACTTGAAACATTTACTTATGAAGATCAAAGAGCACAGCCTTCCATATGGATTACATCTCAATGACAAGAAAACAAAAATCCTCACCACTGGACCAATAAACAACATTCTTATCAATGGAGAAAAGATTGAAGTTGTCAAGGACTTCATTCTTCTTGGATCAACTATCAACACTCGCGGAAGCAGCAGTCAAGAGATCAGACGACGTATTGCATTGGGCAAATCTGCTACACAGGAAATTTTTAAAATATTGAAGAGCAGAGATGTCAGCTTGAGGGCTAAGGTGGCCTGACCCAGGCCATGGTGTTTTCAATAGCCACATATGGATGCGAAAACTGGACAGTGAATAAGGAAGATCGTAGAAAAATTGATGCCTTTGAGTTGTGGTGTTGGAGGAGAGTACTGAAAGTGCCATGGACTGCCAAAAGAACCAATAGATCTGTTTTGGAAGAAGTGCAGCCAGAGTGCTCCTTGGAGGCCAGGATGGCTAAACTTAGTCTCTCATACTTTGGACATATTGTCCGGAGGAAACAGTTGCTGGAGAAGGATGTCATGCTGGGTAAGGTGGAGGGTCAGAGAAAAAGAGGAAGACCCCTAATGAGATGGATTGGCCAGGTGGCATCATTGATGAACTCATGTGTGGCAGCAGTAGTGAGGTTGGCCCAGGATCGGACATTGTTTCGTTCTGTTGTGCATGGGGTTGCTATAAGTCGGTTCAGACTCGATGGCACCTGACAACAACAACATTAGCATAGTGGTTACGAATCAGCCTGCTAACTTAGAGTCAGCAGTTCAAAACTACCAGCTGTTCCACGGGAGTAAGATGAAACTTTCTGCTCCCGTAAAGATTTACAGCCTTGGAAACCCCATACAGGGTCTCTATGAGTCGGAACTGACTCCATGGCACATAACCACCACCACCATTAAAAGTATTTACTATCCCACTGAGACTTAGCATAGAGAATATGAATGAAGGACTGAAATAAAGGGTAGATGGCTTTGACAGGGAAAGTAGGCAATGGTACAGCACACAGAACAACAAACAACTCAATGGAACTTTCTGGGGTCAGATTTGGGTGTGGTGGTAAGAGATTTGGGGGTTGACACCGTCTAGGTATTATTGGAATTCTAGGTGGGACAATTCTTTCTTGGAACTATTCTACCTACTGCTGTGTTGATCTTCCTGGTCTCCACCCACCAAACATGAGAACCAGTCTCCTATAAGTCCACGGATAAAACACAGGTCCCATAGTTAAATTCGAATTTCAGATAAACAGCAAATACTGTAATCTTTTGAACATACTTACGGTAAAAAATGGTACTGTAGGATAAGCACTAGACTGCTTAACCACAAGGTCAGTGGTTCAAACCCACCAGTCACTCCTTAGAAACCCTATACAGGATTGCTATAAATCATGAATCTGGACTGACTTAAAAGCATTTAAAAACAATAAAGTGCTAAAAATGTGTTTGCTGTTTAACTGTAATTTGCACTTAACTAGACATCCTGAGCCTGAATTTTACTTACTTAAATCTGGCAGTCCTAGCTGTGGGTAGCAGACTAGGGAGGAAACTCTCAGGCCTTTGAGGGAGTGGTGAGTCTCACCAGTGTGGTACTACCCCCAGGGACCATGAGGAAAGCATGTAGACATTTGAAGTTGTTCCAATGAGATTGCTACTGGCATTTAGTGGGTGGGGACCAGGATGCTAAACACACTGCAGCAAGTGGGATAATTCCAATGAAGAATTGTCACACCTAAAATGCCATTAGCACCTAGTCTAGTCTCACCTACTTCCCCATTTTACTGAGGATTGGCCTTGTCACCTTCACAGAGTTACTACCCAGAAAGCAATGCGTTAACCCTTCACAGAGGCTCAGACCTGACCCTAAGGAAAGAAACACTGAGGAAAACTCCCAGGTTCCTGCCCAATGCCTCCTATAGTCAAACCAAAATATATAACTACCCTGATGAAATAAACCCCTGAAACTAATTCCAAGCTTCAAAGCCCACAATATCATCTTCCCCAAGAATTCTTTATTGCTCTAGTCTTCTGTAATATGTTTTCTCAATCCCTAAAGTCCTTATTCCAATTTACTACTTGAACATACTCTTCTAATAATCTAACTAGCCTGGCACATCAAGAGAGTAAGATCAAGTTCTGGGTGACCATGGTCAAATTGCTGGTTAGTTGGTTTGGCTGTACCTTTCCTGCTTCTAATGTACCGACAAGAAAGTTAAAGTTAAAATGGAAGGGAAGACAGGAAACCATATAGAGAAAGGAGATGACCAGGAACCAGAGATAAGATCATTTTGTAAATGGGCACTAAATTTAAGTCTGTGCTTCCTGATAGAGTAAAAAGGGAAACACCATTACTCATGTCGCTCTTATCTGAAAAAATAAAAGAAAAAAGGAAATGCAATCTTTTTCCTGATACCAAATTCTACCTTATCACATAGACCCTAAAAGATGGAACTGAAATATTATAATGGGCAATGGTTTCATCTGAATTTTCATAAGATACAAAGCAATGTCTTTTTATCTGATTTCCTATGTTTATCCTGTAAGAAATTTAGTAAGTGTTGAAGTTTGGGTCAATGAAGGCATGTTTTACAAGACAATAAATGGATTGGGTTTTAGTTTTCAACTACTCAGAGCTTTTATGAAGCCTTTGTGTATCTCCTCTAGAAGCTTCCAACTGCCTGGAGGAAAAGGTGGAGATGGGATGGGAACTAGATTTATGGAAGAGATAAAGGAAAGATGATTGGGAACAGCCACAGTCAGCTTCCCTCCCGAAGCTAGAACCAGAAGGTTGGAATTTCCCACCCTCTTCAGGAGGATCTTCCCAGCCACATCCCCAGGAAATGGGTAAAGGAAAACTGTGTGTCATAAAGACTCACTCCAGAAAACAGACCTAAGAATGACTGGAGGAACTACCTGAATTTATGGATCATTTTTTAAAGAATGCCACACTTTGACTTAAAGAATGCCATAATTTGCCTTTTCGCCCTAAGTTGTTATTAAGTGCCGTTAAGTCAGTTCTGACCCATAGCAACCCTGTATAGGATTTTCAAAGAGTGTCTGGTGAGTTTGAACCTCTGACCTTGTGGATCAAACCGACTTTGCAGTCCAGCGTATTAACCTACAGCGCCACAGTAGGGAACAAATAATTAGATGTTTCCAAAAAAAGTTTCCATTTTTGTTTCAGATGGTTTTTTTTTTTTGCTTTGTTTTGACCTACTCTTTAGATGGGAGGGAGAGTAAAACAAGCAAAAAATAAACCATGGATTAAAAACAAAAGCCACCTGGACAATACCAGTGAGAGGAAACTGTAATCTGGGGCCTTGAAATCCAGGGGCTGTGGGTCGCTGATTATTGCCTACGGCTCTTCTGCGTACCCACCCCCACACCCCCCATCACAAGTACCAGCTCTAATAGTGGAGAGCAGTGACAAAACCAAGATGAGCCATGCTATGTCAGGATCTACACATTATTGAAAGCTTACACAGTGGATCTGGAATGAGAGGCCAAGACCAAAGATGAAAATCTCTGACATGTCTGTTGTATTTAGATGGCATCAGTTTTGATTTCCTTTCAGCTGGTATGAAAAGGATGGCTCCAGTAGGCAGACAAATCCAGGTGAGGAGGGAACCTCCCCATCCATCACTACCTCTCTTCTCCTCTCCTCACTGAATCTGGGAAGGACCCCTGTGGGGGACAGGAGGACATCTAAGATGAAGTCTTTCCCTCTTTTACTGAGGAGAGGTGGGGGATAGAATCTTAGACTGGAAGGAACTGGTAGTGCTGTTCTTGCTTGATTAGATTGATTGCTTCTTGGGTCAATGGACACTGAGCTGGACACTGTAAGTGCTGGAGCATGTACTGAACTTCCATTCCAGTGGAACAACAAGAGCAGGATAGCAATGTTGGGCCCTCCCCTGGAATAAGAGGAAGAGAGTTTAATCCAGATTATTTTTGACTATCCAGCGTCTGAACTCCTTCCCCATATATAGGATTTTCACCACTTCATTAACCTTGGTGCCTAAGAGCAACCTCTTTTTAAGTCTTTTTTGCCATTGTAATATGGACACATAACTAAGATGGCAAATTAAGTTCACCTTCTGCAGAAGGGATCAGAAGCTACTGGCACCAACAAAGAGGAGGAGGGGATAATCCTTTCTGGGGAAGGTTTGCAGGGTCAGCCACATCCAGGCTTCAAGGGAAACAATGGTCATGATGGTATCCAGTGTGCAGTGCAAGCTATGGTCCAGCATTGGCCAGTAGCAGCAGTGGTATCCTCATCTTGGTCATTTAAAGCTGTGATTTTGTCTGTGGTCTTGTCTGTGGTCCTGAGTTCCTGATTCCTGTGTTTTCTGAGCCTGATTCTTCTGCCTTCTCAATGATTCTCTGCTTAAATCAGTCAGAATTGCTTTCTGTTTCTTGCAAGTAAGAACTGCAATTGGCTTTATGTCAATCGTTTGCAGAGACTTTCTTTTTTTTATTTTTTACTGCCTGCATTCTTCATGCTTCTGCCCTCCAAGCAATTCCAAAAGTAATCCAGAAAAGGAGGAATGAGCATGCAGAGAATTTGACCACAACTGGGAAGTGAGCCAAGAGTACTCTAAAGAGCCTGAATATTAGATCTTCAACTTTGTTAGGTGGGGTGGATGCAAGATTAATGGGACACAAAGCAATGGGCCATCTATCACATTGTATTATTTTTTTCTGTCTTACTTGGCTATGCAATGATTTCCCCTGGCATTTACAGAAACGTAAGTGCACAGACCAAGTTGGCCTTTGTACTCCCCAGCACCTAGGCCATTCTAAGTTCTCAGCATATTGTAGTAAAGGAATAACGATTGCTGTTTGAGAAAGAAAATTCAGAGAAGAGATACTTAATATATCCTTCATGTCTCTTTTTAAAAAGAATTCTCTCAACTATGCGGGCACTGAAGATTATGGTTTAGGAACTGAGTCAACATTACAGCTATTTGTTGGTCGATTGAGTAGCAAGAGACTGGATCTTTAGCCATCAGACAATCAGAAATAAGGATAACATACTCCCAGACAGGCAGAACTTGACATGGGTCGAGCTTAGACAGAACAAACACATCCACTCCTTCTCGGAACAGGGCACCAAGGATATCTGCAAGCTGAAATGAGATGGCTCTCCAGAATGCAGTTTGAGTCTGTTTTACTTGTGCTAACAACTATTTGTTTAAACCCTAAAACTGAGGTGGATGGGGAGTTAATTTGAGTCCAAAAAACTAAGAGTCAGGTTTCCCCAACAGCTACCTTAATTAACCCTAAAAGAAAGTCAATGTATCTCTTGCCAAAATTCAGATTCTGAGTAACATTCTTATTAGGTTTGTGTCCCCAAGGATGCATTTATTATAACCTCAAGGTCTAATTCTTGTTTGTAGGATTAACCAGTGAAAACTCATCTTAGACAAGTCTCTTAACTATTCTAAACTTCATTTCCCAATTTAAAAATCTCTGGTTTAAAATATAAGGTTTGGACTATTTCACTCACCAATTCCCTATATAAAATGCTACATTTCTATTTTTCCCCTTAAGGGTCAAGAACCGTATGTTCTTCTTCAATATACCCTGTAGACCAAGTGCAGTGGATACAAAAAGCACAGGCAGCCCTCAGAATGGGCCTTGTTCTAAAAAAGTCAAAGCTAGACTCCTCCAGGAACTTAATTAAGTCAGGACCTTGGGCTCTCCTGACTTCCATCAAGTAGATTCCAATTCACAGCGACTCTGCATAGTGTTTCCAAGGCTGTAAATCTTTCCTAGGGTAGAAAGCATGTTTTTCCTGCAGAGCAGATAGTGGGTTTGAACTGCAGAACTTATGATTAGTTACTTATCCTACAATGCCACCAGTTCTCCTTGGGATCTTGGGCTAGCAGCGATGAGGTTAAAAGGTAGAGAATGCATCCTGTGACTTGGAACTACAGGCTGTAAACACTTGTTATTGGTTAGTTCTCATTCATGAGAGTACAGCACTTACTGAAGTTATGTGAGCTTGAATTGTTGCTGACCCAGTGAACCCATATGGCAGTGTAGAACTGCCCTCATAGGGTTTTCTTGGCTGTAATCTTTACAGAAGCAGATTTCCAAGTCTTTCTCCTGTGGAGTCATTAGCCTACTAACAGACTTTTGGTTGTGCCACCAGAGTATAGAGAACTCTTGAATAGTTTTTAATGCCTAAGTTTGTCACTGGAGCTGGATTTCCGAAGAACCTACTTCTAATTTGGGCTTATCTTTAAATTCACATTGAACAGTTGTTGTTGTTAATGTGAGTAGGTTCCCACTCATGCAGGGTTTCCTAGGATGGGCATGTGGACTTGAACTGCCAACCTTGAGGTTAGCAATCTTTATCCTGCAACACCACACGAAGACTCCAAATTGAACACATTGTTAGGAGTCACTTTTTAATGATGCCTGGAGCTAATGGAGGAGGGGATTGTGAGAATCATACACATACACAGGCATAACTCATTTTATTACACTTTGCTTTGTTGCACTGCACAGATATTGTATTGTTTGGGGGCTTGGGTTTTTGGGTTATTTCGTGTTTTATTTTATTGGAGGTTTGTGGCAACACTGCAACAAGCAAATCTATCAGCGCCATTTTTCCAGCAGCATGTAATCACTTCATGTCTCTCTGCCACATTTTGGTAATTCACAATATTTCAGACTTTTCCATAATGCTCTTGCAATCTTAATAGACTACAGTTTAGCGTTAACATAACGTTTATATCCACTGGGAAACCAAAAAGTTTGGGAGACTCACTTTATTGCAACACTCACTTTATTGCTGTGCTCTGGAAAGGAACGCTTGTGTGTGTATATATATATGTGTGTTGTTGTTGTTAAGTGCCGTCGAGTCAGTTCCAAACCATAGAGACACTCTAGAGGGTTTCCAAGGAGCGATTGGTGAGCTTGAACCACCAACCTTGCAGTTCAAAGCGACTTTGCAGTCTAGCGCATTAACCCACAGCCCCACACCAGGACTCTCTGCTTCCACTCTCTTTCATATATATCTATATCTATATCTATCTATCTATCTATATCTATATATATATAGCATTTGCATATGTACAGCCGTTTGAACCACAAGATCGGCATCTCAAGCTCACCAGCTGCTCCTTGGAAACCCTATACAGGGTCGCTATGGTGGGTCGGAACCGACTTAATAACTATATATATATAAGGAGCTCTGGTAGCGTAGTGGTTACGAATCGGGCTGTGAACCTTAAGGTCAGCGGTTCGAAACTACCAGCCGCTCCGCGGGAGAAAGATCAGGCTTTCTACTCCCGTAAAGATTTACACCCTCGGAAACCCTGTACAGGGTCGCTATGGATCGGAACCGACTCGACAGCACTTAACAACATATATATAATAATTTGGCTTTGACATGTGGCGTCTACGACAATTGCTTTTGCTCATTGAGGCTACCGTGACTCTTTTGGTCATGGACTTAGAGTGATAAGCAGATTTGAAGGTCACAAATGACAACAGAAAGGATGTTCATCTCAGTTCCTCTGTTTCCTCCCTGAGGACAGAGGACAGGACTCCAGAGGAAATAGAGTTTAGAATGAAAATAAGTAAACCCCAGTAGGGGGAGCAGGGAATAGTTGGGATGGCCACAGACAGGGGGCTGAACTGTGAGTAAAAATCTGATGCCCTTCATTACTTCGAGGAAGAGCAGCCACATCTTCCCAAATCCAGGCGCCCCAACATGATTATGAGAGCCCCACCCATCAGCCCACAGACTGCCAGGACTGCTGCGGAACCAGTGAGACTCCTTGGGAAGCTGCCCAGGTTTCTGGAAGAGCAGCCTTAGTCCTAGGTGGATGCTTGAACTCCAGAATGGAGTGAGAGGAAGAGGGGGGGCAGGGCTGCCACTTAAAGGTG
Organism: Chrysochloris asiatica; assembly: GCF_000296735.1. Lineage (NCBI taxonomy): Eukaryota > Metazoa > Chordata > Mammalia > Afrosoricida > Chrysochloridae > Chrysochloris > Chrysochloris asiatica. Next base: position 12,601,289 of record NW_006408542.1, read on the forward strand.
TGTGTGTGTGGGAATATATATATATAATTTTTTTTTTTTTTAGGGAAAAGTTAATTTCATAAAACTTGTTCTCAATTTTGTACTATGGCCAACAGCCAATTCCTTCTCCCACTGGCAGAAGGCAGGGCAGACTGAGCAGGCGCATAGAGGCTCTCAGCACACTTTGATGTCAACAGAGGTAGGCAGGGCAGGCCCTCCTGGAACTGTAGAGTCAGCAGAGTTATCTCTGGTACTCCTCCCTTCCCCCTTGCTTCCCCTTTCTCCACCCATTTCCCCCCTCTCAGCTTCCAGCTCCTCATATCCCAGGGGACTCAGCAACATCCGAAAGCTCGCCACCAATGCAAGATATGAGGGGCCAGCTCTTTGCTCCAGCTATCAAAGTCTGCTTCCCCCTTCCCAGTTTAAAGCAAACAAAGGCATGCATTCCATACATTTCCTAAGAAAAGAGGGTGGATACAGAAACCTTGTCGGCTGTGCTCTGTTTGTTAAATCCCCAGAGTTTGGGGCCTGGAGTTTGAAGTTGCTTTCTTACCTTCTGGGCTTTTGTTTTGTTTTTTTAAGATTGAGAAGTGCCTCAAACCAATACAGCTGCTTGGTTTATAGCTCAAATTTAAACCACAAATTATAAAATGAGAAATCTGTGCTCAAATCTCTTCCAGGAAAGACTAGTTGTCAAGATTAAGTTACAACCTCATGGACGTATGAGTGAATCTAGCTGCTAACTAACTCTCACACTCATTTTCCTGTTGGAGATGTTTTTTCTTCATGAACTTTCACTGTTTCTGAATAGTTTAAACAAACAAAATGACTGAAGACAGGAAAGCCATCAGATATTTCTTAATCCGTGGGTCTGCAGGCCTTTCTGTGTAATGGCCGCTTTCAACTTGCGAAGTACCCAAGGAAGTTGAAGAATTCTCTTTGTTCTTGACCACTTACTGCCAGAAAACGGTGAGAAATGGCTTCACACTGTGCTTGCTTCAAACGCTAGTTGGAACGTGTGGTATGTGGTAAATCAAAGCTGTTTTAAGGAATTTGGGTCTTAAAGTATCCCTTCAGTGAGTCCGGCTGGATTGCAACATGAATTACTGTATTTTGTTACCATGAAAATCAATTCTTTGGAATGCTTTTACAGGGTCTGGTCTAGTGTGAGATCAGTGTGACGAGCAATTAGGCCACATGTACACTTTTCCTGTAATGCCTGTAATGACCACTGCTCTCTGCCACAGTTTTGGCGGGAGGAAAGAGGAGAGGTGAAATTCGTGTTTAAGGCACAGATCTTGCCTCACTGCACAGTTTGTCACACTGACCTCATTTTGATTACCTGAGACCACACAGAGCCACTCTGTGGTCCAGGGTGTTTCTCCAACACAGTGACTCGGTGACAACTGTGACCGAGTTTTTCCAAGGCCCCACAAGCCTTGAGGATTATCAGACTGTGAGTCAGAATCCCTTTAGCATTTACTCCTAAATTCATCTCCTATTTCTTTTACACCCAAGACCCCCGGGTCTCACCCTTTCCTGGAGTATTCAGGTCCCGGGTGCTAGCTTTTGTGTTCGTATGTCATTTCAGGTTATCACTCATCCTAACTACTGTGGGTCCCACTGTGGCTATTCTTGTCCCTTTTTTTTCCCTCTGAAGTCAGTCCTGCTGCTTTTTCTGGGAGAGTTGTGGAGAGAGGTCTTTTCCTGTGATTATAGCTCTTTCTTCCAATTTTGACTAGTCTGGCGTCTCTATGATTACAGCTTATTAGGCCTCCTGAGCTAGAAGGCCTTTTAGTTTTCCTTTTCTTTTTATGCCGTTTTGTTTTAATTTTTAAAAATAATAGTTGTTGCAACTTATTTTTGCAAATAAGTTTAAAGATGAAAATAAAAATGGTTATTAATCCCACACTATAGCTAATCCGTGGTATTTTTTTTTAATGGGAAAAAAATTAAAGCAGTAAAGCAAAACAAACAAAAAAAGTATAAAAGGACAAAATAAAAGCTCCCTCTTCTGCCCTTGAATCTGTCTTCAAATGATCATCAGTGTTAACTATTTTTTGTGTATCCTTATTACTTTTTTTTTCGGTTGCCATCGAGTCAATTCTGATCCCACATGTGTCAGAGTAGAACTGTGCTCCATACGGTTTTAAAGGACTAATTTTTCAGAAGCACAATGTCAGGGCTTTTTCATTGTTTCGGGGTGAACTCAAACTGCCAGTTTTTCAGTTATCAGCTGAATGGATTCTATTATATACTTATGTATACATCCTTTCATAGAATTTTAAGTGGAAGGAGTCTTACTTTACTGTAGCTTGCTTTTACATCTAAAACACTACCTCAGAGACCTTTCTATGTGCGCATTGCAGAGACACTGCTACTTTTTAAATGTCTGCATAGTCTTTGTTCCAAGAAAAAGTGCCTTCTTTTCGGTTCCTTTACTTCCTCCACTTAGTGGGTGCAGAACAATTTACCTGATTCACAAGTTTAGAAGAATTATATAGGCATGCTAAGTGAAATTCTGCCCTTTCCCACTTAGGATTCAATAGTTTACAGGAGTGGGCTTCTACTCCCCTGAGGTGGGAGAACTGGGTGAATGTCCAGTTCTGGATTTCAACTGTAGGAAGGCCATTTGATCCTCAGTGTGCCATAATTTACCATACAGCATCCTACTCAGTCTTTATCAGCAACAAATAGGCCTCCACCAGTCATTTCTTTATTTCTCATATTGTTCAGAATCTGAGCTGGGAGGAAGGCTGCTATCTATGAACCCTTAGAGGACCTCCAAATGTCCGTTCTATAATTGGACGTATCAACATTTCCTTAACCAGTTTTAAAATAATGGATGTTTAGGTAGTTTCCAAATTGTTGTTTGAATATACAATGCCTAAGTGAACATCTTCATTGAGTACTTCCTGGGCACTTGGATCTTGGGTGCCGGTTTCTGTGTTCTGATGTCATTTCACGTTTTCACCCACCCCAGTCACTGGAGTTCTTACCATGGTTACTCTTGTTTCTGCTTATCTGAAGTCAGCCCTGCTGTCATTATTGCTGAGGGTTTTTTTTCTGGAATACTTCAAGTTGTGGAGTAAATTCCTTTCTTGTGACTATACATATGCTTTTGGTCATCACATCAATAGATAAAATCCTAGCAGTAGAATTGCTGGGTCAGAATTTGGTATCTGCCTTTCTGTCTCAAATAAAGGAGGGAGGAAAAGTCTACTGCCAGCCTTACTGGGAGTTGGGAAGGGGTTCCTTACGTACTTTGATTTTTTGCTAAACACTATGTAGGTATTGATACTTTTTAGTCCTCATAGCAACTGTATGAGATAGTGACTATTATTATTTCCATATTAACAGATGAAGAAATTAAAGCAGAATTATTAGAGAGTCCTGATGTGATACTGTAGGATAAGCTCTGAACTGCTAACTGCAAGGTCAGTGATTCAAACCCATGAGCGGTTCCTCGGAAACCTGTTACAGGGTTGCTATGAGCCAGAACAGACATGATAGCACTTAACAACAACAAAGTTGTAAAGCTAGTTACTAGTAGAGAAGAAATTCAAATCTGTGTTTGTGTGATTCCAAAGCCTGTTAGATTCAAACATGTTCATAATGGTATTGGGTAGGTGGCAATCTGGTCTAACATTTGGAAATGTGTTAGGGCCCTTGGCTCAGTGCTCAGCCCACACATGTATACATATATTGTGGTTAAGTACCGTGGAGTTGGTTCCAATTCATAGCAACACTGTATAGGGTTTCCGAGGAGCAGCTGGCAGGTTTGAACTGCTGACCTTGGGGTTCAAGCCAACCTAGCAGTCCAGTGCTTATCTATGTATACAGGACTCCTGTATACATAGAGTATAGCAATTAGGAGCCCAGAATCTGGGGCCAGACTCTGGGTTCAAATCCTGGCTCTGCCCCTTAACAACTGTGTGGTGTGTACCTCAGTTTCCTCATCTGTAAAGTGGAGATTACTAAAAGGATTATGTTATTTAATATTTGCGAACCACAAAGTACACTGTGTGGCCCATAGTAAGTCTCTCATAAACGTTTGTTAAATAAAATAAATGACATTGATTCAAATTTTTTAATTCAAATTCTTTTAATTCCAAAAGAAATATGAATTCATACTTGTACTAGACAATTCAAACAGTATAGAAGCAAATATAACTTTAAAAAGTATAAGTCCCCCTTCACCTTAAGCATTTGCTCCAACCTAGCCATGCTCTGTTACCCTCCCCTCTTTAGAGGTGAATGGTTTTGGGTCTATGCTTTCAGACTTTTTTTTAAATGTATTTATTCGTGTGTGTGTGTGTGTGTGTGTGTGGAGAGAGAGCTTTATTTGTACACAAATGGGGGAATAATTTAACATGGTGATGAGTAAGTGAATACTATATCAAAACTGTCTGAATTCAAATCCTAATTAATATACCCACCAGCTGGGTGACCTTAGACATTACCTAACCTCTTTGAGTCTTAGTTTTCTCATCAGTTTCTACAATGAGAAAAATACTAGTACATCCCTTGTTTTGGAAATTGAATGAGTTAATATATGTAAAGCTCTTAAAGCAGTGAAAATAGAAAACACACTGTGGATGTTAGTTCTTATTCCTGCATCTGCTGTACTGACACTTGCTCCCTCCCTTAATGTCCTTTAAATATTCTATAACAGTTCATGTAGCTATGCCTCATCATTTAAAAATGGCTCTATGGTATTTCCTAGTACAACCACACTGTGCTTTATTGAGAGGTGTCTCAATGTAGGTTGCGCTACCATCCATAGTCATTCTTATCTGGAGGTACAGAAGCCCATAAATCAATACAAGTTTCACTAGTCATCTGTATATTTTACTTCATTTATTGAACAAACCATTTACTACATATGAGACATTCTACACCTTACAAAGGTTAACTCCTTTAATTCTCAAAATGATCCTATGAGATATGGGATACTTAATCCCCATGGGAAAACTAAGGCACAGAGAGGGTTAAGTAAGTTGTCCAAGATGACCAGGCTAGAAAGGAGAAGACTGGGTTTCCAGCTAAGGTTTCCCAGTGCCAGGCTTTTAACCACTTGTTGTTGTTAGGTGCCATCGAGTCGGTACTGACTCATAGTGACCTTATGCACAGCAGAACGAAACACTGCCCGATCCTGGGCCAACCTCACAATTGTTGCCACGCTTGACCCCCTAGATGCTGCCACTTTGCCAATCCATCTCGCTAGGGGTTTTCCTCCTTTTCTCTGACCCTCCACCTTACCAAACATGATAACCTCCTTCAGCCCTTCTCCTCTTTGTCCTATGATCTATATCCTGCACACCAGTAAGACTTCAAGTCTTATTTTGTTACATTTTACAATAATACCATGGATGGGAATTCAGTCTATTTGGAAAATACAAGTGTGAGAGTTCAGGTTTTGTGCCAACTTGTCTAGACCAGGATTCTCAGTGGTTCGGCAGTTAAAATGTAATTATCACCTCCATGGTGAACTCTAATATAATACAATCAATACCATGATATAAGGAGCTCTGGTAGCGTAGTGGTTACGAATCGAGCTGTGAACTGCAAGGTCAGCAGTTCGAAACTACCAGCTGTTCCGCAGGAGAAAGAGGAGGCTTTCTGCTCCCGTAAAGATTTACAGCCTCAGAAACCCTGTACAGAGTTGCTATGAGTTGGAACTGACTCCACAGCACATAACCACCACCACCACCATAATATAATTGGCTGTGATAAGCTCTGATCTGATATAATTATCCTATGTGGTAAATTCTCACTTCTATGATGTCGATGAGGTCAGATGCAATCTACAAGATTAGACTGTATTTTGAGTCAATCTCTTTTGAGATATAAAGGGAGAGAGAAGTGAGCTGAACTCAGAGGAACCTACTACCACCAAGGTAGAAGTGCTTGTTGTAGAGTGTGTCCTTTGCACCTGGAGTCCCTGCACAGTGAAGCACTCAGATCTAGAGGAAGATTGATGCCAATACACAAGGGCTTTTCTCCAAAGCCAGTGCTCTGAAGTCAGACTTTTAGCCTCTTAAACTGTGAGAGAATAAACTTCTACTTATTAAAGCCATCCACTTGTGGCATTTCTGTTATAGCAGCACTAGATGACTGAGACAAATAACTCAGAGGGCAGTATGATTGAGAAAGGGCTTCACTTATGATACCAATATACCAACCAGCACACTGACCTTCAAAGGTTTAGACTCTGAACCCTGCCTTCCTGTGTCATACTGGCCCAGGGAGCAAACTCACAATGCAGGTTAGCAGACAGCCTTAAAATAAACAAATGTGTATGTTGTGCCTGGTTATGTGACAGTGCAGATCAAATTAAACAAACCAAAACAACCCACTGTCATCAAACCAACTCTGACTCATAATGACCTTATTGTTGTTATTGTGGTTGTTAAGTGCCTTCAAGTCAGTTCTGACTCAGAATGATCTTGTACAGGGTTTCCAAGGAGCAGCTGGTGCGTTTAAACTGCTGACCTTGCAGTTAGCATTCCTGTGCTTATCCTACAGTTCCAAACCAGGACTCCAATGACCAGTTGTTGTTGTTGTTGTTAAGTACCTTCACGTCGATTCCGATTCATAACGATCTTGTACCGGGTTTCCAAGGAGCAACTGGTGGGTTTAAACTACTGACCTTGCAGTTAGCAGTCCTGTGCTTATCTACAGTTCCAAACCAGGACTCCAATGACCCTATTGTTGTTGTTGTTATGTGCTGTTGAGTTGGTTTCAACTCATAGTGACCCTGTATAGGGTTTCCAAAGAGCAACTAGTGAGCTTGAACCACCGACTTTGCAGTTCAAATGGCTTTGTAGTCTGGCGCATTTACCCACAGTGCCACACCAGGACTCCAGTTAGGTAGTGAAAAACTCATGTAAATAATCTTGTCTTTTTTCTGATTTCTGCTGTGTATGAGTCTTTTACCACTGGCTTGGCCAACTCAAATTCCTAAAATGCTAAGGTTTAGAAAGTCTGGTAAAAAATTTGCTAGCATGATTTGAAACTCTCTCCCCTACCCCACACCCCATCAATACCCCCATTCCTACCCTCAAGCTACTTTAGTTTTTAGATATGTATAGAAAACTTCTTTTTCTTTAAAGATATAGGTGAGATTTCTTTTTTTAATTATTTCCAGATTATCTGGCTAATCTACACTTGACTTTAGACAGAGGAAAGTATACAAAAAATATCTGAAATACCAGAAATGAAATTAGGGTATACTTATGGAGCTACCCTTTTTAGAGTCCTGGCATCCTGGTGTGGCACTGTATGATCAGCACTGGACTGCTAATCAAAAGGTCGACAGTTCAAACCGACCAGCTGCTCTTTGGAAACCCTATACAGCATCTCTATGAGTCGGAACTGACTCAGTGGCACTTATCAATAACAACAAAAACTCTCTTTAGAAATCAGGATATCATTTCAAATAGAAGACTTTAAAGAAACAGTTTCCTTTGTGTTGGGGTGGTTAAATTTTTTATTTTTTGCTTTGTTAATGAGAAAAATATGCATACATTGTTGTTGTTGTTAAGTGTCAAGGAGTTAGTTCTGATTTATAGCAACCCTTTATAGGGTTCCTGAGACTGTAAGTCTTTGAGGAAGCAGAAAACGTCATTTTTCTCCTGTGATGCATAAATATGTACCTTAATGTTCTAGAAAGTTCTTATACTAATGTTTAAATTTTCAGTTCAAAACTCAAAACTTATTGTTCATTTTAACATAAATTTCTTTAAAAAAAAAAAAAAAAGCCAAACTGGTATTTTTCCTTTTATAAATTAAGCTGCTATCATTATGTCATGTGCTTACAGAATGAAAGCACTTAAGGCCAGTCTTCCACACATCCCAAAGCTTAAATTTTGGCACAAGGAGCTTCCTGCCCCGTTCCAGCTGTGACATGTTGAAAGGAGACCTGGTAATTGTAGAGATCTTGCTACACTCTTTGAAGCTCTTCTGTGGCTGGCTCTAGCTGTCTGTGTTTTGGGAGATAAGGTGAAAATAGAGAAGCAAACTATGGCGGACGTTTTCCTGGGAATAAAAAATGGGACCTTCTTAGGGACTCCATTCTACTCCTTCACACTTCACACCATGCATGGAGACAAATTGTTTTTCACATGTGTCACATCAACTCTTTTCACAGGGAGGCAGCTGAAGAAAGGAGTGGATTGGGCTCTCTCACAGAGCAGTGGCCTCTCTTAACCGTAATTGCAATGTGTAAAGCTGAAGGTTAAACATAGTAAACTATATCCTGGTAGAACTGCTAAGACCAAAGACCGAAGATGATTGCAAAACAGGAGATCCATTTTTCATTAAAAACCTCAATCACCATACCCTTGTGCCCAATATCATCTATGGGAAACTGCTCTAACCCTTAGCCTCTGCTGAAGGGTTAGAGTAGTTTTATACCATGTGACCCAGCACCCTGCCACAGTTGGTAAGAAGTAGGCCCCTGATTCAAGGGCAGCCAATCCATAATTTGACTTGGTTCCATGACTTGCTGTCAGATATGCTAAGCTAAAACACTCAGAGTCCCTCTCAGAGAGTGGACATGAAATCAAAGAGAGAATTTACCAGTCATTAGGAGTCTTGGTAAGGAGCTCTGGTAGCGTAGTGGTTATGAATCGGGCTGCGAACCTTAAGGCCAGCAGTTCGAAACTACCAGCTGCTCCGCGGGAGAAAGATGAGGCGTTCTGCTCCCGTAAA
>NW_006408542.1:12610757-12661663 GCF_000296735.1 Chrysochloris asiatica
GGAGCGGCTGGTAGTTTCGAACCGCTGACCTTAAGGTTCGCAGCCCGATTCGTAACCACTACGCTACTAAGTACCATCAAGTCAGTTCCAACTCATAGCAACCCTGTGTAGGGTTTCCATGGAGCACCCGGTTGACTTGAACTGCTGACTTTGTGGCTAGCAGTCCAGTGCTTATCCTTCAGTGCCACACCAGGAGATGCCCTCAGATAAACAATTAGCTTTTAGCACTAGTCTCCCTGAAGCCAGCCCATTCTGATTTGTGATCCTGGGTTTCTGATGACTTCTATTATCTCGTCATGTATTTTCTTAACGTTCTTACCCTTTAGCTAACTGGAAAAGGTCTCTGGTACTGGCAACCAAAAATGAAATAAATAAAAAGCCAAAGTAACATAATCAAATAGGCAGGCAAAAGCAGAGCCAAAATAAAGAGGACTGAACAATTATGAAAATCTAAACCAGAAGAATGGACCGTTTTTCAAAATGTTAAACATTCTCAAAATGTTAAACAAATGTTTCCATGTTGTTGTGTGCCATTGAGTCGATTCCAACTCAAAGCAACCCCACATTGCAGACTAGAATTGCCCCATAGGATTTCCTAAGCTATAGTGTCTCAAAGACACTTAACAACAACAACAATCTTTCTGTAATCTCTGCTTGGTAAAGTGAAGGAAGACCCCTAAGGAGATGGATTGGCACAGTGATAGCATCAGCCGATTTAAACATAACAATCGTGAGGATGGCAGAGAATCAGGCAGTGTTTTGTTCTATTGTGCATAGGGGTCACTATGAGTCAGAACTGACTGGACAAAGCCTAACAACAAACAGCAGCAGTCTGTATGGAGAATTGCTTCCACAGAGTCGCTGGTGGATCTGAACTGTCTTTCTGTTAACAGCTGAGTGTTAAACAATGGCACCACCAGAGCACTTTAGGGTTACCATATGACCCAGCATTTCACTCCCATGAAAACATGTTGTTGTTTAGTTGCTGTTGAGTCAGCTCTGAGTCATGCTGACCTTATGTATAACAGAGCAAAACGTTCCTCAGTCCTGCGGCATGTTTATAATTACTGATGTGTTTTAGAGCATTGTTGTGGCTTTTGTGTCAGTCACTCTCATTAAGGGTTTTCTTCATTTTCTCTGACCCTCTACTTTATTAAAGATGACGTCCTTTTCTAGCAATCTGTCTTTTCTAATGGCATGTCCAGGTTAAGCAAGTCAAGCATTCTGCTTGTATTTCTTCTAAGACTAATTCATACCTAGACATAAAAACTTGTACACGAATGATCATAGAAGCATTATTCATAATGGTCAAAACATGGAAGCAACTCAAAAGTCCATCAACTAATAAATGGATAAATGTGATACAGTCATACAAAGGAATATGACTTAGTCATAAAAAAAAAAAAAGAAGAAGAAAACCTGATATGAAGACATTATGCTACGTGAAAGAAGTCAGACATAAAAGTCACCAACTGTATGATTTCATTTATATAAAATATCCAGAATAAGAATATCCATAGAGACAGAAAGAAGATTAGTGACTGCCAGGAATTTAGGAAAGGAGGGAACTGGAATTGTTACTAATTGATACAGAGTTTCTGTGGTGGTGATGAAATGTTCTGGAAATTTGATAGTGATGATGGTTATACAACTCTAAATATACTAAAAACCACTGGAGTATACACTTTAAAAGGGAGAATTTTATGGTATGCAAATTATATCTCACTAAACTGTTATTATAAAAATTACATATGTGAAAAACAAAACAAAACAAAAAGTTAGTGCCAGAAAGTGGAAAGCCATGAGAAAACCATACAGTTCTCTCTCTCTGATGCTCAGACTTCACCTCTGCTTCCCTGTGGGATCCACTTCATTCTTGTCTCTGTAAATCATCCTCATAGATTTTCATGCACACAATTGACAGAGCATGGCTATCCCACTGTTCAAAATGTATTTATTGTGATGGAAACAAATACATACTCACCCATTTTCTCTTCTTCATGGGTAACCAATTGGACTACATTTTCCAGCATGCCTTGCAGTCAGATGGGTCCATGTGGCAGAGCGATGGCCAAGGGAATGTAGGCAGAAGTAATGCATACTATTTCTAGGCCTGGCCCATAAAAAGTGTCCTGTGCATTTGAAAACATTGCCTGGGTACTTGATGTATTTGTGGAGCAGACTATTTCCCTTATTTCCATCCTTGAACTGACCCACATTGAACTGTGATATGAATGAAAAATAAACATACATCACTGCAATGCAGGCATTTTTGTTACAGCAGTTAGCCTACTCTGACCAACACATGTATATCCTCTGTACAGGAAATTAACCTAGATTTAGTAGCTGGTTCTCAATTCTAATTTAAACACCCAGGTGAAAAATTCATATTGACCCTAGTTGAGTCAAGTATTCCCTGGTTTAGTCAACTGGTGACAGAGCAAGAAGTTACAAATAAAAAAAATACAGGTGGCATAAAGAGTGTTTCCTAGGGGTCTACTCATGTAAGTGAGCAGCATTTCTTAAGAAAAGATAGCTACTGCAATAGTTAAGTTGTTGTTGTGAAGTGCCGTTGAGTCGGTTCCAACCCATAGCAACCATGTATAGGGTTTCCAAGGAGCAGCTGGTGAGCTTGAACCACCGACCTTGCAATTCAAATGGCTTTGCAATCTGGTGCATTAACCCACAGCACCACACCTTACAGGGGGTAAGGTTTCAGTGCCTAGAGGGGTTTTTGTTTCCCTTCCCAAGATACATACATACTTTGATATGTATGTGGAGCCCTGGTTGCCTAGTGGGCTGTGCATTTGGCTGCTAACTGCCAGGTCAACAGCTTAAATCCACCAACTGCTCCAGTTGATCCACAGAGAAAGATGAGACTTTCTGCTCCTGTAAAGATTTATAGCCTTGGAAACTCTATACAGAATCACTACAAGTAGGAACTGATTATGGCACATAACTATATATATCTCTATATATATTGGAGTCCTGATGTGGCACTGTGGGTTAATGAGCTGAACTGCAAAGTTGGTTTGAACCACAAGGTTGGCGGTTCAAACTCACCAGCTGCTCCACGAAAATCCTATATAGGGTCACTATGGGTTGGAACCGACTCAATGGCACTTAACAACAACAAACAACATATATATATATATGCTTTGTTGTTTAGCATACACACACACACACACACATATATATATATACATATATATATGTATATATATATATATATGCTTAGTGCCATCGAGTCAGTTCCGATCCATAGCGACCCTGAACAGGGTTTCCGAGGCTGTAAATCTTTACAGGAGCAGAAAGCCTCCTCTTTCTCCTGTGGAGCAGCTAGTAGTTTCAAACTGCTGCCCTTTGGGTTCACAGCCCGATTCATAACCACTATGCTACCAGAGTGTCCTCTCTCTCTCTCTCTAGTCCACCTTTTGAGTTATGGTGTTCGTGGAGAATATTGAAAATGCCATGGGCTGTCAAAAGAACAAATAGATCTGTGTTGGAAGAAGTGCAGACAGAATGCTCCTTGGAGTCCAGGATGGCCGAACTTTTTCTCTTATACTTCAGTCATATTGTCAGGAGGGACCATTTGCTGGAGAAGGATATCATGTTTGGTAAGGTGGAGGGTTAGAGAGAAAGAGGAAGACCCCCAGCGAGATGGATTGGCCAAGTGACAGCATCAATGGGCTCAAGTGTGGCAACAATTGTGAAGTTGGCCCAAGATCGGGCAGTGTTTCATTCTGTTGTACATAGTATCAACTCGATGGTACATAACAACAACAAACCTTTAAATACACACACACACACACACCAAGGGGGCTTAAAATTTTTATGTAAAATTCCATTATCTTTTAACTCCATTTTTCCATGGATTTTTTGAAGCCCCTTTCATAGTTCTTTATCTTTCTTCCTAGTTGTAAAAGTAAAATTCTTTTTAGGCAATTCAAAAAAGATTAAAATTTATAGCCACAATTTTACAGCATTTTAGGATAGTAGAACCAAAAACCATATCGAACCAATTCCGACTCCTAGAGTCCCTATGAGACAGAGTAGAACTGCTCCATAGAGTTTCCAAGACTGCAATATTTATGGAGGTACACTGCCTCACCTTTCTCTCATGGTGGGTTCAACTGCTGACCTTTCTGTCAGGAGTTGAGTGCATAACCACTGTGCCTCTGGGCTCTTTACTATAATAGATATGTGTGGAATGAGACTACTTGGCTCATATCCTAGCTTTACCACTTCTGGCTCTGTGACTTCGAATACATAATTCAAATACTCTCCATCTTAATTTCCCCAAAACCCTATACAGGGTCGGTATGGGTCAGAATCTACTAGACGGCACTTAACAACAACAATGGTTAAAAATACCACTTCCTGCAAAGGATTCTTATGAGGTGCAAGAGATTTTATACATAATAAGTCCTTAGTATCTGCCACTCATCTATCAATTTGTCACACTGTGGTGGCATATGTGTTGCTGTGATGCTGAAAGCTATACAGTGGATATTTTAGCTGCCAGCAGGATCACCTGTGGTGGACAGGTTTCAATGGAGTTTCCCAACTAAGATAGACTAGGAAGGAGAGGCAGACCACTTCTGAATGGTTAGCCACTAAAAACCTTATGAATAGCAGAGGAACATTTTCTGCTGTAGTACTGGAAGATGAGCCCCTAAGATTGGAAGGCACTCAAAATATGACTGAGGAAGAGCTGTCTCTTCAAAGTAGAGTTGACCTTAATAATGTGGATGAAGCAAAGCTTTCAGGACCTTTATTTGCTGATGTGACATAACTCAAAATGGAAGAAAAAGTTGCAAACATCAATAATCAGAACTTGAAATGTATGAAGTCTGAATCTAAAAATATTGGAAGGCATAAAAAATGCAATGGAATGCATATAAATCAATGACTTAGGTATTAGTGAGCTGAAATGGACAGGTATTAGGCATTCTGAATCAGGCAATCCTATGGTTTACTATGCCAGGAATGACAAACTGAAGAGAAATGACATCACATTCATCGTCAAAAAGAGCACTTCAAGATCTATCTTGAAGTATAATATTGTCTTTTTTTATTTAATGTTTTATTGTGAATTATGTGATAGTTGACATGGAGAACATTAGCTTTACAGTCATTCTATCGTATATCATTTCATTGCCATGGTTACAATCCCCTCCATGCATCGTCAACCAACCGAAGGGTATACACTATAAGCCTGACCCCAGTTGTCAGCACACAGCCCCTCTCCCTCTCTGGGTCTAGAGTTCCCAGCACTCCATCTCTCCACATCATCATCTCTGCCTCCATCTCTGGCATCATTGTTTCTCTGGGTAGGGTCCCACATTCCGCTCTTCTCGCTTGAGGGTCCTAGGGCCCTCCGCTCCTGGACTACAAAGTCAACCACTCCCCTCCTTTTGCTACAAAATGTCTACCTTTACATATAATGCTGTCTTGATAGGATTATATTCATATGCTTACAAGGAAAACCTGTTAATATCACTGTTATTCAAATTTATACACCAACCAATAAAACAAATGATGAAATTAAAGAATTTTACCAACTTAAGTCAGAAATAGATCAAATGTGTAATCAAGATGCATTAATAATTACTGGTGATTGGAATGCAGAAGTTGGAAGCAAAGAGGAAAGAGCTATAGTTGGAAAATATGGCCTTGGTCATAGAAATGATACTGGAGATCACATGACAGATTTTGCAAGACCAAGGACTTACTCATTCCAAATACCTTTTTTCAACAACATAAAAGGCAACTATATGGATGATCAGAGCTCAACTAGAAGAAGAAAGAAGAGTTAAAAAAGAGTAATCTGATACAATTTGATAAACTTGACCTACACCTATGGATGCAGTAGCTCAAAAGAGGGAAAAATCTTTACAGTGAGGATCATTCCTACCCCCTCCATACAAAGAGTAGACAGGAATGGGAAACTTCGACATTGGCTACCCAAAATGGGGGGTGGGGGGCTACAAAGGCAAGAAGTGACTGGCTTACAAGCTTTCAAGAGGTAGGATAGATCAGAGGGTATGGAGGAAGGTAGAATCTCCACTGAGATTCCAATCTGTCTGGGTGGGGCTAATGAAAGGAGATGGGACTAGGTCCCCTGTGGTACCATGGTGAATAATTGTTATCAAGACTGACTATGAGGGTTGGAAATGTAAAGGTGGACATTTTGTAGCAATAGGAAGGGAGTGATTGACTTTGCAGTCTAGGAGCAGAAGTCCCTGGAACCATCAAGGGAGAAGAGTGGAGTGCGAGACCTTACCCAGAGAAGCAGTGACGCCAGAGATGGAGGCATAGATGATGATGTGGAGAGATGGAGCAGCCAGGGACTCTAAACCCAGAGAGGGAGAGGGCCTGTGTGCTGATGATGGGAGGTGGGGGATGATGCTGTGTGCTGATGATGGTTGATAACGCATGGAGGGGTTTGTAAACATGGCAATGAAATGATATATGATAGGATGAATGTAAAGCTAATGTTCTCCCATGTAAACTATCATATAATTCACAACAATAAAACATTTTTAAAAAGGCATACATGGACCTTACCAGAAGGAACACACAGGAAACAAACTGAGTACATCTGTGGTGAGAAATGATGGAAAAGCTCAATATCATCAGCCAAACAAGGCCAGGGGCAGACTAAGGAACAGATCATCAATTGCTCATATACAAGTTCAGGCTGAAGTTGAAGAAAATTAAATCCATGAGAGCCAAAATATGACCTTAAGAGTATATCCCTCCTAAATTTAGAGACCATCTCAAGGACACATTTGATACATTATACACTGACCAAAGACCAGAAGGGTTGTGGGATGACATCAAGGACATCATACAGGAATAAAGCAAAAAGTTATTTAAAATAACAATAAACAAGAAAGAAAGAAAACCAAAGTGGATATCAGAAGAGACTCTGAAATTTGCTCTTTAAAGTAGAGAAACTAAGTGACTAGAAGAAATGATGAAGTAGAAGAGCTAAACAGAAAATTTCAAAGTGCAACTCAAGAAGACAAAGTATTATAGTGAAATGTGCAAAGCTCTGGAGTAAGAAAACCAAAATGAAAAAAACATGCCTAACATTTCTCAAACTAAAATAACTAAATAAAAAAATTCAAGCCTTGACTTGAAATATTGAAGGATTCTATGGGCAAAATAAGGAGCCCTGGTAGCATAGTGGATATGAATTGGGCTGCTAATCTTACAGTCAGCAGTTCGAAACTACCAGCTGTTCCACATGAGAAAGATGAGGCTTTCTGCTCCTGTAAAAATTTACAGCCTCGGAAACCCTGTACAAGGTCACTGTGAGTTGGAACTGACTCCATGGCACATAACAACAACAACAACATGGGCAAAATACGAAATTACACAGGAAGCAGCAAAAGAAGATGGAACTAATAGAGTCACTATATCAAAAATAATTGGTAGATGTTCAGGCATTTCAAGAGTTACCATATGATCAAAAACCTACTGTATTGACGAAGTCCATGCTGCACTGTAGGCATTAGTGAAAAGTCTCCAGGAATTGATGGAATACAAATTGAACTGTTTCAACAAACTGATGCAGTGATGGAGCTGCTCATGAAACTTATGTCTATGCCAAGAAATTTAGGCGACAACTACCTGACCAACTGATTGAAAGAGATGCATATTTGTGCCAATGCAAAGAAAGGTGACCCAACAATGTGCAGAAATAATCTAACAATATTATTAATTTTACACGCAAATACAATTTTGCTGAAGATAATTCAAAAATGGTTGCAGTGGTACCTCAACAGGGAGCTGCCAGAAATGTAAACTGGATTCAGAAGAGAATGTGGAACAAGGGATATCATTGCTGGTATCATATGACCCTTGGCTAAAAGCAGAGAATACCAGAAAGATGTTTACTTGTGCTTTATTGAGTATGCAAAGGCATTCAACTGTGTGGATCATATACAAACTATAGATAACATTGCAAAGAATGGATATTCCAGAACACTTAACTGTGCTCATGAGGAACCTGACATGGCTAAAATGCAGTCACTGTAACAGAACAAGGGGATACTGAATGGTTTAAAATCAGGAAAGGTGTGTGTCAGTGTTGTATCCTTTCACAATACTTATTCAGTCTGAAAACAGAGCAAATAATCTGATAAACTGGATTAAATGAAGAAGAATGTGACATCGGGACTGGAGGAAGACTTATCAATAACCTGAGATATATATACAGATGAAATAACCTTGCTTGCTGGAAGTGAAGAGGACTGAAATACTGATGAAGATCAAAGACAACAGCCTTCTGTATGAATTGTACCTCAGTGTAAAGAAAACAAAAACCCTAATAAATATACCAATAAATAACATGACAAATGGGGAAAAAAACTGAAGTTGTTACAGACTTTATTTTGCTTGGCTCCACAATTAACACTCATGGACACAACAGTCAAGAAATCAAATGACATATTGCATTAAGCAAATCTGTTGCATAAGACCTCTTTAAAATGTTAAAAAAGCAAAGATGTCACATTGAAGACTAAGGTGTACCTGACCCAAGTCCTGATATGTTTAATTATCTCATTTGCATGTGAAAGATGAATAATGAATAAGGAAGATCAGAGCAAAATTGATACATTTGAATTACCCTGTTGGTGAAGAATATCGAAAGTACCAAGGACTGCTAGAAGAACAAATCCATCTAGAAAGAAGTACAGCCAGAATGCTCTTTAGAAATGGTAAAGTGGAAGGTCAGCAAACAAAATGAAGACCCCCAATGAGATGTATTGACACAATGGCAACAACAAG
Source organism: Chrysochloris asiatica (assembly GCF_000296735.1). Lineage (NCBI taxonomy): Eukaryota > Metazoa > Chordata > Mammalia > Afrosoricida > Chrysochloridae > Chrysochloris > Chrysochloris asiatica. Next base: position 12,619,560 of record NW_006408542.1, read on the forward strand.
GGGTTCAAACATAATAATTGTGATGATGGTACAGGACCAGACGTTGTTTTTTTCTGTTGTGCATAAAGTCACTATGAATTGGAAATGACAGCACCTAACAACAGCAACAAGGACACATTCTTAGCATAGTGCCTAGCACGTTGTTGTTGTTAAGTGCCATCGAGTTGGTTCCGACCCATAGCAACCTTGTATAGGGTTTCTGAGGAGTGGCTGGTAGGTTTGAACTGCTAACCTTACGGTTTCAAACTGACCTTGCTGTCTAGTGCATTACCCTGCAGTGCCACACCAGGATTTTTTAAAATTTACTGTCTGTTTTATTTACTGTCAGCTGTTATTATGTCTCTGAAACTGCATTCCAGTTATTTTGGGGGTTTTTGGTGGTGGTGGTATGTAGGAGTAATGAATGAAGGTTATGGCTAGATCTTGACTAAGCCTAGGACTTTGTTGATTGTTAGAGTTATAGTTAGGACTAAGGTTAGTGTTAGGGGTAAGGGTTGATCTAGGACGAGGATTAAGGCTTGGTCTGCCTTTTAGGGTTACTGTTGGGTTTGTTTGTCTGCCCTTACTGTTTCTCTGTCCAAAGAAATCCGTTTAGCTTTTTTTGTAAGGTTGGTCTGGTTTTTACAAATTCTTTTAATATCTGTTTGTCTGAAATGACCTAATTCTATCCTGTCATATTTGATGGACAGTTTTGCTGGATTATGTTTCTTTGTTGGCAACTTTTTTCTTTCAGAGTTTTATAAATATCATTCCATTGTATTCTTGCCTTTATGTTTTCTGCTGAAAAATCAGCTTAGTCTTATTAGTTCTTCTTTCTATGTAACTTTTTGATTTTTTTCCTGAACTACTTTTGGGAAAAGTTTGATTATAATATGTCTTGGTGTTTTTCTTTTGGGGTCTATCCTGTTTGGTGTTCATCCAACTCCTTGAGTGGTTATCTTCTCATTTTTCATGATGTTAGGGAAGTTTTCTTCCAACAACTCTTGGACAATATTCTCTTTGGGTTTTAAAAAATTTTTTGTCTCTTCCTGTTCTGAAACTCCTTTCAAATGTAAGTTATTCATTCCTCTTGATAGAGTTACATTTTCTTTGGATACTTTTTGTTCTTTTTTTTCTGATTGTTTTTCTAGCAGATAAATATTGATAAATTTTTCTTCAGGCTCAGTAATCTGGCTTTCCATTAATTCAATTCTATTTGTTTGCCCTTTCAGTATATTATCTATTTCTGAAGTCTTAGTGTTAATCTTCTGGCTTTCTAATTGTTTTATATGGTTCCCATTTTCAATTATTTTGTCAGTTTGGTTTCCTGAGTTTTATTTTTATAGTTTTATCTGTGTCTCTTAGGCTAGGTTTTCTAGAGAAGTAAAACATATATGTGTGTGTGTGTGTGTATAAAGAGAAGTTTATTATCAAGGAAATGGTTTACAATTGTAGAGTCCCAGGTCCCCAGCAAAAGAGAGAGAGAAAGTCTTTGCTGCATGTCCATTATATTGGCAGCTAGCCACACCCCCAACGAAGCATCCCTTTAATTGATTGGCTGCTCATAGTCACTCATCATAGAATTAATCATGCCTGTATTAAGTTTCATCACCATGGGAATAAGCACATTTCAGCTACTAAACCTCTGGAAATCCGGCCTAGTCAGTTGACACAGGCCCTAACCATTATAGTCCACCTTTGTCAAGTTGAAACCTATGTATAATGTCTAAATAACGAAAATTGTAAAGTCATACTTGCACTTAACATGATATAACTGAAATACATACAGCCAAAACCACACTGGCATTTACATCTTATGTGTCACAAATGTACAAAACAAAAATATTTGGTTCATACCTACAAAACAAAACAAAAAATATATATTCATTTAAATGTCCAAAGTGCACATTCCACAAGCCAGCCTCCTGCCTGAAGGCACACAGCCGTACTCAGTCTCAGGACTTAGAGTCCATAGCTGCTCTGTCTTTCCATGCCACTGCCTCTGTCGCTGTCTCTGCTGCTGCTACAGGGATTCCAAGCTCCACTCATGCTCTTCCTTCTTGTTAGTCTAGGGATCGTCTGTCCCTGAAATGAAAGATTAGAACTCTTAATTATTAATGCACATCTTCTACAATTTACAGTTTTGACAATCACAATTAATACCATTATTCACAATTGAAATAATAAAATCCTATCAGCATCATCCTGCACCCCCTTTACCAGACCCATATGGAAAAGAGAAATATTATTTGATGGGGATTCTCCTTTGTTCTTTCATTCTAAAACTAAGCATACCCATGAAGGTTTATAAATCAGCCACTTCATGCCTCTCTGTTGTTGTTTTTCAGTGCCATTGAGTCAGTTCTACTCATAGAAGCCTGTATAAGGTTTCCAAGTAGTGATTGGTGGGTTTGAACTGCTGACCTTGCAGCTCAAACTGACCTTTTGGTCCAGCACATTATCCTATAGCACCATACCAGGACTCCTCATGCCTACATAGCCCCCATTTTTAATAGCCAGTTTTCTAAATTACCTGTCCCTATAAACCCAGTCCTGATGTGGCACTGTGGGTTAATGCGCCAGACTGCAAAGCCATTTGAACTGCAAGGTCGGCGGTTCAAGCTCACCAGCTGCTCCTCGGAAACCCTATACAGGGCGCTATGGGTCGGAACCGACTCGATGGCACTTAATAACAACAACATAAACCCACTACACCAAGGAAACAAGCATGTTCTTTGATCTGAAGAATTTTCCATTCCAGTTGGAATTTTGAGTAACTGCACCCGTAAACAAAAGTCCAGTCCAACAAATTGTTGCAATTTATTCTTGCTCACAATATCAAACATCCTTATCATCATCTGGTCAGCTCAGCCCTAGCTATCCAAGCTAGGTTAAATGGGTACTAGCTACAAATTTGGGAGTCCACACACACCTCCCTGCATGTCACATCAGCTGGCCCCTTCACTCTCGGCCCTAGCCTCCATAGGTCAGGTTAGTGCCCATGGACTCAGAAGTTCATGTTGTAGTTAAGTGCCATGGAGTTGGTTCCAACCCATAGCAACCCGTAAAGGGTTTCCAAGGAGCAGCTGGTGAGCTTGAACCACCAACTTTGTGGTTCATACAACTTTGCAGTCCAGCTTATTAACCCACAGTGCCACACTAGGACTCATATAACTCCCTAAGCTTCAAACCACCCAGCCTACCATCTCCTCATCTCAAGGTCGACAGGTACCAATAGAACATGCCAAACTCAGTCTGTGTCCTCATTGCTGCATTTCCCCAACTTCTATAGAAAAGGAGACCCAGGTGGTTACCAGCAAGCATACAGCTCAACAGTTCCCTTTACTTTTCAGTCTTAGAAGAGGGTTTTCTTTGATGAGCCAGCTTACCCTACCTTGATGCCTCGGAAACTCAAAATGCCAAATTGTCCATTTTTTTTCTCTGCTTTCTTTCAATCATGAATCTTTTGCTCTCCCAGCAGTTCTGGGTTGGTCTGCATGTCTTTTTCTTATGCAAATGTCCCAACTCTGAAGGTCCTGGGTGGGACTCAGGATTCCACCTAAGGCCCCATACTCTACAAAGGCTTAAAGCAGGAAATCTATTTTCTTCAGGCAACTTCTAACTCCCCTTTTAGCAAATCCAATCAAGTATAGGCTGAAGGCAGTTTATTAAGTTCTCTGTAATCATCACACCCAGTTTTCATTTCTATCACACGTGTATGTCTATTTTACAATAATAAGCAGGAGAAACCAGTATCCATAAGGCAATCAAACAAATAAACCTTTTAAAAACACTGAAGTTCAATCTTTTCTTCTCCATTGGAATAACTCCATTCATATGCACATGGCCTTGGGCTTCTGGCAGGATGGATTACAGTATGTCCTGGCCACAGATCAGCTATCTTTTTTTATCCAGCATGATATTAGCTCCAGGCAATTCCAGAAGGTGCTCTCTTCTCAGCTGAAACATGTTATTGCAGCCCCCTTCATTCTTTCTCTTATAAAACCTCATAATTTCATAGGTCTGGAGCCATTGCAATGAATCCTGCTCACAGCGCCAACTGCTTAAAGTGGGGACCATGCCTAACTTCCCCTGGCTCCACAAGAGGGAAAAAGGACCAAACTCAAAACTAGCCCAAGGCCTATTCCCATGAAGTGGAGGTCAGACATGCCTCCACTCTCCATCAGTGCCTTTAAATTTAGTCAGTCCTGAAAACCAATTTAGAAAAATTATTCTTATGATTGTGTTTCTTTAGAACCCCATTCCTGGTGCCACATATCTTAGCCAGATTTTCTGAAGCATAACCAGTGAAACATATATATGTGTGAGTGTATGTAAATATATAACGAGAAATTTATTATCAATGAAATGGCTTGCAATTGTAGAGTCCCAGGTCTCCAGTTGAAGAGACAGAGCCTTTCTTTTCCTCTTGCCCATTATACTGGGAGCTGACCACACCCAAGGAAGCATCTCTTTAATTGATAAGCCGCTCACAGCCACTCATCCTAGAGTTAACTATGCCTGTATTAGGTTTCATCACCATTCGAATAAGCACATCTCAACTGCTAAACCTCTGGAAATCCAGGCCTAGTCCAGTTGACACAGAACCCTAATCATAACACTGTGTTTTACTTGATTTCATCTGTAGTTTTCTCGATCTTTCTCACAATCTTAATTGGCATTCTTTTAAATTCATTATCAGGTAGTTTTGATATCATTTCTGGTATTATATTTTCTGACTCTGTATTTTGGTCACTTGTTTGAGGCACTCTATCTTGGTCTGTGTACGCTAAAATGATCTGTTTTCTACAAGACATTGTGATGTCATATTTATATTTACTTGATGATTGTATATGGATATATTTTCAGGCATACATCTCCTGTTGATGTGGTAGAGATGAGAAGTATGAACACAGTCAGTTCTCTGTTCACTGTTTCTGTAGAACACTTTAGGGTGGGTTCACATATCTCCACAAGCTAGGGTGTTATGTCTGTCACCCAATCTCAGGCAGAGCAGAGCTGCACAAGAAGGAGTCCCACTAAGCCCCTGGGTTGGTGAGGGCATGGACTGGTCTCACCCCTATCTACCAGGAGGACACAGAAACAACGGAGAACTTCATCCCTTTGCTGCCAACCTCTAGTCGTATCTGTCCCCACAGGCCATTGCTGCTCACATAAGCTCAGTATGGCTGCATCTCTCTCATTGCTCCTGGTCAGCAGTACGTATTTCACCTCTCTGCCCTATCCTCTGATGCTCAGGTTTCCAGGGTCATCATCTGTATTTGTTTCACTCAGTCTTCCACACCTTGGTTGCATAGGGTCGGCTCAGTGCATGTGCTCACTCTGCCATATTGTCCAGGACCTCCTGTATTCTAATTCTTCTAATTTCTTTCTTGAATGTTGTAAGGATAGAAACTGGGCTTTGTCTTTAGAGACAACTCTTTTTACATTCTTGAGGACTCCAAGGAAAAGGCTACCAACTGTTCTTAGGAAAACCTGAACTGGTGGTGTAATCCAAATGTAAATGTTTCAGGGGCTGTTGAGGTTTCCGTTAAATAACATCAAGAGCTATTTTTGTGGGCAGAAGATATGCCTCTTGTGATGTATTTTGCTTTCTTTGTTGATGACAGAAATACGAAGTTGAAGCTTCAGGACTTGGATCAAGAGTACTAGGAGAGGACTCCTATAGGGAGGGTGATACAAGCCCCAGCAACAGAGTGGCTAAGAGCTAAGGAAAGGAATTTCCAACTGGGGAGCTCATTGATAGAACTGTGCAGTAGAACTTTAGGAGCAGTGATATTTGATAAGCCAGTTTTAAGTTTTCTTTTTCTGTGCTGTAATTCCCTTTTGCAATTCTCAAGCCTTCCTAAAGTTTGTTCAAAGTGCAGCCTTATGTTAGCGGTGTCTTGGGAAATAGAAAGAAAGTTTTCCTACTTCATGGGGAAATAGATAATAGAGAGTGACAGCCATCTGGAAAAGCCATTATGAGCAGGCCAGAGGCGACTAGAGAAGAATCCTGCAGCAGGGCTACTGAGTGCGAGGTGACCAGTATAACCAGGATCAATTGGGAAATATGTAAACATTTCTGAAATTCTCAGAAATACCTGGAGAAAAGATTTTGAACTTCCCGTAATCATTCAAGATGGAAAGTAAATAAATATATATGTTGTTGTTGTTAAGTACCGTGGAGTCAGTTCCGACTCATAGTGACCCTGCACAGGGTTTCCGGGGCTGTAAATCTTTATGGGAGCAGAAAGCCTCATCTTTCTCCCATCCTTTGGCTGGATAATGCATGGAGGGGATTGTAACCATGGCAAGGAAACAATATATGATGGGATCAATGTAAGGCTAATGTTCTCCCATGTAAGCTAGCACATAATTCACAAAAAGCATTAAAAAAAAAAAAAAAAAAGAGTAATTCAGTAAGACTAGAAAACCTGGGAACTCTCTCTCATATCCCTCTCTCCATATACACACACATATATATAAACAAAAGAAGCTCTGGTGGCACAATGTGTTCAGCACTTAGCTGCTAATCAAAGGTTGTCAGTTCAAATCCATTCAGCACTTTTGGGGGAAAAGACCAGGTTACCTTCTTCTATAAAGAGTACAGCCTAGAAAACCCTATGGGTCAGTTCTATTCTGTCACATGGAGTCACTATGAGTCAGAACTGACTAGGTAGCACCCAACAACAACATTATACACACACGTGTGTGTGTGTACATATACATATATACTTATACAAGTGTGTTTCAAAAGTTTATAGAAAAATGGAATGATAAGATAATGGAATTTTCCCACAAACTTTTTGAAGCACTTTTGTATATGTACACATGCATATGTATTTATTGTTGTTAAGTGCCGTCTGAGTCAGTTCCAACTTGTAGCAACCCTTTATAGGGTTTCCAAGGCTTTAAATCATTGCAGGAGTAGAAAGCCTAATCTTTCTCCTGCACAGCAGCTGGTAGGGTCAAACCACAGACTTTGTGGTTAGCAGTCCACTGCTTACCCTATGGCACCACTGCACTCTACTACATGTGTATACATGTGTAACATATATATTTACCCATAACTATTGGATTTGGGTTTATAGTATATCCATAGGCTTAATTCTACTTTTTAAACTAACTTTATATCATGAGTGTTTCCTAATATCTTTAAATGTTGTTCTACAATGTAATGAATAATGTCCTCATGTGAGTAGTATGTAGCCTATATATGATCGTGCTATAATTTATTTAATTGATGCCAATTATTAGAAGGAGCATAATAGCTCTATAGGATCAGTACTAGACTGCTAACCACAAGGTCAGCTGTTGGAGCACATCAGCTGCTCTATGGGAGAAAAATGAGACTTTCTGCTCCTGCAGAGATTTATAGCCTAGGAAACACTACATATGGTCACTATGAGTCAGAACCAACTCAATGGCACTTAGCAACAACATTTATTGGACATTTATATTTTCCAGTTTTTCACTATTAAAAATAATACTACAGTAAATTTTGTTATGTATACTTTGCATAATACAAAATTATTTCTCAAGGAAAGTTGTCAGAATTATGTGTCTTCTGTATCAGATGGTATAAACAAGGCATGAAACATATTGACAAATTACCCTCTTTGTAGAAGGACTGCCAAATATTGTATCCATTTCAACACATCTTCACAGGGTAACTTGCATATTTGGGGCATAAGTTGCACTCATTTAAAAAGGGTAAATGGAGTCCTGTTTGGCTCTGTGGGTTAATGTGCTGAACTGCAAAGTTAGTTTGAACCACAAGGTCAGTGATTCAAGCTTACCAGCTGCTCTTAGGAAACTCTATGCAGGGTCCCTATGGATCGGAACTGACTTGACAGCACTTAACAACAACAACAACAAAGAGGGTGAATATGATGGACACCAAAAGGTTTTTTTTTAGTTACCATTTGATTTCACCAAGGAAAATTACTCCGTTTTCATGTCAAAAGAATAGCTTTTCTTAACTTTCATAATTCTTTATTTAGTGGTTTGGCAAGTGGGAAAACATCAATATTCCTTAGAGAGAGAGCTATCTAGCTGCCTTCGAAGGGATCTTATTCTTAATCCCCACCCCCCGTTTCTACTTTGAAGACAATATGAAGTCATTTATTCTCTGGTGGCAAGATGAAGGAAAAATCTTCTCCGCAAATGGGAATTCTGGCTCTAGACAAAATGCCGACTTAGGTCTTCCATGAGTAACATTCTTACAATAATATGACCTTATGTTAAATGGCAATTAAAGAGAATTCAGAGCCAATATTCCCCTTAATTGTTTCTGCCAAAGAAATACTAAGTGTCCTAAAGGAGAATATCCACTGGGAGGATATGATAGGGTCCGGGAGATCACTTACAGGGCCAGACTAACTTATCTAATGTTGTCCACTAGAACATGAAGGGTTTCAGGACTGACAGATGGCACAGCCATGAGATGAACATTGCAAGTGACGTGTTTTTGCCAACTGTCTTAGCTCTGCTGTAAGTGTGTGCCTCACTTCAAGGATAATCTTGAGTAACTCAGGGAGCCCCCCGCATCCCAGGCAGGCAAGAATGGGCAGGGCAGAGTCCACTATGAAACATCTGCTCTGTCATTGACTCTGCTCTCAAATGGGAAAATGTGGGTCAGCCAACACATCTATGTATGCTGTTCAATTAACATATTTGGGGGGCAGCAGTTCTTCTCTAAGTTCATTAATTTATCAGAAATCGCTCTCTAGAAGTATACTAGACTCTGTTATGTTGTTTAAACATTTGGAATCAGAAATCTTCCACTAAGCAGAAATAAAAACTTAGTAAGGAGCTTAAGTGGCATCTACAGGGTCATAATTAAACTATAAAATTACTTGGACTAGTGCTGTACATTTCCTTTGTTCCCTTTTATTTGTTTAATTTATTCCTGGCTTCCAAAGTAATGCATGTGTGAGAACATAATCACAGGGCAGCTAGCAGAAATCTTCAAGACAGCCCCTTTCTCCTTTGCCATTTTAAAGGTGAAACTGTGTGCAAAGAGTTAGAATAGAAGCTGAAGTCAGAGTTTGATTCATAGTGTGCATGAAGCAGCTCTTATGAGTCACTAACGGTAGAATCTACTAGTTTGGAAGAATCATTTGTGCTTTAGCTAATCTGACTTCATTGGCTGATAGAAAGAACCAAAATGTAGACTAGGAACTTTTTATGTCAAAAAAGTTTGATCCAGACAATTTCCTGTAAGATGGTGAACTATGCAGAAGCACCACGCGAACCCTCTTCAACAAATGTATGAGCAACCCAATGAAACAAAAAAGCCAGAACCCCGAACTTCAGAGGAAAGGTTAATGAAGTGGGTTGAGTGCTTGATGGGAGGAGATGCTGAGCAGGAACAGTGAGAGAGGGAGACTGACTGATGAACAGCTGGCCAGATATGGCACAACCATCTGTGAGTAGCTTTGGCAGCAGAAGGAAACCTGGCAGAGAAGATTCATACAGACAGTGAGAAAGGAGACAACAGTGTACATCCTTCCATCTCTAACTAAATCTACAGAAGACAGTTGGTGAGTATCTAAGACCACATCAACGTACAATCATCAATTAAATACAAATACCACAATCCCACAATACCCTGGACAATTTTAGTTCATATGAAGACAACAGACAATTTTAGTTCATATGAAGAAGCAAGAAAAAAAATGGCCCAAACAAATGATAAAGATGCAAAGCCAGAAAACATTTCTGAGGGTAATGCAACTAACTGAGAAAGAATTCAAAAGAATAATATTTAGGTACCTTCAATGGATTGACAGAAAGATTGAGGAAAGGAAGCAGAACACAGAAAAAATTTTAGAAAAATTCAGGAAGACACTGAAAGAATAAACAGACAAAATAAATGCAAATTTTGAAACAAAATAAAACCTGCAATTAGAAATCCAGAAGATTAATAATAGGATTTCAGAAATGGATAATGCATTGAAAGGACAAAGGAGTAGATTCAAAGCAATGGAAACCAGAATCAGTAAATTTGAAATAAATCTCTCAACACTAGAGTATGCTACGAGATCAGGAAAAAAAGAATGAAAAAATCCTAAGAAAGCCTAAGAGTTATGAAGGATACTATGAAGAGGAATAGTTTATGGGTGAAGGGAATTTCAGAACAGGAAGAGACAATAAAAGCTCAGAGAAAGTTGTTGAAGAATTATTGGAAGAAAACTTCCCTAACAACATGAAAAGGTGAGCATACAAGAAGCTGAACGAATCCCAAACAGGACAGATTCCAAAAGAAAATCACCAAGACATAGCATAACCAACGTTTCCAAAATCAAAGACAAGGAAAGAATCCTACAAGAAGCTCTGGAAATACGAAAAGTTGCCTACAAAGGAGAACCAATAAGACTAAACTCTGTTTCTCAGCAGAAACTATTCAGGTAAGAAGGAAATGGGATGACAAATACTGAACTGAAAGAACAAAAATTGCCAACCAAGAATCATACACCCAGCAAAGCTGTCCCTCAAATGTGATGGCAAAATTAGGATATTTCCTGAAAAACACAAATTAAAGGAATTTGTAATGATGACAAGACCAACTTTATCAAAAATAATAAAGGGTATATATATTTTTTTTAACTGAGAACCAACAACAATAGAGAACAACCTGAGATTACCATACATGACAAAAACACCCAAAGTTCAATCCAGATATAGAAGTAACCAAAGTAAAATAAAACTGCAAGACTGAAAACAGGGAACCAGAGACATGTATTTATAATGAAGTCAACTACAAAGCAAAAAGAGGAAATAATGTAGATACAGAACTTCCAAATGGCGAGGAAGTCAAGTCGATTTAAAAATAAAACAGACTATTTTAAGCAGGGAAAAAGTTAATAAATTACAGGGTAACCTCAAAGAGAATGAATACGCCTGTACTTCAAAATTAAATAAGAGGAAAACCTGAAACATTTAGTAAACATCACCACAACAGAAATGAAAAAAATGAAAAGAAAAACCCCATACAAAATTAACTCAGTGCCTAAAATTATGTGGAACAAAGAAACTACCAACACTACAAAAAAAAAACACACAGCAAAATAACAGCAATCAATCATACCTATCGATAATTACACTGAATATAAATGGATTAAGTGCACCAGTCAAGAGACAGAGCAGAAAGGATAGGAAAACAGGATCCTTCAATGTTTTGTCTACAGGAGACAGATCAAAAAGATGGAGACAGCCTAAATGCCCATCAACAAAAGAATGGTTAAATAAATTTTGATACATACACACAATGGAATACTACAAAACATTGAAGAGCAACTATGAATCTGCAAAACACCTAACATGGATGAGACTGGAGGACATTTGTTGTTGTTGTTGTTATGTGCCATTGAGTTGGTGCCGACTCATTGCGACCCTATGCGCACCAGAACAAAACACTGCCCAATCCTGGGCTAACCTCACAGTTGTTGCCACGCTTGAGTCCCTTGATGCTGCCACTTGGCCAATCCATCTTGCTGTGGGTCTTCCTCTTTTTCTCTGACCTTCCACCTTACCAAACATGATATCCTTCTCCAGCAACTGGTCCCTCCTAACAATATGTCCAAAATATGAGAGACAAAGTTTGGCCATCCTAGTCCCCAAGGAGCACTCTGGCTGCACCTTTTCCAACACAGATCTGGTGGTTCTTTTGGCAGCCCATGGCACTTTCAATATTCTCCTCCAACACCATATCTCAAAAGCATCAATTCTTCTATGATCTTCCTTATTCACTGTCCAGCTTTCGCATGTATATGAGGTTACTGAAAATACCATATCAGGCTCATGTAAGGTCAGGTGCACCTAGTCCTGAAGCTGACATCTTTGTTCTTCAACACTTTAAAAAGGTCTTGTGCAGCAGATTTGCCTAATGATTTCTTGACTGCTGCTTCCGTGAGTGTTGATGGTTGATCCAAGAAGAATGAAGTCCTTGACAACTTCAATCTTTTCTTATTGTTTATTGGTCCAGTGGTGAGGATTTTTGTTTTCTTTATATTGACATGTAATCCATACTGAAGGTTGTGCTCTTTGATCTTCATCAGTAAATATTTTAAGTCCTCTTCACTTTCAGCAAGCAAGGTTGTATCATCTGCATATCACAGGTTGTTAATGAGTCTTCCTCCAATCCTGATGCCACGTTTTTCTTCATAGAACCCAGCTTCTCGGATTATTTGCTCAGCATACAGTTTGAATAAGTATGGTAAAAGAATACAACTCTGTCATACACCTTTTTAAATTTTAAACCATTCAGTGTTCCCATGTTCTGTTCGAACAACTGTCCATGTACAGATTCTTCATGAGCACAATTAAGTGTTCTGGAATACTCATACTTCGCAATGTAGTACATAGCTTGTCATAATGCACACAATCGAAAAAAGCACATGTAAACATCTTTCTGGTATTCTCTGCTTTCAGCCAAGATCCATCGGACATCAGCAATGATATCCCTCGTTCCATGACCTCTTCTGAATCTGGCTTGAACCTCTGGAAGTTCTCTGTCAATGTATACTTGCAGCTGTTTCTGTATTACCTTTAGTAAAACTTTACTTGTATGGGATATCAAAGATATTGTCCGATGATATCCACATTCCGTTGGGTCACCTCTCTTTGGAATGGTCACAAATATGGATCTCTTCCAATCAGTTGACCAGAGAGTTGTCTTCCAGATTTCTTGGCAGAGATGAGTGAGTGCTTCCAGTGCTGCCTCACTTTCTTGAAAGATTTCAATTTTATTCCATCAATTCCTGGTGCCTTGTTCTTTGTCAATTCCTTCAATGCATCTTGGACATCTTCCTTCAGAATCATTGGCTCTTGATCTTATGTTTCCTCTTGAAATGGTTGAACATCAACCATTTCCTTTTGGTACAGTGACTCTGTGTATTCCTTCCATCTTCTCTTGATGCTTTCTGCATCATTCAATAATTTGCCCAGAGAATTTTTGAATAACGAAAGTCGAGGCTTGAATTTTTTCTTCAGTTCCCCCAGCTTGAGAAATGCTGAGCATGTTCTTCCCTTTTGGTTTTCTGATTCCCAATCTTTGCACATTTCTTTATAATATTTGACTTTGTCTTCCTCGAGCTGATCTTCGAAATTTTCTGTTCAGCTCTTGTTCCTCCTCATTTCTTCCATTTGCTTTAGCATCTCTATGTGGCAAGCAAGTTTCAGTATATCTTCTGATATCCATTTTGATCTTTTCTTTCTTTCTTGTTTTCTTAATGACTTTTTGCTCTCTTCACATATGATGCTCTTGATGTCATCCCACAATTCTTCTGGTCTTTCATCTTTAGTGTCTAATGTATCAACTCTGTTCTTCAGATGATCTCTAAATTCAGGCGGCATATATTCAAGGTCATATTTTGGCTCTTGTGGACTTGTTTTCATTTTCTTCAGCTTTAGTTTGAATTTGCATATGAGCAATTGATGGTCTGTTCCACAGTCTGCCCCTTATTTTGGCTGATGATCTGGAGCTTTTCCACCATCTCTTTCCACAGATACAGTCATTTTGATTTGACTAATTTATGCTGAGTTAAATTAGTCAATCACAAAAGGACAAATATTGTCTGAGAACAATGTTATAAAAAGTTAAGAAAAGGTTTTCTTAATAAAAGAAACAATCAGTTATGGTTATGGGTGTTGTTGTTAAGTATGGTCCAATGAAGTCTGACCCATAGCAACCCCGTATCTGGTTTCCAAGGAGCAGCTGGTGAGCTTGAACCACCAACCTCGTGGTTCAAATGACATTGAAGTCTAGCACAATCACCCACAGTGCCACCCAGGACTCTGGTTATGGGAATAGGGAGGAGGAAAAAAAACTTTTTTTTTAAGTAGTGCATGTACATTGTATATATGGGGAGAAAAGTATAAATAATATAATAAAAATCACCTATAAGTTCACCACCTAGATATGACCACTCTTAACACTTCACTCGTTTATCTAAATCATCACATTTGCAATCCTGCAATTACACTTTAATATTATTTTGTAATCTCCTTTTTAAAATTTTAGCAACAAAATAGGATCAACATTTTCTCACTTGAAATATATTTTTACAATATGATTTTTACAGCTGCATAGTATTCTATTCTGTGGGTGCAGCATAATTTATTTAATCGTGACCCTATTATTACATGTGTAAGTTCTTTCTGGTTTTGTACCATTAAAAATAATATTGTGATGATAATTTCAGATAGATAATTCTTTGTTCTGTTGTTCTGATTATATCCTTTATACTAAGTCCTCAGTGTGAAATTGCTGAGTTAAACATAATCATCCTTTGGGGTTTTTGAAAATAAGTGCTAACTTGCCCTCCAGAAATGTTAATTATGTGTACATGGGAGTGCCCGTTTATCTGCTTCTTCACTGACACTAAATATTGTTTTTTTAAAAACGTTCCCAGTTTGATTTCTAACATATGGTATACCTTCATTCAATTTGCGCTTCTTGTGAAATGCCTGCCCATTATCCTTTGTTATTTCTTCAACTGCCATCCAGCCAACGTAATGAACCTGATTTTGTGTGGAATTGTGGATAACTGAGACTGGCCATTTCTCCACACTCACAGAAAGATGCTTTTCTCATACCTCTGGCCCGTGAAGGACCCTGGGCTCATCCATAGAAATGGCTTGTTATCCTTGGGTGAGGATGACCCATCTCCTACTTCTGTACCTGGGTCAAGTCTCACCTCACAAGCTGGTATAAAAATACCATCATTTTGGAATGAAGGTTTCAGTTCTGAGGTAATTTCCTATTCATTTTAATTCATTGGATCATTGCTCTTCATAAATGTCCAGTTTAAATTGAATGGAAGTAGCCAGGGAGGCCTTAGCTGAAAAGGACCATTCAATTAAGTACAAATGCCCCAGATACCAAAGAATGAGAACTCCCTATTCTGACTATAAGACTTGGATGACGTGCATCATTGGCTTGTTGTTTCTGTTGGTAAGTGCCATCCAGTCAGTTCAGACTCACAGAGACCCTGTATAGGAGTGGCTGGTGGGTTTGAACAACTGACCTTGCAGTTAGCAGTTTAGTGCTTATCCTACAGTGCCACAATGCTCTACTATTACAGACCATTTGAACCTGAATCATGCAGTCAGTGTGCACCAAGCAAAGTTTTAAGCTAGCAGGGGGTAGAATAATTCAAAAAGCTTCTGGAGGACATATCTGGGATACACACGTGCAAGCACATACATTCCATTTGCATGAACATGCCCATGAAGTTATGAAAAAGAAAAATAAACTAGACACGATGACATGATCAAAAGCATTTTTATATTCCTGTGTTTCTCTGAAAATGATTTTAGACTGCTTAAAGGAAAATTAGTGCAGTAACACCCTTAAGAACTCTAAAGTTACAACTGACTGCTCTGATGAACCCATGATACACACTCAAAGACTGCCTCCTTAAAGTCTGTAGGCAAAAGGGAAACTACTTCTTATATTAATTGGAAAGACATCATGGGCTTTAATTACATCCATGAAGGACCATAAACAAGGGGTGGGAATCCTCCAGTTCTTTAATCTTGTATTATACCCCAAGTGTTTCATTGCACTTAAGAACCATTTATGGCTTTCTGCATTTGTAGTTAAAATTTATTTTTTCCATGTCTGTTCTTTACTTACATACTTATGATGCTTGGAGAAAGAATGATTTAAAATCAACCCAAATAAAATCGATCTTGAATTTCTTATCATCTTATTTAAACCAGAGTCAACTTTAACTTAGTTCTTATAAGACTTCTTTACATGAGTTTTGATACTGTCTCTGATAGTTTGACTATCTGACTTAAAATTCCAAATGTTAAAGTAAAAAATGTTGATATCATAAAGGGCCACAGAATTTCTAAAGTTGTGTAATTGAAATATCATCTAATTTTGTTGTTGTTAGGTACCGTCTAGTCGTTTCTGACTCAGAGTGATATTGTATAGGGTTTTTGAGGCTGTAAATCTTTACAGAAACAGAAAGTCTCATCTTTCTTCCTCAAAGTGCCTGGTGGCTTTGAACTGCCAACCTTATGGTTAGCAGTCCAATACTTATCCTACAATACCATACCAGGACTCCATGACATAATTAGCAGGAAAAAATAGAATTTTCTCAGAAAAAGATATGAATAAGAATTAGAAATTTTTAGCCAGGGAATGGTAATTATATTAGTAGTACAAATACACTGAGTAGTAGAGAAACAAGAATAGTAATATAGGCTGGGGAAGAAGCATCTAGAAAGTAACTGGTGGAAAGTCTAGGAAATCAGGTCATAATTCTATGTCTCTACCTAAAGAGGAAGTAGGAAAGAAGACTTGGTAACTCTTGCCTGCAATAATATTCAAGTATCTCCATTCTAAAACTCTGACTCCCCATACTATTCAAGTTGTCATGTTACAAAAACGAAATGGGAGGTCATTTCTAACTTCTCCTGATGTCACAAAGGGGAATGAATCTCAAAATCAGCTCAAGGTGGATTTCTATGAAGTGGAGGTCAGATCCATATCCACCCTACAACCTTCTTTACCCTTTTCTGACATCAAGCATGCCTGTCGCAGAAATCTCTGCTGCACTTCTGGGTTTGGTAATCCATGTAGAACTCATAACAATACTCATGGTTATGGGGTTTATTAGAGAAGTGAAAAGGGTTGCATTCAGGATCAAAAAAACTCAGGACACAGCAGTTCTCCAGTTAGGAACACCTCTTCTCTGTCATACTACAGACACACCTCACTCTTGTCTTTGGCTTCTCAGACATGTGGCCTCTTGGTCTCTGCAACAGTCCATGGGCTTACAGCCTGTAGCTGCTCTGTCTCTCCATTCCACTATCACTGCCATCGTCTCTGCTGTCACACTTTTCTAAGTAGCCATCTCACACTCCACTCACACTCTTCCTTCTTTATAATCCTGGGATCTTTCGTTCCTGCTTCTGAGATGGCTCCTTTTAAACCTAGCTGGATGGCAAAACTATCCAATCCCAGCCTTAGAATCCCATATAATTTATTTGCATTGTCCCACCCAATCATTTGATGGGAATCAAGACATTGGATAGAAAAGCCATTATCAAGTAAATTCAAGGTACCACACAGGGGCTACTAAGTTGATTTTTGATTCGTAGTGACCTTTGTGACCGAATGGAATTGCCATGTAGGGTTTTATGAGCTGTAATCTTTATGGGACATATTGCCAGGAGTTTCTCCTCTGGAGTCGCTGGATTCAAACTGCCAACCTTTAGCTATTGAGTACTTAATTGTTGCACAACGAAGGCTCCTTTACCATTAGCTCAAGTTAATCTTCTGTTTCTACTCATCTTTATCTACTAATTTAACAAATATAGTTCAACCTGTGAAAGCTGGAACCTATGTAAGACAGAAACGTGTCTGAGAAAGAAAATTCAGATATTATCTACTAAATAGTGATAGAGGAGTCCTGGTGTGGTGCTGTGGATTAATGCGTCAGACTGCAAAGCCATGTGAACTGCAAGGTCGGTGGTTCAAGCTCACCAGCTGCTCCTTGGAAACCCTATACAGGGTTGCTATGGGTCGAAATCGACTCAATGATACTTAACAACAACAGTGATAAAAAGTGGCAATGGTGGAAATTTTGCCAAACTCAGAAAAACAAGGTAGCCCTGTCAAGTTTGGGTTCTCACAGGCTTTACTATATTTGTGTAGTACCTACCACGTGCCAGGTATTTTTCTAGAAAGGAATGAGGAATACAGTATTGCATAAAACAGACAAAAATCCTGCCAAGCTTTTAAAAATGGTAGCCTGTACTTCCCCTTCTATCTTCACACCACCCTCTTAGTCTTTACCCATCCTGCAACCTGATTTTGCTCCTGAATATCGTGATAAAACAGCTTTCTGAGGGAGTCGTGAGATGCACTCACTAAATCTAGCGCCGCTCTCTCAGTTTCCATCTCTCTTGAACTCTGTAGCATTTAATGACATCCAATTTCCCTCATTTAAAAATGTTTGGCACCACTGTTGTTGCTACTCCTTCCTTGACTTTCCCTTGCCCTTCCTCTACATGTTGGTGGACCCTCAAGTCTGTACTCAGCTTACTTCCACTTTTTCTCTAAACTTTTCCTTTGATGGTTTTATGTAGAAGTGTCCTCCTAAATCTGTATTCCTAGATCTGACCATTTCCTAAACTCTAGTCTGACATTCCAAACTGTGTGCTAGAGCTTTCCATCTGGACATTTAATTATAACACCAGGTTGCTGTTGTTGTTAAGTTTCATTGAGTCAGTTCCAAGTCATAGTGACCCTGTATTGGGTTTGTTGTTTTTGTTCAGTGACATTGAGTTGGTTCTCACCCATAGCAACCCTGTCAGGTGTTTCTGAGGAGTGATTGGTGAGGGTTTACAAACATTTACATCTTCACAGGAGCAGAAAACCTCTTCTTTTTCTGGAAGATCAGCTGATAGGCTTGAACCACGTACATTCTGTTTCAAAATGGTAGTCATTGTTTGCAAAATTCATGGTTCTTGACTGCAAACAATAGAAACCTGCTTAGGCTAACTCAAGCGGAATATGAATTCACTGGGAAGATAGCACTACATGGGCAGGGAGGTTGGAGGACCAGCTGGGAAAATGAGCAAGAATCAGGCGGTCTAGTATGCAGAGAGCATGGCCAAGGTCACCTCATAGGAGGAGTCTGGTAAAGGCATTGGACTGTGGCTGGATGTCTCCACCTCCAGTTTACCACTGCATTCCCATTTCTCAGTTGCCTTCAATCATGGTCCCTAAGTGTTTATTTTATATCACTTCCCTTAGATTCAAAGACTGGGACTGGAAGCATGGGTTCCAGGCCCCGGTTACTAAAACTGACCTCAGATTCCTTAGAGCTTCCAGCAAAGGAAAAGGGGTCTCAACATAGACCAACCAAAAATGACAAGAAATCATTGTATTTTCTCCAATCATTTCACATTTTAAAACTTTCCAATTTCATTTAATGCTGTCAGCATTCTCTTCATTAGCGGGAACTGAACCTGGGTAATCTCTTTACCCCCTCCACCACAGTCTCTGAGGCAATCAGTCACCAATGTCTGTGAATGACTGCTGTTTTCCTTCACATCGTTTTCTCCATGGACTTTTCTGCAGCTACTTCTCTACTCCAACTACTTGCAAGTTGGATTTCTCACTTCTTCTGCCTCCTTTGTTTTATTCACCTACGGGTTAATCTTCCTAAAGCAACATTTTAATGCTTAAAACTCTAAATTCTGACAGATAGCTTGGTGTCTCAGGCTAGTCACAACAGAATGTCAATAAGACTAGAAAGCCAAGTGGTGTAGTGAAGAGAACTTAACCTTCAGATGTAGACAGATAGGGGTTCAAACTTTGGGTTTTATTTCTTTCTAGTTGTCCATACTGGGTTGTTGTTATTTTAAGTTTTTATTGTGATTTGAGTGAAAGTTTACAGGGCAGATCATCAGTTTTACATTCAACAAATCATATACTTTGTTTCATTACAAAGATTATAATCCCCTCCATGTACCATCAGTTAACAGTATTTCTCTCTATTCATTTTAGCTCTTTTTTAAAAAACACTCAGGCATATATAATAATTTAAATCACCAAAGGGCACATTCTGCAAACCTGCCTCCTAGCCACTAGCTCTCAGTCCCTCCCTTTCCATGAGTCTAGAGTCCTCAGCTGCTCCCTCTCTCCATGTCCCCATTTCTGCCTCCATCTCTGGTGTCACTGCTTCTCTGGAGAGGGTCCTACATTCTACTTGTGCTCTTCTCCCTTAATGGTCCTAAGGTCTTCTGTTTCTGGACTGTAAGATTAACTACTCCCCTGTTTTTGTTACAAAACTTCTACCTTTTAAATTGTGACAGTCTCAATTAGTCATGTTAACGATTACTCACTATTGAATCATAAGAATCTTATCCCCATCTCTTTTCACCAGACCCATCTAGACAAGCTGAAAACTAGTCTGTGGGAACTCTTTCTCCACCTCACCCCCAAGCTCTTAAACTAAACTCCCTCTTGAAAACTTGTAAGCCAGTCACTTAGTGTCTTTCTCGCCCCCTCATTTTAGGTAGCCAATGTCTAACTTGCCTGTCTCTATCTACCCTGTATACAGAGGGGATAACATGATACTTGATGTGAAGACTTCTCTGTTAATATTTTGAGCTACTACAGACATGAGTATAGATCAAGTTCATCAGATTGTAGCAATTTACCCTCGTTTATTAAAAAAAAAATTTTTTTTATCTTCTTCTAGTCAAGTTCTTGTAGCCGTTTCTGTATTACCTTTAGTAAAACGTTACTTGCATGGGATATTAAAGAAATTGTCCAATCATTTCCGCATTCCATTGGGTCACTGCTCTTTGGAATGGGCACAAATATGGATCTCTTCCAATCAGTTGGCCAGATTGACAGAGAACTTCCAGAGGTTCAAGCTGGATTCAGAAGAGGCCATGGAACAGGGATATCATTGCTGATGTCCAGTGGATCTTGGCTGAAAGCAGAGACTATCAGAAAAATGTTTACCTGTGCTTTATTGACTATGCAAAGGCTTTTGATTGTGTGGATCATGACAAGCTATGGACAACATTGCGAAGTATGAGTATTCCGGAACACTTAATTGTGCTCATGAGGAATCTGTATCTGGACTAAGAGGCAGTTGTTCGAACAGAACATGGGAACACAGAATGGTTTAAAATTAAGAAAGGTGTGCAACAAGGTTTTATTATTTTACCATACTTATTCAACCTGTATGCTGAGCAAATAATACAAGAAGCAGGATTCTATGAAGAAAAACATGACTTCAGGACTGGAGGAAGACTCATTAACAACCTGTGATATGCAGATGATACAACCTTGCTTGCTGAAAGTAAGGACTTAAAACATTTACTGAGGAAAATCATAGAGCACAGCCTTCAGTATGGATTACATCTCAATGTAAAGAAAACAAAAATACTCACCACTGGCGCAAGAAACAATATTTTTATGAATGAGAAAAGATTGAAGTTGTCAAGGACTTCATTCTTCTTGGAACAATTATCAACACTCACAGAAGCAGCAGTCAAGAAATCAAATGATATATCGCATGAGGCAAATCTGCTGCACAAGACCTTTTTAAAGTGTTGAAGAGCAAAGATGTCAGCTTGAGGACTAAGGTGCGCCTGACCCAAGCCATGGTATTTTTAATAACCTCATATGCCTGTGAAAGCTGGATGGTGACTAAGGAAGACCATAGAAGAATTGATGCTTTTGAGTTATGGCGTTGGAGGAGAATATTGAAGGTTCCATGGACTGCATAAATAACCAATTGATCCATTTTGGAAGAAGTGCAGCCAGAGTGCTCCTTGGAGGCCAGGATGGCCAAACTTCGTCTCTCATACTTTGGATACATTCTTAGGAGGGACCAGTCGCTGGAGAAGGATATCATGTTTGGTAAGGTGGAGGGTCAGAGAAAAAGAGGAAGACCCCAAATGATATGGATTGGCCAAGTGGCAGCATCGATGGACTCAAGTGCGGCAACAGTAGTGAGGCTGGCCCAGGATCGGGCAGAGCTTCATTCTGCTGTGCATAGGGTCACTATGAGTCAGTACCAACTCGGTGGCACCTAACAACAACAAAAAGTCAAGTTCTGATTATGAAGCCATTGAGGTTAGGTTAAATGGGTACTATCTGAAAGTTTGGGTGTTTTTGTGTGTCTCCCCTCACTTCATATCAGCTGGATGCTTCATTCTCTGCTCTAGCACTCCACGGCTATATCCTTGTCCATGGGCTCAGATGTCCAAAGGTCTCACCATGTTTTGGACCCGCCAGCCCTTCTTCTTCTCTCTCTCATCTCTAGGTCAAAGGGAGTCTATGGAACGTGGTTGAACTCAGCCCATTTCTTCATTGCTGCCTTTCCCCCTCTTCCACTTACCAGTAGACCTATGTGGTCACCAGAAAGCTTACATGCCTGCTCATTTGTTCCCTTTGAGTTTCAGTTTTAGAAGGGGGTAGTTGTACATACTCTTGAGGCACATCTTTCTTGCATGGTACATGGGGATAATAAAACTTTAAGACATTTGTAAGCCTTCTTTCTGAAAGATGGGATGGTGTTATAAATTGTACTCAGGTTGCAACATCAACCATCAACTCAGAAATGCTTATAGTGGACAATATTCAGTTTCAGACATGTCTAGTTCAAAACTTTAAGTAAGGTTGTCATCAATGTGGTTTTAACGCAGGCAGGTTAGGATCAGCATGCAACATGTTTGGGGGGCTAAGTGTCAATCTAAGTACCATTTATAGCATTGTTCTTCATTTCAAATAGCAAACATACAAATGAACTTTTGGAAGCATTTCATTTGCAGGTAGAGAACTTCCTGTATTATTAATTTTGAGAGTTGAATTTCCATTCTTGGCTGCTTTCCACTATATCACTGTTATTTCAAAGTATTCCCCTGCAGAACTTCTATTGCGTGTGAGAGACTGCTCTGAATTCCTTGTGGGGAAAAGAATGTATTGATGGTGGACACATGAAAATTATTAGCTATTATCTCAAGGGCTTACCCAGCCTCCAGTAAATGTGGCAAAGCTCCGGCACATAAAAAGAAACTTCCAAGTTGATTCCATAATAACAAGCTTCAACCCTGATTCATGATATAAATTCTGAGTCCACACTGGCAAAGCCTAACTCTGCAATTCAGGCCGGGTCGCTCCTCTCTGTCAGAGTCATGAATGGTACCGGCCGAGTTACCAAAACAGCTCAGTCAACAGTCAATTCACTGACTGCATCCACCCAGCAAATCCCCCTAAGTGAGGCATGTTTGGTGATCTTTACAGGATAGATTTCAGTCTCATAAGTCCTTGCCAAGAATGTACAGCACTACTAATTGCTTAATTCTTTTCTGAGGTCACTAGTCTGGAAAGTCTTAAGTGAAATATAACACTCATCTCAAGTTAGGTAAAACAGTTATTTAATAAGTATGATATTTTAAACCATTCTCTGCAGATTACAGTTTGTGGATGAATGCATGAATTAATACACTACAACACTTTTTTTTTTTTTCTATCTTCAGTGGTCTTCAAAGTTAACACATGTTCACAATATAATTAAAATAACACAAAAGTGAAATTTCTTGTATCTCTACCACCTTTTATTTCCTCCAGTCAATTTCATTCCCAGAAACAACTTTTAACACATTGGAGTGTTTCCTTAAACACTCTTGATTTTTTTTTTTTTTTTTAAACAGTATTTACCTTCCGCCCCATACCTGCCCTATAACTATCATAAAATGTTTCATTTAGCAAGAAAATCTTTTCTTGTTTCCACAATAGTGGTCTTACACAATATTTGTCTTTTTGTGATTGATTAATTTCACTCTGCATGATGTCCTCCAGGTTCATCCATGTGAGGTGTTTCACTGTTATTCTTCAATATTGCATAGTATTCCATTGTGTGTATGTATCATGATTTGTTTAACCATTCTTCTATTGATGGGCACTTAGGCTGTCTCTGTTTTAATGTGTCTCTTGTAGACAGCATGTTGAAGTATCCTGTTTTCTTATCCATTTTGCTATCTCTGTATCTTGACAGGTACATCTAATCCATTTTATATTCATTATAATTATCAATAGATATGAATTGATTGCTATCATTTTGCTGTATATTTTTTTGTGATGCTGCTGATTTCTTTGTTCTACATAATTTTCTAAGCTTTCATTTTGTTTGTGAAATTTTTCTTCATTTCTGTTGTGTTAATGTTTACTAAATCTTTGAGGGTTTCCTCCTTTTGTATTTTGATGTACAGGTATATTAATTTTCTTTGGGTTCCCCTGCAATTTATTAATTTTGCCCTATTTAAAGCAGTCTGTTTTATCTTTAAATCTACTTGACTGCCTCACAATTTGGAAGTTCTGTGTCTATAGTATTCCCTCTTTTCACTTTGTAGTTGACTTCATTATAAACTGGTATCTCTGTCTTGTAGGTACCGACTCAATGGCACCTAACAACAACAACAACAACAAAGGTTCATTTTGTTTTAAATGATTGAGTTCTGGGTGTTGTAGACATGTATGGTAGTCTCAGGTTTTTGTCTTCTATGGTTGGTTCTCAGTCTAAAGAACACCCTTTATTATTTTTTTTATTTATTATTTCTTATAAGTTGGTCTGGTCATTAAAAATTCCGTTAATTTCTGTTTATCAGGAAATATCCTAATTTTGCCATCGTATTTTAGGGACAGTTTTATTAGGTATATGATTTCTGATTGTCAATTTTTTCTTTCAGAGTTTTGTATTTGTCATCCATTGCCTTCTTACCTGCATGGTGTCAGCTGAGAAATCAGAACTAAGTTTTATTGGTTCTCCTTTGTAGATAACTTCGTTTTTCCCAAGGTGCTTTCAGGATTCTTTCCTTGTTATTGGTTTTGGAAAGTTTGATTATGATATGTTTTGGTGATTTTCTTTTGGGATCTATCCTTTTTGTAGTTCTTTCAGCTTCTTGTATCCGTATCTTCTTGTCTTTCATGATGTTAAGGAAGTTTTTTTCCAGCAACTATTTGACACCTTTTCTGTGCTTTTTATTGTCTTTTTCTGTTCTGGAGTTCCAGTTGCCCATAAGTTGTTCCTCTTCATGGTGTCCCACATAGCTCTTAGGCTTTTATTCAGACTTTTTCGTTATTTTTTCTGATTATTCTTCTAGTATACCAATATTGAGAAATTTATCTTCAAGGTCACTAACTCAGAATTTTAATGGCTTCAAATCTACTCCTATTGTTTCTGAAATCTTAGTATTAATTGTCTGGATTTCTAATAGCAGGTTTTGTATTATTTTTAAATTTGCATTTATTTTGTCTGTTCTTGCAATGTTTTCCTGAATTTTTCTAAATTTTCATCTGTCTTCTTCTTCCTTTCTTTGATCTTTCTATCAATCCTTTGAAGGTACCTAAATATCTTTCTTTTGAATTCTTTCTCAGTTAGTTCTATTACCTTTTCTTCCTCAGAAACATTTTCTGGCTCTGTATCTTTGTCGTTTGTTTGAGCCATACTCTTGTTTCTTTGTGTGAGCTAAAATTGTCTGTTGTCTTTGTGTGTGTTGTATTTGTAGTTGATGATTGTGTGTTGATGTGTTCTTAGGCCCTCACCAACTGTCTTTTGTGAGTGTAGTTAAGAGAATTGAAGCATGTATACTGTTCTCATTCGTCATTTGTTCACCTCACTTTAGGGTGGGTTTGGCTGTTGTTAGCTACTGGATACCATTGATCAGGAGGTATAGGAGCTGGTATTAGCTTTTGCCCAGTGGGTGGAGCTGCAGAGGGTATGGTTGTGGCTGGGATGTATGGGCACGGCTGCTGTCTCTCTTTTAATTTATTATATATTTTTTGGAATATTTTTAAAGGAGAAAAGATTGAATTTGTCAAAGAATTCCTTTTACTTGTATCCACAATCAATGTTAATGGAAGCAGTAGATAAGAAACCAAACGATTTATTACATATAGCAAATCTGCTGCCAAAGACCTGTATAAACTGTTAAAGAGTAAAGCTGTCACTTTGAGGTCTAAGGTGTGCCTGACTCAAGCCATGGTATTTTCAATTGCCTCATATACATAAGAAGCTG
The DNA here is from genome assembly GCF_000296735.1 of Chrysochloris asiatica. Taxonomy (NCBI): domain Eukaryota; kingdom Metazoa; phylum Chordata; class Mammalia; order Afrosoricida; family Chrysochloridae; genus Chrysochloris; species Chrysochloris asiatica. Next base: position 12,645,111 of record NW_006408542.1, read on the forward strand.
GACATTGAATAAGGAAGACAAGAGAAGAATTGGTGCATTTAAATTATGGAGTTGGTGAAGAATATTGAAAGTACCATGGACTGCCAGAAGAAAAGAACAAATTTGTCTTGAAAGAACCGCAACTAGAATGTTCCTTAGAAATGAGGATGATGAGACTTTGTCGTAGGTCTCTGGGCATGTACATAAGGGACCACTTCCTGGAAAAGGATATCATGATCAGTAAAGTGAGCATCTGATAGCGTAGTGGTTATGAATCGGGCTGCGAACCGCAAGGTCAGCAGTTCGAAACTATCAGCTGTTCCGCAGGAGAAAGATGAGGCTTTCTGCTCCCGTAAAGATTTACAGCCTTGGAAACCCTATACAGGGTCGCTATGAGTTGGTACCGACTCCACGGCACATAACCACCACCAAAGTGAGCATCAGTGAGAAAGAGAAAGACCCTCAATGAGATGGATTGATACAGTGGCAGCAACAATGGACTCAAGCATAATCATTGTGAGGACGGAGCAAGACCAGACAGTTTTTCATTCTGTTGTTCATGTTGTTGTTGTTGTTAAGTGCCATCAACCTTGTATAGGGTTTTCTAGGCTGCAGATCTGTGCAGGAGCAGAAAGCCTCATTTTTGTCTCACAGAGTGGCTAGTAGTCTCAAACTGCTGACCTTGTGATTCACAGTCTGGTGCTTATCCTCTAGAGCCACAGTGCTCTCTAACTATTTCTAGCTATCCAGATAAGAAATAAAATGTTAAAAACTCTTTGGACTCAGTCTCAGAGCAATGATTGAATTGAAGAGTATTGTCTTCTCATACAAGTCTGATGTAAGCCTCAAGGTATTGTTAGTTACCATCAACTTGACCCCTGAATCCATGTGTAACAAAGTAGACCTGCTCCATAGGGCTTTCTTGACTATAATATAGTGGGAGTATGCTAGGGTTTTCTTCTACAGAGATACTGGTTGGATTTGAACCACCAGCCTTTAGGTTACCAAGTGATTAACAAGTTCTTATGCCATGAGACCCCTGGCCTCAAGATGAACCAATGAGCTCATTGCCCATCAACTCAATTCCAACTCAATGACTCCATAGGACAAGTAGAAATGTCCCATAGGGTTTCTAAAGCAGTAATTCTTTACAGAAGCAGACTGTCACTTCTTTCTCCCACAGAGCAGCTGGTGAATTCAAACTGCTGACCTTTTGTCTAGCAGCTGAGCACTTTAACCCACTGAAGCAACAGGGCTCTTTGCCTTAAGATGTTGTTGTTAAGTGCTACGGAGCTGATTCTGACTCATAGCAACACTGTATAGGGTTTCCAAGGAGCAGCTGTTGAGTTTGAACTGCCGAAGTGGCAGTTCAAACAGCTTTGCAGTCTGGTGCATTAACCCACAGCGCCACACCAGGACTCCATTAAATTGTATGAGAGAGGAACTGAGGCAGAAAACCAAAGACATAAATCAGGCTTGAGGATTATGTGTAGGAAAGAATTTGGGGTGTGGTTATTGGCACATGGAGCTGACTGGAAGCAAATAGATCAGAAGCCTACCAAGTGTTTAAAGGAATTGTGTTGCCAAAAAAAAAAAAAAAAGTCCTTTGATAATTTGAGTCTGAAAGTAACCTTTGGATTTCATATTTGCACTAGCAGGCTGTAAATGCCGAGAAGCACAAAAGGAAAGCCTACTCCCCACCACTCTCTTCAGATGCAGTCATGGGATGGTAAAGGACAAAAAGGAACATCTTAAAATAGTGAAGCCAGGAGTCATGCAGTACACAAGGCAAGAAATTCCTGGGGGAAAAAGAGTCAGATGGAAATGGAAACCTCTTCTTACTCTTTATAATAACTATCCCAGCAAGATTCCAGAATTGCTATGGCCAAGTGACTGCTGTGTCTTTCCTGTTTATTCTCCTCCTTAATGAGCATGTATTGCATTTTTCCTGTCCTGTTTCTTTGTGAATGAGTGTTCATTACATTTTTATCAACTTACGGTTCTTTCCACTAGTTACAATAAGCATGGATTCCTTCTGTAAAACTAAAACTAGAATAGAAGTCAATTTATCATACTTTTGATGAAGCTTAAGCTCCAGGTCCTTTAACGTGTATGGGGCTCTTTCAAGATTCTAGGAAAGTGTGCTTTTCCACTCTGATTTCCCTTTTGCCATATTTCTGTTCATGTTAGTTGGTGCTGGAATTTGGGGGGCTCTGGTTGAGGGGATGTTGAGTTAGTGGTATTCATTTATTTTAGGCTTAATGAGATATTTACATGGGTTACAGTCATTTCCATTTAATGAAGTTATTGCTGGCTGTGTAGCAGTGGATTGCCTATTACACTGACTCACCCGGCATCCTGACATGGAGGCGCAGAGCTAGAGGCTGTAATACGATATGAACACATGGGTGGCACTGGAAGTATGTGAGTAGTGTGGGAGAAACAAGGTTTGAAATGTACAGAACAGGAAGCTAGTCTAGGGGGATTCTTCCAGTCATCAGACTTGTATAACAGTAAGTGGAGAATTTAATTCTCATCGATGTCAAGTAAAAATGAAAGTTCTCTCCTGTCAGGAACAAGAGTATACTCAATAAGAAAGCATAATTTTAAATGCATCTTAAGTATTTCCTTTATTGTTGATGTTGCTTTTAAGTCCTTCAAGTCAGTTCTGCTGATAGTGACCTGTAGAGGTTTCAGAAGCTGTAAATGTTTGTGGGAGCAGAAAACCTCATCTTTCTCTTCCGGAGTGGCTGATGGGCTTGAACCACTGATCTTGTGGTTTTCAGTCCAGTGCTTATTGTTGATAGAAACAACATAAAATATAATTAAATCACAATTCCTACAGCAATGTTACAAGTATCCTGTACTTTATGTGTGAAGTCGTGTTTTATATATTCCAACTACCAATAACAAAAAATATTGATGTATCATGCTAGAGGAAAAATGGTATCATCTTTCCATCCTTTGTATAACATTAAAAAAATAAAAATAATTTATTTTTTAGGCTTGCTGTGATGTTGAAATGCGGTAAGGTGCATGAAGCATTGGATACCTGTCACATTGCAGGAACCCAATATCTACTTAAGGAAAAAAAAGTGATTGACATAGAAGAGACAAAAAAGAAACAATAGAAAATTTAGGATAAAAGTAGTGGAGACACATTGGACAGTTAATTATATATTTCTCAATCTGGTAAAGTTTTCAGCACTTGCAGGCTTTAAAAAGGTTTTGGTGAAATATATACATAACAAAATATTTGCTATTTGCTTTAAAGTGTACAATTCAGTGACATTAACCAATTTGTACAACCATCACTACTATAATTTTGTATATGTAGTCCTGGATTTGTTTTTCTCAAAAACCCACTGACACTGAGTGGATTCCGACTAATAGTGACTCTGTAAGACAAAATAGGACTGAGCTATAGACTTTTCAAGATTGTAAACTTTTACGGAAGTAGACTACGTCATCTGTCTCCCATGAAGCAACTGATGTGCTTGACCTGTCAACATTTTGGTTAGCAGTCTAAAGCTTAACCCAGTCCACCATCAGAGATCCCTGGTTTTTGCAAAAGGGCTCTACAAATAGTAAAAGCTTCAGGATCCACAAAATGTGGATCCTTCTTTGAATTAAAAAAAAATATATGTTGTTGTTAAGTGCTGTATAGGGTTTGAACTGCTGACCTTGTGGTTCGCAGTCCAGTGCATATCTATATATATAGATATACACTGATAAACCAATATAAGTTATTTTTCTTTTAACTGATGTAATGGCAGAATGTGTTGATTACAGATATGGGAGCGAGCTATCAGAATGGAGCCCTTCTCAGAAATTGAGTGGTTAACAGAAATATTTATTAATTTTATTAGTATCTTTAATATTTATATTATCCACCTATTACATATATATTTTTTGAAAATACATATGTTGTTGTTAAGTGTCATTGAGTCTATTCCGACTCACAGCAACCCTGTCTTGGGCTTCTGAGGAGTGGTTGGTGTGTTTGAATTGCCAACCTTGTGGTTAGCAGTCTAGTACTGTTGGGGTTTAGGCCCAGAAGGGAAAAGCCTTCTGTGTATGTAGTTTCTGACAGACCAAAAAAACGACCAGGACCAATCCAAGAGACATTAGCTTATTATAGAACAGAAAATAAGAGATGGTTTGATGACAGGGGAACTGACAAAAGATGTGGACACCTATCTCCATTGGCAGCTGGCTGGACAGTGAAGTTTTTCTGTGCGAGGGGTGTGGGCTAGGGTCTCTTTATAGCATGGGGTATACAAGCTTCACATGTGTCAAGGCAATTAAGGGTGGTATGTGGAACAAGGAAAAGGTAGGAAAATCACAAGGTACAGGGCTGCCTGCCTTTTCCTAAAAAACAAAGAGTTTCAGTATGCAAAGAAGAAGGAGGGAGCTCTTGGCTCAGTCCTAGCACATGCATAACTAAAGCATGAGAACAGTCCCCTCCTTCCTTAGATAGGATAGGAGATACGGTTTTAGTTGACATGAGTGTGGCCATTTTGGAGCATTCAGCTTGTGTCCCTACAAGGGTTTATCCTACAGTGCCACCCAGGTATGGTGCTGTAGGTTAGGTGCTAACCTCATGGTCAGCAGTTCAAATCCACCAGCTGCTACTTGGAAACCCTACCCAGGGTCCCTATGCATTGGAACCGACTCCACAGCACTTAACAATAACAAGAACAACACACATACACATAAATATGTGAATTTTGTTCTTGTGTTCTTGTTGTTGTTATGTGTTATCTAGCCACTTCCAACTCATAGTGACCCTATATACAACACTGGCTAGTCCTGCACCATCCCCACAATTGTTCTTACACTTGAGCGCATTGCGGATGCCACCGAGTCAGTCCATCTTGTTGGGGGTCCTCTTCTTTTTCACTGACCCTCCACTCCATAAAGCATGAGGTCCTTCTCTAGGTCCCTCCTGATAATATGTCCAAAGCATGAGAGAGAAAATCTCGCTATCCTGGCTTCTAAGGAGAGCTCTGGCTGTACTTCTCCCAACACAGATTTTTTTGTTCTTCTGGCAATCCTTGGTACCTTTAATATTCTTCTTCCCTTTCAATTCTCTTCAACTGTTGTTCTGATGCTGGCAACAAACCAAGAGCCAAGAGGGCCTTGGCAAACTGCAGTAAGAACTGTCTTTACAAGAATGGAAAGTTGGGGTTGGGGAGGAAGGAGGAAGATGAAGATTGTCATAAACAGGAGTGGATTACTCAGTAAGCAAGCTAAGCACAGGATTTTTTGTGCTTACTTACTAATCTGTAATACACAGTTTTTACACATGTGAAATTGTTCACTACAGATTATTGTTGTTGTTGCTATGTGCCATGGAGTTGGTTCTGACTCACAGCGACCCTGTACAGGGTTTTCGAGGCTATAAATCTTTACGGGAGCAGAAAGCCTCATCTTTCTCCTGCGGAAGAGCTGGTAGTTTCCAACTGCTGGCCCTTAGGTTAATAGCCTGAATCGTAACCACTATGTTACAGATTAAATACATTTAATAAATTAATTGATGTGAAGTTCACTGTTGCTTGTAGGTGCTGTCAAGTCAGTTTCAACTAATATCTATCCTATGCACTACAGAATGAAACACTGCCAGGTCTGCACCATCCACACAATTGTTGCTACACGCCTGAGTCCATTACTGCTACCACTGTGCCAATACATCTCATTGGGGGTCTTACTCTTTTTCACTGGCCCTCCACTTTACCAAGCATAATGTCCTCCTCCACGGACTGGTCCCTCTTGATAATATGTCTGAAGTAGCAGAGATGATGTCTCACTATCTTAGCTTCTAAGGCACATTCTGGTTGTACTTCTTCCAGCACAGATTTATTTGTTCTATGGCAGTCCATGGCACTTTCAATATTCTTCTCCAACACCATAACTCAAATGCATCATTTCTCTTATGGTCTTTCTTATTCACTGTTTAAGTTTCACATGCATATGAAAATATCATTGATCTGCATCAGTAAATATTTTAAGTCCATAGCGACTTGATGCACAGCAGAATGAAACATTGCCCGATCCTGGGCCAACCTCACTACAGTTGCCACGCTTAGTCCATCGATGCTGCCACTTGGCCAATCCATCTTGTTGGGGGTCTTCCTCTTTTTCTCTGACCCTCCACCTTACCAAACATGATATCCTTCTCCAGCGACTGGTATAAATAAGCCGGTCTTTACTTTTTGCTATTGGGTAATGCACTTCTGGTTATAAATCCAGTCCTCCTATTTGCAGATGAATAAAGTGATGCTCAAATAAATTAGGCGTTTTGACACTCACTTACTGAATCACATGGACTTGAAACTAGAACTTGGTTTACTTCATTTTAACCCTGTAGACTCCTGGTATGGTGCTGCAGGATAAACCCAGCAGCGACCGCTCTGAAACCCTATACAGGGTCCCTATGAGTCAGAACTTATTGGAAAGCACTAACAGCAACAATAGTTCCATGGTAGGCAATCCTAAGATACAGCATATCTGGGTATCTTTTCATTCCTGGAAAAGTCCCCTAGTGGCACTGTGGGCTGGGGGTTGGACAGCTAATCCCAAGGTCTCTGTTTCAAACCCACCAGTTACTTTGGAAGTATAAGATGAGGCTGTCTACTCTTGCAAAGATTTACAGCTATGGAAACCCCAAGAAACAGTTCTACCCTGTTCTACATGGTCATATTAGTCAAATTGACTGCGACAGTGTGTTTTGTTTTTCATCCCTGGTGGAAAGAACACCAGAGGGAGTAAGGAAGCCTGCTTCTAGCTCTGCCTCTACCAGGCTCCATGACCTTGAGCATGTGAAGTCTTTTCTAAGGCTCAGTATCTTCTTTCATAATAAGGGGCTGGTCAAGATAAATTCTTGGGTCCTGTCCAACACTAAAATTCCTTGCTTCTGGACTCTGCCTTAGGCCCTGTAACTATAGCTTTGGTGGCCTCGTTCTAGTCAAGCTGGCTCATCCCATTTGTCCCTCATTCTACAGAGAAATGGGAAGACCTCTTTAGAGTCCTTGTAATACACACACTCCTGGTGTGGCGCTATAGGATCAGCACTAGACTGTGAACCACAAGTCGGCAGTTCAAACCTACCAGCTGCTCGTCGGAAACCCTATACAGGGTTGTTATGCGTCGGAATCCACTTGACAGTACTTAATAACAGAATTCTCACATATGGGGGTGACCATCTCCCATAGAGGTGAGTACAGTTTTGGGCTCTGCTGTACCTTGATGGAATCCTGAGGGGCTGCAAGGGGAAAAAATCCCTAGACGTCCCAGAGGAACCCAGGCCAGAGGCCACTTTTTAGCTCCGCCCACTCGTAACCAGCCAAAGACAGACATCCCAAGGCCTCAGTGCCAATTTGGGGGGCCCACGGCGCAAGCGCAGCCACCAGCTCCGTGTGAGGCTGTCGGACTTGGAGGCGGAGGCAAGGTGACGGGGGTTGAGGTTCGACTAGACCTCGCCTCCGTGTCGTCACGTGGGAGGCGGAGTCGGAAGCGTGACGGCGTGCGCGGGGCGGGGCTACCGCTGCGCGCGGGCGCGGGGGGCGGGGCGCGGCGCGGCGCTTGCTGCTGCTGCCTAGAAGGGAGGCCGGGCAAGCGGCTGAGCGGCGCGGCTCTTAACCTGACCGAGAAGTGCGGTCGGCCGCAGCGCACTGTCTGAGGGCGGACGGACGGCGACGGACGCGGGGGACGGCAGCCGAGCCAGGCTACCTAGAGAGCGAGCGGGTCAGGCTCAGCGTCGGCCACTCAGTCGGTCCGCTGAATGAAGTGCCCGCCCCGCTGAGTCCCGAGTCCGGCGCTTTCCCCCGCAAGATGGACGGTTTCGCCGGCAGCCTCGGTGAGTACGGCTGCGGAGTCCTCCCTCTGCTGCGCAGGGTGGGAACCTTGTTCCCTCCGAACATAGCCCAGGCCCTGCTCTCCCCTCTGCCCCTCCGGGTGGCAGTAGTTTCCTGCACATGTTTCTTCCCCGGCTGCCGCCCCTCCAGGGGCTTCGGGGACTGAGAACCCCTCCCCCCCATGCCCAGCCTCCTCCCTTCGAGACCCTCATTTCCTCCTAGAGGCCCCTTCAGTGCGGCACCCTGCCTTCCCAGACCCGTCTCCTCGCAGAGAGGCCCTTGGAGCTAACACACCCCTGCCCAAGCGCTCATGGCTCCACTACAGAGCCCCCCTTCAGGGCTGGGACGGACACCCCTTCCTCTCACCAGACCCTCTTCTCCAGGGTACCACATTGCTCTACTTTTCCTTATTCCAAGCTCTTAGGGTGGGGACACCTCTTAGCCACATAGAAGCTGCCTTTTAAGGTAGGGACCCCCATTCTCTCTTAGGGGAGGAGGTGCCCTTTCAGTCTGCACTTTAAATTTGGAGACGTCTTTTAAGTTACCTTGAGAGAAGCTGACATGCCTTCACGCCTTCCACGTCTCTGCCCGTTTTGCAGAGGTGCCGAGCCGCAGAAGCATCATTTGCTTAATGCGGGAAAGGAAGAGGTGCGTCTGCGTTGGGAGACCCCTTTGTAAAGGAAGCGTGAAAGCAGAAGTCGCTTGTTCGCCAAGCATTGCTAGAGAGAACAGTAATCCTGCCGAATGAATCCATAGGAAAGGGGGCCTATGTCAGAGAAAACAAGGACTCTCCATTTTTGGAATATGTTGTCTTTGTGGAATAGGGAGAGGAACGAGGCTATTCAGTGGGCTGAAGTATCCTTTCAGTGTACCCTTTCACCTGAATAAAGGTAGTAAACTTTGCAGCCGGCTGGGGAAATCTGAACTCCAGACTGGTACTCAGTGCCCTATAAGCTGTGTCTGGAAGGACTATTCTTTGAGGCCATTGGGATCTGGTTACTGTGAAGATTGAGCCCTACTGTTAGGATGGTGAGAGAAACAGTTCCTACTTTGGCTCATACTGCAGTTATGTGATACCTGCTGCTGGATTTGTATTTTCAGTATTTTGTGTGGAGATAGCTTGTATGCAGTGCCTTTCTTGATAATTAATCCCTAGTTGGTTAATGTTCATGGATCAGTGCACATCTGGCCATAGGCCATACTTTATCTAGACATAGATTTTTTTTCTCTTCTTAACGGTGAACAGTAATGGGCCCATTGTAGGTATTAAACAGTGAAAACTATAATGTTGGCCCTGCCTTTTTTGGGGGGAAACAAAGGTCATTGTTATTGAGTGCTTAGAGAGTAGAAATCCTGAAATGAGGGGCAACTGAGAGTCACTCTTTCTTCCCCAAAGGCACCTGTTGTCCATTATCTAACCTTTGATATCTTATAATGCCTTACATATTGGTGGTGTTCCATACTCAGACTCTCGAAGGGGTCAGCTTTTCATTGGTTCTTTTTTAGCCTGGGTTTATTTATTCACCAGTTCACATTGGTCTGGAAGATTTACCCTTATGTTGTCCACTAAAGAAATTGAGTAGTCTGTTGGGGATGTAGTGATGTCTACATTGTGTGGCTTCTCAGTCTGCAAGAATGGTGGGATCAACTACTACTCATAGGACATTCAGTTTTTATTGCTGTCTGCTTGCCTCTGGGGACCTATAGAAAAGCTGAATTCTGGAGGGCTTGCCAAAGCTTCATCTGTGTTTTTTGCGGAATTCTTTCTCACCAATTGGGACATTATGTTTCTTTCAAAAGTGAATATGCTTTGTTAAATAATGTTATCCTGTCTTGTCTATTTCACCAGGCAACTGACTGATAGAAGATACTGAAAGATGGGTTGTAGTTACCGGCACCTACTTTTCAAAAAGCTTTATAGCTCTCTCTAGATATATATTTTTTAAATAGATTTTATGCCATCTTTTGTGTGGAATGTAATGAAACCTTTCCTTTCTTTAGCTACTTGTGTTGAAGCAAGAAAGATGCTTTTCTCTACAGAGAGGAACCTGTGTTAGCAAAGAGGGAAGGAAATGGTTCCTGGCAGTATTTCTGAAGCTTCTCCTGAGGAAGATACTTCTCTGCAGGAGCTCTGTGCTTTCTCTTTCTGTCCCCCTTGTAAGAGTAGAAGTAGGCCCCAGCTTAATTGAAACCTTAAAGGGTTGGGGGTGGAGGAGGGGTAGTGCTGGTATATTTTACTGGTAGCTTTAAGCAGAGCTTTGCTCAGCCCTTGCCAAATTGCTTGTTTCTGTTCCCTGCAGTTCATTAGAGTAGAGCTTAGAGTTACATTGATCTTTATTTTATCATCAAGACAGCCAGGCTTTTTGAATTCTGTTGGTTTTTTTTTTTAAACCAAACAAGAATTTAAAACATGTGAAGTTCTTCTAGGGTCACAAATAAAGAAAACATTCATTTAGTCTCAAAGAATTATATGTATGTATTTCCTTTTATTATATACTTGATGTTGTTGTTGTTAAGTGCCGTCGAGTTGATTCCGATCCATAGCGACCCTTTATAGGGTTTCCAAGGAGCAGCTGGTGAGTTTGAATCACCGACCTTGCAGTTCAGACAACTTTGCAGTTAGACACATTAGCCCACATAGGTTCTTGAAATTTTGGGAGAAACTACATATTTATAAGCAGAAAAGTTGAATGCTTTGTAAGTAGATTGGCTCTAGGGAAGCTTGTTATTTAAGGGAATCTTATGGTAAATCATTTTGAAAAGGAAAGAACTTTTGAAATTCAAATAATACTCTTAATTGTTTGATGCTTAGAGAAGGAAAATACTTGTGTATGTTACTTTGTGAGATTTCTAAGGCAATTAGAAATCATAGAAGCATACTAAATGATGACCATGTTCATATGAGTCCCACATTGAAATTATATACCTGTTGTATTGTTTTATGTAAAAATAACTAAAGGATTCATTCACTCTCTCGAGCTGATGAATTTTTAGGCAGTTTAACTGGCAGCTGCTTGTACTCTGGAATTTCCCTTAGGTTTAATATTTTTTAGTTTATTTATGGTAATTTTAAAAGGCAAGACTTTGAATTTTTTTTAACCTAGAGAGGGCAAAGTGCTGTAAACATTCTAGCTTGATGTAATGTCTCCAAATCTTTATATACATATATACACACACATATATATGCATATGTATACACACACGTGTGTGTATTTACTTTTAGCCTAACTTCTAAAGAAGAGAAATTTCTAATAACAACTTTTCTTAATGATTTTTATAAGGCTGGGGTTGTATGCATTTCATGCTTAGTCTTTTTAGCAGCTCTTTTTCATAGAAGGCTTTTATATGAGAATTAGCTTAGAGGTTAAGGTTAGTCAGTGTTTACACTTTGAGAGAAAGCATGTATTTAACCATATAACTTTTAACTTTTTCTGTCCCAAGGCTTTGAAAAATAGCTCAGAACCTTTTTTGTTTAAAGAAAATCAGGGAATATAGGATAGTATCTCAAGAAAACATAACATACTGGGGTACAGGTTATTTAATGAGCACATATTAGTAGTACATTTCAATTTATGAAATCTTTTAAGAGAGCAGACTTTTTAATATTGCAGTGTTAGAAGTTTGATTTCTCAAACTCAAAAGTTTGATTTCTGAATCTAGTGTAAAGCATTCTTTATATATTAATTTACATGAGGATGTTTTTATGTTACAACATAATATGAGAAACTTTTTCTTTAATAATTTTAGATTTCTTATTGGTTGTCTCCTGAAATGCTTACTATAAGCTTAATTTATGTAGCATGACAGAGTGGTGGTAGTGGTTGTGTACTGTTTAACTGCTTCCAACTCATAGCAATGCTGGGTGGAGTTTCCAAGCCTGTCAATATTTATGGGAGCAGACAGACTCATTTTTCTCCTATGGAGCGAGCAGCTGGTGGATTCAAACTGCTTACCTTGCAGTTAACCCAACATGTAACCCACTCTGCTACCATTGCTCTTATGAGTTGTTCCTAAGTGCCATTAAATTGGTTCCAACTCATAGCAACCCTGGTTAGGGTTTCCAAGGAGCAGCTGGAGGGTTTGAACCACCAACCTTGTCTTTAGGAATCCAGTGTTTATTATCTGGTACCATACCAGAAATAACTATGGCATAAGTTGTTGTTGTTGTTAAGTGCCATTAAGTTGGTTCCAACTCAGAGACTTTGTGTAGGGTTTCCTAGAAGCAACTGTTGGACTTGAACTACTGACCTTGTGATTAGCAGTCCAGTGCTGATCCGATAGCGGCATATCAGAAGTCTCTTAAATGGTTAGTTACTACAGCATATGTGGCATGAGTTAGCTAAAGTTCTTAACATGTATGCAGAGTAAAACCTATTTTGTTACAAGTTGTGCTTGGGTACCCTTTTGGGAAGGACAAATACAAGACATGCTTCTTGTCCTTTAGAGATGTATTATCTGATTTTCAATAGCTCTCTAGAGTGTTAAGCCCAAGTAAAGTACTGGAGATGGGAGTGGGGGAGAAGCACTGTTTAGATGTTACATGTACCACTCTTGTAACTTGTAAGAGAACATTTGAAGAATGGTAGATTTATCTCTATAGAGCTTGACTTTTTAAGCAATGAAATACTTCATTAATAGTCCAAATAATAGAAAATAATGTTACTGGATCTTTTTCTGTCTTATGTTTACATTTTAATAGCATGGAGAAAATGTGTTATGTTTTAGGTATATGAGTTCATTTCTATAACTTGTAAAACTTAAAACATTCACAAGAAATTGAGAAGGACATTTTGCTTTAGAAATTAAATGTATAGGAAGACTTTAAAAAAAATTAGCTCATTGTGGAGAGTCCCAAGTCTATAGCGTATTTCTAGGTCTGTATATGAACTCTTTGGAATGTGTTGACACCATAGGATAAGCACTGGAATGTGAACCACAAGGTTGGCGGTTTGAGCCCACCAGCAGCCCCAAGGGAGCAAGATGAGGCTTTCTGCTCCTGCAAAACTTGAAAACCCTATTTCAGAACTACTGTGAGTTCAAACAGACTGCATAGCACTTAACAACAACATTCGATCTTTGTTCTATAGTTCTGACTGGCTAAGACTATGATAATGTCTTAACTTTGCATATTGCTGTCTAGTTTACATAGTTTTAATTTAATTTTACACTAACATTTTGAGATACCTTAGTCCCATTTTATAAATGATGAAACAGATTCAGAGAGTTTGTGTGTGTTTTTTTAAAAGGCCATTTAAGTTCATGTTGTCTGTTTTTGGTGAGGGAATAACTTGAGGGGTTTGCATCCATAATAATTGTAAGTATTGAAAGCACATTGCAAAAGAAAAAAGAATAGAAAAAGAAGTTACCCGCCACTTAACAACAATGTAATCGATGTCACTGTTGATGTAATTGTTTTTAGTTTTTTCCTATGCCTAGTTTTTTACATGTAAAGATCTGTATCAATATAATTTTACATTCTTTTGTTTTTCATTGGATCTTTACCGTTTTTTCCCCCTTTTCTCATTTAAATTCAGATTTTTCTGATGGCATTCAATAATCTTTTCCCTACTCTATGACAGACTCTTCGTACATTATTATTATTGTCAAATGCTATGATGTTGGTTCTGGCTCATAGTGACCCTGTGTGTAGGACTTCTGAGAAGTGACTGGTGGGTGTGAACCACCAACCGTGTGGTTAACAATCCAGCGTTTATCTGACAGCACCTCACCCTGCTGGTACATATAATCCAACGTACCTAAATCTGAAGAGAGTCCTGTTGTTTTAAATCAGCTTATTTTCTTTCATTCCTACTGTCTTTCAGTATTTGCCCAGACTTGAACTCTCAGAATTATGTTTGGTTTCTCCCCATTTTCACCTCCCACTTCGAGATTTCTTCTAATTCTTGTTATTTTCTCATGGCTGGATTATTACGTAGCATCAAGACACCACCTGTCCAGTGTATTTTGTATAGGACCCTCAGATTAATGGAGTCCTGGTGTTTTGCTGCAGGATAAGCAGACAGCTAACTGCAGGGTCATCAGTTCATATCCACCAGCTGCTCCTTAGATATCCTATAGAGTCACTATGAGTCAGAACTGACTTTAAGACACTTAACAGCAACTCAGATTAATATCCTAAAGTAGTGTACCACTTACTCTCTCACTTGGTTTTATTGTTTCAGTTACTAAATTCAGACAATTTAGCCTTGTTCTCAGGGACATCCATTATCACTCCAAAAACATTTTTTTTCTTTCTATTGTTTTAATATGTTCTGGTCAAAATAACTTATTCTTTGTACCCCACATTTGTATGGCACATGTTCAACTGTGATATCTTTGTTGTTGTAATTAAGTGCCGTTCAGTCAGTTCCGACCCATAGCAATCCTGTGTAGGGTTTCCAAGGAATAGCTGGTGACCTTGAACCTCCAACCTTGTGGTTCAAACCAACTTTGCACTCACCTCATTAGCTCACAGCACCACACCAGGACTCCTTAATATACTTCAGAAAGTGCCTGACTCAAATATTGGCTCCTTTTATAAAACCCTTTTTTATTTGCTCCCCTCTGTTCTCAGCCCAAACTATTCCCCTTGAACTTTTAGTATAGGCACTCTCTTAAGATCACTTGTGGAGTCCTGGTGTGACACTATGGGCTAATGCGTCAGACTGCAAAGTCAGAACTGCAAGGTTGGTGGTTCAAGCTCACCAGCTGCTCCTTGGAAACCCTATACAGTGCTGCGATGGGTCGGAATCTACTTGGTGGCGATTAACAAGAAGGACACTTACTACAGAATGACTTTCCCTATAGGTAGAATAATATAAACATTATATATCTTAAAATTATTACAAGCTTTATTTCTGCCTGTTGGAAGTTGAAACTCTTGTACATTTTAAATCTCACAACAAAGCAGTGGGATTTCAGGATCCAGTAAGATTTAGAGGGGAAAAAAATTCGAGAACCAATGTATAGTCTACGATTTGCAGTCTTTATTTTCACTAGTCTTATAAAAGAAATGTGACATTGGATGACCAAAATGTATGAATTACACAATTTTAGAATAGTCATTTAAAAGATTAAACAATTCACTGTGTTCTTATTTTTCTCTTTTTATCTGAAATATGTGAAAATTTGTCTCAGAGTTGGTTGGAAATTGATTAAAAAAACAAAACATTTGTTCAAGTTCTAGGATAGTGTTTTTCAAGACCTGGTCATTTGCACTTTAAATAAATTTAATTGGGGTTAAGATTAACATTAAAAAAAAATGAGGAAAGATTGGAGGAAGAATATAAAATATTGGTGCATCAAATGATACTGCTTCATGGAACTTATTTCAGTTAAACAGGTTTCCTCCACTGTCTGAAAGTAGAGTGTTCCTTCCTTCCTCTGAAACTTTTCCTAAGCTGTTACGTGCTGTTGATTCGGTTCAGACTCATAGCGACCTTGTATAGTGTTTCTGAGGATTGACTGGTGGTTTTGAACCACCAACTTTGTAGTTAGTAGTCCAGTATTTATCCTGTAGCGCCATATGAGGTCTTCTTTTGTAAGCTGAAATGGTGTAAAATAAAGTAGCAGTTACCATTAATTTACCTGGGAAAAATTCATAACTATTTTCAGACCCTAATAATAACCTAGTCCTGGTGTGGCGCTGTAGGATAAGCATTGGACTGCTAACCACAAGGTTGGCACTATAAGGTGATTCAGGCTCATCCTGTACTCACCCTGCCCAGGCCTGGCATTGATTCCTTTTAGTGGACAAAGGAGACCAACTTCTGTTTACTACCTGTGCTCCTTGCTGTCAGTGTTACTGATCCCAGGTCCTCTTACATTAGTCAAAGCTAGGGAATATATGTGTAGAGAGCTCTGGTAGCATAGTGGTTATGAATTGGGCTGCAAACCTTAGCATCAGCAGTTCGAAACTGCCAGCTGTTCCGCGGGACAATGATGAGGATTTCTGCTCCCATAAAGATTTACAGTCTCGGAAACCCTGTACAGGGTCTCTGAGTCGGTTCTGACTCCATGGCACATAACCACCATCACCACTTACAGAAGGAGCTCTGGTAGCGTAGTGGTTACGAATTGGGCTACTAACCTCAAGGTCAGCAGTTTGAAACTACCAGCTGTCCCACGGGAGAAAGATGAGGCTTTTTGCTCTTGTAAAGATTTAGAGCCTCAGAAACCCTATACAGGGTTGCTATGAGTTGGACTGAGTCCACGGCACATAACCACCACGAGTCAGAACTGATTAGGCCACACTTAACAACGCAACAACATATACATATACTGCCCAGCTTGTATTACAGTGCTTATCCTACAGGACTTCAGCAAGTATAAATGTAAATAATTATACCTGGTGTTATATAAATATAATACCAGGACTTCAGCAAGTATAAATATAAATAATCTTTAGTATGTGGTGTTCCATTATTTCGATCTGGTCTTATTAAGATGTATATATGGAGCATAATTTAACTTATTGTTGATGACTGATGGTGGTTTATTACGGACATTAGACGTAATTCTGTGTTACAGTACAGTGGTGTTTTCAAGAGCTGTCGGTGTAGTTCTGTTTGTTTCATGCATTGTTGTTGTTTTCAGGTGCCATTGAGTCGGAACCGACTCATAGCGACCCCATGCACAGCAGAAGGAAACAATGTCTGATCCCGGGCCAACCTCACTACCGCTGCCACACTTGAGTCCATCAATGATGCCACCTGGCCA
>NW_006408542.1:12661763-12667150 GCF_000296735.1 Chrysochloris asiatica
GGGGTCTTCCTCTTTTTCTCTGACCCTCCACCTTACCCAGCATGACATCCTTCTCCAGCGACTGTTCCTCCGGACAATATGTCCAAAGTATGAGAGACGAAGCTTAACCATCTTGCCCCTCCAAGGAGCACTCTGGCTGCACTTCTTCCAAAACAAACTGCCATCCTTGCCGATCAGCTTCCTTGCTTGTCACCTGATGTGTCTCACCCTTTCCTCTATTGACAGCTTTTAAATTTTATTTGAGTGTTCTATCTCTTAAAAGATGAGAAGCCTTCTTTTGTTATCAGACCTAAAATTTAATGGTAATTTCTTACATCAAATAGCTAGTCTTACATCCTTAGTTGTTTCATAAGCTCCATTTTACAGTGATTTGTTTAAATCAGGATCTACACAAAATCCATGCATTGCATCTCATTTCCAATTCTTTTATCTCTCTTAATCTATGCAAGGGGGGGGGACTTCAAAAAAATTCATGGAAAAATTTCATTATATCTTAATTCTATTTTTCCACGAAATTTTTGAAGCCCCTTTTATATACTCCTCTTTTCGTTCCTGTTTGTTAAAGTAGTTGGACCTTTTGTCATATAGAGTTTACCGCAAGTGCTGATGGTAAGCCTTAGGATTAACATGTTATACATGTTTCTTTATCTTCTGTATATCCTTTAAATTGAAATGCGTGGCTTTTATATGTTTGATGTATTTCAGTGTGCCATTGTTCTTACTGATGTTCATGTTTTCCTTCTTTGACATATAGTATCATCTCCAAACTGGCCGTTGATCCTGATCCTAGTGGTATTTGATAATTTCCTTGCTTTCTAATGACAAGTTATTCCAAATTTATTTTTTATACTTGCTGCTCTAGTCCTAGAACCTGTAATTTGAATAAAGAAATTTCTTCATTTGCTTTTGGTGGGAAAGGGTATTCTAGACGTTAGATGTGCTCATCGCTACTGGATTGGTTATTTTTAGTCTAGTCCTTTTTTTTTTAAATTTCCAACATTTTGAACATGTTATGGACTAGGTAACTAGGTAGCAAAGCCTATTTGATTAATATAAAGTTCATTTTGAACCTCAAGGAGAACCCAAATGTCGCTGTGAGTTGGTACTGACTCCATGGCACCTAACAACAATGTGCTTATTGATATTTTACATAATAGCACCTGTAGAGGTAGGTTCTTGCTGAGTAAAACTGCTAATGTGGGTGACAGTGTGAATAACTGGATACCAGGTGTATCTCAGGGTAAAAAACAAACAAACAAAGATTTCTGAAAAACCAAACAAAAACAGAAATCCCATAAAACATAGTTAAATTGCAGTTGAGTTGATCCTCATTCTTGTTAGGTGCTATCGAGTTGATTCCGACTGAAAGTGACCCTGTGTGCAACAGAACTAAACACTGCCTGGTCCTGTGCCATGCTCACAATTGTTTGAGCCCATTGCAGCTGCCACTTTGCCAGTCCATCTCATTGGGGTCTTCCTCTTTTTCGCTGACTCTCTACTTTATATGGAGACGCATTATGTCCTTCTCCAGGGTCTGGTCCCTCTGATAGTATGTCGGAAGTTGGGAAGATGATGTCTCGCCATCCTGCCTTCTAAAGTGCATTCTCTGGCTGTACTTCTTCCTACCCAGATTTGTTTGTTCTTCAGGCAGTCCATGGTACTCTCAGTATTCTTCTCCATCACCATAATTCAAATGCATCAATTCTTCTCTCGTCTTTTTTATTCATTGTCTAACTTTGACAAGCATGAAGCAATTAAAAATAACTTGGCTTGGGTCAGGTGCATTCTAGTTCTCAAACTGATCTGTTTTCTTGTGAATACTTTAAAGAGGCATTATAGTTAGTTCTCTGATTTCTTGACTGCTGTTTCCATGAGTGTTGATTGTGGGACCAAGCAAAATAAAGTCTTTGACAACTTCAAATCTTTTCTCCATTTATCATGATTTTACTATTAGTCTAGTTATGAGGTTTCTCATTTTCTGTACATTGAAGTGCAATCCATACTGAAGGCTACAGTCTTTGAGCTTCTTCAGTAAGTATTTTAAGTCCTCTTTGATTCCAGCATACAAGGTTGTATCATCTGCATATCACAGGTTGTTAATGAGTCTTCTTCCAATTCTGATGCCATCTTCTTCATAATCAAGCCTCTCAGATTATTTGCTCAGCATACAGATTGAATAAGTATGGTGAAAGGATACAATCCGGGCACACACCTTCCCTGGTTTTAAACGATTCAGTATCTCCTTGTTCTAAAAACTGCCTCTTGGTCTATGTACAGGTTCGTTATGAGCACAATTAAGTGTTCTGGAATACTCATTCTTTGCAATATTATCCTTATCTTGCCATGGCCCACACAATCGAAAGTTTGCATAGTCAGTAGAGCACAAGTAAACATCTTTTTGGCATTCTGTGCTTTCAACCAAGATCCATCTAACGTCAGCATTATCCTTTGTTACATGTTCTTTTCTGATTCTGGCTTGAATTTCTGGCAGTTCCTGTCAATGTATCGTTGCAACACTTTTGAATTATCTTCAGCAAAATCTTACTTGTTATTAATGATATTGTTTGATGATTTCCACATTCTATTGGGTCCCCTCTCTTTGGAATAGTCACAAATATGGGTCTCTTCCAATTGGTTGGCCAGGTACCTGCCTTCCAAATTTCTTGGCATGGATGAGTGAGAGCCTCCAGGGCTGCATCCTGATTTTTCAAAGATTGCAGTTTTTATTCCATCACTTCCTGGAGCCTTATTATTAATTATTTTTTTTGCCAGTGCCTACAGTGCAGTGTGGACTTCTTCCTTCAGTATCATTGGCTCTTGATTGGTAGAGACTCTAGTGTTCCTTCCAACTTTTGATGCTTTCTGCATCATTCAATATTTAGCCCATAGAACCCTCCAGTGTTTCAAATTGAGGCTTGAATTTTACCTTCCTTTCTTTCAGCTTGAGACATGCTGAGTGTGTTCCTCCCTTTTGGTTTTCTAACTGAAGGTCTTTGGCATTTCACATTAATATTTTGTCTTCTGGAGCTGCCATTCGAAGTTTCCTGTTCAGCCCTTTTACTTATTTCTTCTATTTGCTTTAGTTTCTCTATATTCCATAGCAAGTTTCAGAGTGTCTTCTGACATCCATCTTGGTGTTTTCCTTCTTTCTTGTCTTAATGACCTTATGATTTCTTCCTATATGATGTTCTTGATGTCATCCCACAATTCGTAAGGTATTTGATCATTAGTGTCTAATGCATCAAATTTGTTCTTGAGATGGTCTCTAAATTCAGGTGGGATATATTCAGGTTCATATTTTGGCTCTTTTGACTTGTTTTAGTTTTCTTCAGGTTCAGCTTGAACTTGTATAAAAGCAGTTGATGGTCTATTCCACAAAGTCAACCCAGCCTTGTTGTGACTGATGATATTGAGCTTATCCACTTCTCTTCCCACAGATGTAGTTAATTTGATTCCTGTGTATTCCATCTGCAGAGGTCCAGGTATATAGTTGCCTTTTATGTTTTAAAAAAGTATTTGCCATGAATAACTCATTGGTCATGCACAATTCTATCATGCGATCTCCAGTATCATTTGTCTCATCAAGACCATGTTTTTCAACTACTAATCCTTCCTTTTAGTTTCTAACCTTCACATTTCAGTTGCCAGTAATTATCAGTGCATCTTGATTGTGTGTTTGATTAATTTCAGACTGAAGAAGTTGATATAATTCTTCAGTTTCATCATCACTGAGTTTAGTGGTGGTTTGGTGTGTAAATTTGGATAATAGTGTTATTAACCTTATAGACGGATATTATGTTATCACAGATACTGTTGTACTTCAAGATAGATCTTGAAATGTTTTTTTAGACAATGAATGTGACACCATTCCTCTTGAATCAATAGTAAACCATATGATTGTCAGATTCAAAATGGCCAATACCAGTTCATTTCAGCTCACTACTGCCTAGGATATCGATCTTTATGCATTCCATTTCATTTTTGACAATTCCCAATTTTCCTAGATTCATACATTGTACATTCCATGTTCCAGTTACTAATGGATGTTTGCAGCTGTTTCTCCTTATTTTTAATCGTCCTGACTCTTAGAGAACTGTAATGCACAGAGTAGACATGTCTCATAGGGTTTCCAAGATGGTAAATGTTTACAAAAGCAGACCCGCCATTCTTTTTCCAACTAAGCAGAGCAGCTGATAGGTTTGATACACCAATTAGCAGCTGAGTGCTTAACCACTGCTATACCAGGGTTATTTATAGACTTATGAGTGAGATCCTTAATAAAGTGCATGAGCTATTAGAAGTTCACAAATTTGGTAATGATTTTTTTTCTTAAGAGACTGCTTATGCGCCCTGCGTTTTGTGTTACGATTAACAAGTCAATCTTTTATTTTGTCCATGATTAGTATACTACACAGTCGATTAAGCTGTATTTTCATACTGCTTAATAAGAACACATCTCTTTTTCCCCTTAAAATTAAAAAAAAACAACAACATAAATTCTTCCTCATTTTTCTAAATTGCTATATGTTATAAAATCCAGGTGAATTCCTGATTTAAAATGGAGTGACTTAGTACTGATAACAGACTCATGTGGTGCTGCTATCGGATAATGCATTGGACCACAAGGTCAGTTTTAATTGCAAGGTTGGCCGTCTAAAGTCAGCAGCCGCTCCTTGGTAATCCTATACAGGGTGGCTGTGAGTTGGAATTAACTAGACAGCACTAAACAGCAACATGTTAATCTTTAATGACACCAGAGCAAATAACAAAATTTGTTTATTATTTGTTCTAAAAAAATGCCCTGACTGACTAGTGCTGATTAGTGAGTGCATGGTGGTTTGTTGTTGTTTTGTTGTGTTTTGTTTTCACTTTGAAGGATATCCTGTTTTCAGCTTAGTTGGGGCATAGTCTTTGATTTTCTCCGAATGCTTTTAGTACCTCTTGGCATTCATCTTATTTCTTTGATCTTCTCCATTTATGATTAGTGTGGATACGTTTTTGGCACAAATAACGATTTCTCAATTTTTATTACCTAGTATTGTAGATTATTTGACACAGGATATTGGAGAACAAAATTTAGAATAAAGAGAGATGATTGAAAAATAATCTGTCTTTTCTTGAGATTTTTATTCATGAGTATTTGCAAGTAGGATTTAGTGACTATGTACATTGACACTTGGCACGTTGCAAAACCCCTTATCTTGGTTCATTTGTTGTTGTTAGGTGCCATCGAGTTGGTACCGACTCATAGCGCGCCTATGCACAGCAGAAACACTGCCCTATCCTGGGCCAATCTCACTATTGTTGCCACGCTTGAGTCCATTGATGCTGCAGCTTGGCCAGTCCATCTCACTGGGGGTCTTCCTCTTTTTCTCTGACCCTCCACC
>NW_006408542.1:12667648-12670065 GCF_000296735.1 Chrysochloris asiatica
CTGTGCTCTTTGATCTTCATCAGTAAATGTTTTAATTCCTCTTCACTTTCAGCAAGCAAGGTTGTATCATCTGCATATCGCAGGTTGTTAATAAGTCTTCCAATCCTGATGCCACGTTTTTCTTCATAGAACCCAGCTTCTTGGATTATTTGCTCATTAATTCATGCTATAATGGGCTGTAGGTTATTTTATTTTTGTTTGTGTGTTTCTTGGTCATAGAATATGTGTATTTCTTGATTAATTAAATAAATAGTTTTTGATTACCTTTTTTGGACCATATCCTGTGCTAAATGTAGTGGAATATTTGAACAAGTTACTCAAAGTCTCTACTCTCGTGAATCTTATAATCCTGTTGGGGGCCCAGCAGTATTTATTCAGGAAATATTTATTGAATTTGTGGTATGTGTGCCATACTCATCTTGCTATAAATCAAACTCTTATAATGTAGACTTTTAAATAGTATAGTAAGAACCGGGATGATGAAGTGTAGGATGCTGTGGGAGCACAAGAAAGTTGGCTGTCTCGAACCTTCACAATCCAGTCTTTTGTTTTTCCCCCCAAATACATATTTTTGTTTAAAGGTATAGGTAGAAAAATATTGGGCAAGATCATAGTGTCCCAAGAAGCTCTTGCATGGAAATGGCTGTCCTTCTTGCCTTTAAGTATTGCGTATTGTAATTGTTATGTCTATGACCTGTGCTACACTTACTTTAATAAATGCTTTTTGACACTGTAATTTATAGATTACATGTCAAGAAAATTTGTTTATATGAAGAACTTACTGAATGTGGTTAGCAGCATTCATTATGGATTACACTTCAACGTAAAGAAAACAACATCAACAAAAAATCCTCACAACTGGATCAGTCGACAACATCATGATAAATGGAGACAATATTGAAGTTGTTAAGAATTTCATTTTGCTTGGATCCACAGTCAACACCCATGGAAGCAGCAGTCAAGAAATGAAATGACATATTGGTGTATCTACTGCAAAAAAAAAAAAAAAAAGAGTTCAAAAAGCAAAGTTGTCATCTTGAGGACTAAGGCACTTGTCCCAAGCCATCGTGGTATTTTTTATCATCTCATAGGCATGTAAAAGCTGGACAATGAATAAAGAAGAGGGAAGAGTAATTGATGTCTTTGAACGGTAGTATTGGCAGAGAATATTGAATATAGATTGTTAGAAGAATGAGCAAATCTGTTAGAAGGACAGCTAGACTACTCCTTAGAAGTGAGGATGTTGAGATTTTATCTCACCTACTTTGGTAAAGTGCTTGGTAACATGGAAGACCCAAGGAAAAAGAGGAAAATGCTCAATGTGATAGATTGACACAGTGGCTGAAACAATGGGCTCAAACATGGCAATGATGGTGCAGAACTAGCCGAAGTGCGCAGGCTCACTATGGTGTACCATCTCCATGGCACCTAACAACAGCGAGGCAAGGACACTAACATTCATTAAACTACAGTTTCTGGCTCTATGCCTGACAATTTACATAAGTTAACTGAAATAACTTTCCAAGGACCAAGAACATACCTTAAGTTAAACTTAAAAACAAAAACCCTCATGGGGGCTCCATTTCATTTAATCTACTTAAGTTACCCACTGCTGTTGAGTTAATTCCAACTCATAGTGACTTTGTGGTTAGCAGTGGATAAAGCCTTTGGCTGCTAATCACAAGGTTGGAAGTTCAAACCCACCAGCCGCTTGCTCCATGGGAGAAAGATGAGACTGCTCCTGTAAAGACTGACAACTTTGGAAACTGCAAGGAGCAGGTGTTTTTTGCCCTCTAGGGTTATTATGCATCATAATTAACTAAACAGTAGTGGGTAGATGAGGGTAACTTAAGTAGATTGAATAAAACTAAACCTCTTGTGTAACTCTTCATTTGGTAATGAAGGGTTTAGTTAACTGAAATTTACTATAGCTACCAGAATAAAAACTAATAATTCAACAGGTATTCAGCAACTGCTATATGCCAGTCATTGTTCTCATATTGGAAATATAGCAGTGAACAAAACAAACCAAAATTCCTCTTTTCATTAACCTTACAATGGGGGGAGAGAGACAATAAACAATATTCATTAAATAATTCACTCTTAGGAGGACAGTGACTCCATTTAAACATTAGTATCTGCATTGTTAATATGAACATTTTTTTTTTTAAGGTGTTGGTTCATAGTCCAGTGTTGACCCTACAGCACCACACCAGGAGTACTTTGGTTGTTGCTAAGTTGTTAAGTACCGTCGAGTAAGTTTTGACTCACAGTGACCCTGTGTAGGATTTCTAAAGAGCAGCTGTGGTGGGTTTGAACCACCAATCTTATGGATAGCAGTCCAATGCTGATCCTAAAGTTCCACACCAGGGCTCCGTATGTGTGTGTGTGTGTGAGTGTGTGTATTTTATATATAT
>NW_006408542.1:12670188-12714506 GCF_000296735.1 Chrysochloris asiatica
TTTCTCTCGCTATATAAATATATGGAGCTCTGGTAGTGTAGTGGTTACGAATCAGGCTGCAAACCTCAAGGTCAGCAGTTTGAAACTACAAGCCGTTCTATGAGAGAAAGATGAAGCTTTCTGTTCCTGTAAAGATTTACAGCCTCAGAAACCCTATACAGGGTTGCTATGAGTCGGAACCGACTCCACGACACATAACAACATATATATATATATATATATATACACACACATACAGAGAGTCCTGGTGTGGCACTGTGGGTTAATGTGCCGGACTGCAAAGATGATGGTTCAAGCTCACCAGTCACTCCTTAGAAACCCTGTACAGGGTCGCTATGGGTTGGAAACGACTCGATGGCACTTAACAACAACATATATAAATAAAATTGTTGTTAAGTGCCATCGAGTCAGTTCTGACTCATAGCCACCCTGTATGGGTTTCCGAGGAGTGACTGGTGGGTTTGAACAGCCATCTTGTGGTTCAAATCAACCTTGCAATCTAGTGCTTACCCTACATTACCACCCCAGGACTACATATATGTTTTATATATGTCTCCCCATTGCCTTCTTGCCTGCATGGTTTCTGTTGAGAAATCCGAGCTTAATGTGATTTGCTTGCCTTTGTATCTTATATTTCTCTTTTCCCTAGATGCTTTCAAGATGCTGTCTTTATCTTTGATTTTGGAGAGCTTGATTATTATATGTCTTGGTGATTGCCTTTTAGGGTCTATCCATCTTGGGGTTCGTTGAACTTCTTGAATGCTTATCTTTTCACTTTTCATGATGTTAGGAAAATTTTCTTTCAGAAACTCTTCAACTATCTCCTCTGTGGACTTGTGTGATTGTTCCTGTTCTGGAATGCCAATAATTCTTATGTTAGCCCTCTTCATGTTATCCAACATGAATCTTAGGCTTTCTTTGGATTTTTTTTAATCCTTTTTTGTATTTGTTCTTCTATCTTAGTAGTGTTGAGAGATTTATCTTCTAGCTCACTAGTTCTAGCTTCTATCTCTTCAGTTCTATTCCTTGGCCCTTTCAAGGTATTGTCTATTTCTGATATTCTATTATTAATCATTTTGGACCTCTTTCTGTAGGTTTTGAATTGTTTCCAATGCTGTATCTATCTTATTTGATTATTCCTGTAGTGCTTTCCTGACTTGTTCCTTATTTTTCTCAACTCCATTGTATAGTGTTTTGATACATTTTATAATCATTTATAATCATTTTTCTGAAATCCTTCTCCGCCATTTCCAAAGCCTGCCCATCTTCCAGTATGGAGTGTAGGTCTACTTCCAGCTCAATTGCCTCAGTCACTTTATCTCGTTTCTGGACATGTGCAGATACGGTCATCTGCTTTTGTTTTTTGGGCATGTTCAGGGGTTATCTGTGGCCTTAATACTTAGATGGGTATGTATTTTGGTATTTTTTATGCTTTCTGATTGCCTCCAGGTAGATGTGATCAGTAAATGGGCTTTCCTTTTCACTTTTCTTCTTGAGAAATTTCAAGATGCCACTGTTTGTCGTTTTGACGTGCCTTAGGATTTAATTTTTGGCTTATTTCCTGTTTTGTCTGCTTGTCCAGCTCCACAGTCCCCATTCAGGCCTTTTTTTCTAGTTGTAAACAGTTCAGGGCCGGCTGTGGCTGTTTGGTTTTAATTGTAAACTGTCTCTTTAAATTTCAAGGAGATCTGTGCGCATGCGTAGTAGAACCCTCTGAGGGTGGGGCTGGGGTACCCACTAGGCTCAGGCACCCCTATGGTCACTAGAATGGAGGTGCGCAGACAGCCAGGGACCAATGAACAACTACCAAAAGTAAATAATGTCCACACCTTTATCTCAGCGGTTCTGCCAGGCGTCTGTGGCCCCTCCAACCCTTCCCCCGCTTGGTCTCACCCAAGATGGCGGCTCCTGGAGCAGCTGAGCGTCCTGGACTAGAAAGCAATGGATTTCTTGCTTCTTCCACAAATTCCCTCAGCTGTAAGCCTTCCAACCTTCTAAATATTCCTTTATATGTGGTTCAGAGTTCTGGGACCATCCCCTGAACCTGCTTGGTCAGGTATTTTGTGTTGTTGCTGTTGGAGGTCATACTGCGCTTCCACTCTATCCACGATTTTGTTTGTTCTCCTGTTGATGTAGTTTTAAGTGTTTTAGGAACTGAGGGATAAAGCACTGGACTTCAGGGTGAGTTTGAATCACGAAGTTGAACAATCATACTCACCAGCTGCTCCTTGGATACCCTCTACAGGCTTGCTATGAGTCAGAACTGACTCCACAGCACTTAACAACAACAAAGGGACTCTTGATGTGGTGCTCTAGGGTCAGCATTGGACTACGAATCAGAGGTCAGCAGTTCAAGCCCACCAGCTGCTTCTTGGAAATCTTATACATGGTTGCTAAGAGTTGGAAGTGACTTGACAATATTTCACAGCAACACACTGGAGTCCTGGTTTGGCACTAAAGGATAAGGCATTGGATCACAGGTTGGTTTGAACCAGAAGGTTGGAGGTTTAAAATCACCAACCGCTTCTTGGAAATCCTGTACAGGGTTGCTGTGAGTTGAAACTGATTGGATGACACTCAGCAACAACAACAACACACTTTATGTAACTGTTTTAATGTCTCTAATCTCTCAGTGTTGGTGTTTTCCACTGTCACTCAGCCAGCATAGGACCTCCAGATTATTCTATGTAACATGCCATTTTTATTGTTAAGACCCAGCTTAAAAAATTTTAATTGCTTCCATTATCTATAAGATAAATGCTTGGCTTGACATTCAGCCTTCCCCACTTTGTGTCTTCGTCTTACCTTTCTAATTTTACCTCTATATTTTCCTCTATTTGAATATCATGTGAATACCTCCTTTCCTTGAATTGCTTATTGCTGCCTTGCTTTTTCTTATATTATTATTTAATATCTTAATATCTTCCCCCTTTCTTACTATATATTCCTGTTTATCTGTCAAGAACCACTTTAAGTGCCACATGCCCTTGACTGTTTCAGTCCACAGGAAGTTTTTTCCCCCTCTCATTTCTGAATTTACAAACACTCTGGGTTTTAAACACCCAGAAACTAATTATACCGTTGCTGTCAGCCATTATACAGCCTATATTGTTATTTTAGCTATTTCATGCTTATATATCTAGTCTCTTCGATTAGACAGTGCAAATCTTAAGGACTGGATTGTGTCTTGGCTGAGTTTGTATTGCACCTAATATACTCCCTTTTCAATGGTAACTGCTCTTACAGTTAGTGACAAGCCACTTTATTAGGAAAATGGGAAAAAACAATGGATTACTGAGTTGATACAATTCTCTTAAACTTTTACTACTTAGCTTTTTATCCCTAGTACAGTAAAGATGCATCTGTGATATAATAATTCAGAGATCACCTATCTTGGAATAATGATATGCAATATACAAATAGCACAGAGCCCAAATCCCATTCTTCAAAGTGTGGGGATGGGTTCAATTCTCAAACTCACACTTCTCCATTCTTGTTGCCAGCCTTTTACGTGGCACATTGTCTCTCCAACCCAGCCACTTAGAGCTGGATCTCAGCTCACATGTTTCTTTAGGTTGCCAAATAGGCAGATGCAGCCACTGTCGGCTCTCATTACCCCTGTGGATTTGTTAATTTGCTACAGTGAATCAACAGAATCTCATGGAGAGTATATTATACAGTAAAGAGACATATAAGGTAAGGTCTGGGAGGGGTTTCAGCATGGAGTTCCTGTGTCCCAAAGAGGGTGGTGGTGCCATGGAGTCGGTTCTGACTCATAGCGACCTTGTATAGGGTTTCTGAGGCTGTAAATCTTTATGGGAGCAGAAAGCCTCATCTTTCTCTTGCAACTACTGGTAGTTTTGAACTGCTGATCCTAAGGTTAGCAGCCCTGCTCGTAACTAGTATGATATCCCAGGAAGCTCCATCTGAGCCTTAGGGCTCAGGATCTTATCAGTCTCACTGGTAGCCATGGTAGATAACATCATGCCTTATGAGGCTTAGTCAGCATCAAGCCCCCAGGTGTTCCTCTTGGTCTTGTCAGTTCCCATTCATTAGCCTCAGGTGTTGATCTGGCATGGAAGAATCCCCCAGAACAAAGTAAATGGCTTTTTGCAAGGTAATTTCATACTTTGCAAATAATAGTACATGAGTATCTAGTAATATATACTCATACAACAACAATATTGTAGAACAGAGGTGAAGAAACTCAAGATCAAGATCTGACAGACTACCACTCTCTGGCCAGATGTCTGTTTTGTTGTTCTGTTTGCAAGCCAAGAATGGTTTCTACATTTAAAAAAACATTTAAAATAATATTTTGTGACATGTGTAAATTATATGAAATTCACATTTCAATGTCCATATATAGAATTTTATTGGAAGACAGTCATACTCATTTAAGTATTGTGTACAGCTGCTTTCACATGACCATGATAGAGTCGAGCAGTTGCAACAGAGAGCAAATGGCCTACAGAGTTTAAAATCTTGACTGTCAGGTTCTTTATAGGAAATGTTTCCCAACTCTTGCTAAAGATAATAAACTTATGGTAGAGCTGGAGTTTAATCTTAGGTAGTTTTGGCGGTTTACTTCCAAAATGTTGCAGCTATTGAAACACTGTAAGAGTGCAGCAATGAGTTTTTTGTTTTTGTAAACCTTATGAAGCAGTTCTAGAGTTCTAGGATAAGCACTGGATTGTTAATTCCAAGATTGGCAGTTCAGACTCATCTTGGAAACCCTACAAAGGATGGCACTTAACAGCTATGGAGCAGTCTACTCAGTCCTATGGGTTGCTAAGTTGGTATTGGATTTACTGGACTACAACTGATTTTCAGTCTTACTTTGTTGTTGTGAAGTGCTGGTATTGTGGAGATTGAATTGGAGTGGGCAATACTGACAATAAGAATGTCAGTTTGTAGTTTTTGCAGTAATCTAGGTGAGAGATGACTGGACCCAGAAACATTCCCCTTGCCACCTCCCTTCCTTCAGGAGTAGGATAGGAAGATGGTCAGATTTCTTCAAATTGATGACTTAAAAATTAGGTTTACACGCATTATCTTGCGTGCTTATCCTACTGCTGTAGAGTTAATTCTGACCCAGAAACCCATAGGACTGGGTAGACTGTTCCAAAGCTGTAAAGTGCTGTGGAGTTGGTTTTGACTCATAGTCATCCTTTATAGGGCTTCCAAGGAACTACTGGTATTCTTTGAACTGCCAGTCTTGGGGTTAGCAGTCCAGTGCTTATCCTGCACGGCCACACTAGAACTCCAGAACTGCTTCCTAGGGTTTACAAAAACAAACAAACCCAAACTCGTTGCTGTATAGTTGATTGCAGCTTACAGCAATTCTGTTATAGTTTCCAAGGCTGTAAATCTTTGTTGTTAGTGCTGTTGAGTCAGTTCATGCTCAGAGTGTCCTTGTGTAGGGTTTCCCAGGAGCACCTGGTGAGTTTGAACTACTGACCATGTGGTTCAAACCGACCTGGAGTCCAGTGCTTATCCTACAGTACCACAGCAGGTCTCCTATAAATTTCTATAGGAACAGAAAGCCTCATCTTTCTTCTATGAATTTAGACCTTTCTCCTGTGGGTTCTGACTTCCAACCTTTGGCGTCTAACTCTTAATATTAGCACTATTTTACAAATAGAAAGTGCTTAGAAAAGTTTTAAGTACCTGTGCTTTGGAACTTCAAAGCCTGTGCTCTTTTAATTTCAAAGTCTGTCTCTCATTTTACTTGGGAATAGTGCTATTTGCTTTGGACAAATCATTTCCCTTGTTTTCTCAATAATTTGTAATTGCTACAGAAAAGGAGCTCTGGTAGTGTAATGATTACGAGTTGGGCTTCTAACCTCAATGTCAGCAGTTAGAAACTACCAGTCGTTTCTTGGGAGCAAGATAAGGAAGGCTTTCTACTCCCATAAAGATTTACAGCCTCGGAAGCCCTATGCAGGGTTGCTGTGAGTCAGAACCAACTGCACGACGCAGTATCACCACCACAACCACCACAGAAACGTGTATAGCTAAAGTAACTTTGGGAGCCCTGGTATGGCGCTGTAGATCTGCACTGGACTGTGGAACACTGGTTGTCAATTCAAACCCACCAGTTCTTTGGAAACCCTATATAAGGTCAAGATGAGTAGGAATCTACTGGATGGCACCTAACAACAACAGTGTAACTTTAAGGTGGTCCCAAACTATGCTACAATGTACTTTTTCTTCCAGGTTTATTCTGGACCCAGAATTTTGTTTTGACTTCTTGAAAGTCCTCCATTTATATTTGAAAAAAATTCTCTAAGTAGAAGGTAAATATTTTTAATGCCTAAATTTTACAGGCTTTCCATATGCCCTAGGGGAAGTTAGAGAATTTGAAAAACTAATAGATAAGATAAAAACACATTCCTAAGAGTGTATGAGAAAACATGTTTTTGGAGCAAGGTTTTAAAAATCACTTTCTTCCCCTGCTTATTAACCTATTCAAAGCTCACATCACTGACATTTTGTGTAGCATTCACTAAGCCAATCTTTTTTTTTTATCACACTTCAGTGGGTTTCTTTAAAATTGGGTGTGCACGGTTCCTTTGGGAATTTGATATTTTAATCATCAACTAAAATGCATCTTGTTAGCAGATTCTTAACACGTTTCTTTATGTTGTTAAGTGCCATCTAGTTGGTTCTGACACATAGTGAACTTGTACAGAATTTCTGAGGAGCAGTTGGTAGGATATGAATCTCCCATATTGCGATTAGCAATCCAGTGTTTATCTTACAGCACCATGCCAGAAGTCCTTACAGTACCGTTGAGTACCTCATTACCACATCTTGGTTTTAGTGAAAAAGAGAAGAACTATATAGTAGTTTTGAGATTTCAAATTTTAAAAACCTGCCTTATTGAACTCGCTTTATCTACAGTGTTACTGTTGTTAAGCGCCCTTGAGTAGGTTCTGGATCATAGCGACCCTGAGACATGGCTGGTGCATTTGAGCCACTGATCTTGGCGATTAGCTAGCTGCCCAGTGCTTATTCTGCAGCGCTACAATAAAATATGCCAATTTAAAGTGTACTGTGGATCTTTAAAATTTTGTATACAGTTAAGTGTATTGTGGTGTGGTGCTTTAGGATCAGCACTGGACTGTTAACCACAAAGTTGGCAGTTCAAACCCACCAACCGCTCCTTGGAAGCCCTATAACTCAGAAATGACTGAACAGCACTTAGCAGCAGCAACAAAAAGATGTGCATCCACTACCATAACCAAGATCTAGAACATTGCTGTTAGCCCCCAAAGTATCACTGTGCCTATTGGCAGTCAGTCCTCTTCTCTTTAACTTCCAGGCCCTGAAAACACTCATCTGCTTTCTAGAATCTCATATAAATGGAATCATATATATGTGGTAATCTATGTTGTTGTATGTGTAACTAATTCCTTTTTATTGTGAAGTGGTGGTGGTAGTGGTTATGTGCCGTGAAGTCGGTTCCGACTCATAGCGACCCTGTACAGAGTTTCCAAGGCTGTGAATCTTTATGGGAGCAGAAAGCCTCATCTTTCTCCCGAGGAATAGCTGGTAGTTTCGAACCGCTGACCTTGAGGTTTGCAGCTCGATTTGTAACCATTATGCTACCAGAGCTCCTTTTATTGTGAGGATCCATACATTAATAGATGAACATTTTGGTTCTTAACAGGTTTTCTTTTTCTTCTTCTTTTTTTTTTTTTTTTAGCTGTTGTAAATAAAGCTGTTATAAACATTCAAATACATGCCTCCTCCCAGCCCATGGCACCCTGAATTAATCTCCTTTTTGTTTCCTTGGATTTGCTCATTTAGTAAATAATTTTTAAGAATTGGATTGCTTGCCTTATTAAGTTCTTTATATGCTTTGGATATAAGACCTTTGTCAGATAAGTGGTTTTTGTTTTGATTTTTTTTTTTTTTTTTTTGACTTTTTGTGAGTAGAATTAAGGTTTACAGAGTAGATCATCAGTCCTACATTCTACAGATTATGCACTTCGTTTCCTTACAGTGATAGCAGTTTGTCATGCACCATCAGTTGGTCAAATAAGTGCTTTTCAGACGTTCCCAACCCCATTCTGTGGCTTACTTTTTCGTTTTCTTAACAGTGTCTTTTGAAGAGCTAAATTTATGATGATGAAACCCACTTTTTTACATTTATTTTGATGAGATCTAATTTACATATATTTTCTTTTATAGTATACATTTTGTGTCTTATTTTAGAAATTTTTCTCTAGCCCAAGACTACAAGTTTCTCTCATATTATTTTTTTTCTGGAAGCTTACAGTTTTAATTCTTATTTTAAGCCTCTGATCCAATCAGAGCTAATATTTGTTGAGCGTCAAGGCTCATTTATATATTTGCACATTGGCATCCCTTTGTTCCAGCACCTTTTGTTGGAAACATTGGGTTCTCACCATCAATTTGTCTGGCATCTTTGCTGAGAATCAGTATACCATATTTTGTGGGGGTCTATGTCTAGAGTCTCTATATTATGAACGACTTGTCTTGATTACTGTAGCTGTCTAGTAAAGCTTTCAGTTAGTTTTTTTACTTTGTTTTGTTTTGCTGAGTCATTTCCAACTTTTAGCCACTTGCTAGGACAGGGTCAAACTCCCCCATAGAGTTTCTAAGGCTTTGACTTTGTACAGAAGCGACTGCCATATCTTCTCCCATGGAGTAACTGGTGGGCTTGAGCCATGGACTTTTCAGTTCCGTAACTGAGTGCTTAACAGCTGCACCCTAGGGCTCCTCATTTGAAAAATAAGGAACTAAATTTAATTTTAAAACTTAACAGACTTAATAGAAAATGATATATTTCAGTGATTCTTATTAAAGTTTTATATTTACTTTGCATTTTAGAGTTGACTTTAAAAATTGAATATCAAGAACAGGATCCTCCTTGATTCACAGGTAATCTTATGAGTTAAATAGAGCAGGTGTTAATATTCCTACTTTATAGATGAGAACACAAAGAGTTAAGAGGAATGGCTCGAGATCCCCTAGTGTGACAAAGCTAGAACTAAACCCCAGGTCTCTTGTGTTCAGAAATCTAGTATGCGTTCAGTTTATACTGCACTGCTTTCATTTGCTACTGCTATCTTAAGGTGAACATTGAATCATGAGTGTTTTATGAGTAATTTCCTCATTAAGCTTTGTTTAAAGCATGGGTATATGGAATCTTGGGGTGGTGCTACAGGATAATGCACTGGACTGCAAGGTTGGTAGTTTAAACCCAACAGCTGCACAAGGTTCCTATGGGTCAAAACCGACTCAGTGGCACTTAACAACAACCAGCGTATGAGAACAGTACATCCATTTTCATGGTTACTAACACTGCAAGACACATTAAAAAGTCAGAGTTGGATCATTTTTATGGCTGGTGGTGGTATTGTTTAAACAATCAGAATAGCTATTAACAGTTTAATTTTAAATTTAGAAATTTAGAAAAATAGAGTATTTGTGAAATGAAAGATAGGAAAAGACAGACAACTCTGAGGCATTTGATATAAAGTGAAGCAGGTAATTGAGGTGAAAGCTGGAGTAGGACACGTGTAGGAGATTTTTGTTTGTGTGGTACTGTGAATTAATACACTGGACTGCAGTGTCAGTTTGAACTGCAAGATGAGTGGTTCCAGCTCACCAGACACTCCTTGGAAACCCCATACCAGGTTGCTGTGGGTAGGAACTGACTCAACTGCACTTAACAACAAATAGCAACAAGTTTAAAATGAGACATATTACGCCTTGTTTATAAGCTGATATAGGGTTACTTATAAATCCAAATGTTTGGTGCCACCGAATTCATTTTATGCATCAGTTTTCTGTCTCCTATTTGCTACTTTTCCTTTTTTTATACCTCTTTGGTCTAAGCATGAAATTCGGCCTTTTTCTTAAGATTTTTATGTCCCAAACTTCCACTAATAGAGAGCTTTTGGTGTGTAGACATCACTGAGGGTTTAGGGAGGCAGAAGGGTTTCCGGTGTAGAAGTATTTTTGTTGTTGTTGTTATTAAGTGCAGACAGTGGGGTCTGACTCATAACTGTCCTATATAGGGTTTTTGAGGAGTGGTTGGTGAGTTTGAACTGCAGACTTTGCGATTCAAACTGACCTTGTGGCCCAGTGCTTATCCTATACGTAAGTTAAAATTGAAAAGGTACAAATATCCATGTTCCTAAAAATCATTTTGACCACCCTACCATCATATTTTTTAGGAGCTCTGGTGAGGCATTGGAAGATAAGCACTCGACTACAAGATTAGTTGAATGGTTCAAACTCAACAGCCACTCCTTGGAACCCTTATACAGGGTCACTGAGTTTGAACTGACTCAGCTACACTTAACAACAACTCACTAGGTGGGAGTTATAAAGATTGTGGCTAGAAGGGTTATATTAAGTAATTCACAACTTCACATTATAAAAAGCGTTTATTATTGTTATTATTAAATCTCTAGAATTGATAATGCAGGCTTCGTAAAGGTTAGACATTTGTTTCATTACTGACATCTAGAACTAGTGTATGGCATTTAGTTCTTGTTGAACAAGCGAGTGTGAAGCGTAAGATAGTCTTTAAATAATGTGTGTATATTGGGAAAGCTGTTGGATAAAGCATCATTTCAGAAGAATAATTTTGTATTGACATTTAGCTGAATTGGAGAAGCTACCATGAAGGAAACCCTTTACAGGGTCGCTATGAGTCGGAACCGACTCCACGGTACACAGCCACCACCACCACCACCATGAAGGAAGGAAAATCATATAGAAACTATGATAGTGTATTTTTGAATAGGTGCGTAGTGATTAAAGCATTTGGCTGCTAACTTGAAAGCTCAGCAGCTCAACCCCCCCCCAGTGGCTCCATGGGTGAGAGATGAGGCAGTGTGTTTTTGTAAAGATGACAGCCTTGGAAACCCTATGGGGCAGCTGGACACTGTCCTGTAGGGTTGCTATGAGTCAGGATCGACTTGACAGCAATGGGTTATTTGATTATTTTTTAAAACCATTTTAGAGAGAAACTGTAGAAAGTATAGAGTTCTCTCATATGTCCCCCTCTGCGTTATACATTGTTGGCATTTTTTTTTTTTTTTTGGCTGGATAGTGTACTTTATTGATGGTACATGACAAGACTGGGCTCTTTAGAGCCCCTCCCCTTCTCCAGGGGGTCTGGATGGAAACAGGATGGGAGTTTCTCAGTGTATAGGGGGATTATTACAGTTGGGGTAAGGACTCCCAGAGCAGCTGAGGGCCTCTCTCTTCCTCTAGTGCTGTTGCTGGGGCTGGTGGTCCAAGGGGCTCTTATTCTTTGGAGGCCATGTGGACCATAAGATCCACCACCCTGTTGCTATAGCCGAATTCATTGTCATACCAGGAAATAAGTTTGACAAAGTGGTCGTTGAGGGCAATGCCAGCCCCAACATCAAAGGTGGAAGAGTGGGTGTCACTGTTAAAGTCACAAGAGACGACCTGGTCTTCAGTGTAACCCAGGATGCCTTTTAGGGGTCCATCTGATGCCTGCTTCACCACCTTCTTGATGTCATCGTATTTGGCAGCTTTCTCCAGGCAGCAGGTCAGGTCCACAACAGACACATTAGGAGTGGGGACACGGAAGGCCATGCCAGTGAGTTTCCCATTCAGTTCAGGGATGACCTTGCCCACAGCCTTGGCAGCACCAGTAGATGCAGGGATGATGTTCTGGGCAGCCCCACGGCCATCACGCCACAGTTTCCCAGAGGGGCCATCCACAGTCTTCTGGGTGGCAGTGATGGCATGGACTGTGGTCATGAGTCCCTCCACAATGCCAAAATTATCATGGATGACCTTGGCCAGGGGGGCCAAACAGTTGGTGGTGCAGGAGGCATTGCTGACAATCTTGAGCGAGTTGTCATACTTCTCATGGTTCACGCCCATCACAAACATGGGGGCATCAGCAGAAGGGGCAGAGATGATTACCCTTTTGGCACCACCCTTCAAGTGAGCCCCAGCCTTCTCCAAGGTTGTGAAGACACCGGTGGACTCTACAACATATTCAGCACCAGCATCACCCCACTTGATGTTGGCGGGATCTCGCTCCTGGAAGATAGAGATGGGCTTCCCATTGATAATAAGTTTCCCGTTCTCAGCCTTGACAGTGCCATTGAACTTGCCATGGGTGGAATCATACTGGAACATATATACCATGTAGTTGAGGTCAATGAAGGGGTCGTTGATGGCAACAACATCTACTTTGCCAGAGTTAAAAGCAGCCCTGGTGACCAGGCGCCCAATACGGCCAAATCCGTTGACTCCGACCTTCACCATCTTGTCTCAGGGATGCGGCTGGTACTGCAAGAGAAGCTGCGGCTGCCTGTCGAACGGGGAGGAGCAGAGAGCCTGGCATATTTTTTTTAAAGTTTTTTTTATTATTTTTTTAAAGTTTGTTTTTGTAAAAAGTAAAATCACGTTTTAAACATTGGGAAGGTAGAGACAAGGTGAAATTACTTACTAATCCTACTTCTGACAAAATAATTAAAAAAGCACTTTGATGTGTTTCTTGACAATCTAGTGTGGTGTTGTTAGTGCCATTGAGTTGTCCTGACTCATAGCAACCCTATGTAGCCATTCTGAGGAGCCCCCGGTGGGTTTGAACCACCAATCTTGTGGTTCACAGTCCAGTGCTGATCCTACAGTGTCATGCCGGAATCCATGATTTAGTGTTGTTGTTAAATGCTGTTGAGTCGATTCCGATCCATAATGACCCTGTGTAGGGTTTCCAGGGAGCCTCTGGTGAACTTGAACCACTGGCCTTCCAGTTCCAATGACTTTGCCATCTGATGCATTAGCCTGCAGCGCTACACCAGGACTTCTTATTTTAGTGTAGAGGTTGGCAAACTATATGTAAAGGCTACTATTCAACTCTGCTATTGTAGCATAAAAGCAGCCTTGTTGTTGTTAGATGCCATCAAGTCGGTACCAACTCACAGTGATCTCATGTACAACAGAAGGAAACATTGCCCGATCCTGGACCAACTTCACAATCATTGTGCCATTTGAGCCCATTGATGCTGCCACTGTGCTGATCCATCTTGTTGGGGGTCTTCCTCTTTTTCTCTGACCCTCCACTTTACCAAACATGATATCCTTTTCCAGTGACTAGTTCCTCCTAAAAATATGTCCAAAGTATGAAAAACGAAGTGTGGCCATACTGACTTTCAAGGATCATTCTGGCTGTACTTCTTCTAATACAGATCTGTTTGTTCTTTTGGCAGTTCATGTTACTTTCATTATTCTCCAACACCGTAACTCAAATGCATCAATTCTTTTATGATCTTCCTTATTCACTA
This sequence comes from Chrysochloris asiatica, assembly GCF_000296735.1. Classification (NCBI taxonomy): domain Eukaryota; kingdom Metazoa; phylum Chordata; class Mammalia; order Afrosoricida; family Chrysochloridae; genus Chrysochloris; species Chrysochloris asiatica. The sequence continues at coordinate 12,683,508 of NW_006408542.1, forward strand.
TCCAACTTTCACATGCATATGAGGTTATTGAAAATACCACGGCTTGAGTCAGGCACACCTTAGTCCTCAAACTGACATCTTTACTTTTCAACACTTTAAAGAGGTCTTGTGCAGCAGATTTGCCCAATGTAATACGTTGTTTGATATCTTGACAGTTGCTTCTGATGGTTGATCTAAGCCAAATGAAGTCATTGACAACTTCATTCTTTTCTCCATTTATATAGATGTTATTTACTGGTCCAGTGGTGAGGATTTTTGTTTTCTTTACGTTGAGGTACAGCTATGGACATACATAAAATGAATGACAGAGGTTGTGTTCAAATAAAACATTACGTATGGACACTGAAACATGAACTTCATGTAATCTTCACATATGACAAAATAACTCTTCTTCCTTTCCTTTTCCCCAAATATTTAAGAATGTAACAGTTTTTAGCTCACAGGCTGAAAAATAACCAATGCAACAGACAGATGTGGCTGCCTGACCACAGTTTGTTGACCTTGGTTGTGTTCGTTTGTTGTCTCTGGTTACAACCATACCTTACGTTACATTTCATTACCTACCTTTTCTATATGGTTGTGTGTTGTTGTGAGTTGCTTGTAGTGTTAGCTCTGACTCATGGCCTGGTCCAGTGCCATTTTTATATTTGAGTCCATATTTTCATTTTGTGTCAGTCTATTCACTGAGGTTTTCCCTCGTTTGCTCTCATGAATTCACTTTGATATTCGTAGGCTTCTGCTTGAACTTGCACATAAGCAATTATTCCACCACCTGCCACTTACTTGAACTTGCACATAAGCAATTATTTCACCACCAGCCTCTGATGATACAGAGTTTCTCCATTGTCAGTTGGTCTCGCTCTACATCTGTATAATACATTGTTGTTGTTGTTGTTGTTAAGTGCCATTGATTTGGTTCCCTGTATAGATTTTACGAGACTGTATATCTTTGTGGGAGCAGAAAACCTGTTTCCTCTATGGAGCATCTGGTGGGCTTGAGTTGTTAACCTAGTGGTTTGCAGTCTAGTGATTATCATACAGAGTTACCATGTTCTGTTTTTATTGAAAATTAGGACTTTTGTGTGGCACGGTGAATCAGCACTGGACTGTGAATCACAAGGTTGGCAGTTCAAGCCCACCAGCTGCTCTTTGGAAACCCTATATAAGGTCACTATGAGTCAGAACCAACTTGATGGCAAACAACAACAACAACATCAATTACATTAGCAGAATAATCTGAATAATAAACCATCAGCAAGGCTCCAGTAGCTCTGGAACTGCATCCTCAAAGTTTTCTTCTCAACACTAGTTCGAAAAAGCAGGCCGAAGTCCTACTAATGTCAAAATTTTACACTATTGCTAAACATTGAAAAGGATTCCTGGTTAAGTGTTGGGCTGCTTACTGACAGGTTGATAGTTCAAATCCATTAGCTGCTCTGATGGAGAATAATGAAACTGTCTGCTCAAGTAAAGATTTACAGTCTCAGAAACCCTATGGGGCAGTTTTGTTTGTCTTAGAGGGTTACTGTGGTGGAAGGCAGTGTCATGTGAGAAAATTAACAGTTGTCTTTTCAGTCAAATGTTTAGAATGATAGGAGAGGAGGGAATAGTTTCATGTTAAGGGAGAGGATAGCACAGATATGTTCACCTTAGGGGAAGTGAGTGTGACATTCACAGATAGGTAAACCAAAAGCACGTAAAACTTAAATAATGAGTGTATGTGTGTGTTATTGTTGTTGTTAAGTGCTGTTGAGTCGGTTCTGACTCATAACAACCCTGTATAGGGTTTCCAAGGAGCTGCTGGTGGGTTTGAACCACCAACCTTATAGTTCCCAGTCCACTGCTGATCCTGCAGCGCCACACCAGGAGTCAGTCAGTCTCAGTCTCTCTCAGTCTCTCAGGAGTCAGTCACAGTCTCTCTCAGTCTCTCTCTCTCAGTCAGTCTCTCTCAGTCTCTCTCTCTCTCTCTGTTAACTGTGATACTACCTCTAGCCAAAAGGTTGATAATTTAAACCCACCCAGAGGAACCTCCGAAGTAAGATATGGCAGTCTGCTTCTGAAAGATCATAGCCATAAACACCCTATCCCTATGATACAATTGTACTCCATACATGGAGTCACCATGAAGCTAATCTATTCATCACCAACTCATGTAAGTATAATAGATATGATGTTGTTCTTAGGTGCCTTCGAGTCAGTTCCAACTCATAGTAGCCCTGTATCAGCTTACTGAGGCTGTAAAAAAATCTTTGCAGAAGCAGAAGCCTCATCTTTCCACTGCAGAGCAGCTTGTGGGCTCGAACTGTAGACCTTGTAGTTTGCAGTCCAGTGCTTATTGGCTTATTGTATGGAGCCACTGTACTGCATACATATGAAAGGAGCTCTGGTAGCATAGTGGGTACAATCTGGGCAACTAACTTCAACAAAACAACCAGTTGTTCCATTGGAGAAAGATGAGGCTTTCTGCTCCATATAGATTTACAGCCTCTGAAACCCAAATAGGGTCGCTAGGAGTCAGAATTGACTCCACAGTACATAACCAACCAACCATATATGAATATGTGTTGTTGTTATGTGCTGTGGAGTCAGTTCTGACTTATAGTCAACCCTGTATAGGGTTTCTGCGGAACAGTGGTGAGTTTGAACAGCTGATCTTGCAGTTCATTCTGACCTTGTAGTCTAGTACTTACCCAGCAGCGCCACACCAAAACTCCATAGTTGCTGTTGAGCTGGTTCTGACTGTTGCAGTCCCAGCGTATTAACCCCCAGCGTTGTACCGGGATTCTCATTCTCATTCTCTCTCTCTCTCTCTCTACGTATATGTATATGCATCTATATCTATCTATCTATCTATCTATCTATCTATCTATCTATCTATCTATCTATCTATCTATCTACATATGTATGTGTGTGTATATATATATATAATGTATATAATGCATATGAATATATTGTTGTTGTTAGTGCCTTTAAGTTGGTTCTGATTCATAGTGACCCTATGTAGGGTTTCCAAGGAGATGCTGGTATGTTTGAATTGCCAACCTTGTGGTCCATATGTATATATGTTTGCATACATGCATATATATGCACACTCATATGTACACTCATTATTTAATTTGATTTAATATTTATATGTATTTTATTTACCCATTTATGACTATCACACTCGGTTCTCTTTTCCTAGCTGTAGATTCTTTTTTTTTTCATGTTTTATTGTGAATTATATGATATTTTACATGAGAGAACTTTAGTTTTACATTCATTCCATCGTATTATCATCTCATTGCCATGGTTCCAATCCCCTCCATCCATCATCAACCGACCAAAGGGTATACCCTATAAATCTGCCCCCTACACTCCCCCCCTCCCGCCCCTATTCTTTAGGACCCAGCCCCTCTCTCTCTCTGGATCCAAAGTCCCCAGCCGCTTCATCACTCCACGTCTCTGCCTCCATCTCAAGCCTCGCTTATTCTCTGGGTAGGGTCCCGGTCTCGGCTCTTCTCCGTTGATGGTCCCAGAGACCTCTGTTCCTAGACTGGAGATTTAATAACTCCCTTCCTTGCTACAAAGTGTCTACCTTTACATTTCCAACTCTCACAATCAGTCCTGATAACAATCATTCACTATTGTATCACAAGTGACCCTTCTACATTTCATTTGATCAGCTACGCTTAGACAGATTGCATAGTACTCACTGGAGATTCTGCCTTCCTCCATGCCCCCTAGCTCTAGGTTCCCTCTTGAAAAAAGCTTGTAAGCCAGTTACTTCTTGACTTTGTGTGTTCCCCCCCCCCCCATCTAGCTCTAGATCTTATTGCTGCATAATTGTTTGAAAGTTTTATCACCTTTACAAATTGAAATTTAAAAATTCATAGTGTAATTTTTCTAAGAGTCTAGGTTGTATGCCTCAGTGAAGTTACTCTTACTTTCAAAAACTTGTATTCTGACCACACCGGTTCTTCAACTACTAGAATGATAAAGATCTTGGCTTTTATAGCAACATGAAGAGTTGGACAAGAAATAGGTGAAGATCATTTAGAATCCTAAAACATTAAGAGATGAGGGTATTGTTGTTGTTGTTAAGTGCCGTCAAGTTTGTTCTGACTCAGAACGTCCCTGTATACTGTTTCTGAGGAGTGACTGGTGAGCTCGAACTGCCGTCTTGTGGTTCTTGTGGTTCAAACCGACCTTGCAGTCCAGTGTATTAATCCAGGGTATTTTGCTAAAAATAACTGGTTTCCATTAGAACTCAAAAATCCTGATAAATGAATCTGTTAATAGCTGCTGTTGCAGGGTTTTCAGAATAATTGGTTCTACTGTTCTCACTTTCATCTTTTCTTCAATCCTGAGACTCTTCGTACCATCTGGAAAAGGGAGATGGACTATGTGTAAAACAATTCAGGACTTTGCTAGTCTGAAGGAATAAACCCCAACAGTAGTAAATCTGTTTTGCAGGCTCTGAGATGGTACAGAGTATGGCCTGGAAGCTATGGTAGCTGACATGTTTGGGTGGCTGGATATGTTAGCCAAATATTAGTCTGTAGCTACAGCACAGCCTGCTCGTAGTAAGTACATTTTAATGTGCACAGGATTTATTATACTGAAAGAAAATTTAATAAAAGGTGGGTTTGGGATGAGGAAAGCATTTAGAATTATGCTTGCTGTGTAATTGTTTAGACTGACAGTGGAAAAATATCTTAGGAAAGAAATTGCTGCTGCAATTTTATTTCTTAGAACCAAACCCAATCTAATACTGTGAGGACTAAAATGGTTTAAATTCTTTTAAGTTTTTATTACTGAGATTTTTTTTTTTTTTTTAAAGAAGAAACGTTGCTATACTTTGTTTTAAAGTTTTCATAATTTTGTTATTTATCTGTTAAGAGTAGTTATATGCAGTCTCATTTTTTTGTGTGTTAACCTTATCTTATGGTCAGTTTAGTCAAATGGTTGTAGAATTTCCTTTTTACCATTTTTAGGGCAGTTCATTTTTTTCTCATTTTAAGTGATTTGAATTGATAAATATTTCATTATTTTTGCTATTTAAAAACACACTGAAAGATGATGACCATCATCATAGAGATACTTGTATGATAATATGAATGGTTTATTTAAACTTATTATAAATCACAATATTGAATGGAGAAATCAAATTCTTTAAATAAGATTACTGTTATGTGTTCTCGAGTGAATCGTGACTAATAGCAACCCTGTAGGACCAGAATAGAACTAACCCATAGGGTTTCCAAAGTTGTGGAGTGGTTGGTGGTTTCAAACCGCAGACCTTTAGATTAGCAACTGAGCTCTTAAGCACTGAGTCACAAATGAAAAATGCACGGCCATCTAGTCAATTCCTACTCATAGCTACCCTTATGTAGGGTTTCCTAGACTGTCAATATCGACAGGAGTAGAAAGCCTAATCTTTCTTATGTTGAGTGGTTGATGTGGATTTGCTCCGCTGACCTTACTGTATTTTTAAGTATAGTTAAATCATGTTATTAAGACAGATTCAAGTGTGCGCTACAAAGCCAAGAAATAGTGACCATATGAATTCATTAAAGAAATAATTAGTTCTTTCCAAGTAATTACATGATTAGCTAGTTCACTGGTCATAGAATACTGTTACCTAGGTCAGAATTAGGTGTTAACTCCAGATACATAACGTATTAGATTAAACAGAAATACATGAATTCTAGTAAACAGTAGAAAAAATATTTTCCAGAATTTTGGGTAGAGTGGTAGTGTAGTGGGTATGAGTTGGGCTGCTAACAGCAAGATCAGTAATTCGAATCCACCAGTTGCTTTGCTGGAGAAAGATGAGACTCTGCTCCTGCAAAGATTTATAGCTTCGTAAACCCTATTCTAAGGAGCTCTGGTAGCGTAGTGGTTACGAATCGGGCTGCGAACCTTAAGGTCTGTGGTTTGAAACTACCAGCTGCTCCGCGGGAGAAAGATGAGGCTTTCTACTCCCGTAAAGATTTACACCCTCGGAAACCCTGTACAGGGTCGCTATGGGTCGGAACCGACTCGATGGCACTTAACAACAACAACAAACCCTATTCTGTGGAGTCCTGGTTTGGCACTGTGGGTTGATGTGTGTGAACTGCAAGGTCAGCGGTTCAAACTCACCAGCCGCTCCTAGGAAACTCTATAAAGGGTCGCTATGGGACTTAACAACAACAACAAACCTTATTTTGGAGTCCTGGTGTAGCCCTGTGGGTTAATGTGTGTGAACTGCAAGGTCAGTTTGAACCACAATGTTGGTGGTTCAAGCTCACCTGCTGCTCCTTGGAAACCCTGTATATAGTGTCATTCATTAGTGGTTACGAGTTGGGCTGCCAACCGCAAGGTCGGCAATTCAAAACTACCATTGGTTCCATTGGAGAAAGAGGCGTTCTGCTCCTGTAAAGATTTACAGCCTCAGAAACACTGTGCAGGGTCACTATGAGTCGGAACTGACTCCATGGTACTTAACAACAGCAACAACATGAGTTGGAACCGACCCTTTGGCACTTAACAACAACAACAGCACAAATCCTATTCTGGTGTGGTGCTGGAGGATTAGGACTGGACTGCGAACCACAAGGTCGCAGTTCATAACCACAGGGTCGTTAAGAGTTGGAATCCGACTCAGTGGCACTTAACAACAACAGCAAAACTCATACAGGGTCTCTGTGAGGTGGAATTTTGAGTGGATGGCACACAGCAGCAGTGCAGCAGGACAGAGTGGGAAATGTAGATCTCACTCTAAACACTCCATTTTTATTAATGCTCTGTGGATGAATAGTAACAATTACATAAGTGTAGGGTATACAAAAAATTTTAAATTTAGGACTACATGTATTTGTGCCAGTATATTGACACCTGCATAAATCCAATTATTGGCTTAGATTTCAGAGATAGCAGCATTAAGCCGGAGTTACCTTTTAGAGACTAAATTTGAATTATATTACTCTGCTAGGACTTGTGCCAACTTTGTGTTAATCATTATCTTGTTGATTATGTTTAATTCGAGATGACTCATTTTTCAAGGAACTTTATTGCATCATTACATAATTTACTACAGGAAGCCTGGAAGGAAATGGAGCATCGGGTCATTGGAGATTTTTTCTTCCAATCTTTATTGTACCAAGTGTTATTAAAGTTAATTATTTTTCAATAACTGAATTCTCACTAGAACCTAGTACTTCATTAACTAACTGTTAAAGGATGCAATTATTCTGTTTTCACTGTAGACAAATGTACCCTTGATGGTTGCTTAAATATTGATCATACTTCATACTATACTAGGAGTACATTTAAATGGAATATTTTTTTTCATCAACTTGAGTTTTGTAATTGAGAATTTTGGACTGATAAAGATTTGAGATAGTGAACCCTACTTTTGAAATTTTACTAGCTTAAACAGAAGCTTCTCTGAGACTCTGTTTTCTCAGTAGTGAATTTGGCTAAAAATTACTTTCAAGACCTTATTAAAAGAGTGTATAGAAGAATATTTAGTGCTTTAAAGATATGTCATTAAGTGTGTTGTTATGATGATGGCATCTACTGATGTTAGTTTATGATAAATATTAAGGTTAGGAGTGCCAATCATTTTGCCCCTCCTCTTTTCAGGTTATAACAGATAAATATGGACAATAGCATATGGTAAATTTCCTTATCTCTTTCTAAAATTTAGGCTCTTTATTAATAGTGGAATTGGAGAATACAGCTGGGTTCTGGGACAAATTGGGAGTATGCTACCATTCCCCAAAACATCTAGAGTACAGGACCAACCTACGGGGAGAGTTATGTCTACACTCTGAATATACTTAATTTGACAGCCAGCTGAAAGATTATAGGCCTACCTACACACCTAAGAGTCAGAGTGAGAGTAAGGAAGAGACAGCTCTATTTTTATGCAAATGAGGTTCAAGGAAAACTTGGCACTCTAAGCAATCAAATCAGTTAGTAGTCCCCCACCCCCACCCCAGGAAGCATTATTTTGTGGAATGGGTAGAAACCGAAACCGAGAGTTTTCTGTAATGCCAAATTAAGTAACAGTCCCTTCCCTACTTCCCTACTCTCCCATTCTGTATAATGTGATGAGATTAGTATAGGAATGTATCATTGCACTTAAAAAAGTAAATTTCATTTGTACACAGAAGTTTTGTAGGCCACAAAATAAATACAAGATATATGTGAAAATGAAAAATAGCCCTACTAGAAATGTTTCCTTAAGGAAGTAAGTTGTGTCTAACTTGTTGATAGAACAGTTAATGATGATAGAAGAAAAAGAACCCCAAACATATAAACAGAGGCAATGAAAATCACAATTCACCTATATCCAGCAAGTGATACTTCTGTTTGCAAAGATATATTAAAGATATGTTGCTGTTAAGTGCCATCAAGTCAGTTCCAACCCATAGGGACCTTGTATAGGGTTTCCAAGGAGCAGCTGGTGAGCTTCAACTGCCGACCTTATGGTTCCAGCTGACTCTGCAGTCCACCGCATTAACCCACAGCACCACACCAGGACTACATTTAAGACATAGACTTAACCAAATAACAAAAGATTTTTTTTTTTCCTTGAAAACCTTTTTATTGTGAGTCTAGTAAAGGTATAACAGGGAAATTTGTCAGTGTTGCATTCAATAAATTGTTGCAATGCTTACAATCCCCTTTTTCACTACCAGCTAGTGGTATTTACCTTTATCACTCTCCCTCTCCCTCCTTTTTTTTTTTTAAAGCTTTTATTGTGAATTGAGTGATAGTGTACACGGGAGAACATTGGTTTTGCACTCATCTTACTGTATTTTGTTTCATTGCAATGGTTACAATCCCATGCATCATTATTTAACAGTATTTGCTTCTATTCCTTCTGGGTGATTTTTTTTTTTTTTTTTATGTACACAAAAACACTAAGTAAGATATAATCATTTAAACAACCAAAGGACATATTCTGGCCTCCAGCACACAGCCTTTCTCTTTCCATGAGTATAGAGTCCTTGGCTACCCTCTCTCTCCATGCCACCACCTCTGCCTCCATCTCTGGTGTTACTGCTTCTCTGGTTGGGGTCCCACATTCCACTCATGCTCTTTTCCATTGATGCTCCTAAATAAAAGATTAAAAAAAAAAAAAGAGCATTTCTGTTAATAAACTAGAAATTTTAGTTTTTAGGGAGAAAGGGAGTTGAATACTGTAAACTCAACGTAAATTAGAAATCTGTTCAATGGATGTATAATTTTACGTATATAGGAAATATATTTTAGTTGTGAATGTTTTGTTTTAAAAGGCATAACTTGGAAAGTAATCAGTTACTGATATTTGTAAAGAAAATAATGAACACATCTCAGTGGAATGGATAAATGCTGGTTAAGCCAGTCAGCGTGTCATTAACTATCAACTAAGATTACAGTTTTCTTCCTTGTAGTAGGTGTATGGTTATTATCCTATCACAGACAGTGTGTACTTCAAGATCAATCTTGAATTGTCCTCTTTGATGATGAATGGCAACACCATTCTTGAATTTGTTGTTCCCGACATAATAAGCTAGTATGATTGTCTGATTCAGAATGGCCAATAATAGTCCATTTCGGCTTAAGGCTAATGATCTTTATCCATTCCATTTCACTTTTTGACAACTTCCAGCATTCCTAGATTCATATTGGTATATTCCGTGTTCTCATTGGTGGTGATTATGTGCCATGGGATTGGTTTTGACTCATAGCGGCACTGCATAGGGTTTCCAAGGCTGTAAATCTTTATGGGAGCAGAAAGCCTCATCTTACTCCCATGGAACAGCTGGTAGTTTCGAACTGCTGGCCTTGAGGTTAGCAGCCTGACTCGTAACCACTACGCTACCAGAGCTCCATATGCTCTGATTACTAATGGATATTTGCACCTGTTTCTTGTCATTTTGAGTTGTGCCATATCAGCTAATGAAGGTCCTGAGTGCTTAACCCCATCCATGTCAATTAAGGTCAACTCCACTTTAGGAGGCGGCTTTTCCCCAGCCATATTTTGGTGCCTTCCACCTAAGGGACTCATCTTTTTGGATTATATAAATGTAATGCTGCTCTTCATAAGGTTTTCAGTGGCTAATCATTCAGAAATGGTTCACCACTCTTCTTCCTAGTTTGTCTTAGTCTGGGAGTTCTGCTGGAACTTGTCCACTATGGATTCCCTTGCAAGTATTAAAAATACTAATGGCAGGGTATGGAGGAACACAGACTTTCCACTGAGTAGTATCCAATCTTTATGGGAGGGGCTTATGAAAGGAGGTGGGGATAGCTCTCATATGGCACAATAGTGAATAATTACTATCAGGACTGACTGTGAGGGTTGGAAATGTAAAGGTAGATGTTTTATAGCAAAAGGAGGGAAGTGATTGACTTTGCAGTTTAGGAGCGGAGGTCCCCGGGACCATCTAAGGAGAAGAGCGGAGTACAGGACCCTACCCAGAGAAGCAGTGATGCCAGAGATGGAGGCAGAGACGATGATGGGAGAGGTGGAGCAGCTGGGGACTCTAGACTCAGAGAGGGAGAAGGGCTGTGTGCTGACGACTGGGAGTGGGGTGGGGCAAGCTTGCAGGGTATACCCTTTGGTTGGTTGATGATGCGTAGAGGGGATTGTAACCATGACAATGAAACGAATATACATGATAGGATGAATGTAAAGCTAATGTTCTCCCATGTAAACAATCATATAATTCACAATAAAACATTAAAAAAAAATACACCAATGGCATAGCTTCCAGCATCACAGCAACATGCAAACCACCACAATTCAACAGACTGACAGACAAGTGGTGGAGAGAAAAGTGCTTGTAATTTGCAGCATAAAAATTAATAATAATCTGGGTTCCCTCAATTACTAGTTTTTTTTGTCCTTGGGAAAGTTATTTAATCTTTCTCTGCTTCATTTGTGAAATGGAGCTGATAAAAGGTATCTAATCCATAGGGTTGTTGTGAGGGTGAAATTAGGCTGTGACTTCAGTGTACTACAAGTAAAATGGTGAATGAAATGAAACACAAGTTTATTCCTACCAAAAGGGAGTCTGACTTAAAATTTTGTATTAACTTTTTGAGTTGGTAGATACGTGAATATATTTCTACGCTGAGGGAAAACGACCTATGGCTAGGTCAGATGTGGGAGAGAGAGCTTGATTGATGGAGTAAAGTTCCTACCGATAGTAATAGGGAATGTATTACAGAGCAGTGGGGGAGGATTAGTATTAAACCAAAGGGGGGGGTACCCCATTCACTGGATGTAAAGGAGATACAACTGCTAATTTGGGCATGTGTATTTCTATCTGAGGTCTCCTATTTTCTCTTTGATGAAAGAGGAAAGAACACATTCTGATAGTAAGTGTTGAGATGGAGATGATAGAGTTGGAAGCTAGAAGAGAGTTGTGAAGATATGAAGAGTTACTGAGGTTATTTTGGGAGTGTAAGTCCACTTTCAAAACGTTTAATGACCATGGACTTTGTGATACCCTCTGTTGCATGTTGCCTCTCCTTCTCTTTACCCTCTCTTCCCTTTCCCTCTCTCTCTCTCTCTCTTTTTTTTTTCAGTACCCGGAAGCCACTGAGTAGGAACAGAAAAGCTGGGCAGTTGAATTGATATGGTATTGAGGGGCTTGGACTTGAGAAAGGAAGAGAATTGTTAAGGGAAGAACCAGGACCAAGAGTTGAAGGCATTGCAGTTAGAGAGGTTCAAATGATATCTCACGGGGTGTCTAAGTCGCTAAGATAAGGCTGGTAAGTGAGAAGAAAATGTCGGAGTGTAACACCAAGAGTTTCTATGAATTTAAAAAGTGAAGTGTAATGGTAAAAAGGAATATAAGATCTGAAAGAGAAGGGCTTGTGGTTGTTGGCTAAGCCAATTAATTTTAGATTTCAGATGCTTAAAATTGCTAATATTACTACCCAAATTGCCTTTCCAACCACCAGTTAGCCTGGGTGCCTTCATGGTCCATGTGAACATCCTAGTGTCTGTCCTTAGGAACTGAGGAGATTCCCAACTACAGTGGTCTGTACCTCTACCACTCACCTAAGCAGTTCACCTTTCTGACCACTGTAGACCTTATTACCCACAACAGACCTTATTCTGAGTTTGTTCTGGGTAATAGCATTATTATAGTAATAACAAACAGATTGCCCTGGGCAATAAAGTCTATAGTGGTACTAAAGGTGTGTTGTTCAGGTGAGTAATACTGGTAAAGACCATTGTATTTGGGAATCTCCTTACTTCCTAAGGAAACGAGTGGCTAGGATATTCAAATGGACCTTGAAGGTCATTCAGGTTAATGGTGGCTGAAAAAGGCAAGTCAGGTAGTAGGATTTGCATTAAAACTTCTTTGAGCTGTTGGGGTCATGGGATGGTGCTCTGGAATAGGCACTGGACTGCTAATCGCAATGTCAGTGGTTTAAACCTACCAGCTGCTCCTCAGAAACCCTATACAGTGTCGCTATGAGTCAGTGGCACATAGCAACACCAGTTGTTGCATGTAAGTAGGAGAGTGACTGGGAGGTTCTTGTTGTTAGGTGCCATCCTATGCACAATGGAATGAAACACTGCCCGGTCCAAGGCCAACCTCACAGTTGTGCCTGAGCCCTTTGCTACTGCCACTGTGCCAATCCTTCCTGTTGGGGGTCTTCCTCTTGTTCTCTGACCCTCCACTTTACCAAACATGATATCCTTCTCCAGGGACTGGTCCTTCTTGACAATATGATTGATGTATGAGAGATGAAGTGTTGTCATCCTGGCTACCAGGGAGCATTCTGGTTGTATTTCTTCCAACACAGATTTGTTTGTTCTTTTGCCATTCCACGGTACTGTTAATATTCTCCTCCAACACCAAATGCATCAGTTATTCTGTGGTATTCCTTATTCACTGTCCAACTTCCACATGCATATGAAGTTATTGAAAATACCATGGCTTGGGTCAGGCGCACTTTGGTCCTTAAACTGACATCTTTGCTCTTCAACACTTTAAAGAGGTCTTCTGCAGCAGATTTGCCTAATGCAATACGTCGTTTGATTTCTTGACTGCTGCTTCTATAAGCATTAATGGCACTTAACAGCAACAACAACATAATGCTTATGTGAATAAATGTGAATTTGTGGTTATCGGACAAGTTATTTCATGCAACAAATATTTATTGAATATTTGTTGGTAACTGGGATCAAAAGCTGTCTTTTTTACTCTTAACTTGCTCTTCCTCATTGAAAAGACAGTGTCTGAAATTCTGGCATTAATTCTGACTCCAACTCTCTTTGTAGAGAAAATAATACTCAAGTTTAGCAGTTTGGCTCAAAATATCATAACAATTCTAAGTTTGTATCTAGAGGAATATCTTAGTTTTTGGCATTTTAGAGATTTTGCAGATACTTGTATGATAATATTGTCATGCTTTTTATTAAATCTTTGGTGGCAGAAAACAGCACATAAGCAAAACACTGAAATTTCTAGTACTTTGCAGGGGAAACAGGCTGAAAATGAGAATCCACCCACACTGTAGTTTATTCCTCATTTTTGCCACCTCCCTTATTCTCCGTGGATTGTCTGCTGTTTTCTCATAGGGATGACCCCAGTAAAGCAATGAGCTGTATCCTTTAATTGTTGAGTGTAGCAGCATGTGGCAATGGTTTCAACTTCTCAAAATTTCTCAATTTGGAATTTGACAGTCTTTGAATTCGATTTATGACTTAGTCTGTTTTTGAAATCCATGTAAGTAAATTCATTTTAAGAGAAGAATACTTCTTAACAGAGTTGAATGCTGTAGATTTTGTGAAATGTTGTCAGTGTTGGCATTTGCTAATTTTCAGCAACATTTGCGAGAATGGCACAGGACCATAAAGTGTTTTTTCTGTTGTGCATAGAGTCACTATGAGTTGCAACCAACTCAAAAACACCTAACAACAATTTTCAGAATGGTTGTATAATTATAATGAATATATGATTATAATGAATGTTGATATAATGGTGTTGAGCACCACTCTGTATCAAGTTCTTTTTCCAGGCTCTTTACGTGTATTAACTAATCTAATCCCCACAATATGCCTATGAGAGAGTTAGTATTATCCTCATTTTATAGATGAAGCTAAGCCTTGGCTAAAGTAATGTGTCCTAGGTCACAGAGCTAGACTCAGACTAGATGAATGTCAGTATTTAACTTGGTTTATGAAATTGAGTTTATGACTCTTCAACCTTTAAAACTGTAAAAACATTCCAGCAAGATGGCTGACTAGGTAGACACATTTCACAGACCTTCTACAACAAAGATATGAGAGACAAAATAAAACAGACACAGATGGATTTCAGAAGAAAGGTTACAGAGGGGATGGAGTGCTTGCTGGGAGGAGAGGCCAAACAGGGATGGTAAGAGAGGGAGACTTGACTGCTGAACAGCTAGCCAGATGTGACTATCATCTGAGCAGCTTTGGCAGCAGAAAGAGCCCTGGCAAAGCCAATTCGTGCAGGTGACGGAAAAGGTGCGATTTCTTCTTTTACTCCATGCTCCCACCCTCATCCATCCCCAGCACAGACCCTGCTTTGGGAGTTTGGAGTCATGTGATTGGAAGCCAAGCAAGTGTGACGTGAGAGTCAGCTGTGCGTCTTGGATTAAGGTGGGCTAGGCTCTACACTGACAAACCCACAGACCTACCAGGCCAGCATTTAACAGTCACACTGCCCCCAGCTTCCCTGTGGTCCTAATAGACACTGTAGCCAGCTCCATCAAGGGCCCCCATGAACTATTTCTGGATTGAGTGCCCTGAACATAGATAACACCGATGCCAATAGAAGCTCCATTTAGGGCCAGGAACTCTGCTGTCATATCCCTTCCACAGCCACCTCATGAGCTTCTTGAATGGCAGGAGTCCCCAAGAGATTTTTTTCCCATCCGGGTCCAACAATTGCACTGTTTGGTTTTACAAATACAACAACTCCACAATGCCCCGGAGACAACAGACAATTTTATCTCACATGAAGAAATAAAATAATTGCTGTTGTTATTAAGCTATGGTGTTAATTCCAACTCATAGCAACCCTGTATAGGGTTTTTGAGGAGCAGCTGGTGAATTTGAACTGCCAACCTTGCGGACCAAATCGACAAATGTGGTTCAAATAAATGACTAAGATGTGGAGTTTCTGAAGAAGAAAAGGTAATGGAACTAACTGAAAAATAATTCAAAAGAATGCTAATTACATACCTTCAAAGGATGGAGAGCAAGATTAAGGAAAGCAAGGAGAATGCAATAAAAAGTTTAGAAGAATTCAGGAAAACACTACAAGAACGAATAGACAAAACAAATGAAAATTTTGAAACACTACAAACCTGAAATTGGAAATCCAGAAAATTACTACTAAGAGCTCAGAAATGGACAGTACACTGAAAGGGCAAAGGAATAGATGTGAAGCAGTGGAAGCTCAAATTAGCTTGAAGATCATTCTCTCCATATCAGTATTCTAGAAGAACAATCAGAAAAAAAGAATGAAAGAAATCTAAAGAAAGCATAAGAGTTATGGGTGACATATACAAAAACTCTGAAAGAAAAAGTTCTCCAACCAAGAATCATACATCCAGCAAAGCTGTCCCTCAAGTATGAAGGCAAAATTAGGATAGGATATTTACAATTTACAGATAAACAGAAAAAAGGAATTTGTAACAACCAGACCAACTTTACAAAGAATGTTAAAGGGTGTTCTCTTTGGATTGAGAACCAGCAGCAGCAGACCTGAGATTGTTATACAAGACAACACCACCCAGAAATCAATCCAAAAATATAAGTATTTAAAGTAAAGCAAATCTACAAGACCAAAAATAGGAAACCAGAGATACCAATTTATAATGAAATCACCTACAAAGCAATAAGAGAGAATAGTGTAGGTACAGAACTTCCAAGTGGAAAGGAAATCAAGTAGCTGTCAGATAAAACAGACTGTCTTAAGCAAGGAAAAAAATTAATGAAGTACAGGATAACCTCAAAGAAAAATAATACACCTGTATATCAAAATATAAAAAGGAAAATCAGAAAGATGTAGTAAATATTAATACAACAGAAATTAAAAGAAGACCCACAAACAAAATGAGCTCATCTTGGAAAATTACGTGGAACAAAAATATGCAGCAATACCACAAAAAGCACAGAAAAATGGCAACAATCAGTTCATACCTATTGATAATTATACTGTATGTAAATCAATTAAATGTACCAGTCAAGAGACAAAGAGCAGAATGGATAAGAAAACAAGGTCATTCAATATGCTGCCTACAAGAGATATTTTAAAAAGATAGAGACAGCTTAAATGTCCATCAGCAGAAGGATGGTTAAACTTTGGTCCATAAACACAATGGAATCCTGCAAAATACTGAAGAATAATAATGAGTCTGTGAAACACCTCACAACATTGTTGAACCAGGAGGACATTATACTGAATAAAATTAGTCACAGAGGACAAGCATTGTTGTGAGATCAATGTTGTAAAAGTTAAAAAGATTTTCTTGATAAAAGAAATAAGCTATGATGGTTACAGGGGTGGGGTGGGTGAAGGGAAAATGGTTCACGGGCTAGAGGTTAGACACGTGGGTGACAGAGTATGCAATATACAAGAGGGAGGTTAGCAGAGGAAAAAGTTGAAGGTAGTGGGAAACACAAGAAGGAATGCAAGTTATGGTGAGTAGAGGTAAATGCTGTGAACTATTGATACAGTTACCCATGGAGGGGAGGGGATTGCAACTATGTCATTAAGCAAAGTATATGATTTATTGAATGTAAAACTAATGATCTGCTGTGTAAACCGTCACTCAATTCAAAATAAAAAGTTTTTGTGTTTTTTTTAATAAGTAAAATATATACATAAATACAGAGTTCTGGTGTGTCGCTGTGAGTTAATGCACTGGACTGGAAAGTCAATTTGAACAACAAGGTCAGTGGTTCAAGCTCACCAACTGCTCCTTGGAAACTGTATACAGGGTCGATGAGGGTCCAAACCAACTTAACGGCACTTAACAACAAATACATGCATGCATACACACATACATACACAAACATACACATGAGGGAACTTCAGAAAGTTTTTGTGGAAAAATTCCATGAACATTTTGAAGCCCACTTGTATACACACATCCACACATTTATGTGCCTGGTGTGGTGCGGAGTTCTTGGTATGGCGCTGTGGGTTAATGTGCTGGATTGCAAGGTCAGTTTGAACTGCAAGGTTGGTAGTTAAGCCCATCAGCCGCTCCTTGGAAACCCTATGCAGGGTTGCTATGGGTCGGAACTGACTCGGTGGCACTTAGCAACAACAACAGCATATGTAGAGTGGGGATGTATGTTGGTTCTGTAGGATAAACATTGGACCGCAAACCACAAGGTCAGCGGTTCTAGTTCACCAGCTGCTCCTCAAAAGAAAGACGAGGCTTTCTGCTCCCACAGAGATTTACAGCCTCAGAAACACTATAAAGGTCACTATGAGTCGAAACCAACTTGATGGCACTTAACAACAGCAACAATATATAGAGAGTGTCTTGGGAGAAATATGAGACTCGTCTGATCCAGTAAAGATTTAATCTTAGAAAAAACTCTATTTAGGGTGACTATGAATTGTAATCAGCTTGATGGCAGTAGAGTTAGATATGTAGAATGTGGGGATAGCTTGCATATAAAAAATAAATTAAAGGAAATATTTATACAATATATGTCAAAGAAACTTTGTTTTACAAAGTTCTCTTATAGGTTAATGTGAAAACAAGACTAATGTAATGATTTAAATGTTAATTCATAAAAGAATACAGTCAATAAATGGGAAAAAATTAAACAATTTAAGTGTGATATAGAAATACTTTCTGTAAATGTCTTTTGAAAGTATCTTTTTAAAATCACTGTCCAACAGTTTTTCTTTCCATCTATATTGTTATTGTTAAGTGCCGTGGAATTGGTTCTGGCTCATAACGACCCTGTATAGAGTTCTGAAGCTTTAAATCTTTGTGGGAGTAGAAAGCCTCATGTTGCTCCCGTTCCATTAGGGTAGCCTTTTTTGTTCATTATAGGATCTGAAAGTAAAAAAAACAACAACATAGTAAATCTGTATTATATGCAGTATGATAATAGCTTTTGTGAACTCAGATAGGTTTGGTTTTGTCATCATTAAGCAAATAATAACTCACATAACTAACAGAGTTATTAATATATATGGATTTTTAGAATCATTCATTGCCTGTGGGTGGTTTTAAAGTATGCAATCATAGATTAATATTTTACAGAATATACTTTTTCTATGTTAACAGACTATAGATAACTCTTTTTTAAAGGCCTTTTCTACATGTTTTGGTGTGAGTTGCAGTTGCCTGGAGGGAAAAAAGTCCTAATAGAGATAAAACAATAGTATACTTTGTGCCGAATGTATATTTGAAATAGTCTGGACCCCTCCAGTTTGGTGGGGAAATAGAATCTCCTGGAACTAGCTGATGATGGTAATAGTAATAAAAATATAAGGACAGCATCATTTAATGTATATTTAGTGCTTACTATGTAGTGACGCTGTGCGTTTGCCATTGGGCGCATAACTGCAAGGTCAACACTTCAAACCCACCAGCTGCTGTGTAGGAGAAAGAAGAGGCTGCCTGCACCCACAAAGATTTACAGCCTTGGAAACCCTATATAGGGTTACTATGAGTTCTTTGGTTTTTCTTATTCACTATCCAACTTCAACATGAATATCATGGCTTGGGTCAGGTGCACCGTAGTCCTCAAACTGATCTTTGCTCGTAAATACTTTTTAAAGATGGGTTGTGCGGTAGATATATATAGTATGATTATCTAGATGGTAGTAGTTTGTTTTTGTTTTTTGTTTATATATTATATAGAAGTTCTTGGGTTAGGGTTAGGGTTACTAACAGAAAGGTTGTTGTTGTTGTTGTTAAGTGCCATCATGTCAGTTCCAACTCTTGGTGACCCTGTATGGGATCCCAGGAGTAGCTGGTGGGTTTGAACTGCTGACTTGTGGTTTGAAGTCCCATGCTGATTATATAGCACCAAACTAGGTGGTGTAGCAGTTCATACTGACCCAGAGGCACCTTGGTAAAAAGAGGCTGGTGATGTGCTTTCAAAAGATCTATAGCCATTCAGAACTCTATGGAGAGCAGTTCTACTCTGATACATGTGAGGTCACTTGAGTTGGAATTGACTCAGTGGCAACTGTTTTTGTTTTTACATATTGGGTGCAACTCTAAACATTTTAATGCACTTATTTGTTTTTAATCATCACAATCTTATGAGATAGATAGTATGATTGTCTTAAACAAAAAAGTTAGAAAACTGAGTTTTAGAAACCATTAAGGTGACGGTCCATAAACTAGATAACTTACGGATGTTAAGTTGCTGTTGAGTCTGTTTTCAAAAAGTGTGATAAAAAAGTACTTGTATAAATGTCATTTGAAAGTTATTTTTCAAATGTGTAGGTTTTCTAAGGAGTGGCTGGGAGTTTAAACTGCCAGCCTTGTGGTTAGCAGTCCAGTGCACCGTAGCCTTATTCAATTAGAGACATGTTGTTAAGTGCTACCGAGTCTGTTCCAACTCATAGCTACCCTGTATACGGTTTCCACCGAGCAGCTGGTGGGTGACCTTAAGGTTAGGTTAAGGTTAACAGTCCAGTGCTTATCCTACAGCACCACACCATAACAAGTTGCTGTTTGTTGTTAGGTGCCATCGAGTGCTCCAACTCACAGAAACATTGCTCAATCTTGTGTGATACTCATGATGATTGATTGCTATGTTTGAGCCCAATGCTGCTACCACTGTGCCAGTCATTCTCATGGGGGCTTACTCTGTTTTGCTGATCCTCCACTTTACCAAGCATAAAGTCCTCCTCCAGGGACTGGCCCCTCCTGATAAAATTTCCGAAGTATGAGAGACGAACTCTTTTTTTTTTTTCCTTAAATGTTTTATTGTGAATTATATGATAGTTTACATGGGAGAACATTAATTTTACATTCATTCTATCATGTATCATCTCATTGCCATGGTTACAATCCCCTCCATGCAGTCCTTCCCCTGTACCCCCCAGGTCTTCAGCACACAGTCACTCTCCCTCTCTGGATCTAAAGTCTCCAGCTGCTCCATTGCTCCACGTCATGAGAGACGAACTCTTAACGTCCTGGCTTCTTAGCATTCTGGCTGTACTTCTTCCAACACAGACTGGTTTGTTCTTCTGGCAGTCCATGGCAATTTTAATATTCTTCTCTAACACCTTAACTCAAATGCATTAGGTCTTCTGTGGTCTTCCTTATTCACTCTCCAACTTTCACATGCATATGAGGCTGTTGAAAATATCATGGCTTGGGTCAGGCGCACCTTAGTCCTCAAATGGATACCTTTGCTCTTAAAAACACTTTAAAGATGTATTGTACAGCAGATTTGCCCAATTCAGTGCATCCTTTAGTTTCTTTATTGCTGCTTCCGTGAGAGTTGGTTATAGATCCAAGCAAAACTAAGTCCTTGACAACTTCAATCTTCTAACCTTCTACCATGATGTTCTTTATTGGTCCAGTGATGAAAAAATTTGTTTTCTTTACATTGAGGTGCAGTCCATACTGAAGGCTGTGGTCTTTGATCTTCACCAGTATTTCCACTCCTCTTCACTTTCAGCAAGCAAGGTTATATCATCTGTATTTTGTAGGTTGTTAATGAGTCTTCCTCCAATCTTGATACCATGCTCTTCTTCATATAATCCATTTTCTCAGATTATTTGCTCAGCATACAGATTGAATAAGTATGGTGACAAATACATCCCTGGTGCACACCTTTCCTGATTTTAAACTGTTCAGTATCCCCCATTCTGTTCAAACGACTGCCTCTTGTCTATGTACAAGGTCGGTAGTTCAAGCCCACCAGCTGCTCATCGAAAATCCTGTTACAGGGTCACTATGATTCGGAAGTGACTCAAGGGCAATTAACAAAAACAAAAGTATTGTCATGTAGAGTTAGAAAATAGAAATAAATCTGGAAAACGCTCTTTTGAGCAGAAATTTATGAAATGCTTAGATTATGGAAGTCTTTCTATAATAAGGATTTTTGGTGGCTCAGTGGGTTAAGCATTTGGTCAGCCATTTGAACCCACTAGCATTTGTGTGGGAGAAAGATATGGCACTCTGCTTCTGTGAAAGATTTCTAGCCTCAGGGAGTAGCTCTGCCCTGCCCTGTAGGGTTGCTGTGAGTGAGAACAGACTCGGTGACAGTGGGTTTATTATAATTCTTTCAGTCACCATACTGTGTTGTTAGAAATCGTAAATATTCAGTTCCTAATGATCTATATGTAATTGCCATTTTGTTCGATAAGCAAAAGGATTTTGTTTGATTCTAGCCTTTTACTGTATAGTAGAGGCAGAGGTAATTTGATTTATCTGTTAAGGGAAAGGGGTGTTGGAAATATAATGAAGGGTACTTTAAAAAGATGATTCATAAAGAATTTACAAAGTTGGCTTCTTACAGAGTTTGACATTTATAAACTTGACCTTGTAGAATGAATTCATCACACATTTGGCATGTGTGCAACAAAAAGTATTTCCAGATGTGATCATTGATAAATGATTCTGAATTAAAATGCCTAATGAAAACTTTTAATGTTGACAAATCAGCACTAATAAAATATTAATCTGTCCCAACACATAGTGAAGCTTATCAGTAAAATGGTTTTCATTTGCATAATTGACAAGGAAAAGAAATTCATAAAATTAAATTTCAGTTGACCAATAAAGCAAAAACCCCTTGCCGTTGAGTTGACTCCAATTCATAGCTACCCTATAGGATTGAGTAGAACTGCCCCATAGGGTTTCAAAGGCTGTGATCTTTATGAAAGCAGACTGTCACACCTTTCTCCTCCTGGGAGTAGCTGGTGGATTCACAGCTGGTTGGTTAGCAGCTGAATGCATAACCAGTTTGCCACCAGGACTCCAAGAAATACATGGTTTTCACTTGGTTTGCCTAAACCATGAATGTGCAGTGGAATCATCAGATCCTCAAATGAAGGAATAAGCAGATCACGTTATCTCAAAAGGAAAGGTTCTTTTTAGAAATTGTCAAGTTGAGTGAACAATCAGATTCTAGACAGAAATGGAGAAATTATATATACTGATAATATATTGGAATTCTGATGTGGCACTGTAGGATAAGCACTGGACTGCTAACCTCAAAGTTGGTGGTTCAAATCTATCAGCTGCTCTTCAGAAACCCGACATACAAGGTTGCTATGAGTTGGAACCAACTTGATGCACTTAACAACAACAAATAATGCTGTGTCAGTGGTTGGCTGTTATTTGTAGTGTGAAGTCCAATTATTTATGTGTTAGGATTCAAGGCCTTTATAATTTGGTTCTAGCCCTCCTATCCAGCCTTGATTTTCATTCCTGGTGCTGTAGAGTAAGCACTGGTCTGCTAGCCAGAAGGTCAACAGTTCAAACACACCAGCTGTTTTGCAGGAGAAAGAGTGAGGCTTTCTTCTCCAGGAAAGATTTGTTCTTAAGTGCTGTTGGGCCGGTTCAAATTCATAGCGACCCTTTATACAGTTTCCGAGGAGTTGCTGGTGGGTTTGAACTGTCAATCTTGTGGTTCGCCACCCAGTGCTGATCATACAGCGCCACACCAGGAGTCCTAAAAGCCTCCAGCACCCTGTATTCCCAGGTGATCTCCTGTCCAAGTACTCACCGGCCCGACCTTGCTTAGCTTCTGAGAGCAGACGAGATTGGGTGAATTCAGGCTGATATGGCTATTGACGTAAAGATTTACAGCCTTGAAAGCCCTATATATGGTTGCTATGAGTTAGAATTGACTTGAGGACAGTGAGGGTGTTAACAGTGTGGTCAGCCTTTATTACTTACTTATCCACAAACATTCTTCCACTTTGAAATGTAATTATTATTATTTGCTGAATCAGATTCTGTTCAGGCTTCAAGGCGAAATCAAGTCTCATTCAGTAGGACCATTCTTGCCCTCTGTATTTTTGTTTTTTTATCCTCTCATTAGATTCCTGGCATTATTACCTATTAATTTTACTTATTGACACAACTTTGAGACATTAAATAATATCATGAAAATTATAACTATTTTACATTTCTGTTTACTACCTCATCTAGGGGGAAAACTTGAAATTAAAGGCCATATCATGTACTCTTTTGTATCAGACTTGCATTGTAGATGTTCAGTAAACATTTGATACATTTGGGAACTTGGATGAAAAGTAAAATCTTTGAATTTCATACTTAGGATAATTTTTCTGGAAAGATACTACCTCTTTTTTAACTTTTGTTATGAAAGAATCTCAACATACAGAAAAGTTGTAAGTACAAAAAATTCCAGATTACCCTTCAGTCAGATTCACAATTGTTAACATTTTGTCACAATTGCCTTAAATTCATTGTTTTTCTCTTTCCTTTTTTTCACTGAACCATTTGCAAGTAAATTGCAACTTTAATGTTCCTTTATCCCTAAATGCTTTAATGAGTATTTCCTGAGAATAAGAATATTCACTTTGTTGTTTTGTGCCATGGAGTCGGTTCTGACTCATAGTGACTCTGTACAGAGTTTCTGAGGCTGTAAATATTTACAGGAGCAGAAAGCCTTCTTTCTCCTGTGGAACAGCTAGTTTCCAACTGCTGATGGTGAGATTAGCAGCCCAATTTGTAACCACTATGCTACCAGAGCTCCTTAGATATTCACTTACACAACCCTAATAGTGATCACTAAAAAAAAAAAAAAAAAAAAAAAATTACATTTGTACAATGCTATTTTTCACTTTTTAAATATTAATTTATTTAAATGTTCTGCACCCCCTCCCACCCGGTCCAGGATCATGCATTGCATGTAGTTTTATGTCTCTTTAGTCGGCTTGCCTTCTTTAATTTTGAACCCTTCCTGAGTCTTTTTTCTTCTTTTTCAGTTATGACACTGGCAGTTTTTAAAATTGCCAGCAATTTATTTGATAGAAAATCTGTTTGTGTTTGCCTCATGTTTTGTTATATGATTAGGTTTAGGGTATACATTGATCTGAGTGGTGTGTATAATTAATTGATTAATACACTTGACTACTAACAGAAAGGTTGGAGAGGTTTGCATTCACCCAGAGGCACCTAGGAAGAAAGACCCAGTATTCTACTCTGGAAAAAAAAATCAGTCGTTGAAAACTCTATGGAGCACAACAGTTCTATCCTCATATATAAGGAAGCCTCAAAATTTTTGTGGAAACATTTAATTAAGAAAAAAAAAAGGAAAGGTTTTCTTCTTCTTCTTCTTTTTTTTTTTTTTTGTTAATTGTGAATTGAGTCAAGGTTTACAGACAAGATCATCAGCTTTATATTCAACAAATCATAAACTTTGTTTCATCTCCATGATTGCAATCCCCATGCAGTAACAGTTACCCACTTCCTCCCTCTGCTTCCTATTTGAATCCCACCACCTTCCCATCCTGAAAAGATTTTTTTGATCAAAGAAACATTCTATGGTGGTTACCAGGGATGGGAGGGAAGGGAAAATTGTTCACAGGCTAGAGGGTACACACAGAGTCCTGGTGTGGTACACCACAGCTACAACTCCTTACTTATAAAATAATGTATGAGACTTGAAGCTTAAACAAGAGTGCATTCAAAGTTAACCTTTAATAAATCAAGGTAAATATTGTGCCATCGAGTTGGTACCAACTCATAGTGACCCTATGCACAGCAGAATGAAACACTGCCCAATCCTGGGCCAACCTCACAATTGTTGCCACGCAAAGGCCCCTTGATGCTGCCACTTTGCCAGTCTATCTCGCTGGGGGACTTCTTCTTTTCTATGGCCATCCACCTTACCAAACATGATATCCTTCTCCTTCTCGGGCGACTGGTCCCTCCTGACTATGTCCGAAGTATGAGAGACAAAGTTTGGCCATCCGGGCCTCCAAGGAGCACTCTGGCTGCACTTCTTCTAACACTATCTGTTGGTTCTTTTGGCAGCCCATGGCACTTTCAATAGTCTCCTCCAACACCATAACTCAAAAGCATCAATTCTTCTACGGTCCTCCTTATTCATTGTCCAGCTTTCGCATGCATATGAGGTTATTGAAAATACCATGGCTTGGGTCAGGTGCACCTTAGTCCTCAAGCTGACGTCTTTGCTCTTCAACACTTTAAAAAGGTCTTGTGCAGCAGATTTGCCTAATGCAATATGTCATTTGATTTCCTGACTGCTGCTTCCATGGGTGGTGATAGTTGATCCAAGAAGAATGAAGTCCTTGACAACTTCAGTCTTTTCTCTGTTGATAAGAATGTTGTTTATTGGTCCAGTCATGAAGGATTTTTGTTTTCTTGACATTGAGATGCAGTCCATACTGAAGACTGCTCTTTGATCTTCATCAGTAAATATTTTAAGTCGTCTTCACTTTCAGCAAGCAAGGTTGTATCATTGTGTATCACAGGTTGTTAATGAGTCTTCTCCAATTCTGATGCCACATTTTTCTGTGTGTAACCCAGCTTCGTGGAGTATTTGCTCAGCGTACAGGTTGAATATGTATGGTGAAAGAATACAACACTGTTGCACAACTTTTTTAACTTTAAACCATTCAGTGTTCACATGTTCTGTTCGAACAACTGCCTCCCGGTCCAGGTACAGATTCCTCATGTGCACAATGAAGTGTTCTGGAATACTCATGCTTCACAATATTGTCCATAGCTTGTCATGATCCACACAATCGAAAGCCTTTGTGTAGTCAGTAAAGCACAGGTAAACATCTTTGTGATATTCTCTGCTTTCAGCCAAGATCTTCTATAATTATAATTAAATAACTATTTAAAATTTTATTTCATCACTTAAGCATTTTAAAGAGAGAGAAGGAAAATACAAGGAAGCTTCAAAAAGTTCATGGAAGAAATTTCATTATCTTTTAATCTCATTTTCCACAAACTTATTGAAGTCCCACAGTGAAGATTTTCAGCTGTATATATGTTGTCGTAAGAAATTACAATATTTTATGTTTGAGAGTATTTTGGATGTGTGGATCTAGCCTTTTAAGAAAGTTAACACTTCCCACGCCCTGAGTAATCATTGCTGAAATTTTATCTAAATTCTCTTGTTAAAACTTTTTTCTGTCTGTGTTTCCAGTTGCTGTTGAGTCAGTTCTGATTCAGGATTTATCAGTGTAGAACTCTGCTCCATAGGATTCTCATTGCTGGTTTTTGGAAGTAGATCCCCAAGCCTTTCTTTTAACACACCTCTTGATGGACGTTAGCTTCTAGTGTTCTGTGCCCAGGGACTATACTTTGTACATTATTCAGCACTGCAGTAATGCAGATTGGTATCATTCATGCATTTGCAGTGCCCAGGGACTATACTTTGTACATTATTCAGCACTACAATAATGCAGATTGGTATCATTCATGCATTTGCAATGCCCAGGGACTATACTTTGTACTATTATTCAGCACTACAGTAATGCAGATTGGTATCATTCATGCATTTCTGCATCTCCATATCAGTGTTTCCCCTGTTGTTGTTAGGTACCATCTAGTCGGTACCAACTCATAGTGACCTTATGCACAACAGAATGAAACACTGCCCGATCCTGGGCCAACCTCACTATTGTTGCCATGCTTGAGTCCATCTGTGCAGTATTATACTAGTGTATTGTTCAGGACAGGAACTCCATAGCAACTGGTTTTGGCTTGTCCAAGGTTTGGGAATAGGCAAGCAAATCTGCCTATATGTTAAAAAAAAAAAAGCTACTAGAGAAAGAGAGGATGAGTAGTAATGAAGCACTGGACTAGGAATCTGGAGGACATGTGTTCTAGTCCCTGCTCTGCTATTTGTTATGTAGCCTTGGAAGTCAGTTTCTGTCCTCATTGGCTTATATGATTGATCTTCAAGCCACTTTCTAAACTTGTATTTGTGTCATGGTCCTGCTATCAAATTACCATATTGCCATAAAATATCAAGAATGAAGTGTCAGAATACCTCTGCTTCACATGTAAAATGTTATCATACAGCTTTCTCACTCCCTTTTTTGATGCATAGTTTTTATCAAGTAGGAAATACAGAAAAAGTACAAAATATATGTCATAAAACATTGCTAGAATCCTGAAGTTCCTTAGTGTCTCCTTCTAGTCCCTATTTCCCACCCCCTCCAAGGTTAACCAGTATCCTGACTTGTAACACCACAGTTTTGGCTGTTTTTAGAAATTGTGATGTCCTCTGTTTTTTTTTTTTTTTTTTTTTTTTTATATGACTTCTTTTGTTTGGCATTTTATTTGTGAGATTTATGTACTTTTGGAGTCCTGGTGTGGGTGCTATAGGATATGGACTATATGACAGTTGATTTATCCACTCTCCTGTTGGGCTAACCATTATCATCATCATAAAATACTAATTTAAACTAAAATGAAAAACTTCAAGTAGTTTTTTAATATTTAGGGATTGCGTCTTTCCAGTTTCATATTGCTTAAGTAAGCCTTCAAGTTACAAATAGATTCTTTAACTTCATTAAATTTGCCTAATGACTCCTTTTTAATTCCCAGCAGACATAGGAATTTTGCTTTTGCTGCCTTTGCTAGAAGAAATAGTTAGATAATTGTTTCAGTAGCATGAAAAAATTCCAGATAGATATAAAGGGAATAAAGCAAATTAATAAGGGCAAAAATTTAGTATCTTCAACATTATCAGCTCTAGTACAGATACAAGGACTTCAGTTTAAATTAATTTTTTACAACTGGATGAAACAATGAAAGTCAAGTACTTTTGAGTTTCCTTAACACTAGTATAAAATTAAGGATATTGATGACTTGATTGTTATTTAGATTAATCAATTTGAGACTGACAGAATTAAAAAATTATAACATGCATGTGTAGATTCTTACATTTATTTCACCAGCACTTTACTGAGCACCTGTGTAGTGACAGAGCTGTGTCTTATTGCCTGTATCAAGTATAGTGCTAAAAGGTGGATAAGACATTCAAATTTGATCACTATAATCTTTCCCAGCAAGTCAGTGAAAGCCAAATGGTAGAATTGTAGCTTAAGACAGTCTACCATTTTAGATTTGGTCAGTGCTGTTTATTAACTCTTTGTTAAGGCAGTGACTTGGGTGGGAGTTACAGATCACTGACTAAGTAGCTGACAGAATGGATTCAGTATCAATGTAAATAACACAAAATTTAACACATTTGCTCTTTTAGGAATATTATCAAAAGATACAAAATCTTAAAATCGTTTAAAATGATCTGTTTTTTAATGCCTAGCTGACAGTTTAATGCATGCAAAAAGATGCAGGTGAGTTTAGGTAGATGGTGGTGGTTGTGAGCCATCAAGTCTAGAGAGTTATATGAGTATGGTGTTTAGCTTTTCCTTTCTTACCCGCTTAGAATTTATAGGATTCTTTTAATTTATCAGCTTATTGAGAAATTACTGATTCATTTTTAAAAATAAAGGCTTTGCGAAAGCTGTTTACAGTTTAAGGTACCTCATTGATTCATTCTGGTTAAAAATCACCTTGAAATTTAGTAGCTTAAGATGACAATCTCGTTTACGTGTTATCTAGTTGGTTCCGACTCATAGCAAACCTGTAAAGGGTTTCCAAGGAGCCACTGGTGTGTTTGAACTGCTGACCTTGTGTTTTGCAGTCCAGTGCTGATCATCCTACATCACCACACCAGATCCTGGCTAGATAATTCATATTCTTCATTCACCTAACTTTATTGATAGAACCAGAAAGTTTCATTTATGTGTCTAGTGTCTTGCTGTGATGGCTAAAAGTTTGGGCTTAACTGGGACTGTTGACCTGAGCACATATACTAGCCATGTGGTCTCAGGAAACCATAGTAAAATCTTATTCAGATCCTGTCTTAGAAGTTATGCAGCAGCACTTTGCTGCATTCTGTTGGTCAACAGGGTCCAGTTGGATTCAGAGGAGAGGACTGTACAATGCCACGAATACCAAGAAGCATGGTTACTTGGGGAGCCAATTTTTAGAGATTAGAATTGAAGAATGAATCTAAGAATATGTAGTCCTGAATAGTATGAAGAGGTTTCAAAAAGTTTGTGGGAAAGTGGAATTTAAAAGATAATAGACTCCCCCTCCCAACTTTTTGAAGCCCCCTCATATGTTTAAAGCTTGCTCATTTTTAAAAGAATAATATTTAAATCCTATGATCCAAACTGATTGTAATAGAATTCAACTACCTTAACATTTTTGCCTCTGTAATAAAACTTCTAAAACTTTACAATTTGTTTATGGTTTACCTATCTCAGATACAGTTTTTCTATTTTATTATGTAAAACTTCAAATATACAGAAATAAACAAAAGTATTTTACAGTGAATACTCATTTATCCACTAGTTAGATTCTACAAATTTGTTATAAAATTCTGCTAGTTAGATTAACATTTTGTTATACATGGGCCATCTCATATCCAGCTATTCATTCATCCACTTGTCTTAAGTTTTTTATTTATTTGAAAGTAAGTTGCAGATACTCAGATATAGGTTTAAATTGTCCTTACTTCTGACCCTTTTGCTTTAGGGAATAATCAGAAAGAAGATATACAGAATTTTTATTGCTGTGTCTTTTCTCTTTGAGAATTTGCCAGCTGGGAACTTTTCAACCTACCTTTATTCATCACATATCTGGGCAATCTGATTTGATTTTTTTTTTTTTTTTACAACCCTTATGCCTGGTTAGTGTTATGTACCATCAAATCAGTTTTGACTCATAGCTACCCTATCTAGGGTTTTCAAGAGTTTGAATCTTCTGCCTTGTAGTTAGCATTCCAGTACTTATCCAATAGCACATTAGTAGGGCCTCTTAGTCTCACTAATACTTTTGGAGGAAAAGATGAAAACAAATTGTTTATATTATAAAACACTATAATCTCAGCATAAGCATAACTACTTTCACTGATAGGTTCCTTGTTCTGGTTTTGTTTGTATGTAATTTTACTTCGTATTGCAAGTGTGTATATATATATTTAAAGCTTTTTAAAAAATATGTGAAGTTTTTAGATTACACATATTATGTAAACTTGTAATTAATTAGGCACCCTGGCCTGGCATTGTAGGATAAGCACTGGACTGTTAAACCCCCAAGACTAGCAGTTCAAACCTACCACCTGCTCCTCGGAACTCTTATAGCGACCATTACAGGTTCACTCTGAGTTGGAATCGACTCGACGGCACTTAAACAACAACAACAACTAATAAATATTTTATATTTATATTATTTTTAACTATGTCTCTATTGAAAACAAGTTTCTCATTAAGAAACGCAAATGAAATATGACTACTTACTGTCTGACATTAAGGAGCTCTGGTGGAGTAATGGTTACGAATTGGGTTGCTAATCTCCGGGACAGCAGTTCGAAACTACCAGCTGTTCCGTGGGAGAAAGATGAGGCTTTCTGCTCCTGTAAAGATTTACAGCCTTGGAAACTCTGTGCAGGGTCGCTGTGAGTTGGAACCAACTCCATGGTATACAGCCATATATATGTTAATGTGTTAATTTTGGTTCTTTCTTCCTTTTGGATGTGTGTATTTATTTCAGTAAACTGTCCTCCAGTATCGCTTTTGCAGAGTCCCAAAGATTTTGGTATGTTGTCTTTCGTTCTCATTTTTTTCTGGGAACTTTGTAAATTCATGTTTAATTTCTTCTACTACCCAGTTGCTTTTCAGCAGGGTGTCATTCAGTTTCCATGTATTTGACTTTATTTCCTTGTTCTTCGTATTGTTGATTTCTATTTGATAGCATTGTGTTCTGAGAAACTATGCTTTGTAGTATTTTGATATTTGTAAATTTATGGAGATTTGTTTTGGCCTAAGACATGGTCTATTCTAGAGAATTTTCCATGTGTACTCGAAAAGAATGTGTATTGGACTGCTGTTGCTTGTTGGGTTGAATGCTCTGTACTCATCTATGAGGTCCAGTTGGCTGATTGTGTTGTTTAGTTCTTCCGTGTCTTTGTCAAGTTTCTTATTGTTCTATCCATTTTTTTTTTCTCTTTAT
>NW_006408542.1:12717543-12768153 GCF_000296735.1 Chrysochloris asiatica
TGAGCCTTCCAACCTTCTAAGTATTCCTTTATATGTGGTTCAGAGTTCTGGGACCATCCCCTGAGCCTGCTTGGTCGGGTATTCTGTCTTGTTGTTGGCGGAGCTCTCTGCTATACGTCCACCCGATCTGCCATCTTGTTTGTTCTCTGTTCTATCCATTTTTGAAAGAGGTTTATTAAAATCATCCTCTATTAT
Organism: Chrysochloris asiatica; assembly: GCF_000296735.1. Classification (NCBI taxonomy): domain Eukaryota; kingdom Metazoa; phylum Chordata; class Mammalia; order Afrosoricida; family Chrysochloridae; genus Chrysochloris; species Chrysochloris asiatica. Next base: position 12,717,739 of record NW_006408542.1, read on the forward strand.
TATAGATTCTTCTATTTCTTTCTTTAAATCTATGTTGTTGATGTTATGTGCCATGGAGTTGATTCCGACTCATAGCGACCCTGCACAGGGTTTCTGAGGCTGTAAATCTTCACGAGAGCAGAAAGCCTCATCTTTCTCCTGTGGAACAGCTGGTAGTTTCGAACTGCTGACCTTGAGGTTCATAGCCTGATTCCTAACCACTACGCTACCAGAGCTCCTTTCAAATCTATTAGAGTTTGCTTTATATATTTTGGAGCTCTTTCATGGGGAGCATAGATATTTATTATGGTTATGTCATCTTGTTCAATTGTCTGTCCCTTTAATCATGGGAGAATGTCCATCTTTATCTATTATGCTGGTTTTGCCTTAATATTTGTTTTATCAGATATTAGTACTGTCACTCCTGTTTGTGTTTGATTGCAATTAGCTTGGTATGTTTTTTTTCCATCCTTTGACTTTTAATCTGTTTTTGTCTCTGTGTGTGAAATTTGTCTCTTGCAGACAGCATATTGAAGGATCTTGTTTTCTTATCCATTCTGCCACCCTCCATCTCTTAACTGGTGCATTTAATATGTGTACATTCAGTGTAATTATCAAAGTTGTTGTTGTTGTGAAGTGCTGTCCAGTTGGTTCTGGCCCATAGCGAACTTGTGTAGGGTTTCCTAGGAGCAGCTGGTGAATTTGAACTGCTGACCTTGCAGTTCAAACGGCTTTGCAGTCTGGCGCATTAACCCACAACACCACACACAGGTATGGATTAATTGCTGCCAATATGGTTGTTGGGTTTTTTTTTTGTTTTGTTTTGTTTTTTTTGTGTGTGTGTGTGTGTGTGTGGTGTTGCTGCTTTCTTTGTTCTGTGTGTCTTCCTTTGCTGAATTCATGCATTTTGTGTTCTTTCTAGTGAGTATCTTCATAGTTTTAATGTTTCCATGTTCTTGGATTTTCATTTTCTTGGTATGTTGTGAAGTGTTACTTTTCTTTGAGGTTACCTTATAGTCCATTAACTTTTCCCTCCTTTTAGTGCAGTCTATTTTATCCTGTAATCTACCTGACTTTCTCACCATCTGGATCTCTGCTGTTACGGGTTTACCTTCTTTTACATTGTAATTGATTTGATCATATATTGACCTCCTAGATTCTCTGAGTTTGTTCTTATAGTTTTGTTCTGTTCTCGACTCTTCCTTCTTTAGATTTAGTTCTGGGAGGTGCTGCCATGTATGTCAGTCTATGGTTGTTGTCTGTTCTTGTTGGTTCTTAGTCCACAGAACTGCCTTCAGGATGTTTTGTTGTGCAGGGTTGGCTTTGGCAAAATCCTTTAGTTTCTGTTTATCCTGGAATGCTTTGATTACACTGTCGTATTTGACTGATAGCTTTGCTGGATAAAGGATTCTTGGTTGGCAGTCTTTTTCTTTCAGGGATCTGTACATGTCTCCCCATTGCCTTCTTGCTTCCATGGTCTGTGCTGAGAGATCCGAGCCTAATCTGACTTGCTTGCATTTGTATGCAACACCTCTGCTTTCCCTAGCTGCTTTCAGGAGTGTCTCCTTATCTTTGATTTTGGAGAGCTTGATTGTGATATGTCTCAATGATTTTCTCGTGGGGTCTAGTCCTCCTGGGGTTCATTGAGCTTCTTGAATGTTCATATTTTCACTTTTCAAATGTTAGAGAAATTTTCTTCAAGCAATTCTTCAGCTGTTTCCTCTGTGGACTTGTGTGATTCTTCTTGTTCTGGAATGCCAATAATTTTTATGTTATTCCTCTTCATGTTGTCCAACATGAATCTTAGACCTTCTTCAGATTTTTTTTATCCTTTTTTCTTTTTGCTCTTCTTTCTTAGTGGTATTGAGAGATTTGTCTTCCAGCTCATTGATTGTACCTTCCATCTCTTCTTGCCCTTTCATTGTATTGTCCCTTGCCCTTGCAGTGTATTGTCTATTTCTCATATTCTATTATTGATTGTTTGGACTTTTTTCTGTAGATTTTTAATTGTTTCAGTGCTGTATCTATCTTATTCCTGTAGTACCTTCCTGACTTCCTTATTTTTCTCAACTCCATTGTAAAGTGTTTTGAAACATTTAAATCATTTTTCTGAATTTCTTCTCAAGCATTTCAGAATGTATTCCAGGTCTGCCACTAGGTCATTTTTCTTGGATATTTTATTTTGTGTCTGGACATGTGCTGATATGCTCATCTGCTTTTGCTTCTTGGACATGTTTAGTGTGTATCTGTGGCTGTAATACTTAATTGAGTTTGTGTTTTGATATTTTTTATGCTTTCTGATTGCCTCCAGGTAGATGTGATCAGGATGTGGCCTTCTCTTTTCAGTCTTCGTATTGCTTATCTCGGAGTGACTTTCACGGGTGTTGTTTGCCTCCCTGGTATATAGCAATTAGTATTGGTTCTTGCCTGGATTTTGGAGTTTTATAGAGTGTGATTGTAGCTTGACTATATGGCAGCAGTTGCTGTCTTTTCTTGGATAATATATATAGAGAAAGAGTCCCCCAAAGGTAGAAGGGGGAGCATAAAACAGCAAAACAGCATCAGGAAAAAAAAAAAAAGAAACAAAACAGAACACCAATACAGCAACAGCAAAAACAGTTAGACTGGATACTGTAGTCTATAATTGCAGAAAAGGGACAACAGGGAGAGAAGCAGAAGAAAAAAAAATCTGTAGCCTAATATCAGTATGACTTCAATGTCCTCTTTCAGCTTCTTGCCTTCAACGCTGGCTGAGTGATTTTAAGATGCCACTGTTGGCTGTTATGCTGTACCTCAGGATTTAATTTAATTTTCGGCCTGTTTGGTTTTTAAACTCTCTCTCCCTCGCCACACCCCCTGTTTTCTGGCCTTTGCCATATTAAAAAACAAAACAAAACAAAAATAGTTCAGGGCCAACTCTTAGGCTGAGAGTATCTGTGCACATGCGTGACAGAAGAACCCACCAGGGGTGAGGGCAGGGAGTGTCCACTCACTCAGGCACCCCTTCTAGTCACCAGAATGGAGGTGTGCAAACAGTGGTGGGGGCAGGGGGGGAGGGTACAACGATGATGAACAGATACCAAAAAAAAAAAAAAAGAAAGAAAGAAAAGAAAATTAGAACAAAGCAAAACTGACCAATTGTATTGTCCATCTTTCCTCCGAGGTTCCCGCAGCGGTTTTCCGTGGTGTGTTCCCCTGCTTGGTCTTGCCATTTGGTCTTGCCTAAATTCTTTGCAGGGGGCCATCAAGATTCAAAAAGTACATGATTTCTTACTTTTGCTACAAGTTCCAGTAGCTGTAAGCCTTCATTTAAACTTTTAAAATATTCCTACCTATGTGGTTCTGAGCTTTAGAGCTCTGCCTTGAATCTGCTTTGCCTGGTATTTTGTGGTATTGCTGACGGTGAATCTCACTGCACCTCCACCCTAGCCACAATCAAGCCTCCTCTTAGTAACTTCTGATACTTGAAATCTAACATTTTTCTTTTAAACTTCATTGTGCTTGAATTAGGTTATTTACATAATATAATTCAACCACTTCTTTCTACTCATCTTAAAGTTGCTTCCCGGAATTCTTAAAATATGCTTCTAGATACATTTGGTCAACTTACTTCACCGAATAGTTAGGTAATTTGAACTGTATAGCTCGATTGCTCGTGCAGACTTTCTTTAGAGAAAGTATGTGCTCATGTATCTCACCCATCCATCAACAGATAAATGGTTTGGATTTTATCTGACTTTTGAATATGTTGATTTACTTTGGGGTTGACATAGCAATTTGATCTTGACTCTGATTGTATCATTTTTGGAAATCTCTAGCATTTTACATTGATCTTGAGATGATTTATGGGTGTGAATCAGATCCAGGGTAGTCTTCTAAGATTGCATAGCCCTCTGAAAAGTGGGCTGTAGGACATTTTAGGTTGATGATACTGCAGAATTACTGTTTGGATCTTTCATGTGGAAGGATCCTCTTGAGTCACTCTGTGGAGAATAGAAGAGTTAAGGAAAGGAGAATTAATTTTCCTTCATCATATTTACTTTAAGGCCAGCTTTTCATACCTGGTTCATATTCCAAGAGTAAAATTCCATACTAGGTGTACATGGATGCTCCTTTAAATATTAAAGATGCTTTACTGAAACTGTAATTAAGTTTTGGATATTAGCTAGTAGTTGTTGGTGTCATCAGGTTGGTTCCTACTCATAGCAACCATGTATATAGGTTTCTGAGGAGCAGTTGGTGGGTTTGAACAGAGAATTAATTGCATTAATACTTCCCATCTCTGTAACATCTACCAGGAGACAGGTGGTGAGTGCCTGAGAATACATCCACAAACACTTATCAACTAAATATAACTACGATAAAAGAACGTCTCGTAGAAAACAGACAATTTCAACATACACAAAGAAACAAGGCAGAATACCTCAAATAAGTGACCAAAATACAGAGTCAGGAAATATAACAAGAGCAGTGATATCAGAACTACCTGATAAGGAATTTGAAAGAATGCCAGGCAACTTCAACAAATTGTGAGAAAGTGAAAAAAACTACAGGTGAAATCAAAGAAGACATAGATAAAACTATGGGAAAAAATCAGGAAACAGACTGATTTTTAATTGAAAATAATGGGAACCATGCAAAAACAGCAATTAGAAAGCTAGAAGATTAACGGCTAAGACTTCAGAAATCGATAATACACTGAAAGGGCCAAGAAAAAGAATCGAATCAAAGGAAAGCCAAATTACTGAGCTTGAAGAAAAATCTAGTCAAAGTCCCAACCCTAACCCTCACTCCTTACTTCTACCTACCTCCTACCCCCAAAAATAAAGATCTGATTTTACCATCATAATCACATTTGAAAGGATGGTTTTGTTTTGTATATGATTTTTGGTTGGCAAATGTTTTTAGGCCCTCCCCACCCCCAAGTTTTATACATGTCATCTCTTCTTGCCTGCTTGATTTCTGCTGAGAAATCAGAGCTTAGTCTTATTAATTCTCCATTGTAGTTAAGTTTTCGTTTTTCCTGAGCTGCTCTCAGGATTTTTACCTAATCTTTGATTTTGAAAATTTGCTTATAGTATGTCTTAGTGATTTTTTTTTTAATGGTCTATACTATTTGGAGTTCATGTAATTTATTGAATGACTATCTACTTGCCTTTCATGATGTTATAGAGCTTTTCTTCCAACAATTTTTGGGCAATATTCTGTTTTGTCTTTTAAAGTCTCATGCTCTTTGGGAATTCTAGTCACATGTAAGTTGTTCTTCTTGATAGTGTCCCACATAAATTTTTCTTCAGTTTTTTCAATTCTTTTTTTCTGACTGTTTATCTAGCGAATGAAAATCCAGAAATTTACCTTCAAGCCCTTGTTAACAGTTTAGTTTGTATCCGTCTACATTAGAATTGACAAACTATAGCCCTTTGGCCATATTCACTGCTTTTGTATAGCCTTTAAACTCAGAATGTTTTTATTTTGTAATGTTTGGGGAAAAAATCAAAAGGGTGATAGTTCGTGATACAGGAAAATTATATGAATTGCCTGAACTTTTCATTTCAGTGTTCATAAGTAAAGTTTTATTTTTATAGGCATTATTGTCTATGGTTGCTTTTGTGCTACAGTATCAGAGTTGAATAGTTGGGACAGAAGCCTGCAAAGCCTAAAATATTTACTAAATGTCCCTGTTAAGAAAAACGCCAACAACTTTGTACATGTACACTCATGTTCAAAACCGAAGCATACAGTATATTGTGTATGCACTAGATACACATTTTCTTGTGTACTGAAAGCTAGCTGTTTTTTTTTGTTTTGTTTTTTTAATTTAACTTAATTGCCCTTTATGGATAGTCTTTCACATTGATATGAGATCTAATAGATTATTTTCCAGTGTACAGTAGCTGCCATACTTCATTCATGTGGTCATGTTTTGGTTCATAGTCCATATTGTTGGTTCATAATCAGTTTTCCTCCTTGTACATAGGTGTGGCACTGTGGGATAACGCACTGTACTACAAGGTTGGTTTGAGCCACAAGGTGGGTTGTTCAAACTCACCAGCCACTCCTTGAAAACCCTATGTAAGATTGCTATGAATTGGAATGGACTCAGTGACACTTATCAGCAACACCAACACATACAATTCAGGAGTCCTTGTATGGTGCTGCAGGTTAATACATTGTACTGCAAGGTCAGTGGTTCAGATTTACCAGGTACTCCTTGGACATTCTAGACAGAGTCACTATGAGTCAGAAAGGACTTGACGACACTTAACAACAACATACTGTTCTGGGTCAGTTAGTATATATGTACGTATATTTTTTTCCTACTTCTAATAGCTATTACAGATTATCTTTCAGAACGTTTGTTATAGTTCACATATGCATGATCACAAATATTGTACTTTGAGCTGTTTTATCAGTTAAGAATTAGAAAAATAAGAAATTTTATTTTACCTTTATTTCTTTTCAACCACATTTTTTCCCTTATGTAGAACTAAGGGTCTACATACCATTTTCCATCTCACTGAAGAACTTCTAATATTTCTTGCAAGGCAGGTTTACTGGCAGCAAGTTACTTCAATTTTTGTTTAAATTCTTTGACCTTTTTAAAGTACATCTCCCCAGTACACATGATTAAGCCTCATTAGTCACCAGTAGACTCCCAGTTAAATAACTTTTACTGATCTTATGAGGAAAATACAGATAATATAGTGAATTATTATATCTATAGGTAAGTGAGATGTATAACAGTAATGTTGTAAGAGACATGGTGGAGACATTGGGAATACTTGTTAACAAGACACCTGCTCTACCTGTAAAGTGGTGTATTATTGTTTGAAAGTAAGTTTTGATTAGTGGTAGAAGTGTTGCAAACTCTAGGGCAGCCGCTGAAACTTTTTGAAAGAAGAAATTCAGTTGATATGTTTAAAGAATAGAGAAAATGAAATCATACGAAAAGCTCAATAAAAAACAGAAAATGCAAGAGAATAATGCAAAGTGGAGGAAAAAATGAGAAAGAAAGAGACAAACAAAAAAACCCCATCAAGGGAAATGAATACAAAATAGTTGCAAATACGTTGTTGTGGTTGTTAATTGCCACGAGTTTTTTTTTTTAATGACTCATAGGGACCCTGTATAGTGTTTCCAGGAAACAACTGCTGACCTTATGGTTGCAGTCCAGTACAAATTGTTAAATGCCATCAAGTTGGTTCTGACTCATCACTATCCTGTAAATAGGGTTTCCAAGGAGCAGCTGGTGGATTTGAACTGCTGACCTCATGGCTCGTAGACCAGTGTGGATCCTACAGTGCCATACTAGGAGTCTAGTGCAAATATAGTAGATATTATTCCAGTGGGATCAGTAACCACGTTAAATACAAACTTTGTAAGTATGTTAATACTATCACAGTGTATAAAAGAAAGCAAGATCCAAGTATATGTTACCTTACAAGAAACCTATTTTAACTATAAAGACATAAATAGATTAAAGCTATGCTACTGTTGTTTGGTGCCATCAAGTCGGTATTGACCCTAATGACCCCTATGCACAACAAAATGAAATACTGCCCGGTCCTGGGCCAACCTTAAAATCGTTGCTAAACCTGAGCTCATCACTGCCGCTCCTGTGCCAATCCATTTCATTGAGGATCTTCCTCTTTTTCTCCTATCCTCCACTTTATTAAACACAATATCCTTCTCCAGTGACTGGCCCCACCTGATAATATGTTTAAAGTATGAGAGACGAAGTTTGGCCATCCTGCCTTCCAAGGAGCATTCTGTACTTCTTCCAACACAGATCTTTTGGCAATCTATGATACTTTCAGTATTCTCTTGTAACACCATAACTCAAATGCATCAATTATTCTGTGGTTTTTCTTATTCCTTGTCCATCTTTCACATGCATATGAGGTTATTGAAAATTCCATGGCTTGTATCAGGAGCACCTTAGTCCCCAAATTGACATCTTTGCTCTTCAACACTTTAAAGAGGTCTTGTGCAGCAGATTTACCCAATGCAAGATGTCACTATAGAGATGGAGAGAAATGTATTCTGTAAACACTAATCAAAACAAAAATGTATTCTGTTAACACTAATCAAAAGGAAAATATATTCTGTTAACACTAATCAAAAGTAGTTATGTTAATTTCAGACTAAGCAGATTTCATGGAAAGGAAAATTAATGGGCCAGTGGAGACATTGCATGATGATAAAAGAGGTCAAGTGTCCAATAAGGCCTAACAGTCCTGAATAACAGTGGAATATCAGTATCTACTATTATTATCAGGAGCTCTGGTAGCGTAGTAATTACAAATCGGACTGCGAACTTCAAGGTCAGCAGTGTGAAACTACCAGCTGTTCCATGGGAGAAAGATGAGGCTTTCTGCTCCTGTAAAGATTTACAGCCTCGGAAACCCTGTACAGGGACACTATGAGTTGGAACTGACTCCACGGCACTTAAGCACCACTATTATTATAAAGGATCCATGGTGGTGCCTGTAGGATAAACACTGGAATACTAAATGCAAAGTTGGCAGGTCCAACACACCAACCACTCCCAAGGAGAAAGATGAGACGTTCTGTGCCTGTAAAGATTTACAGCTGTGGAAACCCTATTTAAACAGGGTTGCTATGACTTGGAGATGATGGGTACTATTAGATTTGGAGACTTAAACAGCCCTGTATTAGTAATTGACATATTCAGCATGCACAAAATCAGTAACTGTATAGTTGAATTGAACAGCACCACCAATCGATCTAATTGACCTTTATAGAATAAGTTATCAAGCAACAGTAGAAGACTTATTCTTCTCAAGTTCACATGGGATATTCATCAAGATAGACCACATCCTGAACCATGGAGTGGCTGGTAGCTTTGAACTGCTGACCTTGCAGTTAGGTGCCCAACTCATAACTTACTACTGTACCAGAGCTCCAACAAAGGCATTATGAGGAAGGAAAATTACAGACCAGTGTCTCTCAGGAACAAAGGTCTAAAAATTCTCAACCTCTTCCATTGGATCATTTTCTACTAATTCGTTGATTGTTGATATACCTGAAAATTCTTTTGATTTTTCTCAGTTCTTGTTAAATAGCCTCTCTGTTGAGTTATCTCATTATAGGAACTCATATAATTATGTGATTATTTTTTTCCCTTTAAAACAAATGAAAGCCAAATTAGTAAATTTCCCCCTATTAAGTCAGCTAGAAAAACATTTAGCATATCTATCAATAAACTGCTGACATAGAAGTAAGATTCCTTTGTTGTTACTGTTTTGGGTTATTTATCCAATTAACGTGTACATGTATTTGTGTAATGTAATGAATTTTAAAAAAATTGTTTTGGATGTGCTTATTTTCTTGCAAGAAAGGGTTGTATCATGTTGCTGTTTTTAAGTGCTTTCGAGTCAGTTCCGACCCAAAGCAACTCTGTATAGGGTTTCCATGGAGTGGCTGGTGAGCTTGAATTACCTACTTCATGGTTCAAACTGACTTTGCAGTCCAGCACATTAGTCCACAGCGCTACAACAGGACTCCTGGTTGTATGATAGCATTCTAGAAAAACAGTTGATATGATAAAAGGCAAAAAGGATGTCTCTCTATTGATAACTATACATTTCCCTTCCCAGAACTATTGCAGTTACCATCATGTGGGGGAGTTTATCTTTTTTAAAATTAAATTTATTAACATGTATTTCACTTTTAAATTTTGGGATTAATTTTTTCCTGACAAGGATATATTAAATTTCCAATTAACCTTTGATTTATAAGGCACATTAAAATAAAAGTGTTCACTGATAACCAAAGACAAATTTTTTGTGACACTTTTTTCTTTTTGTGCGATACTTACTCTTTTTGAAGTTTAGGTTAAGAGATTACGTGCAGGTTTATTAGAAAATTTATTTCCCTGTATAACTCAGTAGCGTAGTGTACTTCTGTTTTGTTGTTGTTTTTATGTATGTAACTTTATTCAAGTGCCCAAATTATTTGACCAAAGAAGTAATATGCATAAGTCTTTCTTTGGCTTGGGAAACTGGTAATATGTAAACTTTTAATTTTTTTTTAAAGCTTTTATTATGTATTGAGTGAGTGAAGTCTTACAGGCCAGATCTCCGGTTTTACATTCAGCAAAACATTGTAATAATGATTACAGTACCTTCCATGCACCACTTGTTGTTGTTATGATGTGCTGTGGAGTCGGTTCCGACTCATAGTGACCCTCTACAGGAGTTTCCGAGGCTGTTGATCTTTACAAGAGCAGAAAGCCTCATCTTTTTCCCACGGAGCAGCTGGTAGTTTTGAACTGCTGACCTTGAGGTTCACAGCCCGATTTGTATCCACTACACTACCAGAGCTCCTTTCCATGCACCCCTAGCCAACAGCATTTACCTCTATTACCTTTTTCCGGGGGGATACACATACCACATTGTAAGTATGTTGTTGTTGTTGTGGTTATGTGCCGTGGAGCTGGTTCCTGCTCATAGCAACCCTGTGTAGGGTTTCCAAGGCTGTAAATCTTTACGGGAGCAGAAAGCTTCATCTTTCTCCCATGAAACAGCTGGTAGTTTTGAACTGCTGACCTTGCGGTTCGCAGCCTAATTAATAACCACTGCACTACCAGAGCTCCTTTCCATGCACCCCTAGTCAACAGCATTTACCTCTGTTATCTTTTTCTGGGGATGTACACATACCACATTCTAAATATATTCGTTTAAATGTCCAAAGGGCACAGTTTGCAAACCAGCCTCCTGCCCACAGGCACATTGCCTTTCTCAGTCCATGGACCTCGAATCCACTGTTGTTCTGTCATGGCTTTTCTAGTTAGGATCTCTAGCTCCCCTCATACTCTTCCCTTTTCATAATCCTAGGATCCTCGTACCTGAAGTGACAGATTAACTGTTCCCCCCCATTTAGTTACACCTCTTCTCCATTTACAGTGTGACAATTGCCATTAGACCTAAAAACAATTACTCTCAATTGAATCATAAAATCCTATCTCCCTTATCAATAGACCCATGTGAACAAGAGGAAAATTAATCAGGAGGGTTTCTGTCTGATTAAATCAACTGATTAAATGACAATAACTTTGTGGCTAAAACAAAACAAAACAAAAAACACCTTCTGTACTTTCTGCTTATATTTCAGTTAATTGAAGAATTATATCCCATATATCCAGATCCAGGAGGCTCTATGAATCTGTAAAAATATCATGCATTCAAGAACATGTATAGAATTCAAAACAGCATTTAGACCAATATCTCCTGAAATAAAAATCAGTCTCTCTTATGTCTTTTTTTTTTTTTTTAAAGAAAATAGTTCCAGAGTCTTCGGATAACCAATTTAATCTTGCTTAAAATATTTGTATGCAAGGGTATCAAATTTGCAAACCCATATTAAATTACTTATTGATGAAGACCAAAGACCACAGCTTTCAGTATGGGTTGCACCTCAATATAAAGAAAACAAAAATCTTGGCCTCTAGACCAATAAATGACATCCATATAAATGGAGAAAAGATTGAAGTTGTCAAAGACTTCCTTTTGCTGAGATCAACCATCAGTCATTTAGTGGAAGTTACAGACTATGGCTAGAAATGAAGTTTCAAATAATTCAAGACTTGAATATTCTCTTCAGTTCTTTCAGCTTGAGTGGGTTCTCTTCCCTTTTGGTTTTCTAAGTATATCTTTGCACATTTTTTAGTAATACTTTTACTTCAAGCTGCCCTCTGAAATCTGTTTAGCTCTTTCTTTATTTCACTTTAGATATTCTAAATTCAACAGCCAATTTCAGTCTCTCTGACATCCATTTTGGTCTTTTCCTTCTTTCCTGTGTTTTTAATGACTTTTTGCTTTCTTCATGTGTGATGTCCTTGATGTCATCCCACAACTTGTCATGCCTTCAGTAATTAGTGTTCATTATGTCACATCTATTCTTGTGTTATTGATTTTGTTGTTAGGTGCCATCGAGTTGGTAATGACTCATAGCGACCTATACACAGCAGAACGAAACACTGCCCGATCCTGGGCCAACTTCACTTTTGTTGCCAAGCTTGAGTCCATTGATGCTGCAACTTTGCCAATCCTTCTCACTGGGGGTCTTCCTCTTTTTCTTTGACCCTCCACCTTACCACACATAATATCCTTTTTCAGCTACTGGTCCCTCCTGACAATATGTCCGAAGTATGAAACACCAAGTTTGGCCATCCTGGCTTCCCAGGAGCACTGTGACTGTACTACCAACACTGATCTGTTTGTTCTTTTGGCACTTTCAATATTCTCCTCCAACACCATAACTCAAAAGCATCAATTCTTCTGCAGTCCTCCTTATTCAATGTCCAGCTTTCACATGCATATGAGGTTATTGAAAATACCATGCCTTGGGTCAGGCACACCTTAGTCCTCAAGCTGACATCTTTGCTCGTCAACACTGTAAAAAGGTCTTGTGCAGCAGATTTGCCTAATGCAATACATTGTTTGATTTCTTGACTGCTACTTCCATGAGAGTTGATAGTTGATCCAAGAAGAATGAAGTCCTTGACAACTTCAATCTTTTCTCCATTGATAACAATGTTGTTTATTGGACCAGTGGTGAGGATTTTTGTTTTCTTGACACTGAGATGCAATCCATACCGAAGGCTGTGCTCTTTGATCTTCATCAGTAAATATTTTAAGTCCTCTTCACTTTGAGCAAGCAAGGTTGTATCATCTCATTTCGCAGGTTGTTAATGAGTCTTCCTCCAATCCTGATGCCACGTTTTTCTTCATATAACCCAGCTTCTCAGATTATTTGCTCAGCATACAGGTTGAATAAGTATGGTGAAAGAATACAACCCTGTTGGACATCTTTCTTAATCTTGTAATGGTCTCTAAATTTAGGCGGGCTATATTCAATATTGTACTTTGTCATGCATGTGTTTGACATTCTTCAGCTTCAACTTGCATATAAGTGCTCTGTTCATTGCTTTGCTGTCACTGATTATATTGAGCTTCTCTATGGTCTCCTTTCACAGATGTAGCTGATTTGTTGTCTGTTTATTCTTTTCAGCAGGGTTTATGTGTATTGTTAACTTGTGTAAAAAAGGTATTTGCAGTGACTAACTCACTGGTCTTGTGAAATTCTATTATGCTATATCTGGCCCAGTTTATATCGCTGAGGTCATATTTTCCAACTATTGAGCTTTCTTCTTTGTCTTCAACTTTTGCATTGCAATCACTAGTAATTACCAGTGTATCTAGACTGTTTGATCTATTTCAGAATATAGACGTTATGTAAAATTTTCAATATTTTCATCTTATGTTGCATACATTTATTTTGTAATTTATTCATGTTGTTACATATTCACTAATTTGATTTGGTATTGACGGATGAATGGTAGCAGGTTTAGAGCTAAATACATGTACACATCATAAGTTTGTCAGAGGAATCTGGGAAGGGAGTATGTTTTTGTTTTTTTCTTAATGAGAACCATAAGCTCTTACAAAGATAAGAAAAGGAAGACTACAATGAAATAAATGTCTTCAGTCCTGTGCCAATCAGTCTCCAGTCTTGTTATACCCAGTAGTGCATGAGTGAGTGAGCATGTGCTAACTCAGTCCAGCAAAAAGAAAATAAAGAGAAAATGTCAAAAGAGAAAAGAAAAAGGAAATGTTTAGGTCAGTAGGGAAAGTAGAGGAGAGATAACTTGTTTTTTCTCTCATTCTCATTCATTGCCTAAAATTGTTTCTTCGAGATCTCCGGGTTGTGCTAAACATCTAATGTGGGAGTTTGTGTTTTCAAGCAACCCCCAGTCCTCTGCATATCCCCAAGAAGTAGTAGTGGCCCCTTCCTGTCCATTCTGCGGATTCTAGGGAGGTACTGTGTCAGTGTTTGGAGAGGTTTTGAGGAAAAGCAAAACAAATAGCTTTCTCCTAGAGGACTTTACAGTCTAGTTAGGAATTTAAAATGTGACTCTGTAAAAAGCTAATTAACAGCCTCCTGCAATATGATGAGCCATATGTAGACAACTCTGAACTTACCACTCTGCTCAAGATCACTAACCGCCTCCTCTCAGCAGGTGGCCTTGTCTTCTGCTTCACAGACAAAAATTGACGTGTTAAAAACAAACTTCTGTTTCTGCTGTCATCTTTTATTCTTCATTCTTAAATTAAAAAAGATGGAAAGTTCAATCTTTGGCTTGTGTTTGTATTTCAGTCCTTCACATGTTCTCTAGCTGGTGCTCTGTTGCAATACCCTTTGATGTTAGCAATCACTGTGTTGGTTGATTTTACCCCCAACCCATATAAATATCCTATTCTTTTATCTTGAACAAAAATCCCATCATTAAGTTTATGTAAAACATTCCCCACCCCCATCCTTTTTTCCCCCCTTTTTCTTTCCATCTTCAACTAATTCCTTAAAGACTCCTTTACCTCCTTTTCACAGTCCATCTCATCGTGGTGATGCTTCTGTCCTCGCCACTCCATGAAATGCATCTATCTGTTCAAAAACCAATGCACTGCCATTAAGTAGATTCCAGCTCATAAAATTTTAAAGGTGATTATAGTTTTCATTTTATTTTATTTTTACCGTGCAAGTTGATTTCCCATTCAATAATTTATATCCATTTTGATTTGTGATATTGACTGCAGTCCCCACTGTAACAGCGCTTTTCTCACTTCCTCCCTGTTGACATTGTATTTCTTGATTCTCTGACTACCTTTCTGACAGTTTTTGTTTTGTCGTTTTTGCTGGCTTGTGTTCTTGTTGGTGGCGGTATGCTGTGGAGTCAGTTACGACTCATGGTGACCCTGTACAGGGTTTCCGAGGCTGTAAATCTTTCCGGGAGCAGAAAGCCTCATCTTTCTCCCATGGAACAGCTGGTAGTTTTGAACTGCTGACCTTGAGGTTAGCAGCGCAATTCATTACCTCTACGCTATCAGAGTCTACAGTTGAGAGGTGATAAAAAGAAGCTGGGCTTGTGTGATGTTTAAGTGTATTCTTTTTGAGCTCTGATTGGCCTAGTGGATGGATTAGTGCTCAGCTGCTAACTGAAAGGTTGACATTTTTAAACCCTCCAGCCACTCTTTGGGTGATAGATGTGGCAGCCTGTTACCTCAAAGATTTACAGACTTGGAAATCCTATGGCGCAGTTTCACCTTTTTGGTAGCGTTTCTTATCTTTGGAGGCTATGAGCATTGATTTAATTGGACTATATTTACTGTAAAGAGAATAATTGAAAGATGAGTTATAAAACTACTCTAATATTTGCCTGATGATTGAACAGAAATATAATATGCAATCTGCATCAGAGCCTCTAACCAATTACTATCAAGATTTGAACCCTCTGCTAGTCTGTGTGCTAGCACCACATTTCTTTTGTCATTGTATTTTCTATTTTGTCTACTTTGATTCTACCTACATCTCTCCTTAAACACATCACCCAGTTAACTCCTGTTAATCTTTCAAGTAACTCCCATAGTTTGATTAGTATGTATTGGGTATTCATCAAAATATACATCAGATATTAATCAAAAGAGAAGCATTTTTCCAAGCTTCATGGGTCAAAACACTCTTTTTATAATCTTTTTGCAAATATCAGTCTAGATAATTTTGCTTCATTCCTCCTTGATCAGTTTTGCTATTAATTCAACCTGTTCTCAATCTTTTTAACACAGTTCTGTCTCCATGTTCAGTTTAGTTTTCATTCATTTCATAATATAATGTGATTGTGTGTTATATATTTTTAGCAGACATTTTTGTTTCTTTACTTTTTGTTCATTAAATTTGCCTGTAGATTAATCACCGACAGCTTTGTCTTGACACTTATTTTCGTGAATTTATTCTTCGGTTAACTTTATAAGTGGCTATTGCTGCAGGTTAATGAGCTGGACTGCAAGGTCAGTTTGAACCGCAAGGTCAGTGGATATACAGGTTCTCTATGAGTCAGAACTGACTCAACGGCATTAACAACAACAACCAAAATAATAAATATATATTGCATTCATTTATTTTCACCTGAATTTACATGGTTTTATGAGGTACACTAAAGATATTTATAGTTTGGATTTCTTTACACATAAATGAGCAGCATTATTTGTTAGTATGAGTGGTTTAAAGCTCTGAAATATCTGACTAGTTGTAAATCATTATAGGTTGATTATTAGTAAAGTTGTTTCAATAGTTTAAATTGGAAAATCAGTGAATTTTTTTTGTTCTCAATATTAGTTACATATAATATCTTATTCATGGAGATGGTTATAGTATATCAGCGATGGTCTTAATATTTAGATTTAAAAAATCAAAAGTGGTCATTCTTCCAAGTTTGTTTGTAGTTCATGTGGATTTCATTTTATTTTAAGCAAAAGTTAAAACAAAGGAAATGTGACCTATACCTAATGTTTGTTTCCTACTAGGAAAATACTCACTTTGGGGGTTTTAAACTCGAATGTTATTTATGGAAATGGTTTTAGTGCATTTTGTGTTTTATTTTCAAAAAGTAAAAACTAGGTTTTACATTTAAAGCCATTCCAGCTTACTGTTAACCAGTTAAAAGAAGAGCAGACTATGAGTGCCCAGAACAAGTGAATTACTGTATTGAACATTTGTGTGGTGCATTAATTCTCGTGTTTCTGCAACCTGAAATCAAGCCACTCCCCAAAGTAGCCCACATTTTTTTTCTGTGTCCTTCCCTGTTTTGCCTGTATGCTATTTGCTCTTTCCTTCGATAGTATAATTGTCCCTCTTGCAAATAAATAGAAACTTTTCTATAGCTGAGGGAGCAAAGAAACAGCAGAGGAGCTGTGTAAGTTTTCAATTGCGCCGTCATAGAAGTGCTTTGTTGTAGACCATCTGGACTGGGAGGATTTCCTCAGAATATAAAGTATGTCATGAGATTTAGAGAGTTGGGATTTGCTCTGAAACTATCTGGTAAGGCAACAGGAAACATAGATAAAACTGGTTTATTTGTGACATAGTGGTAAGAATGGAAGGCAGCTTGCTTGGTCCCTGTGGTTCCTCTGTACTTCCAAATTTATGCATGGATAAAGAATCTCTCCTTTCCTGGGATTGCAGATTTGTCTCACAGATTTACTATTTGTGTGTGGCAAAAGAAGTCTGAGGATTTGAAAATGTATATAGATCTTTTGCTTCTTTCTTTTCCTGTCTCTTTTTTTTGCTTGTCCCTTTAAATATTTGTGTCAGTAGATGTGTAAATGGATTCCTGGTTTAGAGCATAAGCACTGGACTGCTGTCGGCGGCGGTTCAAACCCTCCAGCCTATGCAGGGTCACTGTGAGCAGAACTGACTCGACGGTGCTTGACAGCAACAAACAGTTGTCTATGTACTTTTTCAAAATACCTACTTTATGAACAAATATATTTGTTTTGAGAGCAGAGTGGACTTTCAACTGTCTTCCCTCATGCTTCCCCCCAAAAAGAGTCCATAGCTTGCATTGTACTTAAAATAGTAAATAATATGAGGGAGGAAAAACCTCATATTAATGAAAATTAAAAGTACGTTTTAAAAATAATAGTAAATGAGAAAGTATTTAAACAAGTTTGACTTGTATGTGAAGTCTAACAAATTTTTTTAATCAAAAACAATTATCTGAGTATTTCATTTTAATTCTTTGTTAAGGTTTTGAAAATAGACCACCTAATTATGAATGAATCCTAGTGTTAGAAAGAAATCAAAGTACAGTAGCAAACCATTTTTAATTTTCTTTTATTTAGCATAATTTTTTGTATAATTTATATTGTTGTTGTTATGTGCCGCCGAGTAGGTTCCAACCCATAGCTACCTTGTAAAGGGTTTCCAAGCCTGTAAATCTTTACAGGAACATAAAGCTTCATCTTTCTCCCGTGGAACTGCTGGCAGTTTCGAACTGCTGACCTTGAGGTTAGCAGTCTTATTCGTAACCACTACGCTACCAGAGTGTCCTATAATTTTTATTAATAGATGAATATATACTAGATCGAGTCCTGGTATGGGCCTATGAGTCAGAGCAAATGGTTGGTTTGAACTGTCATCCATGAGATTAGCAGTCCATTGCTTATCCTATAGCGCCACACTAGGATTGTAGGATACTTTAATAAATTCTTTCTGGTACAAATTCACTATTTGTAATTTTGGGTTTGAATGACTAATTTTGAAAGGCTGAGTCCTCCTTTAGATGTTTTGTGCTGATGTTTTCATCTCCTTTAAACTGCATACTTGTACAGAATTATTTTTGCCCACCATGCATAGAAAAAGAAGTTCCGGTAGTGTAGTGGTTACGAGTCAGACTGATTTCTGCATTCCGTTGGGTCACCTCTCTTTGGAATGGGCACATATATGGATTTCTTCCAAAGAGGTCAGCAATTTGAAACTGCCGACTCTTCTGTGGGAGAAAGATGAGGCTTTCTGCTCAAGTAAAGATTTACAGCCTTGGAGACCCTATACAGGGGTTGCTATGAGTTGGAATTGAATCCACAGCACATCACTACCACCACCACCACCACCACCACCCCATAAAAAGGAATCCTGGTGTGGTGCTAAAGGATGAGCATTGAACTGGTGACCACAAGGTGGGCAAACCCACCAGACACTCCTGGGAAACCCTACACAAGGTTGATATGAGTTGGAACTGTGTCTATGGGATCTAACAACTGCAAAATTTAAAAAATGTACAAATTACTAAATTTGCTCTAAAATTAGTATATTACTAAGTAATTTTCACCTGTAACCAGAATTTAATTTTGTTTATCTTTACTGAGAAAATGTGAAATGGCTTCATAAAGTTTATGGACAAATTTCATTTGTCCAAGAGACTCTTGAAATCCCTTCATATATGTATACCTATAAATATTCATGTGTAGCATTTAGGACTATATTAATAATGCTTCCCTGCATTATGGATCATTTTTTCCTTTTTGTAATATGCCATCACTTTTACTAAAGGTCTTTCTTTGAATTGTAAAATATACACCATCTTTTAAAACAGCTTTTTAAAATTTTCCATAATAGAACTGTTTATTTAATGAGTTTCATACTGACAGTCTTTTAGGATGTTGTTGTTGTTGTTAGATGCCATCAAGTTGGTACCAAGAGAAGGAAACACTGTCCCAGTCTGCGTCAGTTTGACAATTGTTGATACGTTTGAGCCCATTACTGCTGCCACTGTGCCAGTCCATCTCAGTGGGGATCTACCTCTTCTTTGCTAGTCCTCCACTTTACACTCAGCATGATGTCCTTCTCCAAGGACTGGTCCCTCCTGATAATATGTCTGAAGTATGAGAGACAAAGTCTGGTCATCCTGGGTTTTAAGGAGCATTCTGGTTGTACTTCTTCTAACACAGATTTGTTTGTTCTTTCTAGCAGTCCATGGTACTTTTAATATTTTCCTCCCACACCATAACTCAAATGTGTCAATTCTTCTGTGATCTTTCTTATTCATTGTCCAACTATCACATGCATGTGAGGTTTGTTCACCTTAATCCTAAACCTGACATCTTTTCTCTTAAACACATTAAAGAGATCATGTGTAACAGATTTGCCTAATTCAATACATCGTTGATTTCTTGACTGCTGCTTCCATACATGTTGTTAGTTGTTGACCTGAGCAAAATGAAGTCTTTGTCATCTTCAATCTTTCCACCATTTATGTTGATGTTATTTACTGGACCAGGAGTGAGGATTTTTGTTGGCTGTGGTTTTTGATCTTCATCAGTAAGTATTTTAATTCCTCTTCACTTTCAGCAGACATGGTTGTATCAGCTGCATGTCGCAGGTTGCTAATGAGTTCCTTAATCCTGA
This sequence comes from Chrysochloris asiatica, assembly GCF_000296735.1. Classification (NCBI taxonomy): domain Eukaryota; kingdom Metazoa; phylum Chordata; class Mammalia; order Afrosoricida; family Chrysochloridae; genus Chrysochloris; species Chrysochloris asiatica. Next base: position 12,737,479 of record NW_006408542.1, read on the forward strand.
TCCCAAATTCTTAGATACATAATCTAGATTCTCAAATTAATTTGCTCAGCATACAGACTGAATAAGTGTGGTAAAAGAATACTACCCTTGTGTACACCTTTCCTAATTTTAAACCATTCAGTCTCACTTTGTTCTATTCGAATGATTATCTCTTGGTCTGTATACAGGTTCCTTTCTCATGAGCACAAATTAAGTGTTCTGAGAATACTCATTCTCCGCAATGTTGTCCATAGCTTGTCAGTCGAAAGCCTTTGTGTAGTCAATAAAAACAAAGATAAACATTTTTCTGGTATTCTCTACTTCCTGTCAGTGTTCAGTTGCAGCTGTTTTTCAATTATCCTCAGCAAAAGTTTACTTGCATGCTATTTTAATGATAATATTGTGCAATGATTTCTGCATTCCGTTGGGTCACCTCTCTTTGTAATGGGCACATATGTGGATCTCTTCCAAAGAGTTGGCCAGGTAGCTGTCTTTCAAATTTCTTGGCATGGATGAGTGAGTGCCTTAGGGCTGCCACAATTTGTTGAAAGATTTCAACTTGTATTCCCAGAGCTTTGTTCTTTGCCAATGCCTTCAGTGCACCTTGTGGACTTCTTCCTTCAGTATCATTCACTCTTGAGCATATGCTACCTTTAGAAGTGGCTGCATATTTACCACTTGTTTTTGGTACAGTGACTCTGTGTATTCCTTCCATCTTCTTTTGATATATTTCTGCACCATTCATTGTTTTGCCCATAGAATCCTTCAGTACTTCAAGTCAAGGTTTGAATTTTTTTCTTCAGTTCTTTCAGCTTGAGACATGTTGTTGAGCGTGTTCTCTCCTTTTAGGTCTTTGCACATTTTGTTAGGATATTTGACTTTGCCTTTTGAGCTGACCTTTGAAATTTTCTATTCAGCTCTTATGCCTCCTCACTTCTTCCATTTGCTTTAGCATCTGTACTCTGGAGAGCAAGTTTCAGAGTATCTTCTGATGTCCATTTTGTTCTTTTCCTTCTCTCATTTTCTTAATGACCTTTTGCTTTCTTCCTGTATGATATTCTTGATGTCACCCCACAACTCTTCTGGTCTTTGATCATTACTGTCTAATGTATCAAATCTATTCTTTAGGTGATCTCTAAATTCAGTTGGGGTATGTCCAAGGCTCTAGTGGACTTGTTTTAATTTTCTCCAATTAAGCTTGATTTTTAATATGAGCAGTTGATAGTGTGTTCCACAGTCTGCCCCGTCCTTGTTTTGGCTGATGATGGAGCTTTTCCACTGTTTCTTTCCACAGATGTAGTCAGTTTGATTTCTGTGTATTTCATCAGTTGAGGTCCATTTGTATAGTCCTCTTTTATGTTATTTAAAAAGGTATTTGCAAAGAAGTCATTGGTCATGTAAAGTTATATCATGTGATCTCTAGCATCATTTCTATCACCAAGGCTTTCTTTATTTTCCCAGCCTTTGTATTCCCATCAGCAGCAATTTTCAATACATCTTTGATTGCATGTTTGGTCAATTTCAGATTGAAGAATAATGCCTGTTTTAAAAATCAACCACTATAAACACTGTAGGGTATTATGGGTGTGTGCTTGTATGGTTCTTCATCCTTGTTAGCTTTTCTAGTCTTCCTCTGCCATTACCATTCTGCTCAGTGAGAACGGTCCAATTTTCTCTCTATGTGTGCTTTGGGAAGATAAGAGACCATTTAAAAAACGTTTAAATATTTATTCTTTGGATAATTTTGTGTATAGGGCTGTCAACCTCTACTCCCAGCCCACCCCCCAGATATTCACAAGTACCAAGTAATCTTAGTGTCATGACATTAAGCCCTCAAAACTATCAAAACCTAAGGATTTTTGTAAGTATAACAACTTTATTTTAATCTGTTTTCTGATTTAATTTACAAAAGTGATTTTATTGTCCTTTAAGAAATGAAGTGAGTAAACCAATTATGTGGTCTGGTCAATTTCATCACCCATCTACTTTTACAGAAGAGCAAGTCATTCCACTTTTCTTCATTTGAAATTTTCTTGTAATTGCTTTTTTTATGTAACCTTCCATTCTCTGTGTACTCCTCCTGCTCTGTCCTGTCCCCACCCTACAGTGTCAGAAATAACTACTGTCATAAATTTTGTGTATATTATTTCTTTGCTTTTTTTATAGTTTCGTTTTAGACAATATATTAATTTCTAAGAGTCATACATGATACGGCATTTTGCCATAGTTTATTTTTTACCACTCTATAGTATTCTGGTGGATGTTTATATAACAATTCAGGTTTTTATCTTTTGTTTCTATTACAGACTTTACCACTGTGAAAATTTCTAAAGTCTGTTTCTGGTGTGTTCATGCAGGGTTTCTCTGGATCAGAGGCTGGGAAACTATGCGTAGCAGGAAACCTATTTTTATAAAGTTTTATTGGAACACAGCCACAGTTGTTCAGTTGCATAATGTCTTTGGCTGTTTTGATGCTGCAACAGCAGATCTGAGTAGTTGTGACAAAGACTATGGTTTACAAAGCCTAAAATACTTACTTCACTGAAAAAGTGTGCTTCCCCTTGTTACGGTGTTAGTCACCATTTTGTTGGGTCAGACACATAGTAACCCTGTATGTAACAGAATGAAGCACTGCCCAATACTGTGCTGTCCTCACAGTGGTGGTTGTGATTTGAGCCCATTGTTGCTGCCAGTGAAGGCCTTCTTCATTTGGCTAACCATATACTTTACCAAGCATGATGTCCCCCAGGAACTGTCCCTCCTGATACCAAGTCCAAAGTACTTTAGATACAGACTCACCATCCCTACTTCTAAGGAGCATTTTGTCTGTACTTCTTCCAACACAGACGTGTTTCTTCTTCTGGTGGTCCATAGTATATTACGTATTCTTCACCAATACCATAATTTAAATGCATCAGTCCTTCTTCAGTCTTCCTTATTCAGTGTCCAACTTTTGCATGCTTATGATGCAATTGAAATTACCATGGCTTGGGTCCGGTGCACCTTAATCTTCACAGAAATATCTTAGCTCTTTAACACTTTAAAGAAGTCTTTTACAGAAGAGTTGCAATATGTAGTTTTATTTCTAGATTGCTGCTTCCATGCAAGTTGATTATGGATCCATGTAATAAGAAATCGGTGACAACTTCTAATCTCTTCTCCATTTTTAGGTCAAGGTATATATTAATACACATAGGAGTTGAATTGTTGGGTCTTTTAGGGTGTGTACATCTCCAAATTTACAAGACTTTTCCCCTTCCAAGTTGTTGAAACACTTTGTCTTCTATCAGTAGTATTTAAGAGCTCAAGTTACTTTTAGTCTTTGGAAAAATGTCATGTTGTTAGATTTTATTTATTTATTTTTTTTGCAAACCTGGTGAACTTAAAATAATATTTTGTAAGGCTTTAAACTTTCCCAGGTTATTTATTAATGAGGCACTCGAGCCTCATCTCATTATGTTCATTAGCCTTTTATGCTTCTTTTTCCTTGAGGCATTTAAGCAAGGCTTTTGCCCTTTTTACTCTATAGAATTGTTTGTCTTTCTTACTGATTTGTAGTTCTTTATTCTATATACTGTAGTCCTGGTGCGGCGCTGCTGGATAATGCACTGGACCATAAGGTTAGTTTGAATTGCGAAGTCGATGGTTCAAACCTACGGGCTAATCCTTGGAAACTCTAGACAGGGTCATTGTGAGTCAAACCAATACAACCACACTTAACAACAACAATAACAATCCTATATGTTAATCCTCTATCTTTATGTGTTACAACTATCATTTTCCCATTTGTGGATTGTTGTTTTCTCTTTATTGTGTTTTTTAGTGAACCTTGGTTCTAAGGTAGCTGAATGTATCAGCCTTTACTTTAATAGGTGTTGTTAAATGCTGTGGAGTCAGTTCTGATCCACAGCGACCCTGTATAGAGTTTTGAATGAGCAGCTGATGAGCTTGAACCGCCAACTTTGTGGTTCAAACGATTTTGCACATTAGCCTAGCACATTAGCCCACAGTGTCACACCAGGTGATTTTTATGTTTTGTTTAGGAGTTTCTCTCTTTAAAGGATATGAAGATATTCCTTTATGAAGATACTCTTTTTCCTAGAAGTTTTCTGCTTTTGTCTTTAATTCTTAAATCTATACAGATTTGACTTCTGTGTAGAGGCGTCACTGTATGCCAAATTTTAAAAGAAAATTAATTTGTATATTTAAATTGAACTTATTTAATATTTTTATTAGGTATTTAACAACGAGAGTTGAATTACCATTTCCTCGTTTTTTTTCTCTTATATTTTTCTCCTCGTCTTTCGGGACTCCAATGATAACAAATTCAAACTACCAGAAGTTTATGGAAAAATTCCGGTATTTTTAATTCCGTTTTTCTATGAACTTTAAAAAGTTACCTTAATTAGGTCCCTGAAGCTTATTGGTCCCTTACCCACCCCCTTCTTTCTTTGCCTATTGTTCAGCCTAGATAATACCTCTACTGTTCTGTGTTTACGTTTAGTGACTGTTTTCTCTGTCAATTCCATTCTGCTAAACTGAATCCCTCTGGTGAATTTTTATTTCTGTTAAATTTCGGTTCTAAAAGTTCAGTTAACTTCTTTTCTTTTTTTTTAGTTTCTTATTCTTTGCTGAGAACTTTTCATCTTTCTATTCATATCAAGAATGTTTGTTCATGCATTATGGACAGCATGGTTATGATGACTTCTTTACAGTCTTTGTGTTATTTCATGGTTAGTATATTTTCTTTTTGAATTTCCCTAGTTCTTTAAATAGCAATTAATTTTTGATTATTTGGAATGTTATTAGACTCTGTATTCTAGTAGGATCTTCTGGAGGATGTTGATGTTTCTGTTTTATCAGCCAGTTAGTTTGGTTAAGTTTGGACCATAATTCCTGACGAGTATTATGTGGTTCCAATGGTAATTCAGTTTTCAAAGCTTTTGCAGAGTTCTTGTTTGTCTATCACCAAAGGGCTGTTCTGAGCAGTGGCTTATACCATTTCAGTTCTCAACGTTTTATATTCTGTTGATTTGGATTATTTCTATGCATGCAGTTGGGGAGAGGGGGTGGCCCATGAGCCTAGAACTTTATGCACAGATTTAGCTGTCCTTTTGGTAAAAATCCAGGCTTTACCCTCCCTGCCTTGTACATTTCCTGTAGCTAAGTTCACCTCAAGGTGAAGTGGTAAGAGGAAAGAGCATGTGAGGCTATGGCTCTGCTGTGGCTCCATGCTACTGTTGTGTTTGTTGCAACTTCAATAACTGAGGTTTACCTGGCATAAGGTCTAGAAAACTTCATCCTGTGGCACCCTCTTCTCTTCTTAGTCTTCTGATAATAAAAAGGGTTTTATTTGTAGCCTTTTCTGAATGCAGTTCTGGAAGTCAAGCTCTGTAGAGTCTAAGTAAGACATGGGGAGAATTAAAAACAATGAACTTAATTGCTGATATAATTTTCCTTTTGGAAAATTCAAGATATAATTTTCCTTTTGGTCCACCTAATATTTACTCTTCAGTGTCCTCAGATAATTGCTTTATGTATTCTGCTCAGAATTTTTATTTGTAACTAGTAAAAGAGACAAGGAAAGGATGCCTACACCATCTTAACTGGAATCAGAAACTTAGTATATTTTAATACCTCATGTATCCTAAAGTCTCTTACATAGTAGCCATAGCAATCTGGAAACTATCAAAGCACCAAAACATTAGCAAAGAAGCTCTTTTAAGCAATAAAAATAAGAGATGCAAGACATCTATATTGGAAGTAAGGAGATCTTGCCTCTTATGTTATCCTACCAATTCAAAATGAGTCCTAAAATTAGCTCTGAATGTCTTTGTGTACTTCCTAATGTAATATGCCGTCTGGCATGGAAAAGACTGACAAACTTAAGTCAAATCTAAACTCTGCAGATCACTAGCTGCGTGATCTTAGGCAATTATTTCTTGAGGTTTCAGTGTACTTATTTATAAATTAAAGGTACTCCCACTTACTTCCTGGGGTCATTGAGAGGTATAAATAAGATTGCGTAATAAGTGTCTATCATACATAGCACCTGCCTAGCACATAATGAGTGGTAGTAAATTCTGATTCTTTCTTGTACCTTTTTCCAGTTTTAAAATTACCCTTGTTACTCAATTCAGAGATATACAGGTAAATAAATACATAAATATATTTCAAAGCTATTTTCTCATTTCAAAGCTATTTTCTTTTCTTATAAAATAGTTCTTTAATAAGCTTTGTTATCCAATTTCTCATAATGTAAGAAATTAGATTATAAGGGAGTGCTGTTGTAGACAAGCTTAGTTAATCCTAACTGCAAAGAAGGAAATAGAAAATTATGAACGAAGCTTGAAAATGTTAGTACTCTGAATTATTTAATTAGGAATATAATAGTCTCTGAGGCTTTATTTTATTAGAGTGCTTGTAGCTAGTAATTAATATTCTCATTGGAGAAGTGGATACAATATAATTATATGCCCCTGTTGAGAAGAAAATAAATACTCCATTTCAGAAAAATTTATGTAAACTTATTATTCAAAAGGTGCTGACATACGTAGGCATATCTCCTGTGTTACAGCTCTGCATTGTCAACTCCTAGCTATTTAAAATAAAATATTTGTTGTTAAATGCTGTTGAGTCAGTTCTGACTCATAGTGACCCCATACAGGGCCTCTTAAATCTTTGTGGGAGCAGAAAGCCACATCTTTCTCCCACAGAATGACTTGCGGGATCGAATATGGTAGACTTTGTGGTTCACAGCATGCTCCCTTTATAATAGTATAGTAATGTTTGTTTATGTGAAGTAGCGTTATTTTTCAACAGTTCAGAAGATTAGGACTCAGTGTAATAAAAGCATTATTAATTACAATAATTATATTTCTAACACTGTGATATTGGATTGGATACTAAAGTTTACTAGTTATGTATAAAAGTCCTGGTATGGCACTGTGGGATAAGGACTAGATTGTTCACTGCAAGGTCTGCAATTCAAACCTTCCAGCCATTCCTTGGAAACTTTATACAGAATTGCTGTGAGTTGGAACTAACTTAATGGTGCTTAGCAATCACTACATGTAGATTTGCTTGCTTAAGAAGAGTGTAAGGACCCTTGAGAGTTCATTTGTGGTTCATGTTTTGACCCTAAGGATTAGAAACTATTTTGAGGAGCAAAAATGAATAAACAAAGTACAACTGTGGTATAAGGAAAAGGAACTAATCAACTTGGATTAAAAAGAAGAACTGGGCTGGTGAAAGGAAATGAGGATAAGACTCTTGTGGTACAATAGTGAATAATTGCCATCAGGACTGACTGTGAGGATCAGAAATGTAGAGGTAGATGCTTTTTGACTAAAGGAGGGGAGTGATTGATTTTGCAGCCCAGGAGCAGAGGTCCCTGAGACCATCAAGTGAGAAGAGCGGAGAGTGGGACCACCCTACCCAGAAAGGCAGTGATGTCATGGATGGAGACAGAGATGATGACAATGGACAGATGGAGCAGTTGGGGACACTGTACTCAGGGAGGCAGAGGGGCTGTGTGCTGATGGCTGGGGGGGGGGGGGCGGGCCTGTGGGGTGTAACCTTTGGTTATTTGATGATGCATGGAGGGGATTGTAATCATTGCAGTAAAACGAAATACGATAGGGTGAATGTAAAACTTATGTTCTCCCATGTAAACCCACGTAATTAATAATTTAAAAAAAAGAAAAAAAAGCCCCCTGAAAATGTATTCTGTTTACCGAAGAGATGTAGCCCCTAATTTATGGTGAGCGATAACGTGGAGTATTAGAGACAGGCAAGAAAATACAAGAGGGAAGTTTCAAACGGCAAAGAACAAGAGCAATGAGTTATATAAAGTTATCTAAGGAAGGAATTCTATTTTAAATATGTGGCCATGAGTAACTCACTTGATTTCTGAGGCCTTATGTATTTATGAAATTTACATGATTGGAGGTGTTTTTTGGACTGTAAATCACTCATTAACTCTAGTTATCTATGAATTCAAATTCAGGTTAATTGCATTGTACTACAACATGTTCCTTTATAAAATAAAGTGTTTCTGGAGGAAGTTTAGGAAGCAGTGCATTTTAGCTTAAACAAAGTGTATAAGTAACCTCTGATACATTTTCATTATGAAATTCAAATAGTACAGAAAAACACTAAAAAGTGAAAATTTTTCTTATTCCCATCCCAAGCTTCTAATCTCACTCTCCTGGCCAGAGATAACCCAACAACCTTCCAGACCTTTTTCTATGTACATATTTGTATATACAAATGTAAATATGTACTTTTTTTGGGTATGTTTTTTTGTTTTATACTATAGACGTTTGGTTTTGGTGCGTGTTTGAGTTTTAATAGATTATTCAGTGCGTATTGTTTTGAAATTTGCTTATTCCACTTAAATTGTCCTGTAGACCTTTCCAAATTTTAGTTAATAGACCACCCTCCCTATTTTTTAAATATGTGACAATATATACAAGAAGACATATACCATGTCAGCAATTTCTTCATTTACAATTCAGTGACATTAATTTCTTCAAGTTTTGACAGTTTCTCGACAACCTTTTCCAAACTGTTTTACCATCATTAACACAACTGAAGATAGTTCTTCATTAAAAAAACTTCTGCAGTCTGAAATTGATCAGACATATAGTTAGAATTTTCTCTGCTATTCATAAGGTTTTCAGTGACTAAAGATTCGGAAGTAGTTTGTCACTCTTTCTTTCTAGTCTGTCTTTGTCTAGTAGCTCATCTGAAACCTGTCCACCATGGGTGACCCTGCTGGTTATTTAAAATACCGGTGGCATAACCCTCAGAATCACAGCAACCCACAAGCCACCACAGTATGACAGACGAGTGGTGGCCGTTTGGTTTTATGTCGAAACTGTCACTTTAAATTTCGAGATCTGTGCGCATGCGTAGTAGAACCTTCCAGGGGTGGGGGTGGGGTATCCATTCGCTCAGGTATCCCCTCTAGTTACCAGAATGGAGGTGTGCAGTCAACGAGATACCAAAAAAATGAATGTCCACAGCTGTATCTCCTCGGTTCTGTCAGGCATTTGTGGCTGTTCTGATCCTTCCCTGACTTGTTCTCTCCCAAGATGGCGGCTCTAGGAATAGCTGAGCGTCTTGAATTAGAAAGCAATGGATTTCTTAATTCTCCTACAAATTCCCCTATGCAAAGGCTTTCGATTGTGTGGATCATGACAAGCTATGGACAACACTACAAAGTTATGAGTATTCCGGAACACTTAATTGTACTCGTGAGGAATCTGTACTTGGACCAAGAAGCAGTTGTTCGAACAGAACATGGGAACACTGAATGTTTTAAAATTAAGAAAGGTGTGTGACAGGGTTGTATTCTTTCACCATACTTATTCAACCTGTATGCTGAGCAAATAATATGAGAAGCTGGGTTCTGTGAAGAAAAATGTGGCATCAGGATTGGAGGAAGACTCATTCACAGCCTGCTATGTGCAGATGACACAACCTTGCTTGCTGAAAGTGAAGAGGACTTAAAACATTTACTGATGAAGATCAAAGAGCACAGCCTTCTATATGGATTACATCTCAGTATAAAGAAAACAAAAATCGTCACCTCTGGACCAGTAAATAACATTGTTATCAGTGGAGAAAAGATTGAAGTTGTCAAGGACTTCATTCTTCTTGGATCAACTATCAACACTCACGAAAGCAGCAGTCAAAAGATCAGACGACGTATTGCATTAGGCAAATCTGCTGCACAGGAAGTTTTTAAAGTGTTGAAGAGCAAAGATGTCAGTTTGAGGACTAAGATGTGCCTGACCCAAGCGATGGTATTTTCAATAACCTCATATGGATGCGAAAGCTGGACAGTGAATAAGGAAGATCGTAGAAGAATTGATGCCTTTGAGTTAATGGTGTTGGAGGAGAGTATTGAAAGTTCCATGGGCTGCCAAAAGAACCAATAGATCCGTTTTGGAGGAAGTGCAGCCAGAGTACTCCTTAGAGGCCAAGATGGCCAAACTTAGTCTCTCATACTTTGGACATACTGTCAGGAGGGACCAGTCGCTGGAAAAGGATATCATGTTTGGTAAGGTGGAGGGTTGGAGAAAAAGAGGAAGTCCCCCAACAAGATGAGGTGACAGCATCGATGGACTCAAGCATGGCAATAGTAGTGAGGTTGGTCCAGGATTGGACATTGTTTCGTTCTGCTCTGCATAAGGTTGCTGTGTGTCGGTGCCGACTCGATGGCACCTAACAGCAACGGTAGTCAAGATGCATTGAGAATTACTGGTGATTTGAAGGAGTAAGTTGGAAACAGAGGCTCAGTAGTTATAAATTATGGCCTTGTTGATAGAAATGATGCTAGAGATAGAATTTTTTTGTATGATAGAAATGTTTTACAAGACCAATGACCTATTCATTGGAAATACCTTTTTCAACAACATAAACAGTGACTGTACACATAGAAAGGAACCCCAGTAGTGCTGTAGGGAAGGCATTGAATGACTAACCAAAAGGTAGGTGGTTCAAACCCACTAGCTGCTCTTTGTGGAAAAGATGCAGCAATCTACTTCCGTAAAGATTTACAGCCTTGGAAACCCTCGGCAGTTCTATTCTGTCTATAAGGATCCTTATTCAGTTGGAATCAACTTGACAACAATGAGGTAGGTTGTTTTTGATTTGGTGTATACGTGGACCTCTCCTGATGGAATGCATAGGAATCAAATCAACTATCTGATGAAAGAGAAGGCGGAGAAGCTTAATCATCAGCGGTCAGAATAAGGTCAGGAATCAGCTGTGCAACAGGCAATCAATTACAGTGTAAGTTCTAGTTGAAGCGAAAGAAAATGAAATCAAGTCCACAAGAGCCAAAGTATAATCTTGAGTATATCCCACCTCAATTTAGAAAGCATGTCAAAATAGATTTGGCACATCGAAGATTAATCACTGAAGACCTAATGAGTTGTGGGATGACATCAAGGACATTGCACATACGAAGAAAGCAAAAAGTCGTTAAAAATACAAAAAAGAAAGAAAAGACCAAAATGGATGCCAGAAGAGACTCTGAAACTTACTCTTGAATGTAGAATAGCTCAAGTCAGTGGAAGAAATGATGAAGTAAAAGAGCTGATCAGAAGATTTCTAAGGACAGCTCAAGAAGACTTAGTCAAGCATTCAAAAGTTAAAGAAATTAAAAATTCAAGCATTCAATTGCAATATTGAAGGATTCTGTGGGCAAAATATTCAATAATACTGGGTGTGTCCAAAGAAAATGCAAGGATTACGCAAAGAATTGATTGGTACAGATGTCGGTAAACATCTTTATGGTATTCTCTGCTTTTGGCCAAGATCCACCTTACATCAGCAGTGATGTCCCTTGTTTCACATCATTGTCTGAATCTGGCTAGAAGCTCTGGCAGTTCCCTGTCAGTGTCCTGTTGCCATTTTAAAAAGTATCTCTAGCAAAATTTTACTCTCATGTGATAATTAAAGAAATTGTCTGGTGATTTCCATGTTCTGATGGGTCACTTCTCTTTGGAATGGGCACAAATATGCATCTCTTCCAATTAGTTGGCCAGGTAGCTGTCTTCCAGATTTCTTGGCCTAGGTGAGTGAGTGCCTCCAGTGTTGCATCAGTTTGCTGAATGATTTTGACCCATAGGGATTTTGACCCATAGGGACCTTGTATAGAGTTTCCAAGGCTCTGATAAAGATCAGAGCAGAAAGCCTTATCTTTCTGCCAAGGAACCACTGGTGGGTTTGAACTACTGGTATTGTGAACAGCAGTCTAGTTCGAATCCTACTTTGCCACCAGTGATAATTGCACAGCAACAAGAGGGGAAAGACCCCAATGAGATGGATTGACATAGTGGCTGCAACAGTTTACTCAAGTGAAAAGCACAATTGTAAGGATGAAGCTGTGTTCTGCTCTTCAGTGCAGAGGGTGACTATAAGTCAGAGCAGACTCTATGGCGCCTAAAAGCAGCAGCAGCAGCAGCATTGTCTTTGTGTTTTGTTGTTGTTGTTTTTAAATAGTGAGTATAAAGCATGCTTTATAGAAGGTTGTGGTTCCTCATTTGATACAGCAAAACTGAAACGTTATGGACTCCTTTTTCTTTTCATAGAGAAGTTTGACAAAAATGTAGTATTTAAGAAATGGTACATTAAATAGTTTTCTCTCTTAAAAGTTTCCAGATATCTATAGAGTAATATAAGGAGTTCTGGTAGCGTAATGGTTATGAATCGGGCTGCTAACCTCAAGGTCAGCAGTTCGAAACTACCAGCTGTTCTGTGGGAGAAAGATGAGGCTTTCTGCTCCCGTAAAGATTTATAGCCTCAGAAACCCTGTACAGGGTTGCTATGAGTTGGAAAGGACTCCATGGCACATAACAACAACAACATAGAGTAATATGTTTAGGGAACATTTTGACAAGAAAACTAAAGTGATGATGTAAAAATACAGAAAACTTGAGCATGGAGAAATTTTTCATTATTTTAATTATTTATCAGATGTGTTAGTTCTTTTGTTTGTTTTTTACAGTTAACCAAAAGCACCTTTATTTTAGTCTTCAAACAGCAAACTGTTTACCATTTTTCTCCATGACAGTCATAATTAACTTATAAATCTACAATGCATATTCAAAGCATTTCCCTTTAAAGGGAAACAGCATTATAGAACATCAGGATTTGAAAGTTAAAAAAACAAAAACCAACAACAAAATAGAAAAAATCCATTCTGTTGATTTTGTAAAATAAAACAGATGCTAGTCCAAGTGAAGAAAATCCACTTATACTTAAGGTCTTTCTTTTCTAGGAACCAGCATTTTTATATTATTTCCATTTAGCAAAATCTGATCTAATTTAGTAATCCTTCTTTCTTCTGGTATGATTTCAAACTCAATGACATCTTCCAATACCATGTTGACAAAGTCATCAAAACCTAAGTGTGTGGCAACAATATCCTTATGACTCTTCATCATACTGTGAATTCTTGATCCTACACATTTGTCTACAAGCTTGAGGCAGCCGCTGTGATAGGTTGGTAATATTGTTAAGGGCCATGGTTACACCAGAAGTCAGATATATTAGTTTTTATTATTTAAAAACTTTCAGATAGCTGTAAAACTTTACAGACTTAATCTCTGTAAAAGTAAGAGATCCTCTCCCCACCCCCAGCCTCAATTTTTCTCATCTTTTAAAAAAAAGTCTAGTCTGGTATAGTTTTGTGATTTGTCATTGGATTCTTTCTCAAGCAGTTTAAAATAACTTTTTGTTTGTTTTTGTGTTTTGTTTTTAATTTTAATAGATGATAGTATTTCTGCTGCAAGTACTTCTGATGTTCAGGATCGCCTATCAGCTCTTGAGTTACGAGTTCAACAACAAGAAGATGAAATCACTGTGCTGAAGGCAGCCTTGGCTGATGTTTTGAGGCGGCTCGCAATTTCTGAAGATCATGTAGCCTCAGTGAAAAAGTCGGTCCCAAGTAAAGGTAATTAAGTGTGTAGTGTAAAGTTAGGTAGAGTTTAACTTTTTGCAGCATTTTCTTTGTATAAAATATAAAAGCTACGTATTTTATCAGTGACATTGAAATTGAAAGTATAAAACTATTTTCTCTGGAATTAGTTGTGATTATAGTTTGTTTTCTATTTCCTTTTTCTTTATTCTTAAGTTCTGAATGTTGTTTTTTATTTTACATTATGAATTTTGTCTAATTCCACAGATGGCATTTACATGCATTTGTGTAACAGTGTTTGTGTGAATTTAGCATCTTTCAACTAGAAAGTAAATGTGCCAAGGGCAAGAACAGACTTTTCTTTTATAGAGTCTTTTATTGGTGGAGTCCTGGGGTAGCCCTAAAAGATGAGCACTGGATTGATAACCACAAAGTTGGGGTTTCAAATCTACCAGCCACTCCATGGAAACTATGCAGGGTCACTATGAGTCAGAACTGATTCGATGGCACTTAATAACAACAACATCATTATAGTGCTTCATTATTTTATTTTGATCATAACAGGTAGGCACTCATTTGTATATTTTTTATCATTGCTATTATTATTACAAAGGAGCTCTGGTAGTGTAGTGGTTACGAATTTGGCTGCTAACCTCAAGTTCGGCAGTTCGAAACTACCAGCCATTTCGCGGGAGAAAGATTTACAGCCTCAGAAACCCTGTGCGGGGTCACTGTGAGTCGGAACCAACTCCATGGTGCTTAACAACAACAATTATCCTTACAGAAACATTAATATCATTATAGTGCAAACAACTTCATTAGCGCAAATAGCCCTCTGTGGACATTAGCAGAATCTTGAAGCCTTTCATTTAAATTCTAAAATGTATTGCCAGTCCCCAGTCCAATGGGAATTTTAACTTCTGGCTAAAGTTTTCATGGGTGAGACAAATAGCCATCAAGACCTACCGCATTGTTCTTGAGTTTGTAGCAGATATAATGTTTAATTTTTGCCCTCCTCCAACCATCCAGGAAGAATTTTAACTTCTTCCACATTAATCAAGCAGTTTAGCATATCGTTTCATATATCTCACTGATTTTTTGGTCAAGTAGATGAGGTGGGGGTAAAGGAAGATTATTCCCATTTTAGCAATGTGAGGAAAAGTGAGGAGATTTATTGGCTTACCTCCTACTCATTGTAATAAATCATTGTAAATTATTTACCTAGGGAGGAGACTTAGTAATCTTCAAATTTTAGCTGCATATAAGGTAACTAGAATTTGAGCAAGACCTTTGAAGAAAGATTATGAGTTTAGTTCTGAACTCAAAAAGATGGGGATATAGTGCATAGATAGACACATTTATTGTTGTTGTAAAAGTGCCATTGAGTCAATTCAGATGCATAGTTACTATACAGGGTTTCTTAGGCTTTAAATCTTCACAGGAGCATAAAGCCATATCTTTTCTCCATAAGAGCGATTGGCAAGATTGAACCTTGGACCGTGTGGTTTGTAGTCCAGTACTTACTGTATAAAGTCACCACACTCCCATAGATACATATAGACAGTTGAATTTTAGGTCTAGAGCGTATTTACTCTTGGCTACAAATAAGATTTTGGGAATGATCAGCTTATGGATAATAGTTGATGCCATGGAAAGAGGGTGTAAAAATGAAAAGAAAGCTCAAGATAGTTTCATTGGGAGCACCAATATTTCAATACTTAGCAAAAAAGAAAAATAGTGAATCATACTACCATCTGCCATTGTTGTTTTTGTTAAGTGCTTTCAAATTGGTTCTGAATCACAGCGACCCTATATAGGGTTTCCAAGGAGCGGCTGGTGAGTTTGAATCACCGACCGTGTAGTTCAAACCGACCTTGTGGTACAGCTTATTCCATAGCACCACACCAGGACTCCACCAGCTGCTTCAGAAAAGTCAAATAAAACAAAGAGCAAGAGGTGCCCATTGGATTTGACATTTATGAGAATGTTAGACATCTCGCCAAAAACAATTTTAGTGATGTGATGTTGTTATTGTTGTTAAGTGCCGTCGAGTGGTGTGATAGGATTATCAATCAAATTGTATTTTCAGGAATAACAAATGAAAAAATTGTGAGGTTGAGGGCATCAAATATAGCTGCTCTTTTAGAACCTTGCCTGAGAGGAGAAGAAGGTAGTAGTTAGAAGAGGATGCAAAACTGAAAGTTAGTTTTTTGCTTTTATTTTTTTTAGACACAAATATATGTTGAGAAAAAAAGGCAGCAGAGTGAAAGGATGATATTGGGTAGGGGAAATGATTGGTGAGGCAAGGTTGAGAACAGGTCTTAAAGCAATTGGGAAGCTGTTAGTTTTCCTAAACCAAAAGGGCTACTTTTTCTGATATGGATCAGAAAGAAAGAAAACTGAGTACAGATCAGTATATATTCACAGTTAGTAGAGCTGAAAGTTTCAAGTCTCCTTGCTTTCTTCTCAGGAGCAGTGATGTCTTTGAAGAAAGCAAGGTAGATACTGGACAGTGGCAAAGAAGAATGAATTTTCTAAATGAATGGAGTCAAGAATGGAACACCATAGATAGGAAACAAATCCTGAGTGCCCTGAGAGTATGGAGTCAGGGAACTTTTTTTTTTTAGAGGAGTTGGCATAGCTCTGCCTGCTTTTGTGATTCTTACTCTTACACCTCCTACCCCCAAGTAGTCTGGGCCTAGGTTTTTAATAGTGAAGAGAGAGACATAAGGTAGGCTTGATCTTTTTTCATTAGTAGTGAGTGAGATAAATGTAAGAGAATAGCAAAAGGATTGGGACTTGAGAATGTCAGAAAATGAGATTGAGATCACATTGGGTGAGGGTAGGAAATGTAGAGGTAGATTTTTTTTTTTTTTTTTTTTTTGAGAACCAATTTGAAGACTCATAGTAGTGTAAGTAGTATAGTGGTTACGAATTGGGCTGCTAACCGCAAGGTCGGCATTTCAAAACCACCAGGTGTTCTGTAGGAGAAAGATGTAAGGCTTTCTGCTCCCGTAAAGATTTGCAGCCTCAGAAACCCTGTGTAGGGTCACTATGAGTCAGAACTGACTCCATGGTACTTAACAGCAACAGTAGCGTAGTGGCTACGAATTGGGCTGCTTAATCTCACGATCAGCAGATCAAAACCACCAGCTGTTTCACGGGAGAAAGATGAGGCTTTCTGCTCCCGTAAAGATTTACAGCCTCGGAAACCTTATACAGGGTCGCTATGAGTCAGAACCAACTTCATGGCACATAACAACAAGACTAACACGGAAATTTGTTTTTCCTGCTTATAAATTGATCTCTGTAGCAGGTTTCTGGAATATGGGTAGTTAGAGTGGAGTAAGGAGCCCAATGTTAGAAATAAAACTTTGAATACAGAGAAGGAAGAACAAGTTCCCATTTTTAATTAGGATATGTATCTGCAGCTTCTGAGTCTGTATAAGGATTTTAAGTCCTGCCATAGAAATTGAAGTAGTTTGGTTATCCACATTTTTTTTAACGTTATTTAAAAATAATTTATATAACTTTAAGAATTTATTATGCTTAACTTTTTTGCTATGCTGTTAGAACATTGTGATACTGTGTT
This sequence comes from Chrysochloris asiatica, assembly GCF_000296735.1. Lineage (NCBI taxonomy): Eukaryota > Metazoa > Chordata > Mammalia > Afrosoricida > Chrysochloridae > Chrysochloris > Chrysochloris asiatica. Next base: position 12,754,485 of record NW_006408542.1, read on the forward strand.
AATTGAGAAAATTTTAAAGAATGTTTGTATTGTATTTTATTTACTAAGGTATTTCAGTGAAGAAAAATCTGAACTATTTAAGGGGATTTTAAACACTGTCTTTTTTGATTTAGCAGATTAATGACATCTGTTTCAGTGTCAATGGTGGTGAAATACAGTTAAAAATCTATAGTTCTTATTCCCTAGGAAATTGACTTTTACACAGGATAGGTTTCCTTGTTGTTTTTATTCTTTTTTGTCTTCAGAGTGAGTCGTAATTTGGTTTATGGCACTTTAGTGGAGAATTACCCAGTTCTAGAGTCTCAAATTCAACTGGAGCTGCTACACTGGAACATTTTCTTTCTACATAGTACCAACTCTTCTTAAAGAGATATTCCATTCCTTTTAGTGAGTTTGAACATCTGACTTTATAAATTTACTTTCACAGTTAATGTGAAATGGGGTCCACAAGTGATTATTATTTGAAATCCTTTGTAACCGTTAGACTCAGGCTTTGATTGCTCTCTATAAAGTGGATTGATGAGGGGATTAATTATACAGCAGTTTGGGGAAATAAGTGTTTTACAGATGATTCATTGTTGAGAATTAATTACTATATTTTCCTTTAGTGGAAGAAAATAAAACTGCTTGTTCAGTTGTGTTTTCTTGTATTATTAAAACACAAAGAGAAACGTATGTTTAAAGTTTCATTAATTTTTTGGTAACTTTATCTTAGAGGCTTTTTATAATATACTACAGGAAGTAATGTGGTGCTATGGGATAAACACTGGACTGTTAATCACAGGGTTGTCATTTTAAACCCGCGAGCCTTGTCTCAGAAAACCTATGCAAGATTGCTATGAGTCGGAACTGACTCAGCAACACTTAACAACAACATAGAAAGTAATTGGGGAAAAAAATATTAAATGACTTCTCACTGTTGGTACTCATGTATAGGCTAAAATAGATTATTATGTTGTACATTAAGCAGGACTAATAATTGTATTAATATTTAGAATAAACATTAAGCTAAGTATTTTTTAGTAAATTATTTTTATAGAATACTTTCAAGAACTGTTTTTGTAGAGAATTTTTTTTCTTCATTTAAGAAGTAAAGGGGTTTCTGATGCTGTGGATGATGTCACATCGTATGTGAAGTTTATTCTCCTCTGAAATTAGAATTTGTAGTATTTACATTCAGATAAGTTACTGTCAGGACAATAAACCTAGCATCTTTTTAAGGTGTTTACATTTTCTAGGCCTTTGTGGGTAATTCGGGTGGAGCCCTTTTATGAAACTGTGGTTAAAAGAATAGGTGAACTTCCTCAACAATGAAAATAGGCCCAGTTTTCTGAGATGGTGGTGATATGAGGGAACTAAAATTGTTAATAATCTGTGTGCTAATGGCCTAATGACATTCTACTATGCCACTTCATGGAAGTATTGCCATTCAGTAAATGCCAAAGTCAGAAACATACCTAGTCATTTCAGTATTTTTTGTTCTCGATAGTTTATCTTCTCCAGCATGCCAGCAGTGTCAAAAGTCAAGCTCCATTTGTTTCTTGAGTATATCATGCCAGATTCCTTGACTGAGATAGAAAGTTTCCCCAATAGTTTGTAAGGTGTTCAGTCATTTTAAATGTACATTTCTCTTATACTTTCTCATCTGTCAGAGAATTTTTTCCTTTTGACGTCATATGTTCATAACATATGCCCCAGTTGTAACTGAATCCATGCCAAAGGGGGTGGTGGTGATAGGGAGATCACCTGCACTTTTGAGCAAAAGAGAAAGCCCAGAGAACACTTTGGCAGTTTTAACTGCCAGCAAGACTGATTATGTCGCAGCTGGTGCCTGGGAAACACATTAGGACCTCTTCGGGAGACCAAATAAATGTGCTATGAAAATAGCCCGGTAGTGTATTTGAAGACAAGCTATTAGTGCATAATGATACAAAAGTAAAGGCGTCAAATATATCTGAAAGTGGGAAATCAGTCATTTAAACCAGTAAACTGCTAGTAAACCAAAGGTATCAAGTATTCTAATTGCCACTTGAAATGTTGAGTATGTCAGTTCTGTAAAAGAAACATTCCTAATTATGTAGTTTATGGGATTGTGTACACTCACAGATTTGTATCATTTGGCTTTTGTCCTAAAAGCCATTGGGAAGAATGCAGGGATTTTTTTTTCGGTTTTGCTGTAGATGTTGAAAAGTAAAATATGTTCATCAGGCTGGGAAGGTGAGAATTTCTGTGGTGAGGCCCTTAAGCTAAAAGAACTTGTAATTATAGTAGGGGATAGGAGAGGGTCTCATTAATTTGACAATAGCATATAAGATTCCTAAGCTGTTATTTGTAAATAGAAATGTATGGATTGATACTGCTTCAGACCAGGTAGTAGTTTTATTATTTATAAAGTTCCATTTCTCTAAGAGAAATGAAATCCTTTTTTGTTCTCGCTCAAAATATGCATACTTCAAGAACTGTAGTAGTCCAGAGTTGGAGGGATTAAGAGTACATATTCTTGTGAGACAGGATAAAAGAAGAATTCCAAGTGGAGGAGATAAAATATGATGGCGTTCATTTATACCTCTGTCTTCTGAACGAATGAAGCTAAGTAGACTACAGAAATTGAGAAGAGTGGCTGGGAGTGCGAAAATGCAAAGAGAGTGGAAGGAGGCATACAGTTGGAACCAAAGGCTATTTATAACATTCTTCTGATCAAGATTTTGCCCATGCTTTAAGACTTTAGATGTTACCTTCTGAAAGTGATCTTTTTATTTCTGAAATTATTTAAACATTTTATTTGTATGTCTCCTTTGGCATTTATATTATTTGTTGTGTCTGCTACATTATAAGTTATTTGAAGATTGGGACAATATCTTACCAGCATAATTACCCTTAGGATAATTCAATAAATACTTGTTAAATGGAAAATAGGAGGAAGAATAAGGTTATATAAAGTAGAAGTCATGATAAAACAAAATGGCCGCTTTAGAGGTAGTGATTGGAATAGATGCAAGAATAAGATGATATTACACTTTGGGTTTCAGATTTGAGCTTGTGAATTTGGAAATGCTGCTAGAGTATACTCTCTTGAGTCTGGAAGTATGTCAGCCCCCTGGTTATGAATGAGATCCAAAGTGTGTAAGTTGAATGTGTTGATAAAACAAAACAGGTGCATATGGTTCTTATTTAGCCTTACTTTAGTGCTTGAAGCCTTTCCAATCATTTTTAAGTTGCACATTCAGCAAGTGAAAGTGATTATGATGAAGAATTAATTGCTAGTGGGGGTTGGTTTATTCATTTCAAAGTGAAGGCAAATTTACATAACATTAAAGGGCAAATAAATGCAAGATGTCTCTGTTAAGTGGGAAATTCACAATGCTGGGATTTCAGTGAAATTTGTTAGTATTTAGAAACTGTAGCTATGGTATCAGAAAGGTCTTCTGTTTGAGTCTGTCGTTATGTATTATAAGCCAGTGATTAGTATGCCAATGTTGTGCTAAAGTATAAAAATTATTGTTGGTCTCTAACTCTGTGACATGATGGTTTCCACTCTTATTAAAACTAAGGACCTGTATATTTACAGAGTTTTAGCCTAAATTTCTCTCTCTAAATTTGTCAGCCTGGTTGCTTCTTAGAAGGAAAACTGTTTTTGTATCTATGGCCCCTGAAAGTCACATTTGCAGTCCTGCAGGCTAGTCTTTGAGAGGTTGATGGCTCAGACTTTATAGTGCCTAAGCCTTGAAACATGGTTGATTCCCTTATCAATATTAGAAAGATATGTATGTGTAATAAACTTATGCAATTGTAATAATCACTTACCTGTTTCTTTCTCCCAGTAAAATTTCTAATAATCTAAATTTCAAAAATACACTTTAGACTTCTCAGCTGAGAAACATTCACCAACGGTGTCTTTTGCTTTCTGCCACTACTTAATTCATTCTCTGTACACCCTGAGATTCTCCGGACAAATTATTGAATGATGCAGAAAGCAGCAAAAGAAGATGGAAGGAATACGCAGAGTCACTGTACCAAAAGGAAATGGTTGATGTTCAACTGTTTCAAGAGATAGCATATGATCAAGAGCCAGTGATACTGAAGGAAGAAGTCCAAGGTGCAGTCAAACAATTGGTAAAGAACAGACACCAGGAATTGATGGAATAAAAATTGAAATCTTTCAAGAAAGTGAGGAAGCACTCACTCATTTATGCCATGAAATTTGAAAGACAATTGTCTGGCCAACTGATTGGAAAAGGTCCGTATTTGTGTCCATTCCAAAAATAGGTGACCCAACGGAATGCAGAAATGATTGGACAATATCTCTGATATCCCATGCGAGTAAAGTTTTACTGAAGGTAATACAGAAACGGCTGCAAGCTTACATTGACAGAGAACTTCAGAGGTTCAAGCTGGATTCAGAAGAGGACATGAAACGAGGGAGGGATATCACTGCTGATGTCCAGTGGATCTTGGCTGCAAGCAGAGAATACCAGAAAGATGTTTACTTGTGCTTTATTGACTACGCAAAGGCTTTCAGTTGTGTGGATCTTGATAAGCTATGGAAAACATTGCGAAATAGGAGTCTTCCAGAACACTTAATTGTGCTCATGAGGAATCTGTTCCAGGACCAAGAAGCTGTTGTTCAAACAGAACATGGGAACACTGAATGGTTTAAATTTTTAAAAAGTATGTGACAAGGTTGTAGTCCTTCACCATACTTATTCAGACTGTATGCTGAGCAAATAATTCAAGAAGCTGGGTTCTATGAAGAAAAACATGACATCAGGACTGGAGGAAGACTTATTAACATCCTGCAACATGCAGATGATACAGCCTTGCTTGCTGAAAGTGAAGAGGACTTAAAATACTTACTGATGAAGATCAAAGAGCACAGCCTTCAGTATGGATTACATCTCAAGGTAAAGAAAACGAAAATCCTCATCACTGGACCAATAAACAACATTCTTATCAACAGAAATAAGATTGAATTTGTTAAGGACTTCATTCTTCTTGGATCGACTAGCAACACTCATGGAAGTAGCAGTCAAGAAATCAAAGGATATATTGCATTAGGCAAATCTGCTGCACAAGACCTTTTTAAGAGCAAAGATGTCAGCTTGAAGACTAAGGTGCGCCTGATCCAAGCCATGGTATTTTCTGTAACCTCATAAGCATGTGAAAGCTGGACAGTGAATAAGGAAGACCATAGAAGAATTGATGCTTTTGAGTTGTGGTGTTGGAGGAGAATATTGAAAGTACCATGGGCTGCCAAAAAAACCCCAACAGATCTGTGTTGGAAGAAGTGCAGCCAGAGTGCTCCTTGGAGGCCAGGATGACCAAACTTCATCTCTTATACTTCAGACATATTGTTAGGAGGGACCAGTCGCCGGAAAAGGATATCATGTTTGGTAAGGTGGAGGGTCAGAGAAAAAGAGGAAGACCCCCAGCAAGATGGATTGGCAAAGTGGCAGCATCAGTGGGCCTTTGCATGGCAACAATTGTGAGGTTGGCCCAGGATCAGGCAGTGTTTTGTTCTACTGTGGATAGGGTCGCTATGAGTTAGTACTGATTTGATGACACCTAACAACAACAACACCCTGAGATAAGGAGCCCTAATAGCATAGTGGTTAAGAGTCATACTGCTGACTTCAAGGTCAGCAGTTAAAACTACCAGCTGTTCTTCAGGAGAAAGATGAGGCTTTCTGCTCCTGTAAAGATTGATAGCCTTGGAAACCCTACACAGGGTCGCTTTGCATCCACAGCACATAATCACCAGCACCACCACCAAATCTTGACATATTATTCATTCTTTTAGCCCAAAGGCTCAGGGTTCCCACTACTAAGAATTGTCTCAAATTAAACTGCAGGAGAAAATATGATAATCTTTTGATCTCTTCCTTCTGCGTTATATAAGTATATGAGGACTCTGGAGAGTTAGAAGACAGATAAGTCAGTAGTAATACAACAGAGATAATTGACATTAAAAGAGGTAAATTTAGGGTGCATCTAGAATAAATACCTAACTTAAATGGTGGTTGAAGATTCCTTGTAGGTGGTGATCTCAGTCTTCGTCTACCTTTATGGCTTATTTGTATGTCCTTCAAACTTCATAAATGTGACATGACTGAAAACTGAACTCATCTTTTAAGTCTTAAATATTTTTTAAAACTGCTTTCCCCTTCCCATTCATGCTAACCAGCTCTTATCCCTGTCATCTTCTGCCTAGACTACTGCTGTGAAATCTGCTCTTCATGTAAATGGTGCAGCTTAAAACCCTCCTGTGGTCTTGTATAAATAGTCTTCGTGATCTAACTCCTACTATTGCTTACCTGTCCTGTCTGGACTTTGTCCAGTCTTGTTCTATATTCTGACCACATTAAAGAGTTTCTTGTCTCCCTTTACCCTTCTCCACTACACATTTTACTGTTTGTATTCTTTCCATTCCTTTACATGTAATGCCACCTTAGAAAGGAGACCCGGGTATCACCTTCCTTCATCTTTTTCTTGTCCTTTAAGACTTCATGCTATATATATATATTTTAGAAGCCATTCTTGAGCTGTGGGCCCCTAATAATCCTTACAGAATTATTTGTCCTTTCTTTGTATGTCCATGGTACTCTATTCTTGATAAGCTTCACTTTTCACTTCCAGTGGGCTTCTCCTTCAAAAAATCACACTCCTTGATGCCAGTGGTTGCCTTGTTCACTTTTGTAAACACAAGGCAAGGATCATAATAACCCCTAAGTAAATATTTGATGAAGGAGGTCTGGTTACAAATCAGGCTGCTAACCTCAAGGTTGGCAGTTTGAAACTACCAGCTGTTCCATGGGAGAAAGATGAAGCTTTCTGTTCCCGTAAACGTTTACAGCCTTGGAAACTCTGTACAGGGTCACTATTAGTCAGAACTGATTCCACGACACATAACCACCACCACCAGCACCAAATATTTGATGGGTGGGTGGATGATAAATACATGTTAGCTTGGTAGTGACTAGTGTATGCCAAGGGGAAGCACCATCCAAGTACAGAAGAAGCCCAGTGAGTAAAAGTGTTTAAGAATTCAGAATAGACTGAAGCACAAGGGTATAAATAAGGTTGAGAGTGTCACGAAATGAGCCTAGACTGATAGTAGAGCCCATAGTAAAATATTTTGTATGTCTTGCTGCAGAACTTAGTTTTTGACTTTCCAATAATGGGACTAGAGAGAAACTCTACACAGATCCTCTACAACAGAGAGATAGGAGACCAAATAAAGTAAACACAAATGAGAATTCTGGAACACGGAACTTCAGAAGAAAGGCTAGACAAGTGGATTAAGTGCTTGCTGGGAGAAGAAACTGAGCAGTGAGGGTGAGAGAGGGAGACTGACTGGTGAACAGCTGGCCAGATGTTGTAAGACCTTTGTGAGCAACTTTGGCAACAGAAGGTCGTCTGGCAGAAGAGACCCACGCAGGGCACATTTCTTCTTTTCCCCTGCACTCTCCTGGTGACCAGAGGTGTGACCAGCGCCCATTCTCTTCTACCCCCAGCATAGCCACTGCTCTCTGGAAATTCAGACCCTTGTGGTGGGAGCCATGCCAATGTTAAGTGGATTCAGGTGGGGTTGACTTAGGACTTACAGAGTCAGCAGAGCCACCAGATCAGCATTTAATCAGTCACCTTGCCACCAGCTGCTCTGTGGTTGTAACAAACACTGAAGCTAACTCCATCAGGGACTTCACATGAACTACCTCCAAGTACAGGAGCTCTGGTAGCGTAGTGGTTATGAAATCGGGCCGTGAACCACAAGGTCAGCAGTTCGAAACTACCAGTGGTTCCGCAGGAGAAAGATGGGACGTTCTGCTCCCGTAAAGATTTACAGCCTCGGAAACCCTGTACAGGGTCGCTACAATTCGGAAACGACTCCACGGCACACAGCCACCACCACCAGCCACCTCCAGATTGAGTGCCCTGCACATAGATAACAATAAAAGGAACTTTATCTAGGAAAAGAAAGGCAGCTATCATATCCCTCCCACAACCCCCTCTTGAGCTCCTTGGCTTACAGGAGCCTCCCAGAGTTTTCTCCTCCCCAGGTCCAACTGTTGTTAAGTGCCATCGAGTAGATACTGACCCATAGTGACCCTGTATGGGGTTTCTGAGGAGCAGCTGGTGAGGTTGATCCGCTGACCTTACCATTCAAATGGCTTTGCAGTCTGGTGTACAGCGTCACACCAGGACTCCAGGCCCAGTAGCTATACTAGTTGTTTGTTTGTTTTTTCTAGTTTTTGTTTTTGTTGTTTTTTCCCCCCTAGTGTTGTTTAGTTCTTTTTGTTTTGTCTTTTCTTTCTCTTCCTCCTTCTTCTCATTACATTCCCTTGAATGTTACCCTTTTTATCTCTGCTTTTGTTTTCCGTTTTCACTGGTTTTCTAAGTTTTTTTTTCTTTCTTTCTTTCTTTTTCTTTTTAAATCCTTCCTTTTATAGCCTCTCTGATTTTTCTCTTCTGTAGCTCCATTTTGCTGTCCTTAAGTATTTTTTTTAGTTTCTTCATTTTCTCTCATATTTTTCTCTTCTGTAGTTCTATTTCACTGTCCCTATTTTGTCTTTGTAGTTGTTATATTAGTTTTTTCTGGTTGCTGCCAGTTTTATTTTTTCTCTTTTCAGTATTTGTTTCTTGTTTGTTTATTTTGTTTTTCTTGTATGTGTGTATGTATGGTGGAGAGGGGTTTTCTCTTTCCCACCTGAAAGGAGATAGCAAACATGCCCATACAGCCCAACCACAACTGTACCCTCTGCAGCTCCACCCACTCGGAAAGATGAACCAATATCAGCTCCTATATCACCTGATCAATGACAAAACACCTGCCAAAACCCACCCTATATTGATGTGCATGAACAGCGAATGAGAAAATGTATATGCTTCCATTCTGTAACTACACTCACAAGAGACAGTAAGAGCTTAAGAACACATCAACATACAGTCAGCAGTTAAATACAAATGCAAAAATGCCCAGGAGACAACAGACAATTCTAGCTCACAAAGAAATGATCAAGATGCAGAGCCAGAAAATGTTTCTGAGGAAGAAAAGAATTCAAAAGAATGACATTTAGGTACCTTCAAAGTACTTGATCAAAAAAAAGATCAAGAAAAGCAAGAAGAAAACAGAAAAACTTTAGAAGAATTTAGGGGAACACTACAAGAACACAGAAGAATGCATATTATGAAGCAGTACAAATCTACCATTAGAGCTCCAGAAGATTAATATTAAGATTTCTGAAATGAACAATACATTGAAAGGACAAAGGAGTGGATTGAAAACAATGGAAGCCCGTTACTGAGCTTTAATACTCAATACAAGTATGCTAGAAATACATGAAAAAAATCAAAAGAAAACCTAAAAGTTAGGTGGGACTCCATGAAGAGAACAGCTTATGGATGATTGGAATTCCAGAACAGGAAGAGAACATAGAAAGCACAGAGAAAGTTCTCGAGTTGTTGGAAGCAAACTTCCCTAACCTCAAGAAAATTGGAAAGATAATCATACAAGAAGCTGAATGAACCCCATATCGTTATAGATCTCAAAACAAAACACCAAGACATATCATAATCAAACTTTCTAAATCCAAAGTCAAAGAATCCTTAGAGCAGCTTGGGAAAAAAGAAAAAGTTACCAACAGTGGAGAACCAATAATACTAAGTTTTGATTTCTCAGTAGAAACCATGCAGTTAAGAGGGCAATGGGACGACATATACAAAACTCTGAAAGAAAAAAATTGGCAACCAAGAATCATATACCTGGCAAAGCTGTCCCTCAAATATGATGGCAAGATTAGGATGTTTCCTATTAAATAGAAATTAAAGGAATTTGTAATGACCAGACCAACTTTACAAAAATTGCTTGAAGGTGATCTTTGGACTGTGAACAGCAGACCTGAGAACAACCTGAGAAACCATACCTGGCAACGCATCCAGAACTCAGTCCAGATATGGAAGTATTTAAACTAAAATAAATTTACAAGACTGAAAAGAGGGAACTAGAGAGATCAATTTATAATAAAGTCAAGTACAAAGCATAAATAAATAATGTAGATACAGATCTTCCAAATGGCTAGGAAGTCAAGTAGATTTCATACTAAAACAGATGGTTTTAAACGGGAAAAAATTAATAACTTACAGTGTAACTTGAAGAAATTAATAAACCTGCACATCAGAATTTTAAGAAGAGGAAAATCGAAAGATATAATAAATACTAACACAACAATAAAGTAAATAGTAACAATCTTTGGGAAGGTGGAGGGTCAGAGAAAAATAGGAAGACTACCAGAGACATGGTTTGGCACAGTGGCAGCATCAGTGGGCTCCAGCATAGCAACAGTTGACTGGGCAATGTTTCATTCTGTTGTGCAAAGGGTCGCTGTGAGTCAGTGCCACCTAACAACAAAAATAAAAAGAGAGCTCGTAAACTCAATGCAGAAAATGATGTGGGATAAAGAAACCAGCAGTATCACGCAAGCACACATGTACACGCACACACACATACACACAGCAAAATGATGCAATCAATTCATACTTATAGAAAATTACGTTGAATGTAAATGGATTAAATGCACCAGGCAAGAGAGTGCAGAATGGAGAAGAAAAATGGACAGTTCAACATAACTGTTTAAAGAGACATCAAGAAGATGGAGACAGCCTAGATGTCCATCAGTGGAAGAATGCTTAAATTTTGGTACATACACACATACTATGCAAGTTTGAGAATAATAATGGATTTGCAAAACACCTCACAGTATGAATGAACCTGGAGGACATTGTGTTGAATGAAATTAGTCAATCATAGAGGGACAAATATTGTATGAGAACAGTGCTGTAAAGAGTTAGAAAGGGTTTTCTTGATAAAAGAAAGTGTAATGTTTGTGGGGCTTGGGGGCTGGGGCTTGGTGTGGGAAAATTATTTGCAGCCTAGAGGGTAGACACATTTTAGCATGAGTGACAGGGCAGGTATTGTCCAGCAAAAGGGAGGTTAGCAAAGGAAAGATGAAGATAGCGGGAGATAGGAGGTGTGCAAGAGTTAAAGTGAATAGAAGTAAATACTGTTAACCATTGGTATATAGAGCTGATTGCAATCATTGTAATAAATGCAAAGTGTATGATTTGTTTAAAGTGAAACTGATGATTTGCTCTGTAAACTTTGATTCAATTCACAATAAAAGGTTTAAAAAAGAATTTAGTTTTTAACGAGAAGGCAAAGGAGCGCCATTAAAGAGCTTTAAACTGAAGTGTTAGTAGATGTATTTAGTTAATTGATGAAGTTAAAAGATGAAGTAGTTAATTGATTCTAAGATGTCTGATGTGGTGCTATAGGATAAGCTCTGGACTGTTAGCCATAAGGTTGGTGGTTCAAACCCACCAGCTGCTCTTTGGAAACCCTATGCAAGATCTCTCTCAGTCAGAACTACTTGATGACACTTAACAACAAACTAGGAGAGGCACTTTAGATAAGGTGATTATGAAAGCATTCTTTGAGGAAATAATATTGAGCTGAAAAGTAAAAGATGAAGATGACCCTTAGAGTTGATGAACATTCCAAGCTCAAGAACAAGTGTAGGATGGATATGGAGAAAGAAACAAATTTCAGAGTTTTAAGAGCATATGCTCCCATTCTCCAAAAAGAGAAGAACCTCTATTCTTGCCTTGCACCATATATAAAAATGAACTAAAAAGAGGATTGTGGGCCTCAATGTAAGTCTTAAAACTATAAAATGTAAGTAAGAAAACATAGAAGAAAGTATTAATGACCTAATAGCTTTGGTAAAACCACAAAAAGATGCTACTATACACCTTTCAGAATAGCTGAAATTAAAACTCACCATTCCAAGTATTTGCCAAGGATATGGTGCAAGTCAAACTCTTAGCTACTGCTGATGAGATTATAAAATGGCACAGTCACTTTAGAAAACAGGCAGTTTCTGAAAAAATCTTTTGCTGTTGTTAATTGTTTCTTTCCATAGAGTCAGTTGTAACTCATAGTGAGTGACCCACATGATCCCATGTGTGCAAAGTGTAAAACTACTCCAAATATTTTTCAAGGTTGACACCTGTAGACAGTAGATTGACAGGCCTGTCTTCCAAAGTATGGAATTGTACCTGGACCATGTTGCTACCCCTTCGGCTAGTAATTAATGCTTAACCATCTGTGCCACCCATAAACTTACGTATGTCAAAGCTTATTATGTTGTACGCTTAATACAGGGGTAAGTAAAAATATACTGCTACTCTCATTCCTATTCCAAACCAGATGTGGTTAAACCTGTCTCTGTGATCACTGGATGGCTGCAGACAGGTTCCCTGAGTACTAAATTTATTCTTGCTAAAGTGCCTTCAAAATAAAACAGAACTTTTTTGCTACAGGAAAAATGATTTTGAGGCCAGGATCAAATATGGAATTAAAAAAACTCAAATGGATACCTTTCCAAATTATTAAAATTTTGCAAAAAGTTTATGGGGAAACTGCCCCACATTAAAAGAAGAAAAAAAAAGGAAAGTTTTTTATTGATCAGGTATTTAAGGAAAGTTGAGAAGATCTCAAAGATGAGTCAGAAGAGGCTAATGAGTCACAAAAGACTGTTAGCCTGGATGCAAAAGAGAAACTGGCTGAAGCCACAAACTGGTGGAGGAATTACTATAGAAATACCATGGATGCAATAGCTTCTGAAGTTGGAATTTCACATGGTTCAGCATTGTCAATTTTAAGCAAACATACTGGCATCAGCAAGCTTTTGGCTGATGGGTGCCAAAAGCATTGCATGAATATCAACTCAAAGAGCTGATCTTTACATCAGTCTTTCAAGCAATATGAAGCTAATGAAGACAATTTTATGTAACATCTTAACCAGATATGAGTCTTAGAATTACAAATGTGATCCAGATAGCAAGGTCCAGTCAGAACAGTGGATTCTGAGGGAATCTGCTGGGCCAGTTAAAGTCAAGACAGGAGAAATCAGCCCAAAAGGTTATGGTAGCTGGTTTTGGGGACTCGAAAGCAATAATCTTGATAAATAGGCGAACAGTGAGAAAGTATGACATGACAAGAGAGCTGAAGAGCCAAGATACAAAAGCTAGAAAGAAGAGTTGTTGTTTAAGTGCTTTTGAGTTGGTTCCAATTCATAGTGACGTTGTATAGGGTTTCCCAGGAACGGGTGGTGAGCTTGAATTGCTAACCTTGCAGTTCAAGCTGACCTTGCAGGAAAGAAGAGAAGATTCAGCAGATGTGAGTGAGATGAAAATGTTTAGAAGCTGAGAAGAAATCCAGGCAAGGATGATGTCTTGAGAATAAGAAATTTTAAGTCAGGTGTGATTAGAATTATTAGATGATGAAAAAAAGTTGAGTAAGATAAGAGCTAAAACATACTCATTGACTTTAGTGTCAAAGAAGTCTGGTGATCTTGGAAAGAAAAATTTCTTTAAAGTAGCCAGCTGATAGTCTGTTGTAACGCTGTCAGACGATCAACACTAGACTGCAAACCACAAGGCCTGCAATTCAAACCCAGCAGTTCTGCTTCTCAGAAACCTTAGACAGGGTCGCTTTGTGTCGAAATTGAGAAGATGGCACTTAATAGCAACAACAAGTTGATATCCCAGTTGCAGAAGTTAAGGTGCAGTTGTGAAAATGTAGACTGCTGACTCAGAAGTTAAGGTGCAGTTG
>NW_006408542.1:12768333-12773323 GCF_000296735.1 Chrysochloris asiatica
GAAAATGTAGACTGCTGACTCAGAAGTTAAGGTGCAGTTGTGAAAATGTAGACTGCTGACTCAGAAGTTAGCAGGTCTTTAGCAAAGGAATAAAGGTAGGAGAGTTAGGATCTGATGAGCTACAAATAGAATAATGAATAGGAATTCTATAGTCAATGGATCATTACCAAAAATGTTTGATTAATTGTTAGGTCTTAATCAGGTTTTCAATACTATACACATGATAATAACAACATTAAGGGAAATTTAGAAAGAAAAGTCATCTCAAATTTTTACCATATTAATAATGTAAGTTTTTGATTTCCCCATTTCCATCAAAGATTTTAATAACTTAAGGAAGCAAACACAATCTGATCTATATCTCAGAAAGATATCGAACAGAATAGATAGGAGGGTTATGGCAAGGGTTCCAGATGAAGGTGAGATACGGCAGTGCAGAGCAGAAAGAGATGCATTCAGAGATACAGGAAAAAGAACACAGGATTTGGGAGTGTAGCAGGTAAGGAGAGGGAGTCAGAAACACTGGTTTATAATTTAAATGACAGAATAAATTACTATCCTGCCTTCTGATTACCAAGTCCCATCCTCAGCCTGCTTCAAAGAAATTTTTTCTACCAACTATTTTTTCTTTTTCCGCCTTTATCCCGTTTTTACCCTTTTTCTTTTTGATGACTATAGCTATCTCTGATCTCCACAAAGTCAGAAAGTTCTTCTCATATGTTGTTGTTGAGTACCATCGACTTAGTTCTGACTCATATCCACCCTGTATTGGGTTTCCAAGGAGTGGTTCTTGGGTTTCGTTTTATCTGCCTACTTCTCTCATGTTGGAGTCTTGGTGTGGTGCTGTGGGTTAATGTGCCAGACTGCAAAGCTGTTTGAACTGCGGTTCAAGCCCACTAGCTGCTCCTCAGAAACCCTATACAGGGTCGCTATGGGTTGGAGTTGACTCAACAACAATGTCTTTGTTGTTGTGTGGTTTTATTATTGCAAATTCTAAGCACCTAAATGGGATCATGCACTGAACTGCAAGGTTCACCAGCTGTTCCTCAGAAACTATACCAGGTCATTCTGAGTCGGAAACAACTTGAAGTCATTTAACAACAACAACAAACTAATTGGTAATCTCTTGGGGGTAGAAAAGGGAGTTGGTGATCCAGGTAGGGTACACAGAGACATGAATTCAAATGGTAATATATTTATATGACTCAAAAATCAAAACCAAAGTTTGATTTCTAGTAATGGCTGAATAAGCTCCTTTATATTTCTGTAACTATAATCTTCTCTGCAGTACTTACAGGATAAGGTAAGTTGAATAAGATTGGACACTTTCTATAATGTTTTAGTTGATGATTTAAAAGTTTTTCTTCCAAGTAGCATTTTAAGAAATGATATGGGCTTTAGACTGATTCAGTCTTCTTATAATATATTAATATTCAGAAGAATGTATTTCATAATCAGTAACATTTTGCCATAAACTTGAAATTACTGAGGCAGAAGAAATCAGCAGGTACATCAATTTAGGTAGAAATAGTTGAGGTTTGTGAGTCATATGAGGCAGTGGTAAAAGAATGATAGAAGTACCTGAACTAATATTTTAAAATAATAATCAAGACAATACAAAAAAATTCAAAACCAACTGAAACAGCTCTGTTTGTAAAAAGCAGAAACAGAATTATGTACTTATGTCTTGAACAGTGCCAATAATTTGTTGGTGTTTATTTAGCAAACAGAAAACCGACCTACAGGTTAATAACTGCAGAGTACTGTTACTCCTCATGTAAGTTCTCACCCTAATTATAATATTTAAATACTGAAGGAATTACTCTACTTACATACTTATTACGAATATAACATGGTTGTTCTCCTATTGGAGACAATTACTAGCTTTGAGTGTGTAAAATACAAGCTCATCTTCCTGAGAGAGAGGTCAAAGGACATGAAGAAACTTTTTCTGCTTATGTATTTGCTTAGCATAAAGGGATTGACATAATTTAAACAGGAATTCCAAAAGTAACTTGATCTATGATTTTGTCTCATTGATGCATCCAGTTGCTCAGATACAAAATTTTCCTACTGAATTCATCCCCTTCCAGACTTACATTGGGTTTATATGTTGAAAGGAGAGAGGGATCTAATAAAGAAATAAACAATGTGATAAAATTATTCTTTGTACTTCCAACCCAGTCCATACCTGCTGCGATACTTCAGTATGGTGTAATTCCAAAAATGCTATCATTTTGTTTTGTTTCACAAATTGTTACGTAATCATTGTTGAAAGTTTGCCTTAGGCTAAAGATGTGTTATTTTCAACACATATCACTTGTTAATTCTCAGTTATATATTGTGGTTTTGAGACCTGTTCACTCACATCAGCGTTTTCATTTGTTTAAAAATAAAAGTAACAAAATATTCAGATAGTTAGACAAACATTTCTATGTGAATAAACTCCATAACTGGCTAAGTAGTTGGAGACGTCTTGTTGAATAATGAAAAGGAAGCTATTATATGAGGGTAAATCAACAAGTGTTGCTGCTAGTGTCCCAGTTCTTGTATACACAAGTTTATTCTACACAAAACGTGTTTAAACATGTCTCTGTAGACAAATTCAGTAATACATTTAGTCTTGTTAGACTCTTTTAAAAAAAAGGTCCAATGAAATCATTGCCTTTCAGTGACTGGCTTACAAGCTTTCAAGAGGGAGCCTAGATCCAGAGGGCAAAGAGGAAGGTAGAATCTCCACTGAGTAGTATCCACTCGGTCTGGGTGGGGATGATGAAAGGAGATGGGGATAGCATTCATGTAGCACAATAGTGAGTAAATTGCTATCAGGACTGACTGTAAGGGTTGGAAATGTAAAGGTACATATTTTGTAGCAAAAGGAGGGGAGTGGTTGACTTTGCAGTCCAGAAGCAGAGGACCCTGAGGCCGTCAAGGGAGAAGAGCAGAGTGTAAGACCCTACCCAGAGAAAGTGATGCCAGAGATGGAGGCAGATGTGATGACACACAGAGGTGGAGTGGCTGGGGACTCTAGACCCAGAGAGGGAAGAGGGGCTTTGTGATGACGACTGAGGGGCAGGCTTTTAGTGTACACCCTTTGGTTGGTTGATGATGCATGGAGGGGATTGTAACCATGGCAATGAAACAGTATATAATAGGATGAATGGAAACTGATGTTTTCCCATGTAATAAAACAATTAAAACATTAATAATAATAAAAAATCATTGGCTTCCAAGAAGATCTGCTAGTCGAGTTCAATTCACGGCAGAGAGGTCAGCTTATGGTGACTGCTTTTTGGGACTCCTAAGGGGCAAAACTGCTGAAGATAATTCACAAATGACTGCAGCAGCACATCGAAAAAGAACCGACAGAAATTCAAGCCAGATTCAGAAGAGGGCGTGGAACTAGGGATACTCATTGCTGATGTCAGATGGCTCTTAGCTGAAAGCAGAGACTGCTAGGAAGATGTTTACCTGTGCTTTATTGACTATGCTAAGGCTTTCCAGTGTGTTAAGCTGTGCATAACAGTGCAAAGAATGGGTATTCCAGAACACTTAATTGTACTCATGAGGAACTTGTGTATAGACAAAAAAACTGTTTGGACAGAACAAGGGGACACCGAATGCTTTGAAATCAGGAAGTTGTGTGCCAGAGTTATATTCTTTGTCTATACTTATCGAGTCTCTATGCTGAGCAAAAAAATCCAAGAAGATGTACCATTAGGATTGGAGAAATATTCCTTAACAAAGCAGGTGATACAACCTTGCTTGCTGAAAATGAAGAGCACTTAAAGTACTTCACTGAAGATCTTCAAAGACCACAGCCTTCAGTATGGATTGCACCTCAATGTAAAGAACACAAAATTCCTCAACACTGGAACAGTAAATAACATCATGACAAATGTTGAAAAGATTGACTTTGTCAAAGACTTCATTTTGCTTGCATCCACTATCAATACTCATTGAAGCAGCTGTCAGGAAATCAAATGACATACTGCATTAGGCAGATCTGCTGCACAAGACCTCTTTAAAGTATTCGATAACAAAGTTGTCAGTTGGTGGACTAAAGTGTGCCTCACCCAAGTCATAGTATTTTCAATCACTTCATATATATGCGCAAGTCAGACAATGAATAAGAAAGATCAAAGAACGTAAATGTTAGGCTGTGGATAGTATAAATATTTTGAAGAAGGGAAAAACAGTTATTCTGAGACAGGATCTTAAAGGGTACTAAAGAAAAAAAAAGCAATATATTGTTTTAAAAATTTGATAGAATTGTAAAAAAATAGTTTAAGGGGTCATGAATCATGACCCAAGAAAAATGCAGTCCATTTAGCAAATATCTGAAAGTGAATTAGAACCAGTATTCACCATTTTACATGATTGTTGTTGTTGTTGTTAAGTGCTGTCGAGTCGATTCCGACCCATAGCGACCCTGTACAGGGTTTCCGAGGGTGTAAATCTTTACAGGAGTAGAAAGCCTCATCTTTCTCCCGCGGAGTAGCTGTTAGTTTCAAACCACTGACTTAAGGTTTGCAGCTCGATTCGTAACCACTCCGCTACCAGAGCTCCTTACATGATTATATGTCAGTAATTAATGATTTGAAGAAT
This sequence comes from Chrysochloris asiatica, assembly GCF_000296735.1. NCBI lineage: Eukaryota > Metazoa > Chordata > Mammalia > Afrosoricida > Chrysochloridae > Chrysochloris > Chrysochloris asiatica. The sequence goes on from NW_006408542.1 coordinate 12,772,942, forward strand.
AAATAATAGTTTGAGTTTCTTTAATTTTCCATTTTAATACCTAAGTAATTAAGAAAGTACGGTTTTATGGATACCACCAAAAGTTGGTGAGATATGGACCTTAACACTGAAATACGGTCACTTATTACTCTAGTCCCTCTTTCCTTCTCTTTTTATTTCTTTCTTCCTCCCTTTGTTGATCTTCTATCCTGCCACTTTGCTGAATCTGCCAGTAAGATCTAGTAGCAGTTTTACTGAGTCTTGGGGTTTTCTACATATAGGCTCATATCATCTGCAAATAAGAGTTTTACTTCCTCTTTGCCAATTTAGATGCCTTTAATTTCCCTGTCTTGCTGTATAGCTCTTGCTAAGACTTCCAGCACAATATTGAATAGGAGTGGTG
>NW_006408542.1:12776041-12777569 GCF_000296735.1 Chrysochloris asiatica
AGTGTTCCCATGTTCTGTTCGAACAACTGCTTCTTGGTCCGTGTACAGATTCCTCATGAGCACAATTAAGTGTTCTGGAATACTCATACTTCGCAATGTTTTCTATAGCTTGTCATGATCCACACAATCGAAAGCCTTTGCATAGTCAATAAAGCACAGGTAAACATCTTTCTAATATTCTCTGCTTTAAGCCAAGATCCATCTGACATCAGCAATGATAATATCCCTTGTTCCACAGCCTCTTTTGAATCTGGCTTGAATCTCTGGAAGTTCTCTGTCAATGTATGCTTGCAGCCATTTCTTTATTACCTTTAGTAAAACTTTACTCGCATGGGATATCCAAGAGATTGTCTGATGATTTCTGCATTCTGTTGGATCACCTGTTTTGGAATGAGCACAAATGCAGATCTCTTCCAATCAGTCGGCCAGATAGTTGTTCTCCAAATTTTTTGGCAGAGATGAGCCAGTTCCTCCTGTGTCACCTCACTTTCTTGAAAGATTTCAATTTTTATTCCATCAATTCCTGGTGCCTTGTTCTTTACCGATTCCTTCAATGCACCTTGGACTTCCTCCTCAGGATCATTGGCTCTTGATCATATGCTACCTCTTGAATTGGTTGAACATTAACCATTTCCTGTTGGTATAGTGACTCTGTGTATTCTGTCCATCTTCTCTTGATGCTTTCTGCATCATTCAGTAATCTGCCCAGTGAATCCTTCAATAATGATAGTTGAAGCTTGAATTTTTTTCTTTCGGTTCCCTCAGCTTGAGAAATGCTGAGTGTGCTCTTCCTTTATGGTTTTATGACTTCAAGTCTTCTGCATATTTTGTTGTAATATTTGGCTTTATATTCTCGAGTTGATCTTTGAAATTTTCTTTTCAGCTCTTGATTTCGTCCATTTGCTTTAGAATCTCTACACCGGAGAGTAAGTTTCAGTTTCTCTTCTGGCAACCATTTAGACCTTTTCCTTCTTTCTTGTCTTCTTAATGACTTTTTGCTTTCTATCTGTATGATGTTCTTAATGTCCACAACTCTTCTGGTCTTTGGTCTTTATTTTTTAATGAATCAAATATGTTGTTCTGATGATCTGAAAATTCAGGTGGTGTATATTCAAGGTCGAATTTTGGCTCTCGTGGACTTGTTTTCATTTTCTTCAGCTTCCGTTTAAATTTGCATATGAGCAATTGATGTTCTGTTCCACAGTCTGCCCCTGGCCTTGTTTTGACTGATTATAATGGAGCTTTTCCATCATCTTTTTCTGCAGATGTAGTCAATTTGATTTCTGTGTATTCCATTTGGTGAGGTCCATGTGTATAGTCGTCTCTTATCCTGTCTAAAGAAGGTATTTGAAATGAACAAATCATTGATTTTGCAGAATTCTATCATGCATTCTCCAGCATCATTTCTATCACCAAGGCCATATTTTTCAACTAGTGATCTGTCCTCTCTGCTCCCAACCTTTGCATTCCAGTCACCAGTAATGAGCAATACATCTTGATTGCATGTTTGATCGATTTCAGATTGAAG
>NW_006408542.1:12778180-12778758 GCF_000296735.1 Chrysochloris asiatica
ACAAGGCCTATTTCACTGGGCAAGTTGTAGAACCCCTTTGAGGTACTCCAATCAGTTATAGGCTGAAGGTGGGCTTACAAGTTTTCTCTAATCATGCTTACCAACATTCCTTTCTATACCACACAAGTGTCTCCCCACATCCCAGTACTGGCTAGGATTTTGTTGAGAATTTTTGCATCTATGTTCACGAAGGATATTGGTGTATAATTTACTTTCTTTGTGATGGCCTTCCCTGGTTTTGGTATGAGGGTTATGCTTGCTTCATAAAATGTATTAGGAAGTTTTCTATCCTCCTCTGTATTCTGGAATAATTTGAGTAGAATTGGTGACATCTCTTCCCTTAATGTTTGGTAGAACTCACCAGTGAAGTCATCTGGGCCTGGACTTCTTTTGATTAGGAGTTTTTTGATGACCTGATCAATTTCTTCTTTTGTTATGTGTCTGTTCAGGTTTTCTGTTTCTTTCTGTGTGAGTTTAGGTTGTTGTTGTTGTTAGGTGCCATCCTGTTGGTACCGACATGTAGCGACCTTGTGCACAGCAGAAGGAAACACTGCCCAATCCTGGGCCAACCTCACTAC
>NW_006408542.1:12780993-12825160 GCF_000296735.1 Chrysochloris asiatica
AGTCACCAGTAATGAGCAATACATCTTGATTGCATGTTTGATCGATTTCAGATTGAAGAAGTTGGTAGAATTCTTCCATTCTTTCCTCACTGGCTTTAGTGGTTGGTGTGTAAATTTGAATAATAGTAGTATTAACTGGGCTTCCCTGTAGGCGTATGGATATTATCTTATCACATACAGCATTGTACCTCATGACTGATCTTGATAGGTTCTTTTAGACAATGAATACAACACCATACCTCTTTAATTTGTCATTTCTGGCATTGTAAACCATGTGGTCATCAGATTCAAAATGGACAATACCAGTCCATTTCAACTCACTAATCCCTAAGATATCAATGTTTATGCATTCCATTTCATTTTTGACATCGTCTAGTTTTCCCTGATTCATACTTCTTACATTCCATGTTCCAATTTTCAGTGGATGATTACAGCTGTTTCTCTTCTTTTTGAGTTGTGTCCCATCACCACATGAAGGTCCTGCGGGCTTTTCTGCCACTGGCTTTACTCCATTCCTGTCATCACAGTCAACTCTACTTTGAGGAGGCAGCTCTTCCCCGGTTGCATTTTAAGAGCCTTCCAACCTGAGAGGCTTGTTTTCTGGCACTATATCTGACAGTGTTTCTGTGCTATTCATAAGGTTTTCAGTGACTAAATATTCGGAGTTGGTTTGTCACTCATTCTTCCTAGTCTGTCTTTGTCTGGAAGCTCATCTGAAACCTGTCCACCATGGGGTACCCTGCTGGTATTTAAAATATCGGTGTCCTAACTTTCAGAATCACAGCAACTGACAAGCTACCGCAGTACGACAAACTGACAGAGGAGTGGTGGTTTGGGTAGGTCGTGTTTTTCTAAAAATTTATCCAACTCTTCTAAGTTTTCAAATTTGTTGGAGTACAACTTTTCATAGTATTGTGTTGTTATACTTTAGATTTCCTTTGTGACATCACCCATGTGATTTTTAATGCGTGTTTTTTGTGTCTTCTTTCTCTTTTGTTAGGTTTGCAGTGATCTGTCAATTTCGTTAATGCTTTCAAAGAACCTGTTTCTTGTCCTTTTGATTCTTTATATAGTTTTTGTTTTCTAACTCATTTATTTCTGCTCTAATCTTTATTATTTCTTTTCTTTTGGTGGCTGTAGGTTCCCTATGTTGGTCTTTTTCTAATTGTTGTAGATGCTGTGTTAATGTGTTAATTTTGGTTCTTTCTTGTTTTTGTATGTGTGCATTTATTGCAATAAATTGTCCTCCAGCATCCTTTTCACCGTGTCCCAAAGATTTTGGTATGTTGTATTTTCATTCTCGTTTGTTTCTAGGAACTTTGTGAGTTCCCGTTTTATTTCTTCTACTACCCAGTCGCTTTTCAGCAGTGTGTTACTCAGTTTCCATGTATTTGGCTTTATTTCCTTGATCTCCCTATTGTTGATTTCTAATTTGATAACATTTATCTGAGAAGATGCTTTGTAGTGTTTTGATATTTGTAAATTTATAGAGATTTGTGTCATGGCCAAATACATGGTCTATTCTTGAGAATGTTCCATATGCACTGAGAAAGAATGTGTAATGTGCTGTTATTGGGTTGAATGCGCTGTATGCATCTATGAGGCCCAGTTGGCTGATTGTGTTGTTTAGTTTTTCAGTGTTTTTGTCAAGTTTTCTTCTGGTTCTATCCATATTTTGAAAGCGATATATTAAAATCACCCACTATTTTTGTAAATTCGTGTATTTCTTTCTTCAAATCTATCAGAGTTTGCTTTATATATTTTGGAGCTCTTTCATGGGAAGCATAGGTATTTATTATGATTATGTCATCTTGGCCAGTTGTCCCTTTAATCATGAGATAATGTCCATCTTTATTATGCTGGGTTTTGCCTTAAAGTGTACTTTTTTTTTTTTTTTGACTGATTGGATTAAAGTGTACTTTATCAGATTAGTATTGTCACTCCTGTTCATTTTTTATCGCAATTAGCTTGGTGTAAATTTTTTTCTATTCTTTAACTTTTAATATGTTTTTGTCTCTGTGTGTAAGCTTTGTCTCTTACAGGCAACATATTGAAGGATCTTGTTTTCTTATCCATTCTGCTGCCCTCAGTCTCTTAACTGGTGCATTTAATCCATTTACCTTCAGTGTAATTATCGGTAGATATGGATTAATTGCTGCCATTATGTTTGTTTGTTTTGTGGTGTTGCTTCTTTCTTTATTCAATGTGTCTTCCTGTGCTAAGCTCATGCTTTTTGTCTTCTTTCTTGTGAGTTTCCTCATAGTTTTAATGTTTCCGTGTACTTGGATTTTCATTTTCTTGGTATGTTGTGAAGTGTTAATTTTCTTTGAGGTTACCTTGTATTCCATTATCTTTCCCCTCCATTTAGTGCACTCTATTTTATCCTGTAATCTACCTGACCTTCTCACCATGTGGATCGCTGTTCCTATGTGTTTACCTTCTTTCACATTGTAATTGTTTTGATCATACTTCTGGGAGGTGCTGCCACTTATGTCAATATCTGGTTGTTGTGTGTTTTTGTTGGTGATCAGTCCACAGAACTCCCTTCAGGATGTTTTGTAGCACAGGATTGGCTTTGACAAAATCCGTTAGCTTCCGTTTATCTTGGAATGCTTTGATGACACTGTTGTATTTGATTGATAGATTTGCAGGGTAAAGGATTTTTGATTGATAGTTTTTTCTTTCAGCGTTTTATGTATGTATCCCCATTGCCTTCTTGCTTGCATGGTTTCTGCTGAGAGATCTGAGCTTAATCTGATTTGCATGCCTTTGTATGAAACGCTTCTCTTTTTCCTCGCTGTTTTCAGGATTCTCTCCTTATCTTTGATTTTTGGAGAGTTTGATTATTATATGTCTCAATGATTTTCTTCTGGGGTCTATCTTTCCTTGGGTTTGTTGAGCTTCTTGAATGTTTATCTTTTCAGTTTGTAGGTTGTTAGAAAAATTTTCTTCCAGCAGGTCTTCAACTATTTCCTCTGTGGACTTGTGTGATTCTTTTTGTTCTGGAATGCCGATAATTCTTGTTATTGGTCTTCATGTTTTTCAACATGAATCTTAGACCTTCTTCGGAATTTTTTATCCTTTTTCTCTGCTTGTTCTTCTATCTTTGTGGTATTGCAATGTTTGTATTCCAGCTCACTAGTTCTGCCTTCCATCTCTTCTATTCGACTTCTTTGCCCTTTCGGTGTATTGGCTATTTTTGTTATTTTATTATTGATCATTTGGACCTCTTTTTATAAGTTTTGAATTGGTTCCAATGCTGTAATTATCTTATTTGATTGTTCCTGTAGCACTTTCCTGACTTGCCCCTTATTTTTCTCACACTCCTCTTTAAAATGTTTTGAGACATTTTTAAATCATTTTTCTGAATTCCTTCTCGGGCATTTCCAACACCTGCCCTCCTTCCAGAATATAGTCCCGGTCTGCCTCTAGGTCACTTTTCTTAGACATTTTATCATGTTTCTGGACATGTGCTGATATATGTCATTTGCTTTTGGACATGTTTAGCGTTTACCTTTGGCCTTAATACTTAATTGAGTGAGTACTTGGGTATTTTTTATGCTTTCTGAATGCTTCCACGTAAATGTGATCAGGATGTGGACTTCCCTTTTCACTCTTCTTATTGCTTAACTCAGAGAAATTTTCACAGGTGTTATGTGCCTCCCTCGTATATGGTAGTTGGTATTGGTTCTTGCCTGTATTTTGGTGTTTTATAGAGTGTGTTTGTAGCTGGACTGTATGGCAACAGTTGTTGTTGCTTCTTCGGTAATATAGGGAGAGAAAGAGGCCCCCAAAGGTAAAAGGAGTAACATAAAACAGCAAAGCAGCAACCGCAAAAAAATAAGAAACAAAAATCACGAAAAAACAACAACAACAAATAAAACCAGATTGGATACTGTAGTCTATAATCACAGTAAAGGGAGAGAAGAAAAGAAAAGAAATCTGTAGTCCAATATGAGTATGATTTTAATGTCCTCTTTCAGCTTCTTGCCTTCAAGGCTGCCTGATAAATTTCAAGATGCCACTGTTGGTTGCTGAGCTGTACCTCAAATTTTAATTTTCGTCCTATTTTGTTTTTCAACTCTCTTTCCCGCTCCACACCGCTAGTTCTTACCTTTACCGTATTAAAAAGCAATTCAGCACCGGCTCTTGGGCTGCCTATTACTTTAAATTGTGAGCATCTGTGCGCATGTGTGGCAGAAAAACCCACTAGTGTTGGTGGTGGGGGTGTCATCTTGCTTAAGTACCCCCTCTAGTCACCAGAAAGGAGGTGCGCATACAGTGAGGGACCAATGAACAGATACAAAAAAGATCAGAACAAAGCTGCTAACTTTTTAAATACTGCCATCTATGTGGTTCAGGGTTTTGGAGTTATGCTATGAACCCTCTTTTCCTGGTAGTCACCTCTACCTAGCCACCATCAAGCCCCACCTCCCATCATCCCTCCCATTTTTTATGTCCTGGTGTGACTGTGGGACAAACACTGGACTGCTAAGCACAAGGTCAGTGGTTCAAACTCAACAGTTGCTCCTTGGAAGCCCTATACAGGGATGCTGTGAATTGGAATCACAGCCTTGGCCCTTAAGATACTATAGTGGTAAGATGTAAGGAAGCCTCCTAGGTGAAATGGAGATGATGAAAATCTTGGGAAGAAGTTGATTATGCTGTTTTAGAGTTCAGAAAATCAACAGGAAATATTAGGCAAAGTTACTTATATATTGTCTTCCTGGAGATGAACTGCTCACAAGACGATGATTAGCGTCACGCTACATTTTTAGTACATAACACAAAACAGTTGAACTCACGCAGTGGCAGCAGGAAATACAATCCACAGATAAAATACGCATTTCAAAGCTGTGTTGTTCAGGTGTAGGTTGTATAAGCAGTTGTCTGTCTCTATTTTGTATTACTTTGTTTTCTGTCTTTCTGTTTTACCAGCCTGTGTCTTTTGCCCAGAGTCATGGTGTGGCACTGCCTGTTAATGCGCTGAACTGCATGGGTGGAGTGAACCAATAGTTCATCTGTTAAGGCTCACTAGCCACTCCTCAGAAGCTCTGTACAGGGCTGTTATGAGTTGGAACTGACTTGGCGGCACTTACCAACAGCAGCAAATCATTTGCTCACTTAATTTTCATTTCATTCATTCAAATGGAAGAAACAACATGGGTCTTACATGGAAAATACAGGTGTCTTGCTCTCATTTAGCTTTCATTCACACATTTGCTATATTGGATTGTTGTTGTGAAGAGCCACAGAGTTGATTCCAACATTTAGCAACCCACTCTGGTGTCCTGGTGTGGTGTTGTGAGCTGATGTATCAGATTGCAAAGCCGTTTGAACTGATGGTTCAAGCTCACTAGCTGCTCCTTAGAAACCCTATACAGGGTCGCTATGGGTTGGAATCAACTCAACAGCACTTAACAACAACAGCAATAATAGAGTTTTTGAGACTGTAAATCTTTGCTGGAGCAAAAAGCGTCAACCTTCTCCTACAGAGTGACTGGTGTGCTGTAACATCAAGTTTATGACAGATTCCTAGTTCAGCACTTATCCTATAGAGCCACCACCCTCCCATTAAATAAAATAAGTTTCATTAAAATTTTCTTGGATTCAGTAGATAATTTTCACTGAAAATTACTGAAATAGATAGGGTACTGTATAGATAATTATTTTTATAACTTTGATCTTACAGTTTCTTCTGTTACTATTTTTAGTCACTATTTCATAGACCTTCTTTGTCTTGTGGTTAACAACTTCTCTTTGTTTGTATTTAACAGCTTCTTTTCTGAGCCAAGAGATAAAGTTGTACTGCTCAGTCTAAAGTCATATAAACTGTTTTCATAAGTAATTGACAAATGATGTGAGTTTTAGTTACTGGCATACGCTGTTTAAAAAGAAATTTTATAAGCCCACTGAGTAGCCTTCTGCAGCAATATATGTTACTGTCTTTTTGTATGGAAACAGTAAATTATTCAGACAGGGATAAATGATTAGCATAATGTAAATCCATTATAAGTTTTATCGAAAGACTTTTAAGTAAAGCCTGTATTGTTTATCTATAAAAGCCTAAGTTTGTACTGTATAGCATTTTATTTTTCCACTTTATTTCTGTTCCATGATAACTTAGAATGTGTTAGGGAAATATTTTTCCATTTCTTGTAACAATTTTTATTATTGAATTTTAGTTAACATTTAAAGTTCATTTATCTGCTGAATCTTGTCCTCTCTCAGTACTTATTTGGTTTTTCTTCATGTATGTATGTTGTTATGTGCCATCGAGTTGGTTCTGATCCATAGTAGCCCTGTAATATGTTTCTAAGGAGTGACTGGTGAGCTTGAACCACTGACTTTGCTGTTCAAAGCGACTTTTGCATTCCAGCTCATTAACCTATAATGCCATATGAGAACTCCCATCTTCATGTGCAGTATCACCAAATTGTCTTCCTATATGTAATTTCTACCTTTCATAGTATTCTTATTTTAAAAGAGAAGTTTCAAAGAAAGTTTCAAGCAATTATATAGTGTTCCTTTTATGTGCTTTTTGGTTCTGTTATTTAAAAATTATATTTCAATTTGTCATTGCTATTAATGTCTTCCAGATAGTACATGCTTAAAAAAATTAATACTTAAGTGCTAGTCGTCTGTAACTCTGCACATCCCACTTTAAGTGTTGTCGCTGTTGTGTGTATCTCTGTTATTATTGGGGGTGAGTTATTTTGTTGTTAAAGTGCTATCGAGCTGAGTCTGCCCATAAAGACCCTATGTAGAGTTTACGAGGAGTGACTCTTAAGCTCGAACCACCGACCTTGCAGCTCAAACCGACTTTGCAGTCCAGTGCATTAACCCACAGTGCCAAAAGTAGTATCTTTCATTAAGTTTATTGTAGAAACTCAAAGACAGTAATTTCAGGTTGCACCAATATTTCTTTAAACCCACAGTGCCACCACAGCTCCTAACCTACATTGCCTTAACCCAAAAAGGTTGCAGTATCGGAAAAAGGTGCTGTTATGTGCTCTGGAGTTGGTTCTGATGTTTAGCAGCTGGTGGATTTGAACTGCCAGCTTTGTGGTTCCCAGTCTGGTTCTTATCCTACAGAGCCACACCAGGAGGGTTAGGTGGTGATGGTGGCTATATGCCATGCAGTCTGTCCCATATAGGGTTTCTGAGGCTGTAAATCTTCATGGGAGCAGAAAGCCTCATCTTTCTCCTGTGGTACAGCTGGTAGTTTCTAACTTCTGACCTTGAGGTTAGCAACCTGGCTTGTAACTACTGTGCTGTCAGAGCTCCTTAGGAGGATTAGAGGGGAGATTAAAAGGGTGTATTATTTAGAATATACAGAGAGTTTACAGAATCCTAGAACAAAAAGACAACGAATCTTCTAGAAAGAGCTGGTTCATGGAAATAGAAATTTCTCAAGCATATGTCTGTCTCTTTCTTATTTTGTATTACTTTATTTATTTATTTATTTTCTTTCTGTATTATCTTATTCTTCTGTCTTAAGGGAAATGAGCCAGACTAACTGGATGCCACTGAATCACATATTCCCAAAGGAAAGACTCTAATTAATCTAGTTTGGCTCAAGTGTCCACCCATGAGCCAATGAATCAGTTATGGTTTGGCAGGGCTATGTGTATCCAGTCATGGGATCAGTTCTCACAGAAGGAACGGATACTGTATCAGCTGAATACACACTATCCTATGTAAATGTGTCAATCAGAAAATGAAGAATAATCAAATCATGATAATGTAATAATCTAAAAAATATTTTGGCAAGAAAGTGAATAGATTTGGTTGTTAGTGGTACTTTTGTATAACAAAAAGTTTTTAAAACTCATACAGAAACAAAAAAATAGCTGTTTCAGCAAAAGCATAATTTGGAAAGGTATCCACTCTAGTTTTTATTTTATTATTATTATTCCATATTTGATCCTAACCTCAAAATCGTTTTTCCCGTAGCAAAAAAGTTATGCTTTATTTTGAAGGCACTTTAGCACGAATAAATTTATTACTCAGGAAACTTGTTTGCAGCCATCCAGTGATGACAGAGACAGGTTTAACCACATCTGGTTTGGAATAGGAATGGGAGTAACAATATTTTTTTACTTACCCCCTGTATTAAGTGTACAACATAATAAGCTTCTCTCATACCTTTCAGAACTTATCTCCCTTTTTTGTTGTTGCCTGCTCTGAGAATTTCCATCTTCTTGTTTAGCAGATGGTGGGAAGAGTAGTATGAGTCTCGATGGTCTCGTGTGTCTGTACTGTGTAAGCAGCCTGGTTTTATAACTGCCGCTGTAGAAAGATTTTGGAGTCAGCACATCTTTTTAACTTTTCTCTTGCAAAGCGCTAGAATTGGTAGGTGTACTGGACTGGTGTGGATCTAATTTTATTTGCTTTACATTTGGACTTCTCAAGATTTAATAGGACAGCAAGGTTTTATAGTTAAAAGCATGTGAAAACTACTCTAGTGCAGAGGGTGGGAGGTTTTAGTTTTGTTACTTTCAACACAGTGTGTTTCTTTACTTCAGCTTTTCTTGTACTAGGAATATTTTGAAAATGTACTAGAAAGGATCTTGCTTACTTAGAAACTCCTTGTCTTAAAACGGTACTTTTCAGTTACCTCTACTTTGATATTACAGAAATGAGTAAAAGATTGTTGTTGTTATTGTTGCTAAGTGTCATCAAGTTGGTTCCGACCCATAGCCACCCGTTATAGGGTTTCCCAGGAGTGACTGGTGAATTTGAACCACCGACCTTGCAATGTAGCCGGTCCAGCGCATTAACCCACAGTGTCACGTATGCCTTAAATGCAGTGCTGACTTTGATCCGGAATCATCTGAGCTGTGTTTCAGACTTGACTCCACCGGTTCTTAGTTATATGACTTCAGGAATTACTTAACCTCTCTGTGCCTCCTAAATTTCCTCACCTTTTAAGCGGGCCTCCTCATTAAAGTTGCTATGAGATGTATATCTGATAATGTATGCAAATTACTTAAACAGTGTCCCGTACATAGAAAAATATGTGATTCTGACTCAAGACATGATTCTAACTTATGTTATTGTTAAGTGCTGTTAAGTCATTTCTGACTCATGGTGACCCCAGATAGGGTTTCTGAGGTTGTAAATCTTTATGAGAGCAAAAAGCCTCATCTTTCTTCAGTGAAGCAAATAGTGTATTTGAACCGCCGATTTGTGGCAGCCCAACACCTAAATCACACCCCCATCAGGGATCCTCAAATAGAAGTACTCGGTGAATATTAGGTATTATTACTATATATTACTCTCAGTAACTGGATGAATCCTGGCTTGTAAAGGCTCCCCAGTTTATTTTAATATCCAGCCAGGATTGCAAACTTCTGATTTAGATGATGGTAGTCCAGAGCCCTGGTGTGGCGCTGTGGGTTAATGCATCAGACTGCAAAGCCGTTTGAACTGCAAGGTCGGCAGTTCAAGCTCACCAGCTGCTCCTCGGAAACACTATATAGGGTCGCTATGGGTCGGAATTGACTCAACGGCACTTAACAACAACAATCTGTAGTCACAGTAATTTAAATACCCAAAATATATAAAGAACTCCTGTAAATCGATAACAAGAAGACCATCGACTGTGCAAAGGCTTTCGACTGTGTAGATTATGGTAAAGTATGGATAACATTGGAGTCCTGCTGTGGCACTGTGGGTTAATGCTCCAGAATACAAAGCTGTTTGAACTGCAAGGTTGGCGGTTTAAGCTCACCAGCTGCTCCTCGGAAACCCTGTGCCAGGGTCGCTGTGGGTTGGAACCGACTCAACGGCACATAACAACAACAACAACAACCTGGATAACATTGCAAAGAATGGATATTCCAGAACACTTCATTGTGCTCATGAGGAACTTGCACATAGACAAAGAAACACTTATTAGAGCAGAACAAGGGGATATTGAATGGTTTAAAATCAGGAAAGGTGTTTCTGGGTTGTAGTCTCTCACCATATTTATTACTTAATCTGTATACTAAGTAAATAATCCCAGGAGCTGGATTATATGAAGAAGAAGGTGGCATCAGGATCAGAGAAGACTTGTTAGCAAGCTGAAATATGCAGATAGATGATACAATCTTGCTTGCTGTAAGTGAAAAGGACTTAAAATACTTACTGGTGAAGATCATAGATGACACACCCTTCAGTATGTATTGCACCTCAATGTAAAGAAAACAAAAATCTTCACAACTGGGTCTAGAAATAACATGGAAGCAGAAATCAAGAAGTTAGGCAACGTATTTCATTAGACAAATCTGCACGAGATCTCTTTGAAGGGTTAAATAGCAAAACTGTCCCTTTAAGGGCTGAGGTACGCCTGACTCACACCATGGTAGTTACAATCTCTTCTCATGCAAGTGAAAGTTTTGGACAATGAATGAGGAAACCCATAGAAGAATCGATGCATTTGAATATGGTGGAGAAGAATACTAAAGTATTCTAGAATGCTAGAAGGACAAACAGATCTGTCTGGAAGGAAATAACAACCACAGTGTTCCTTAGAAATGGATGGCACAGCTTCATCTCTCATATTTGGACATATTATCAGGAGGGATCATTCCATGGAGAAGGACATCATGCTTGGTAAAGGGCTGGTGAAAAAGTGGAAAACGGTCAGTGAGATGGATTGATACCGTGGCAGCAGAAATAGGCTCAACTGTAACAACAGTTGGAAGGATGGTGCAGGACTGGGTGATATTTATTTTTGTTGTGCATAGTGTCTCTGTGAGTCGGAATTGACTCACCGGAGCCTAAGAGCAACAACAACACCCAAATAAAAAATGGGCAAGGAACTTGAATAGACCTTTTCCCCAAAAAGGGTATAAACATATGGGCAGTCAGAGCATTAAATAGCTTTTAATGCCTTAAGTCATTAACCAGTTCTTGTTGAGTCAACTCTATGTTGGTAATGCTCCTATAGGGTTTTCAGTGGCTGATTTTTCTGAAGTAATTTGCCAGGCCTTTCTTACAGGGATCTTCTGGGTGGACTCAAACTTACAACTTTTTGGTTAGTAGTAAAGTGTAATAACTTTTGGCACCACTGAGAGTCTCCGCTGTTGTTAAGTGCTGTGGAGTTGATTCTGACTCATAGCAACCCTGTATAGGGTCAAGGCTTTTAAAGTTTTGTAGGTGCAGAAAGCTTCATCTTTCTCCCACAGAGTAGCTAACGGGCTCAAACCGCAGACCTTGTGATTCACAGTCCACTGCTTATCGTATGGAACCAGCACACTCATTAGTGATAAGAAACATAAATCAAAAACCTTATATAAGGAGTTGTGTATTGTAAGATTCCAGTTACATGAACTATCCAAAAGAACTATCCAAAATCGACAAACCTATAGAAACATAAAACAGCTTAGTGGTTGCCACAGACCTGGGTAACAGGAAATAGTGACTGCTTAATGGGTATAGGGTTTCTGTCTGGAGTTAGTATAAGTATTGTAGGTATGGTGGAGATTACACAACATTGCGAATGTAATAAATGATATGAAATTGCGTATTTTAATTGATAAATATGAGTATTTCAACACAATTTTAAGAAAAAGACACCTGTTTGTACAAGGTGCAATAATGTCTTTGACTGACTGGAACTAGATTCGATAACTAATAGTATTAGTACAGTATTTGAACATTTTCATGGGAAATTTGAAAAAATAAACGTAGCAGGTATTCTCTTTCTACTCTTCTGCATCATTAGGTCTGAGATATGGTCTAAGAATCACTATATAAAGAAGCACGTAGGTGGTTATACAAGTGGCCCAATGTCTAATGTCACCATGTTTGGAATACTCTAGGGTGCCAAAGATTTTAGTTAACTCCTATATATGTTGTTGTTAATTGCCATCAAAGTGGTTTCAACCCATAGCAACACTGTATAGGGTTTCTGAGGAGTGACTGGTGAACTTGAACTGCCGACCTCGCAGTTCAAATGGCTTTGCAGTCTGATGCATTAACCCTAAGCACCACATAATCGTTGGACTTGTGTGAATAATAGCAAAGTAACATGAGTTGACCAAATCTAAAAGTTAGATTTTGCTTGTGTGTACATGTGAGGAAGCTGGGCACAAAAGTTTTAAAGTATTCACTATTCCCAAATCTTAAACTGAAAATGAACCTTAATAGATAATGGCTGTCTGCTGACTGAGTTTTACTGGCACACCAGCATACTCACTAAACTGTTAATCTAACTCTTACACTATGTAACTCAAGAAATCAGAGATTACTAAATATAGCTATATTTTTATATAGGAAAAAACTCTAGGATCTAAAATGAATGGTTTCAGGGATATACACTTCATAGCTTCAGTAGTACCTGAGTTATTTTTGAAGATCCATGATGTATGACTTCTCTAAAGTTCTATGTTTTAGTACGATTAAATCTTGAAACAATAATATTGTATGCTGCATGCTAGTGTGACTTACTTTCAACACTTTAGTCTTTGAGGAACATTTTGAAGTTTGATACAATATCTTTTTTTCTTAACCTCTTTAGGCCAGCCAAACCTTCGAGAAGCTATTTCTATGTCCTGTATAACCAATGGCAGTGGTGGAAACCGAAAATCTAGTCATACCAGCTCTGTCTCAATTGCAAGAAAAGAAACTTTTTCATCTGCTGCTAAAAGGTACCTATTTGTCAGGGATAAAAAAGATATCATTGCAAAATTGTATAAGTTGAGTAAATCAGTCTGCTTTTGAAAAGAATATGAAATAGAGCTGAATGGAATCCAAGTGAGTCTGCCCTTTGAATTTTTAAACTCTAAATGTAGAGATAACCAAACTGTACTCTTTATGTTTGTATTCATTGTATTCTATCGACTGTGTGGGGGAGGTTTTGATTCTAAGTAAAAGAAAGTGATTTCATTTCATTTTTTAAAATTATTTCTTAAAGAAATTATTTATGAGATAAAGATTGTTGTATTCAGTGAACTTATATAAGTGAATGTTTGCATTTCTAGTGATATATTTGACATAGTATATCAACTCTTCTATGGAGTCCTGGTGTGGCGCTGTGGGTTAATGCGCTAGACTGCAAAGTCGATTTGAACAGCAAGGTTCAAGCTCACCAGCTTCTCTTTGGAAACCCCTATACAGGATTGCTATGGGTCAGAACCGACTCCGAGACACTTAGCAACAACATGATTCATTTAGGAGTCCTAGTGTGCTACTGTAGGATAAGCATTTGTTAAGGTCAGTTTGAACCGCAAGGTCGGCAGTTCAAACTCACCAGCCACTCCTTGGAAACTCTGTCTAGGGTTGCTGTGTGTCAGAACCAACTCGATGGCATTCAACAGCAACAGTGACCCAGTTATTTTCTCTTTTTACTTTTATGTTGGTATCATCTGTTTCTTTTAATGGAAGGCATACTGCATCCAGAAGCACTTCTGAAATGTTCCTGTGAAATAGAGATTTTGATTCATGTTATGTGAGACATATCTGTCTCTCTAGGCTCCACATCACCTTCTAGCTCCCTGGGCAGGGAGTGCCTGAAAATGTAGTAATCATTTGTACATAAAATCTTAACGAGAAAGGCAACTTCCAGCTAACTCACAGGAACCTGGTAACCAACTTACAAGACATATCTCCCAATAAAAAAGCCAACAGGGATGGAAGTTTAACAAAACCACACTTCCAGGATGCATTAACCCTGCTGTAAAAACAGTAATTTGCAGCAAATGCCCATTTTATTCTGTTTGACAGGGTTATATAGGTCTGCTCCTATGGCTGCATGCACTGTCAGTGGGAAAGCAGCTGCCCAGTAAGCATCACAGATGGAAAATTTAGGTGGGCACTATGTGTTTTGCTGGTCATGAAAGGGTTAAGAGAGAATTTAGAATTGTCTAATTTGTTGCTGTTAAAGTGTCATCGACTGGGTTCTAACTCATAATGATCCTGTTAAAGTGCCATCAAGTGGGTTCTAACTTATAATGATGCTGTTAGGATTTCGTAGGAGTCCTGGTGTGGTGCTGGAGGATGAGCACTAGACTGCTAACCACAAGGTTAGCGGTTCAAACCCACCAGCCACTCCTTGGAAATGCTATACAGGGTTGCTATGAGTCAGAACCAACTCAGCAGCACTAATGAACAACATAGGGTTTCCTAGAAGTAGCTGATGGGTTTGAACCGCTGACCTTATAGTTAGCTTTGTTGTTGCTGTTAAGTACCCTTGGGTCAGTTCCAACTCATAGCAACCCTGTATAGGATTTCCAAGGAGTTTGTGCTGGGTTTGAACTGCTGACCTTGTGGTCCAAACTGACCTTGAGGTGCAGTAGTTGTATCCTACAGTACTACACCAGGACTATCTGCATTAATGGGAGAGTAAATGCTATACTTCCTTCCTTATTCTTTAGCCATTACTTATGAAATCAGTGGTACTGTGTTTTGAATGTGTTTGTATTTGGGTATGCTGTGCAGGGAGGCAGTGGACGTATTGTAAAACAAATTTCAGTAGATTATAGATTTGAATTCTATAGGTTTGCTTGAACTAATTAATTTGGTCTGTTTGATTAAGATTATTTACAGGCTTTTCCCCGTTTTGTACAGTTCCTAGCAGATCATCTCATACAGAGCTTTCAGAGGTGATAAGATACCAACAATTGCTTAACAATTGCTCTCTTCAATTAATGAGGGTAAATCTTAATAGAATAATAGTTAACAATTTACTGATGGGAAAATAGTTAACTAAATAAACTAATGTCAGTGACTGAATTATATTCTTCAGTGTGAATTTAAATACTTAAGCAAACAAACAGTTGACTACAGGAACACTGGGGAAAGAAATTCAGGTATTTAAAAAATCTATTCTAGAATTCAGTTTTTGAAGTTATTGTCATCATTTTAAATGAACTTTTATGTTCTATCCAGTAATGGCCCAGATTGCACCTATTACATAAATAGTTGTTCAGTGATCTGTATTATGCACAGTCTAAAACTAGCAAATATCTAAGACCAACTGAGTGTGTTATTTTATGACATAGGAATTTTGTTTTCTGCTTTTAAACAGCCCAACATGAAATCTCTTCTGGTTCTACTGGGCCTATATAAAATTGTTGTTGTTTGTTATTAAATGCCATCAAGTCCATTCCAACTCATAGTGACCTAGTACAGGGTTTCCAAGGAGTGACTGACTGGTAGGTTTGAGCCTCTGACCTTGTGGTTTGAAGTCTAGTGCGGATCCTATCGTGCCACACCAGGAGTCCATAAAACTAGTGGCCTTTAGTTTGGAATAGTTGAAATGTCAGTAAGAATAAAAGTAACTTCTCAGTATTTTTATTTCAAGTAAATACAATGTTTTGAAGACAGAATCATATTTCTTAGCATATTTTTAAGTAAGATTAAACATGAAATAACCAAGGACTAGTCTGGAGTCCTAAAGTGTCAGAACCAGATCAGAGTAAGACATGTCACACTCAAGATTGTATTACAACATTTTTAGCTATTATAATGAAATAGTTAAAATATACGAGGGTGAGAAAAAAATTATCCGTATTCTGGCTGTAGAATTTATTTTTAAAAACTTCTAGAAAAGACAAAGACATCATTTTTCACCATAATCTCCTTGCTTTTTAATACATCGTGTCCATCTCTCAGCAAGCTTTCGTGTTCCTGTAAAAAAAATTTTAGGCTGAGCTGGGAACCACAAGTGCACCGTTGTCTTCACTTCTTTGTGAGAGGTGTATCTTGGTCCTCAAAGTGCTGCTTTCAGGGGACCAAACTGGTGAAACTGCTATATGGAACAAGATCTGAACTATAGGGGGAGGATGCTTTAACATCTCTAACAAAGTTTTTGCAGAATGTCAGCAGTGTAGGTAGAGGTGTGTGGACGTACATTGTCATGCAAGATCACAGCACCTTTTGGATACCAGTCCTCTGAGATTCATCCAAAGTTTAGACTTCAGCTCTTCAGTGAGCATCTCACTGTAATGAGCACTGGTGATTGTTGAACCTCTTTCCTGTGAGTGTTCCAGTACTGGCCCTTGAGAATCCCAGAAAACTGTCAGCATCAATTTTGCAGCTTATGGTTGGCTTTTGAACTTTTTCTTGGTCGATGGTTGAAGATGTAACATACTCTCCCATATCTCATCACTAGTAAGATGCTTTTACCTTCCGTTGAGTATCGTTCTGAATTTTGTTTGCAGATGCCCAATCATTTCTTTCTGTTCATGCTCTTCCATGAGTTGTTTTGGTACCCATTTCTCACAAACTTTTTAAAACCCAAGTCTGAGTGGATTATTTCATAGACAGAGTCATGGCTGATTTGTACATAATTTGCCACATTGTGCACTATCACTCGTCTGTTCAACAGAATCATTTCACATGCATGCTCAATGTCATCAGCTGTGGAAGTGGAAACTGGAGTGTGGATGATTTATGACTCACACTTGCACATACCTTGTATGTTTGTTTAAAATGTTTTTGAACACACTTCCTTATACATTATACATTTTATAGTCAAATTATGAAATGTTCTTTGAAGTAAGTATAAGAAATTGAGAGTTTCCTACCTTTTCAACACTGCAATGCAAGTCTTGAATTCCATCTGTTTTGGATTCTTGCCAAGAGTGTTTGTGTGGTAGCAGCACTCTTACCCATTGTTGTTGGGATTGGTAGTTCATATATCAAGTGTCAAAATGCAGAATTCTAGAAATTGATGCATAAATATCTTGTTTTAAATTTAAAATACATTCATGATTTTCTCTCAGCTTTTTTATGAAAAATCAAGCTTTCTGCCTCCTTTCTTTCTAGAGTTGAGTCTGATCAGATTCTTTGTTGAATATCTTACATAAGATATGTTCACACATCATTTAACAATTATTCTTTGTTTCCTTTTTAAAGCAGTTAGACTTTCAAAACTTGAAAACCAATATGAGTTAGAAATCTCTTCCTGTTTTGTTTTTTTTTCAACCTTTTAAAATTGTCTCATTCAACCCCAATTTAACAGCAGTTTTTTTTTTCAGCAACTAATTTTTGTGGAGTCTTTCATAAACCTTCACCTTTGTTTTCACAGCAGTTACAGTTCTCTTTTATGTATATGTTTTCCATTTCCTTTTTACTTAATTAACTCATAAAATAAGTACCACTGGCTTGAGCATATATGGGAGCAAAGATAGATGACTCTGGGTAAGTTTAAAAGTCAATTGGCAGGAGCAGACATATATAGGAGAAATAGAATGTTTAGAGAATAACCCATTCAACATGAGCAGATAGTGGGACTTGGGCATTTGTCAATGTGTTTTACACAGGAAATGGAAAGTGTGACTAATCCTCTGATTTTGTAAATTTAGGTCAATTTAGAGAGGTTAGTCTCTCAAATCTGCTGAATGGCAAAATGTATTAGAGGCCATTTCAGTGTAAAGAAGGTAGTCTGTATAGGATATAGTGCTTAAGAATTCTTATATATATATTTTTTTTTTTATGTAAGATTTTAATAGCTTCCAGAATTTTTAAAGAGATCAGTTTTCATTATTGAATAAAAGCAGTATAAATTGTATGTATTAGCTATATAACTTAGGTTAATTATATAGTAATCATTTTTCCGTCATTTACTTTATATTTCTTTACTTGTTTAAATATGTGTTGTTCCGTGTTATACTTTATTTTACAGTGGTACAGAAAAAAAGAAAGAGAGACCACAAGGACAGAGAGAAAAAAAAGAGGAATCTCATTCTAATGATCAAAGTCCACAAATTCGAGCATCACCTTCTCCCCAGCCCTCTTCACAACCTCTACAAATACACAGACAAACTCAAGAAAGCAAGAATTCTGCTCTCACCAAAAGGTTTTAACTGTCCTTGAGTACAGAGCTAGAGAATGGTTGTAATGATGCCTAAATTCTTTGACTTGGGAAAAAGTTAGCTATCCATGAATTATGGAGAAAAATCTAGTGTTTGGTTTAGTTTTTTTTCCTAATTCTTCTTTGTTGTTATAATCTTTACCACATTTGGAAATTAGGGTTATATTCAAAATTTCTCAGTTAAAACCTTAAAAAATAAACTCAGTTATAAACATAATCTGAGGAAAAGCAGGCAAAAATAACCTGTTGTAAAACCACAGCAGAATATTTCCTAATAAAATGTTAGATTACTGTTTACATTTTTATCTTAAGTATGAGTAAATTTATAGCTGTGAATACAAAATTGCCACTTTGAATTGTCCTTACCATATTTTGGCATCATTACAACCTTTAACTTGTAAGGGCTCTTGTCAACAAGTGGTTCTTCATTTCAATTTTGGGTTTTGGGAGAATAAGTTCTTGCTTGAGTAGAAAAATTGTCTATTTCATCTGATCTTTTCTTTGCTAAAGGCTTGCGTGAGGGCTTCTCTCTGTGTCTATAATAATTAATATATTTAAATTATGAGAAGGGGAGAAGGGAAAAACATTCTATGTGTGTGGTTTTAAAATGGGGATTTAACCCTGCATGCTGAAAGTTCAGTGCTGTTAAGTTCTCTGGAGGAGCAAAACCAGTGAGACTGTCTCTATATATACATATTTATATGTGTGTATATAGTCTCTGTGTGTGTGTTTATACAAATATGTATTTGTTGTTAAGTGCCATTGAGTCGGTTCTTACCCATAGTGACCCTGTGTAGTGTTTCTGAGAAGCTTGAACCACCAACTTTGTAGTTCTAACTTAGTTTGCAGTCCAGTGCATTAACCCACAGCACCACACCAGGGGTCCATTTATATCCGTACAAAAAGAGAGAGGGATAAAGAAAGAGAGAAATTTACCGCATGGAATTGCCTCACACAACTGGAGAGCTAACAGCTTCCAGATTCGTAGGTCATGCAGCAAGCTGGAGACTATATTACTGGGTTTGCAGGCCAGAGACTTCCTGCAGGTGCATTTATGTCCCAAGAATGGAGATCAGTCAAGAAAAAAGTACAGGGTCAAGAGAGAGTGCTATTAAAATATCCATTTATAGTCTAGAAGCAGACCATACCCTTAAAAAAATTCCCCTTTCAACTGATTGGTTGATCACATCAGATTTCATCACGAACAATGAGTATATTACATTACAACAACCAGTCCAATATCTAGTCTAACTGCTGAGAATCATAATCTTAACTAAGTTAACCATCAGAAAAGCTGACAACTGCCTTGCAGTCAAATATGTAGAACAATTTTATGAAATTTGACTGTTTAAGAAATGCTTATTTAAGCTTTATGATCAGTTACAGATAAATTTTACCCTATTTTGGGAATTTTAGGAAATAAGCTATTCCAGAACTGATTAGAATTTTAGTAAAATCAGTGACAATCTTTTTTTTTCTTTAATTTGTAAAATATTTTTATTTGATCAGTTAATAATTTACCTCTGCTCTAATGGAAATTTGGAAAACAAAACAGCAAACGCTTAATTGATGCATGTTTAACATTTACAAAATGCTTTGTCTTATGTATCTCACACAGATACTTAATACTATCTAAATAGTATAATTCTTCTGCTTGGCTTCATGTGGAGTTTTTCTTGATGTCTTCCTCATTCCAAACTTTTTCTCTTTCAGCTTCTTGAAATGTGCTTGCCACTCTAAATTGCTCTTTGGATTTCACTGTTGCATGAAGTATTAAAGACTGTATGAGATGTAGGGCAGTTATCAATGTAGTCAAAAATACCATTTATTAGTTAAAATTTTTCAGTTATTGATGTAGGGAATCAATTTTGATAATAGCACAATCTTACATTAATCCCTGCTTAACTTCTGATATGGGTGAACTTCTGTCTAATGATACAGCAAGAGCTTTACTTTTAATCCCATAATTTATTAACTATAAATTATTAATACCCAGAGATTAAGTGATGAGATCTTTTAACAACAATAAAAAGCGTAGATATTTTTATCAGTTAACATTTGCCCTAGTGAATCTTAAAAATAATAGTGAAAATTGTAGTTACCTTGTAAATGCCTTCACTCATCCAGGCAGACCCTATAATTTTTTCTTCTTTTATATAAATTAGCTTTAAGGAAGTGTAAAGTGCTGCTTTTGTATTATATTTGAACTACCAATTACATGTGGTTGGTACTTTTAGACTTTTTCTTCTAGCGTGAAATGACAACTACCAGCTAAGTATCTCATGGGAAAATTCAGATGATAGTCATGATAGATTGTTAAGAGCAACTTCACCAAAATAAACACCAAAACACAAAAATCAGAACAGAACCAATAGAATAGGAAATTAAGAAAAGATGCCATTTATAACAGTAGCTTCTAAAAATTTAAATACCTAAAATAAATTTAACCAAGGAGGTGAAAGACTTGTGCACTGAAAAATATAAAACATTGCTGAAAGAACAAAATTTTAAAACCCACTGCCGTTGAGTTGATTCTGACTTATAGCAACCCTATAGGACAGAGTACACTTGCTCCCTAGCATTTCCAAGATTTTCATCTTTATGGATGCAGACTGCCTCCTCTTTCAGCCATGGAGCAGCTATTGGATTTGAACTACTAATCTTTCATTTAGCAGCCCAATGCTTAACCCATGGTGCCACTGGGACTCACACAAAAAAATGAAAGAAGACCTAAATAAGTGGAAAGATAATCCATGTTCATGATCTATGTCAAGATGACTTAAGGTGTCAGTACTACCCCAAATGATTCACAGATTCAATGCTAGTTGTGAAGTGCTTTCAAGTCTGCTCCTACTCATAGCAACCCAGTATAAGGTTTCTGAGGTTGTAAATCTTTTCATGGGGTGTAGAAAGCCTCATCTTTTCCCCACAGAGCAGCTGGTCTGTGATTCTTAGTTTATCCTAAGAGCCACGATGCTCCCAGATTCAATACCTTCCCTATCCTCAATATAGACTCAGTCTTCAGTAGACCCATATTAACCAAAGCCATATTGAAAAATAAGATTAACGCTGGAGAACTCATACTTCCTGATTCAATACTTACTGCAAAGCTACAGTAATCTTGGTATAGCACTGTAGGGTAAGCACTGGACAACAACAATAAACCAAAGCAGTGTGGTACTGGCATAAAAGATAGATATACAGACCATTGGAATAGAATTGAGGATTCAGAAATAAACACTCAATGGCCAACTGATTTTCAGCAAGGATGTGAAGACCATTGAGTTGGAGAAAGAATACTACCTTCAGTTAATTGTGATGAGATAACTAAATTTTCATATGCAAAAGAGTGAAGTTGGACTCCCTACCCCACAATTTAAAAAAATGTTTGCAAAATAAATAAAGGAACCTAGTGCGTTAATGCCACAAAATTCCATAGAAGAAAACATAGGGGTAAATATGCATGACTTTGGATTTTACCATATACTAGGAGCTACGTCACCAAAAGCACTAAAACAAGAAACAATATATAGCTTGTAATTCATCAATATTAAAACTTTTATGCATTGTAGGACATCATCATGAATGTGCAGAGACAACCTACCTAATGAGAGAAAATATTTGCAAACCATATACCTGATAAGGATTTACTATGCAGAATATATAAAGAGCTCCTACAACTCAACAATGAAAAAGAAAAACAACACAATTAAAAATGGGCAAAGGTCATTTGTTGTTAAGTGCCATTGAGTTGGTTCTGACTCATAGAGACCCTGTATAGGTGGATTTGAACCACCAGTCTTGCAGTTAGCAGTCCAGTACTTATGCTACAGCGGCAAACCAGGATTACAGTATTATACTACTTCACAGCCAGTTGGATGGCTCTTAGTTGTGCACACCTACAAAAAAACACACAAAAAACCCAAACCAGAAAATGATAAGAGTTAGTGAGAATATGTAAAAATTGGAACCCTCATGCATTGCTAGTGACAATGTAAAATGGTACCCACCACTGTGGAAAACATTTGTTGTTTTCTCAAAAAGTTAAGCCTACCATATTACCATGTTGTTGTTAATTGTAGTTGTGTAGGTTCAACTCATAGCTACACTGTATAGGGTCTCCAGGGAGTGAGTTGGGCAAATACTTGTAGAACTAAGGTCTACACCATTATTCACAAAAAGTAGCAACAAATGTCCCATCGACACATGAAAGGATAAGCCAAATATGATATATACCTGCAATAGAATATTTATGTCATTAAAATAGATTAAGTTCTAATACATGCTGCTAAAACATGTATCAATCTTGAAATTATGCTAAATTAAACACAAAAGTACGAATACATGATTTCACATCTTTGGACTACCTTGAATTTGGGTAGAACAGACAGAAAGTAGGTTACGAGTTCCCAGGATTGGAATAAAAGGAAATGGAGAGTTATTGCTTAATATTAGGGTACAGAGTTTCTATTTGGGTTGATGAAAAACTTTTGAAAATAGAAAGTACTAATGATTACACTACCCTTATGAATGTAATTAATGCCACTAAAGTGTACATTTTTAAATGCTGAAATTGCTAACTTTGTATTATACGTATTCATCCACAGTAATTAAAAATTAATATCAGAGTTATAAAAATTAAGATAAGTACTATACTTTCTTAGTTATATCTGAAAATTGGTAATTCTATGATTATGCTTACATATGCAATTATATGCCTGATTGAGATTTTTTTTAATCAATTAATTTGTTTTAAAAGTAATTCTAAGAAAATCTGTATCTTCCTCTTATCTACTATCCTACTCAAATAATAAATTTCAGTAATTCCAGGATATTTGAGTAGTATTTATAGGTTTTTCCTGTGCTTTTACTGCTTAGGTAATCTTTTGGAACAGTTAGTCTGTTTTAAAGCAGTAGATTCTTAGTTGAGACTAGTGAGACGCTTTAAAAAGTTCTGCTGCCTTGATTTAATCAGATATTATCTGGGGTGTAGCCTAAGCAGCAAAGCTTTGGAAATTTCTTCAGGTGATTATAATGGTCAGCCAAGCAAGATTCTAAAATAAATGTGTTTTTTGAATTCTCTTTTTAGGCATAAAGATGTCATCATAAACCAAGGTAAATTAAAAATCCTTTAAAAAATATCTTTTATACATCAGTTTAATTCATGCTAATAATTGTTAAGAATGTTGACTTACTTTCTGTGTTCTATATTAGTTCATAGTCATCAAGAAAATGTACATTACTAAATAATTACTTAAGAAAATGCCCAGTTTTTATTGTAAGTTGTGTCATTTTTGTCTCAACCAGCAAAAATGTCAACCCGTGAAAAAAACAGCCAAGGTAAGAATAAGCTACACAGTTGGTTGCCTTCTAAGTTAATTTCTTCCTGATCTCTTATCTGGCTTTTCATTATGTATACTACCTGACTTCCCTCTTAGTAAAAGGAAAATGTCATTTTGAACTAGTGAATTTAACTACATTAAAAAATAACCTACTTTATTTCTGTAAGATCTAAAGATTCAAGGTGAATAGTAAAAACACAGCATTACAAAGAGGTATAGAATACCAAAGGGTTTTTTTCCCCTTTTCAAAGAAGTTGTGCTTAGAAAAGCCATTTAAAAGATTGATAAATTTTAACTCAATTTCCTGTCTTGCCAACTTCATTGCAAATAATCACTCATTTCTTGAAGCTAAGACTGAAAATATATTGAGTCTAGCAAATCCATTTCCTCTTAAATTTTTGTTTGATATTAATGGTAATTTCTGGCTACTTGCTGTTGTTGGCTTGTTCTGACCAAAAAAGGAAAGCAGACTTTTTATAGATGTGTATTTAATTTAATGACAAAGTAGGTAAGTTTTATACTCAGTTTTACATTCTCCTTAGATTGCCTGCAAATTTAATTGAAGCATGCTATTCTAAATGAAAGCATGTCCTTTCTGTGCATGCTTTTCAACTGCTCATGTCTATGTGTCCTGTTATCATTATTTTCTGGGCTTTTTTATTAGCCAGCTACAATGTGGTTAAAATATTTAAGAAATTTAATCTTAATTTCTGTGGAGCTTTGCTTCCTTTGGTTCTAATAAGAAAATACTCATTTATAAATCATCTTTGGACTTTTTTTACATACAAATTCTAAATAAAATGGAAGCTTACTGGTATACTTTAGTTGTACCTTACTTTCTCTTACCATTGTTTATAAGTAAGTATCCAGTAAATAATGAGTCAAATACTTTAATGAAGAAAGGAAATTATATTTGCTAGGATAATTCATGCATTATACGTCAGAACTTTTTTTTTTTTTTTTTAATTGAAAATTGATGTATGGTGGGAAAGAGCAGTGGGTGAGGAAACACTGTTTAGTGTTTGGCTTTGACTCTTTTTGCATAACAGACTTTTGACCCAGCCCAAATGACTGTGTCTCTGAGTAGTTTTCTAATCTGAAAATAAAAGCTGCATAGCTTATTTCAGATGGCTGCTGAAGGATGAAATCTTAAATGTGAAGGTAACTTAAAAACAGAAAACACTGTGTTACTGTATCTATGGTAGTGGTGGCTGTGTTCCGTGGAGTCGGTTCCGACTCATTAGCGACCTGTACAGGGTCCAAGGCTGTAAATCTTTACGGGAGCAGAAAGCCTCATCTTATAACAAGGTATTATTATTAGATATTTTCTGAAGAGCCCAACTGTTATAAAATCCTTATTGGGCGAATGTTCTAAGAAGGCCTTTCCAGCCTCTTTCTCGTGTATTTATTTCTTTAGAAGGAAAAAAAGTGTTTAGAATTGGTATGTAAAATATGTCAGTGATTGGTGTTGGTGACAGTTTTAAAAACTATTGGTGTAGGTACGTGTTTTAAATGGAAGAGAATTGATACAGAAGCATTGTTTAACATTGTTTTGACCTATTTGGAAAGAAAGGTCGAATGACAAGCTGGAAAAGGATATAGAAAAAGAAGTTAAATTTTGTTACAAGAATTTTAACTCAAAAAGCTTATCTCAGATGTTGGAATGTGATAACATTAAATGTTAATTTCACTAACCTTAATTTTAACTATCTGAGTCTGCTAATTTGCCACTTCCATCAGATATCCTATCTGAAGAATAGACTTCAATCATAGAATATTTTTGCATGGAACTCTCTCGTGCTGCAGTCCTTCCTATATTCTGACCTGACTGAGATTATGCCAGGGTTTATAGCAAGAAATACATGGATTCTGGATGGTTTAGGCAATTTGTAAACAATTAAAATAATCTAAGACATTTGCTTAAGCAAAATCCCATATCTGCATATTTTCATTTATTTTTATGATGATCCCAGTTGTAAACAAAACAGCAAAAAAATCTTAAGGGAGTTTCAAAAGGAAGGAAATAGGTAGTTATATGTTAGAGTATTACTATAATTAGTGTAAGAGTTGATTAGCATGTGTGTAAACCTTGGTTGTGTCTATACTGTAAACTCCTAAAGGGCTGAGTTCAAGTGTTTTCTGTTTTCATTGTGTGCCCTTCTTCCTCTAAGCTAATTAAGTAGTCAGTAAAATTTACAGCCTATAGGATGAATAAAATCAATGTAATCTTTTTAGTACTAAGTCATATTTTTCATATCTGATTTCTTTTCCTAGCCAGCAAAATTTACTGCAAAGCATTTGGCAAGGACCTTTGTTTTTGTTAAGTGCTGTTGAGTGGGGTTCCGGCTCCTAGCCATCGATCCTATATAATGTTTCTGAAGCTTTAAATCTTTGAGGGAGCAGAAAGCTTCATCTTTCTCCAGCAAGCACCATAGCTAAGAATTTTTAAAATCTGTAATATAGAGTGTTAGACTATATCCTGTTGTTACTAAGTGCTGTCAAGTCATTTCCTACCTGTATAGGGTTTCCAAAGAGCGACTGTGGTTGGTTTGAACTGCTGACCTCGCAGTTAACAATCCAGTACATAGTATAGTGCCATACCAGGACTTCTTTTAAGTTCCCTTTATTGATTTAGATTTGAGGATCTGTACTTTATGATTTATTTTCACAGCTAAACCATCGAAAAGAAGTGAAATTTGTACATAATGGATAGTACCAATCAAGTTTCCTTTCAAAGTTAAATATTCTTCCAAATTACATTGTTCCATTACATTTTTTAAATCTTGGATTGTTATTATAAAATAACTGGATAATTAACGGGGACTTAAAATCCATTTGGGGGCAGGGGGATATTTTAAATAGAGACTTTTACCCTACTTTCTACCTTTCTCACTTTCTATAAAATTGTAATCACTATTTCTGGCATCTCAAATTAGACTAGCCACATGCTACGTGCTCAGTAGCTACAGGGTATCATTTTGAACATAGGTTTAGAGAGAGTGAAAATGGTGCCCAAATTCTAAATAACAGGCAGCATTTTGGAACATAATTTTGAAACCTCATTTAAGCTCCCTGAGCCTGGGATTTTCCTTTGGTAAAAGTAGAGGTTTAAATTTAAATTTTATTGTAGCTCCAGTGTAAAAAAAACTAATGGCGTTAAAGGTATTTTTATCAACAAGATCCTACAGAATTTCTTCTTCTGTCATTAAACTACCTACTGTGGCACTGGACTGAAGTAGGTTTGAACCACAAGGTCAGTGATTCTAATTCACCAACCACTCATTGCAAACCCTCTGCAGGGTTGTTATGAGTTGGAACTGACTTAGCGGCACTTAACAACAACAACATCACTGATCAAAAGTCCTAGTGTACCAGTATAGGATAAGCACTGGACTGCCAACCTCAAATTCTTCGGTTCAAACCCACCAGCTTGCATGTAAGCTAGAAAATGATGAAACTGGTATTTAAATCAGAGTCTGTGGCTTTATTACAAAGCTTCAGTTCTTGCCCCACTATATTATATATAGCGTCTTAATCTCAAGTATTGTGTATACACAGTACCTAGCTAGGAAATAAAATGTTAAGATAAATTACATTTCCATAGCAACAGCTTCATTACTGAGTACTGAGAGCTTTATTCTGTTCATCATGGGATGGATAGTTTCATAATTTCTTGTTTTTCTTTTTCTACTTTGATCAGTGATAAAGGTCCACCCTCTTCCCTGAACTTTCATGGTAGTTTAGAGTGAGGACATCCAGAAAGGAGCAGTGGGGTAAAACAAACAAATTGAAAATTCCTCTCATTATAAGTAAGATCAAGAAACCTTGGAGCTTCAAGAAAAAGTTTGTAGTAAGAATTTGATTTTACAGTGATTCTGGAAATCCTGGTATGGCTCTGTAGGATAAACTAGTGCTTTCCAGCCCTTAGTGATCAGTAGTATCCCACTTCTGCCATTTGCGTTTTTTTTTGCTGGGTCCTGTAGGCATTTAAACTTGTGAACCCTGTTTTAAAATGTAGATGGTAGAATGCTCAGAACTCTTAGTTTATCTCCTTACACTTGCTGGTCTTTGAATGGCCATTATAAAGTTTATGAAGAGAAATATTATAGTATATTAAGTCATGTATAATAATTAGATAGGAGTCCTGGTGTGGCGCTATAGGATAAGCACTGGATTGCTAACGACAAAGTCAGCAGTTCAAACCCACCAGCTGCTCCTTAGAAACCCTATACAGGGTCACTGTGAGTCAGAACTGACTTGATGACACTTAACAACAGCAATAAGCATTTGCTCTAGGCAGTTTAGATTCTTTCACAAATCCTTAAAGGAAAGGGAGTATTTGTTGAGGACCTCATATTGAGCCTTAAAGTGTGATGTCTTTTTAAATTGATAATAGTCTTGAGCAGTAAATAGTATAATTATATGTATTAAGAAAATGAGGCCAAAGTCACACAGCTAGTACGGGCTAACACTGTGATTCACACGAGGCCAATCTTTTTCCAAAGCTCTTTCCTTTCCAGTATATAAATGTATTGCCTCTATCTCAGGCTCTGGAATTATCCACAGTGCCTAGATTATATACTTGGTCTTTAACATATACACTGCCAGTTTATAGGCAGTGGAAGCATTTTCATTATAACATGTATTGCTGTTTTTGTATTATACTATAAAAGCAAACTCCCCAGCTATTCCTTGGAAACCCCATAGAGGGTCCCTATGAGTCGGAAATGACTTGACAGTACTTACACACACATGCGTGCACACACACACATTAAAACTGACAAGCAACAGTCCTTTAGCTTTTCAACTTAGTTGCTTGTGATTTGACAGTTTATAAGGAATCGTTGCAATATTCAGAGCTGTTTATTAGCAAAGAAGAGCATATTTTCCCTTTGATTTTCACTTTAACCTTTTTCTATATTCTGAACATCCATTCCCTTCTAAATGACAATAGAAGCATTTGTGCAACAATTCATTATATTTAAAAATATATAATAAGTAAACGTACGTGATAACAGATAACCTATAAGATACAGATAAGGAGTAATCACAGAAGAGAGTTAGTTGTATCTGATAATCATTTAGTTATCTTCAAAGTCCAGCTATGGTAAAAATCAACAGGAAGGAGAACCCACTCTAAGATTCAGGAGTAATAAAGACATATGTCATATGGTGTTCAAACCATAGTGTGGGAGGTGTTTGCCTGTTCTTAGATCAAACCCTAGGGCTGAGCACACAGTGAGTAATAATAATAAAAATAACTTGAACTTCTCACCCATAACAAGCACAACCAGTCTGACTCTGAAGAAATACTTACAGATATTCAGCAAGTCATTTATCTTTATCTTTCCTTCCTTTTCCATGGTTTGCATTATATAAACAGTTACGTAGCTACATACTCTTTCTCTTTAGGCAGCTTAGGTCATTATTAGAAATTCTGGGACTGTATTTCATCCTCTGGTTAATTACAGTAACCACATTTTCAGTTTGGTTCTTATGCTATTTTCGTTATCTTACCAGGCGAGGTGGCAAGTGCTAGATATTTTCTGTGCTTTGTAGTCCAGTCATTTTCTTTCTCCTTTAGGTTCTTTCATAACCATGAGGACAACATTTATTAGACCTATCTGTATCTTGGTCACTGGGGTGCAAGGGACAGTGAGGGTTGATTTTTGTTTTTGTTTTTGTTTTATTGAAAGAGGCAAGGAGAGGCAGTCCTTAGCTAAGTGAAGTGCTGTTTCCTTTTGTAAAAGATGTAGAAGAAATATTGATTTGATTCTAGACGTGTCTGTGAGCATTTTCCGTTTTGAACTGATTCGGATCTTATAAACAACTGTTGGTTTTTATAAACAATACATTTTTAGAACTTATGCTACTAAACAGAAAACTTTCCTAGAATGTCTTGAATATGAGTATAATATAATTGATTTGAATTTTTGGGACCCAAGGCTTATGGTAGGCACAATTGTGAAGTTAGAGAAGTTGGTCTGTGCCTTCTAGTTCTGCTCGTATGCTTCCTAGCAAAGGTCTTAGTCTCTCTATTACACCACCCTAGTTTACACAGGTGTGTGACTTTTCTTCTTTAGTGTATTCTTAGGTTATATCTTTGTTGTATCATTGAGCATCAGTAGTTTAGTCAATTAGTATGATAGACTTGGTTATTTCCTACTAGGTAATCTCTTTCTTCTTTTACCTGCTTGGAGATTACTTTATTTGTATGCGTTTTTTCTACTTCAGTCTTCCTACCTACTATGTAGAGTTGTATCAACTTAAATAGATTAAATTATATCTTAATTATGAAAATAGTTATTATCGTTTAAAAAAATGACCAACAGTTTATTTTCCTATGATTTTTGGACATGATTTGCATAGTACCACTTTGTTTTATACATGCTATATATTGTGTAACAAAAGCTGTATATACTGGGGAGAAAAGTAAACTAGCTGTTTGTGTCCTGCTCTTAATATGTGTTAATAATGAACTACTTCTCTGTGATTATTTAGAAAATATGTGTGACTTAATTTTTGTCTTCTCTTTCAACAGAAGGAGAATATATTAAAATGTTTATGAGAGGACGGCCAATCACAATGTTCATTCCTTCTGATGTTGACAATTATGATGACATCAGAACAGAACAGCCTCCTGAGAAGCTTAAACTGGAGTGGGTGTATCCTTTTCTGCCATGACAGAAAATGTTTGTGCTTTGTTTGTAGCTTAAGAAAAATTAGCTTACCTAACCTTTACCAAAAGTTTCTTTTTTATTTACTTTTTTTTTTTTATGGATATAACCACTTTTGAAGAATTAAAAAAGCATTAAGTGTAGTTGTTATCTCATATCCTTTCTCATATGCACTGTTAGCAATTTAAAGCCACTGAAAGTAATGTCTTTGGATAGAACAAACAGTATTCCATGAACATCACAACAGGTGCTTGTGGTCTGGTAGAAAAGGCAGTGCAGTAGAAGACCAGTGTTGGAGCCATGACCCTGCCACTTACCATGTATGCACCTGACTTTCTTCACTTACAAATAAGCTATTATAAGAAATAGTAAAGCATTTATAAGCTAAAATGATACGAATTATTTTTTAAGAGTTAAAATTAGCAAGGCTTATCTAATTCTAGAATAAACTCTAGACAGTTTTTTTTAAATGGACTCATTTCTCTTAAAAATTCTCACCTCTCTTAGAACCTCTAAAGAACTCTTTGGTGAAGCATAAGGGATCTTCTGATTTGAAGTCTGCTGTCTGCCTCTACTCTTTCAACAACTCCTCCCCCCCCCCCCACACACACACACACTTTGCAGTTTTCTCATCTTGGCAGAGGTTAACTTGGGAAAACTCAACATTTCTGTATTCTGTGCAACTTATATTTAACCTAGACTATGACGGGGTGGGTGGCTGTTGTTCATCGTTCAGGTCCAGCATAAATGTCATTTTCTCAGATACTCAGATAGACCTTCTTTTAAACTCTGCCTTCTTTTCATCCAAATTAGATGCTCTCTTTATGCTTTTTCTTCTAGTATCCTATTATTTTCCTTTCCTCCATTTGCAATTATACTGTTTTACCCTAGCTCTAGGGAGATAGGATCCACATTTGTTTTGTTTACCTCTGTATTGTCACTTTGTTTCACATAATAAGAACTGAGTATGTATTTAAGGAATGAAGAGAAACTAAGGTTTAAACATGTTAAAAGACACAGATTTACACAGTGAGATGATTACATGCGTTTTTTGGTCCAGCGCAATCCTCTTTTCAGTATACTTTCCTGATTCCCTTTCAGAAAGTCATGAAAAAAATTCCAACTTAACACTTTGAAAATATTTGTTAAAAGCCTTGACTCTTTCTTTTAAGATACGGTTATAGAGGGAAGGACTGTCGAGCTAATGTTTACCTTCTTCCTACTGGGGAAATAGTTTATTTCATAGCATCAGTAGTTGTACTATTTAATTATGAGGAAAGAACTCAGCGACACTACCTGGGTCATAAAGACTGCGTGAAATGGTTGGTATCAACTTAACATTTGTTAATTTTGCTCTTTTATGGTTTCATTTTG
Organism: Chrysochloris asiatica; assembly: GCF_000296735.1. Lineage (NCBI taxonomy): Eukaryota > Metazoa > Chordata > Mammalia > Afrosoricida > Chrysochloridae > Chrysochloris > Chrysochloris asiatica. The sequence goes on from NW_006408542.1 coordinate 12,812,196, forward strand.
TATTTTATTTAGGCTTTATCAAAAACCTAAATTTGAAGATCTTATGAGGCATCTCAATAGGGGGGAAAGTGGTGGTTCAGTTCTTGTCTTCCATGCAAGAGACCCAGGTTCAGTTCCCAGTGCATGCATCTCATGTGTAGTCACCGCCTGTCTTGTCAGTGTGTCAGTAGCAGCTTTTGTGTTGCTGTGATACTCTGCAGAGCTTCCAGACTAAGATGGACTAGGAAGGGAGGCCTGCTAATCTACTACTGAAAATCAGCCAATGACAGTTGTGTGGATCACTTTAGTCTGATCTGTGGCCAATCGTGGGGATGGAGCAGGACCTGGCAGCATTTTGTTATGTTGCACATGGAGTCACTGAGTTGTCCAACTCAGTAGCAGCTAACAACATGAAGCATTCTATAGAGTATATTTTTTAAAGACAAAAGGACTTACAGGTCTCCAGATCGGTTTGTGCAGTGTTACTGATGTGTTGTTAAGTGCCATCGAGTTAGTTCAGATTCATTGGAACTCTGTATAGGGGTTTGAGTAGCAACTGGTGGTTTTGAACTGATGACCTTGCAGTTAGTAGTGTTGTAAAGTGCCATTGAGTCAGAATGCATAGGGTTTCAAAGGAGTGGATGGTGAGTTTTAAAACTACTGACCTTGCAGTCCCATGCTTATCCTGCAGCCTGTAGTTTCAAGTATGTGTAGGGCACACTGGACTTTTACAGATTTCTAAGACTGATTATTTTTAAACAGATAAACTTTTGGCTTCAAGGGTTTTTGTTTTCTGTTTTCTTTTTTAAAGAAGTCATAGTTATTAAATAAGAATCTAAAGTATCCCATAGACTATCAAAATATCCTCATAAAAGATGAGACATTCTTTTAAATGATTACATATGTTTGAAAATGGAGTCATTGTGTGGTGCTATAGCATGTGCACTGCACTACAAGGTCACTATGAGTCAGAACCAACTTGACAGCATTTAACAAAAACAACAATAATAAGTGAATTCAACGCTAGAATACCAATAAATTGTGCTATTGTGTTGAATTCACTTATGTATTGCTTAACTCCATTATTTTTCAACATGTTAAGATCTTCCTTTCTTTATGTTTATAGTATCTTGTAACAACTTTAATCTTGAAAAAAAATTAATATGTAACTGTTAGGATATTATACAAGGTAAGTCAAATAGTATTGCTTCTAGGGTTTTAGTTTATGCATGTACGGGTTTATTCGAAACAAAACATGTAAACATGTCTATGCATTCGCTGGATGGCTGCAGACAAATTCTTTCAGCAACACACTTGTCTTTTCTAAGGATACCTTCAAAAAAAAGGTCCAATCAAATCATTGGCTTCCAAGTGCTAGTAAAATTGAAGGCAGAGAGGTCAGCTCAGAAAGTTATAGCCACTTTATTGGTATTCTGAAAGGTAATCTTGATAGATTTTCTTGAAGAGCACAGGACGATAGGAGGGGCTTATTTTATCAAGAGTCCTGGTGTGGCCATGCTGTGGGTTAGTGCTTCAGACTGCAAAGCCATTTGAACTGCATGGCCGGCAGTTCAAGCTTAGTGTCTGCTCTTCAGAAACCCTGTACAGGGTTGTGATGGATCGGAACCAACTTGACAGCACTTAACAACAACAACAACATTGGCGATTAAAAGGCCAGGGAAGTTTTACTGAAGAAGTTTTTGTATAAGGTCAGTACACTTGCTCATTCTTCGAGGATAGCAACGGGTGTTCAACAGGAGCTTCTTTGGAACATCTTTCTCCACCCAACATACAGCACTGACCTCTTCAGACTTCTTTTTGTTCCCAAAACTCAAAAACCATTTCATAAGAACATGATTTGAGTGTTGTGCCAAACTGCCATGTTGACATAGTGTAAATCAAAGAGTGCAGAATACTTTGGGAAAGGGTTAGAGAAATGGAAACATCACCTTCAAAAATGTATAGACCAGTAAACAATACATAGAGAAACAATAGCTTCATATTTTGATAATTTTGTTTAATAAAGCTTTCTGTAATTTTGTAGCAAGTCTTTTTGACTTACCCTCATAAAGACTTTTAATGATGATTAAGATATTTCTTTATAGACTTAGAAAATAATATATGTACACAGTTATTTATTGCACATGGTTTGTGATGGTAAAAGATTGGAAACAATCTAAATATCATCAGTTATGCACTAGTTAAATTATGCTGTAGCTATATATTACTGTGCAGCTGTAAAAAAGAATGAGAAAGCTCTGTATATATTAATATAAAAAGATCCTTAAGGTAGTCACCCACCCCACTGCCATTGAGTTAATTCTGATTCTTAGTACCCTACAGGACAGTGGAACTCTCCTTAGGGATTCTGAAACTGTAAATCTTTATGGAAGCAGACATCCTCATATTTTTCCTGTGGAACAGCTGCTGACCATGTGGTTAGCTGACCAACATCCCACCAGGAGTCCTTAAAATATGTTGTTGTTAACTGCCATCAAGTTGGTTTTGACTCATAGTGACCCTGTATAGGGTTTCCAAGGGATGATATGTGGGTTTGAACTGCCAACATGGCAGTTAGCAGTGTAATGCTTAACCTATAGCAGCACACCTATATATAAAAACTCAAAAATAAAAATATGAAAGACAAGAATGTTCACAGTGTTCTACGTTTGTATAAAAAGTAAGTTGCAAAATATATGTCCTGGCCTCCACATTTGTACAGAATTTTAGAATGATAAGAAATTAGTCGTAGTGATGAACTGTTTTCTATTTGGGGGAAAGATAGAAGGGCAGATGGAATCTTGGTAGATGAGGGTAAAGTGTGAAGAAACTTTTCTAATATATATTTTTATAACTTTTTATATTTGAACTAAGCAAATTGATTAGCTAACCTAGCAATTTCCATTTTAAAAAATACTTTAAAAAGCAGTATATTATTAAATATAGCAAAATGTTTGGTAAGTATTTAACTTTCAGTTACTTTTCATGTTGTTAACCAAACAGATGAAGAAAATAATTGATTTAAAGAGACAGTATACTTAAAGAAACATTGATAAGTTACAACCTTCTTAGTAATCAAAGAAATTAAAATAAGATAATATATCAAATTATCAATGTATTTAAAAATTGTAATGCTTAATATGTGGAAGTTGTACTGAAACCTTTAAAACGTTTAAATTTCTTGTGACAATTTAGATTGATACTTCACAGCAAGAAATACATTTTTTAATCTTTTCATTTGATATGTTACACATTAGTTAAAAGAGATAGATTTTTAGGTATAGACATGGAAACATATTTTTGAAATGTTTGCTACCCACTCAAGTGTATCATGAGCAATTTGGACATATAGGAGGGAACTTCAAAGAATTTTCATTCATTTTTTCCACAACGTTTCTGTATTGCACTATTTTCAATTTTTATTTAAAATTCCTTCTTCCTAGTCTAAATTTTAAAAAAGTTGATTGTTGTTAATAGCTGCACAGTCATTTTTGACTCATAACAACCCTTGTGGGATTTCCAAGGAACCACCAACATTGTGTTTAGTAGGCTAGTGCTTATCCTATAGCATCCCACCAGACCCTAAAAAGAGTTTAGCATTAAAAATAATAATTTAAAAGATTGGATGTGTGCAGAAGTTTAATGCTGTGGTTTTTTTTGTAGAAAAGCTATTACATCTGCAATGTTCATAAGAATTCTGTAGCAGTTGGAAAAGTACTTATTTTTAATAATACTGTTTTCAGTGAAGGTTAACATAGCTGCTTAGATCCCCACTCAGTGATTTATGCACAAGTTATTCAGTGACATTGGTTGCATTCACAGTGTGTGAACATTCTCATTATGGTTCTTCCATTTTAAAGTAATTTTTTAATAGGTTAAAATTATGGATTGCAAAATTACATCTTCACTGTAATAAAACCTTATGCCTATGGATGTACCTGAACTAGAAATGGTTTTGAACAAATGAAAACTTTGTAATTTGCTAGCATGCCTCAGTAGTAGGTTAACATTTTTCTTAATTTTATGTCCCAGTTTTTTTAGTTTGACAAAGGAAAAAATACAATGATTAAAATTTTTTTCTGTTAGAAAAATATTAATACAAAGGCAGATTTTTGTCATTTCACAATTTCCTGAATTTAAAATTATGTTGTGGATACTGCTTTTTCAGCCTTGCTGTACATCCTGACAAAATTAGGATTGCAACTGGACAAATAGCTGGAGTGGATAAAGATGGAAGGGTGAGTTCTGCATTCTACACCTAGCGAAATTGCTTTTGGAATGGAATTTAGTGCAATTTAAGCACAACTCATTTTATTTTATTTTATTCGTTTAAAATTTGGCTACTAAAGAAATCCTAATATATGCAAGGGTAAGAAAACTAGTATAAGATGTATGAGCATTTAAAAAGACCAAACTATGTAAATATTTTTTCAAAAGTAAGTGTTCCCTCTAAGGAGACAACTCCTGGTGTGGTGCTGTGGAATAGTCAATGGACTGTGAACCACAGGGTCTGCAGTTCAAACCCACCAGCTGCTCCTTGAAAACCCTATACAGGGTTGCTGTGAGTCAGAACCAGCTTGACAACACTTAACAACAACTAAGGAAACTGTTTATGAAAGTGAAGGACTGATATACTTGTTATATTTTCCATTATATGGAACAGCTTAATGGTTGCCAGCATCTACTGCAACTTTCCTGCAATCATAGACCTCTTTATATTATACCCGACTGATACTGAAAAGCAATTTCCGTTACTGTTCCGTTTTATTAAAGTGGTTTATAACAAGTCCCTTCTCTCTAAGGATCAACAGTGGTGTTGTTGTTAATTGCCATCGAGTCAGTTCCTACTCATAATGACCCTGTACAGAATTTCCAAGGAGCATCTCGTGGGTTTGAATGGCCGACTTTGTGGTTCGCAATCCTGTGCTGATCCTGCAGCGCCACACCAGGAGTCCAATACACATCAGGAGGATCAACAGTAGTTATTAATTGTTGATGACCTTAACATTAGGCAAGTTATTTAACTCTGTGTCTCAGTTTCCTCATCTCTTAAACTGAAATCCTAATAGTACCTAGTTCATGTGGTTGTTATGAAGATTGAGTTAATATATGTAAAGTTTTTGGAATAGTGTATTGTACGTAGTAAGTATTGAAAATTTTTTTTGCTATTATTCTTGCTGTTATTTTCTTATTTTCATAGTCTGAAAAGAAACCACTGGTACAAGATGTTGTTGTTTTTAAGTGCCGTCAAATCGGTTCTGACTCATAGCAACCCTCTACGAGGTTTCCAAGGAGCGACTGGTGAGCTTGAACTGCCAATCTTGCGGTTCAAAACCACCCTGCAGTCCAGTGCAATTAACCTACAGCACCACGCTTTTAAATATAATAGTTAATTTTTTATTGGACGTTTACCTATTCCTGTTACTTTTTAAAAGATTACAGGCAGCTCTGTGTAGTAGTGAAAGGTATGTACATCTACCGAAGCACCATTTAGGAGTCCCTGGGTGGCAAAACTGGTTAAATACTAAACTACTAACTGAAATATTGATGGTTTGAACTTACTCAGAAGCACTTGGAAAAAAGACCTGACCATCTGCTTCCAGTAGGTCACAGCCTTGAAAACCATGTGGAGCACCGTTCGACCCTGTATAAACGGGTTTACAATGAGTCAGAATCAACTCAGCAACTGGTTTTTTGTTTTGTTTTATTTTTTAACGTACATTTTAATCCTGCTGTGTTGTGTTTCTCCTTTTGTTTTTGCAGCCTCTGCAACCCCATGTCAGAGTGTGGGATTCTGTTAGTCTGTCCACACTACAAGTTATTGGCCTTGGAACTTTTGAGCGTGGAGTAGGATGCCTGAGTTTTTCAAAAACAGTGAGTAACATTTGTTTTTTAAGTCCTGATCAGTGTGACCCAGTAATGTTTTGTTCTGCTTTTATGAGTTGAAATTGACGTGACAGCACCTAACAAAAAGTTGAACAAGAAGTAGAAAAGTGACACTTAGGTTTGTGTCCATAAAAAATCATAACTCTGAATTTAAAACTGAAATGTTAGCTATTGCTTAACTTTGGCCAGCAGGTAATTTAAGTGTTAAAGTACTTTAATTATAATGCAAGGTATTATACTTAATTATATTCTCTTTTGTTCTGTCCTAATTTAAGTCACAGGAAATGGTTAAAGAAATACATTCAAAGCATGGTACAGTTTAAATCAAGCAATGTGATGTGCTTTTGCTTCAGCTTGAATCAGAAAATCTATTTTATTTAGAAAACTCACAGACAGACATGAAACATGCCCAGTTCTGTACAAATGTTAGCTTTTCTTGGTGTCATGTTGGAGCAGAGGAAACAATCAAACCTTTGTATTCACTAAAATTACAAATTACCTTGGTTGTTGGTTCTTGATGACGTTATGAGTTTAAAATTTAGTGTCTAGCAGTTTCATATAAGCCTTAAGTTTTATTGGGGGTGGGGGAGAGAGAAGACAAAACATTAATTCATTTAAACGTTCTGTTTCTTTTTGAATTATGGTAGCATAGTGACTACGAATTGGGCTGCTAACCTCAGGGTCAGCGGTTCGAAACTACGTGCTGTTCATGGGAGAAAGATGAGGCTTTCTGCTCCCATAAAGATTTACAGCCTCGGAAACCCTGTATAGGGTCACTATGAGTCGATACCGACTCCACGGCACATAACAACATTAATAATATATAGAGGAGAGCTACATTTTAGGATTTTTTTTTTTTCCCCAGATGTGAATATCTCTTTCAATCATATTGGACTTCATTTTTGCTTTAGAATACAATCAAGTATTCAAATTATCTCTTCATTTCTTAGCTGTCAGTAGCTATATTCTGGTATTTTAGACTTTGGGAGATTTGCTTTGGACAAGGAAGAGGGACTCTTATGGTAGAAAGGTAAATTGGGGTGCTCTAGGAGTTTTGCTAGTTTAAAGGCATTCATTGTTAAAAGACCAAAGAAGTCAGAAATTGGGAGAAAGACACTTTTAAAAGCAGGTAAAAGAACAGAAATGACAGCAATACTTTTACTATTTCTGTTTTTAAAAAATCCGTAACCACAACTGTTATCACATTGTTGATAGTATTATTACAGCATTAAGACTATCACGGATAGCTTCGTATTATCAGCTTTCCCTAGTTGGGTTAATCATTCTGATACAGGGGAAGGCGAAGAGCAGGATGGAGTGACCGCTGTCATTCCCATGCCCCTTGCTCTTTACCAATACACTTCTCTGTTCCATGGATATTTTAAGACATATATCACAAATGGTATTAGGAAAAAACATTGGTGAATAGCCACAGTTTTTTTTCTTAAACTGGGAGATGTGAATGAAAATGGTTTTAGAAAACTAGAAAAGAATTTGATTTATTCTTATGTAATCTTTTTTATATATGCTAACATAAATCAAATATGTCATGGAAAACTGAAATCAGCCAGCTTTAAATTAGCTGTTAATTTTAGCTCATTTCAAACTATTGAAATTTACTCAGGAGCAAAGGTAAGAAATGAGGTACGTTTCTTTGCACTTATCTCAAAGGAAAATAACAAGTACAAACAGTAAGAAGGAAGCATAAAAGGCAGGAGGAACTAAGGTTCCTCAAAATGAACTATTTACTACCACTGAATAGTAGAATGGTTAGATGCCCGAGAGGAAATCAACCCAGGAAAAAAGTAAAAGCTATTTTTTTTTTTAAGACTCTTAATTTTGTTTCTAAAGAAAATATAGGTTTAATAAATGATATTCTTATTTCAAAGAGCCATGGGTTTCAAAGATTTTTGTTACCTGATTTTGACAGTTTTATTAATATGTTTATTTCTTTGAAAGGCAGCCTTATCTAGTAATTTTCTAATGCCTGTAACTGGCTTTTCCATAGGACTCCGGTGTCTATTTATGTGTTATTGACGACTCCAATGAACATATGCTTACTGTGTGGGACTTGCAGAAAAAATCAAAAGTAGCAGAAATAAAGGTAAATCAAAAAAATGTTTTGAGTATGAGCTTGTAGAGTAAATCACACTCACGCACTGCGTGTTTACCCAGGCAATGTCTGACACTTACATTTCTGTGGCCCCAGTATCTATGGTGGTAGTGGTGGTGCTTATGTGCCATGGAGTTGATTCTGACTATTAGTGACCCTGTACATGGTTTCCAAGGCTATAAATCTTTATGGGAGCAGAATGCCTCATCTTTCTCCCGTGGAACAGCCAGTAGTTTCGAACTCCTGACCTGAAGGTTCACAGCCCAATTCATAATCACTATGCTACCAGAGCAGAATCCAAGATTTATACAATGGTCTGTAATAACAAACAGTCACTATTCTACTAGACACATGAAAACATTTATTATTATTTATGTATTATGTCAAAGATATTCCAGCATGTCTGAAACAATCTCTTTAATGTATTTTGTGCATAGAACGATATATACTATATATTTACTATCTATGAAGACACATTTGAGTAACTGCTATTAATTATGAACCAAAACTGTCCTGACTTTGTATAAATTTGATGTGTAGACAAACTTAGGAGAAGAACTTGTTCGTGACCTCACAACTACCTGTATATAATACATAATATAGTGTCCACACAAAATCCAAAACATGTAACATCATATTTCACAGAATGTATTATGGACATTAAGCGAGGCCTGGCTGTTTTGTTTTGTTTTATAGGTTGGGACTCTATTGCATATCCTTAAGTTGTAAGAATATACCCATACTGGCCATATTCCTCAGCTTAACTGACTTGTTTTCATTCTTCTGGTGTTAACACCACAGTAATAAAAGATAAAATAGTTAAGGAACTTGAAATAATTTTAGTGACAGTTCAGATATATGTTACTGAAATGCTCAAGTAGATGACTGTCTAATTTCAAAAATTATTATTGAAAATTCTGCTTGGTTGCTTCTTCAGTAAAATGTATTATTTCAATCTTTGAGGCTTTGAAAATCTAGAGAGAAAAAGTTAACCTTAGGAATATGGCTGCTATATCTGAGGAGCATATGTAATGGGAAGTTTTTTTTTATCTTAAATATGGAAATACTACAGCATTTATCATTGCTATGCAGTAGTGTTGATACCTTTGTATAGGTCAGGCTAGAACTATAACTTAAAGTGAAATTTTTAGGTTACCATTGCAGCTGCATTCATATGGGTCAAAATGGCCTTATTCCTCTGATAAGTTTTCAAAGAAGCTCCAAGTAACAATGTGCTAAAATAAACCTATGACATATTTTTCTGTACTCTTAAACAGCTTCATATTCCTCTTCAACAGCTCTCTCTCTCAGCAGTTTTGTTTTGTATAATCTTCAAGCTTTTCACCCTATTGGCTGAATAGATGTATTTCTTGAAAGGACTATAAAATGTCATAAAATCACAACTTTGATTATCTCAGTTTAGCATTTAAGAGTCAGTGGTTAAGAAGTTTTTGTCTAGGTTAAAAACTAAGGACTATTGAATTAATTTTTAAAAGACAGCATCAACCTAGAAGACGGATGATTATGTTTTGGGATTAACACAGTATCTTTAAATGTTACTTAGAGCTGCTAAGTATGTTGTATCGTGTGTCTGAGGCTGTAAATCTTAGCGGGAGCAGAAAGCCTTTTCTTCCGTGGAGCAGCTGGTGGGCTCAAACCTTCCAACCTGGTGATTCACAGTCCAGTATCTGTAGGATTATAGAGCCAACCGTGCTCCTGCTAAATATATTAGGTTCATACTAATCAACGTGGAAATTATATAACATGTAAAACTGGCTATACTGTTCGTTCAGCTTGTAACCTAAATTCTAGCTATAGGGGAAAACATTCAGATAAGTTTCCGTTGATTAGGTTTTGTTGATGTGTTTCTGCAAGGGCCCCTGATCCCAAATAATAGTAGTTGTTGTCTTGTGCCTTGGAGTCGGTTCTGACTCATAGCGACCCTATACAGGGTTTCTGAGGCTGTAAATCTTTATGGGAACAGATAGCCTCATCTTTCTCCCACGGAACAGTTGGTAGTTTCGAACTGCTGATCTTGAGATTCACAGCCCGATTCGTAACCACTACGCTACCAGAGCTCCTTAATAACAGTAGTAAGACAGTCAAATTTGCAGAAATGTTGTCATGAGAAGTAGGGGGTAGGATGGGTGATTGTATCAGCCCTTTCAAGGTCATTTTTGAAATGTAAGAACATAAAATGTATTTTCTTTAGGTTGCTTCATTTACAAGATTACCATGTTGGTTTCTGTTGACGAAATGCTTCCATACACATGAGGCATTCCTCATCTTTGCCAAATTTTTTTTAAAATGGGCATTAGTAGCCACTTTGCAGGGTATGTACCAGCTAATAAGAAATAGCTTTACAGGCATGTGGATTTTACAACAGAAAATTGTGTCCTCAGTTCATGTAATTTCAATGAAAGAACTGCTCTTTTAATTCCTCCTGTGCCTGTTTTCTTCCTTTTTTACCCCATATCTTTGTTTTTTTAAGAAAAGAGAGCCAAAAAAATCTTTTTTCCCCTTCATTTCTGCAGAAATCAATACTGATCATTCTCTTTTGTCAAAATGGAAATCTCTAGGACAGAATGTTCATTGCATTTACATTTAATGGTTTTAGTATACTTTTTCCTAAATGGGTAAGAAATTAAAATAATCTAAAATTGGAATAATATAAATGTTTTCCTAGTACAGTTATTACAGATGCATAGTATGAAAAGTGATACATAAAGTGTAAAGATATCAAAATTAAGTCATTTTTCAAAAAATCTGTGAAAACTTTTTGGAAAATGAATCATGGAAGAAAAGGTATTTCTCAAAAATGTACCCTATCTTTGGTTAATCAGAGATTATGGTGCTCATTTAAAGCTTTATTTCTGTTTTCACAGACAACAAATGAAGTTGTTTTGGCTGTTGAGTTCCATCCAACAGATGCAAATACCATAATAACATGTGGCAAATCTCATATTTTTTTCTGGACCTGGAGCGGCAATTCACTCACAAGAAAACAGGGAATTTTTGGGGTGAGAATAGAATGTTATAACTGCATTCATTATGTAAATTTAAAATTTTTTATTATTGAGTTGTAAAATCATCATTCTATAAAGGGAAAACTAAAACTTAAATTTCATTGTAGAAATATGAAAAACCAAAATTTGTGCAGTGTCTAGCATTCTTGGGAAATGGAGATGTTCTTACTGGAGACTCAGGTGGAGTCATACTTATATGGAGCAAAACTACTGTAGAACCCACAACTGGGAAAGGACCTAAAGGTACAGTATGCTTGCTGCCTCCTTTTTATTTTCACATAATGCTATTGCATGTTCATTGCTTACCCCAACCTGGAGAAAGAGCTGTAATGGAACAATATAAGAATATGAGACTCACCAGTATGCAATATATCTTGTGTTTTTAGTGAACTTTATTGAATCTGTTAATTTTGTCAAAAAATACTATTTAGGGAAGATATGGATATATGTTAAAATATGATTATCAGGGAAATCATCCTTATCTTTAGTGTTTTATGAAGCCTCTATAGAAGAGATAGTATTTAAAGTAAACCAGACTCAGAATAGCCTAGGAAGGACTAGGCAGTCTACTTCTGAGGGATTTAGTCACTGAAACCCGTAGAGATAGTAGTGGTACATTGTCTGATATAGTACTGGAAGGTGGACCCCTCTTGTTGAAAGGCATTCAAAATATGACTGTTGGAAGAGGTGACTCCTCAAAGGCAAGTTGGCTTTAATGCTGTAGGTAGAGCAAAGCTTTTAGGAACTTCATTTGCTGATGGGGTACGACTGAAAATGAGGACAGCTGCAAGCATCCATTTATGATCGGAACATGGAATGATCAAAGTATGAATTAGAAAAATTGGAAGTCTTCAGAAATTAAATGGATCATATAAAGATCAGTGGTCCCAGGCATTAATGAACTGAAATGGACTTGTATTAGCCATTTTGAGTCAGACACAATCAGGTGGTATACTGTGCTCAGAATGACAAATTGACGAGGAAGGGCATGGTCAAAAAGAACATTTCAAGATGCATCTTGAAGTACAATGCTGTCTGTGATAGGATAGTATCTATATTACCTATATGAAAGACCAGTTAATATCACTATTATTCAAATTTATTCACCAACCACTAAAACCAGTAATGAAGAAGTTGACAAATTCTACCAGCTTCTTCAAGGAGCTCTGGTAGTATAGTGGTTACGAATTGGGCTGCTAACCTCAGGGTCAGCAGTTCGAAACTACCAGCTATTCTGCGGGAGAAAGATGAAGCTTTCTGCTCCCGTAAAGATTTATAGCCTCAACCCCTCTACAGGGTCAATATGAGTCGGAACTGACTCCACGGCACATCACAACAACAACCAACTTCTTCTATCTGAAATTGACCAAACATTTAACCAAATTGCATTGATTGGAATGTGAAAGTTGGAAACAGAGGAAAGATTGTATTTGGAAAATATGACCTTAGTGGTAGAAATGATGGTGGAGATCATATAATAGAATTTTGCAAGACAAATAACAGAAAAGATCAAAAAAGTAGAGGACAGTAAATGCTGGCAAGGATGTGGAGAGACTGCAACGCTCCTGCATTGCTGATGGGGTTGCAAAATGGTCCAACCTCTCTGGAAAGCAATATGGCGCTTCCTCAGAAGGTAATAGAAATACTGTATGACCCAGCAATTCCTCTACTTGATATTTATCCACAAGAAATACGACCCATAACACGAGTAGATATATGTACACCAAAGTTCATAGCAGCACTATTTACAATAACAAAAAGATGGAGACAGCCTAAGTGCCCATCAACGGAAGAATGGATAAACTGTGGTACATACACACAATGGAATATTATGTTACCTTGAAGAGCAACAAGAAAGCTTAAGCTATCTTATAACATGGATGAACCTTGAGGACATTATGTTGAGTGAAATTAGTCAGTCACAAAAGGAGAAATACTGCATAGGACCACTACTGTAAAAG
>NW_006408542.1:12825260-12832453 GCF_000296735.1 Chrysochloris asiatica
GAAGAACAACAAGGAAGCTGAAAACTACCACATAACAAGGATGAACCTTGAGGACATTATGTTGAGTGAAATTAGTCAGTCACAAAAGGAGAAATACTGCATAGGACCACTACTGTAAAAGACTAAGAAAAAGAAACAGAACTAAAGCAGGGGGTTGATTCTTTGCTAGTTACTGGGATGTGCAGGGTGGGGTGAGGGGAAGTGGAGCCCAGGGTAAGGAATAGACACAGGATAGTGTGGGTGCTAGGGAGGGGGCAATATACAAGAAGGGGGAGAGGAATGGAAGAACAAGACAGATGGGAAAACAGGCAGGTTTGCATGGGCTAAGTGGAACAGAGGTAAATAATGATGTGTGCACAGCCTGGGAACAACAGGGCTCTGGGGAAAAGGGGGGAAATAATGTTAAGATACTTGGTTGTCTTTTGAATCTTGGTTTCCCTGGCATACCATTATAAAATATACACTTGAGGGGAAGAGAAAGGAATAGCCAGAAATATCACCATAGAAAGCTATTAAATCTGTCTTCTGCCTATAATGGATTAGAATACCTAAAATGGGGCTACAACTTGTCCAGTGAAGGAGGCTTCCTGCGGAGCCTCTGCATTACATAAGACCATAGGTGGAATCCTGAACCCCATTCAGAATCTTCTGAGGTGGGAAATTTCTACTTGAAAGGGCAAGCAGACCAGCCTGGAGCAACTAGAAGAGCAGAAGATACTTCTTGAAAGAAAGACCATCAGGAAAAATACAAAACAATTAAGGCAGTCTGACTGATTACTACAAGAACAAGCAAGGTGCTCATCCTGGAGACATCAAGCCAAGTGGTCAGGTCCCCTTTCCAAGACTAAGACTCAGTAGGAATACATGAGCACACATGCTCTCTGATTCGTGACCACGTTTGTCACCAATAAGGGGAAGTGAGGGAAAAACATCAATGAAACTGTGAGCTAAGCCCTACAATGTTCAATAGACTTCTGTGAACCCGGGTAGAGACTTGGTTCATCAGCAGTGTGGCAAGACCTAGGTACTCTTGGGCCCAGAGTCAGTGACATAGCCACAGAAGACTAGAGTGGAGAGTGAAGCATCCAGCTGATAAGAAGAGAGGGCATATGCATAAGAACATCCACACTTGCAGATAATACCCCTTTGACCTGGTTTCAATGACTGGATGACCAGAGTTCAACTAGAAGAAGAAAGAAGAGGGAAAAAAGAGTAATCTGATAGAATTGATGAACTTGACCTACACCTATGGATGCAGTAGCTCAAAAGAAGGAACAAATCTTTATAGCAAGGCTCATTCCCACCCTCTCCATACACTTAGTAGATAGGGATGGGCAACTTGGACATTGGCTACCCAAAATGAGGGACGGGGTGGCTACAAAGGCAAGAAGTGACTGGCTTACAAGATTTCAAGAGGAAGCCTAGATCCAGAGGGCGTGGCGGGAGGTAGAATCTCCACTGAGTAATATCCCATCTGTCTGGGCGGGCCTGATGAAAGGAGATGTGGATAGGTCTCTTATGGTACAATACAGGACTCACTGTGAGGACGGGAGGGGAGTGATTGACTTTGCAGTCCAGGAGCAGAGGTCCCTGCGACCATCAAGGGAGAAGAGCAGAGTGCAGGACCCTACCCAGAGAAGCAGTGACACCAGAGATGGAGGCAGAAATGATGATGTGGAGAGATGGAGCGGCCGGGAACTCTATACCCAGAGAGGGAGAGGGGCTGTGTGCTGATGACTGGATGGCAGGCTTGTGGGGTGTATATCCTTTGGTTGGTTGATGAAGCATGGAAGCAGATTGTAACTATGGCAATGAAATGATATTAGATAGGATAAATATAAAGCTAATGTTCTCCCATGTAAACTATCAAATAATTCACAATACATATTTTTTTAAAGTTGATTTAGAAAAGCCATACTAGGAACATAGAAGGGAAAATAAAAGAATTTTGCAAGACAAACGACTTCTTCATTGCAAATACCTTTTTTCAAATATAAACGGCAACTGTATATATGGACTTCACTAGATGGAATAATACATGGGAATCAAATTGACTACATCTGTGGAAAGAGAGAATGGAGTAGCTTGATAACATCAGCAAAAACATGGCCTGCGGTCAGCCGTAAAAGAGACCATCAGTTGCCCATATGCAAGCTCACAGTGAAAGTGAAGAAAACTAAAACAGGATCATGAGAGCCAAACTATGATGTTGAGTTTATCCCACCTGAATTTAGAGACCACCTCAAAGACAGCTTTAATACATTGAACACTTACAACCAAAGACCAAAGTAGTTGTGGGATGACGAAAACATAATACACAAAGAACGCAAAAGGTCACTTAAAAGATGGAAAAGGAAGACTACCAAAGAAGATATCAGAAGAGAGTCTGAAACTTGTTTTTGAAAGGAAAATAAGCTGTAAAAAAAGGGAAATTAAAGAGCCAAACAGAGATTTCAAAGGGCAACTGGAGGGAAAAAAAAAGTAAAATAATGAAATATGCAAAGACCTGGAGTTACAAATGGAAGAGCATGCTCAGCCATTTCTCACACTGAAGGGGCAAGCTTTACTTTGCATTATGGACAAAATATTGAGCAGCATAGGAAGCATCAAAGGAAGATAGAAGGAATACACAGAGTCACCGCACCAAACAGAATTGGTCAGTGTTCAACTATTTCAAGAGGTAGTATATGATCAAGAACCAGTGTTATTGAAGGAAGAAGTCCAAATACAGTGAAGGCGTTTGCATAAAACAAGGTTCCAGGAATTGCCAGAATACCAACTGAAATGTTTCAACAAACTGATGCTGTGCTGTAAGCATTTGCTAGTCTATGCCAAGAAATTTGGAAGACAGCTGCCTAGCCAACCAACTGGCTGAAAGAGATCCATATTTGTGCCCATTACAAAGAAAGGTGACCTTACAGAATGTAGAAATTGATGAACAATATCCCTGGATTGCTAACCACAAGGTAGGCAGTTCAAACCTGCCAGTTGCTCTTCAGAAACCCTGTACAGGGTTGCTATGAGTCAGAACCTATACAATGGCACCAAGCAACAAACAGCATCATTAATATCACATGCCAATAAAATTTTGCTGGAGATACTCAAAAATATTCGCAGCAGCACATCAAAAGTAAGATGCCAGAAATTCAAGCCAGATTGGGACGAGGATGTGGAATGAACAGGAAATACCATTGCTGACATCAGAAGGATGTTAGTTAAAAGCAGAGAAACCAGAAAGATGTTTACTTGTGTATTATTGACTGTGCAAAAGTTTTAGACTGTGGTGATTATAACAAACTATGGATAATATTGTAAAGATTGGGAATTTCAGAAAAATTAATTGTGCTCTTACAGAATCTGTACATAGGCAAGAGGCAGTCATTCAAGCAGAACAAGGAAATACTGTTGTCGGTGTTGCAAGCTGTGGAGTCAGTTCTCTTAACTCAGAGTGATCCTGTGCACAACAGAACAAAACACTGCTCAGTCCTGTACCATCCTCACAATCATTACATTTGAGCCCATTGGTGCTGCCACTGTGCCAAACCATCTCTATAGGAGTCTTCCTCTTTTTCATTGACTCTTCACTTTACCACACATGTCTTTCTCTAGGGACTGGTTCCTCTTGATGTCCAAAGTATGAGAGATGAAGCCTTTGACAGTTTCAAGTCTTTGACAACTCTTTTGGTCTTTGGTCATTAATTTTTAATGCATCAAATCTGGTCTTGAGATGATCTCTAAATTCTTATGGGATATGATCTAGGTCATATTTTGGCTCTCTGTACATAGACCAAGAGGTTGTTGTTCAAATAGAAAACTTTTGCATTCCATTTGCCAATAATTGCCAATATAGCTTGATTGCATGTTTGATGAATTTCAGACTAAGGAAGTTGCTAGAATTACTCAATTTCATCATCACTGGCTTAAGTAGTTGGTATGTAAATTTGAATCATAGTTGTATTAACTGCTTTTCCTTATAGTCATGTGGATATATTATTCTACCAGATAGTCCTTGAAATGTTTTTTGATGATGAATGCATTGCCTTTCCATTTCAATTTGTCATTCCTGACATAATATACTATACAATTGTCAGATTCAGAATGGCCAATACCAGTCCATTTCAGCTCACTAATGCCTAGATATTGATCTTTACACATTCCATTTCAATTTTTGACAGTTTCAAACTTTCCTAGATTCATACTTTCAACATTCTATGTTACAGTTATTAATGGATGTTGCAGGTATTTCTCCTCATTTTGAGTTGTGCCCCATCAGCAAATGAAGGTTTCAAAAGCTTTACAATTCAAGTCATCGCCGTCAACTCTTCTTTGAGGAGAATTCTTCCCAGTTGTATTTGGAGTGCCTTCCAAATATTTTGAGGGGCTCATCTTCTGGCACTATATCTTGCAATATTATAGTGCTATTCATAATGTTTCAATATTTAATATTCTCGTACTATCTAGAGTCCTGATATGGCGCTGTGAGGTAATGCTCCAGACTGCAAAGCCGTTTGAACTGCAAGGCTGGCAGCTCAAGCTCACCACCTGGCTCCTTGGAGACCCTATACAGGGTTGCTATGGTTCGGAACTGACTTGATGGCACTTAACAACAACAACAACAAATCTGGTTCCACAGCTTTTCTAAAGGTTTTCATTGCTACACTTTTCAGAAGTAGTCTGTATCTCTTTCTTCCTAGTCTGTCTTAATCTGTAAAATCCATTGAAACATCTCCACCGCAGGTGACCTTGCTGGTGTTTAAAATGCTGGAGGTGTAACTTTCAGCATCACAGCAACGTGCAAGCCACCACAGTATGACAAAGTGAAAGACAAGTGGTGGAGATACTGTGTGGTTTAAACATCAGGAAAGGTGTGTATCATGGTTATGTCTTTTCACCATACTTAATCAATCTGTATGCTGAACAAATAATCTAACAAACTGATCTGTGTGAAGAAGAACATGGCATCATTGTTTGAGGAAGGCTCATTAACAATCAGCAGATGACATGAAGCACTTACTGATGAAGATCAGAGACTACTTTCATCAGTAAGGATTAAGGCTCATTGTAAAGAAAACAAATCCTCACAACTGGCCCATTAACAACATCATGATAATTGGAGAAAAGATTTAAGTGGTCAAAGTTTTCATTTCACTTGAATCTACAGTCAATGCTCATGGAAGCAGCAGTCAAGAAATCAAATGTGAGATAGGTTGACATGACAAAAACAATTAACTCAAATAGCAGTGATCATAAAGGTGGCACAGGACTGGTTAATGTTTCATTCTGTTACACATAAATCAGTTGACTCAGTGGCAAGTAACAATGCAGGAAAATATCACATAGCTAGAATCTAGATTACTTCATAATTCTTAACAGTTGTGATTGGGATATAGCTAACACCCTTGATTTGTCTACTGAAATTGGATTTATTTGATAAATGAATATAAAAATTAAAGACATAAATTTAGAGACATTATTTTCTCAACAATTAGTGGTTAAAATCATTGTTATCAACTCACTGGAACATGTATACAAGGACCCTTTGTTAACAACTGGTGTTTGTTCTTTTTCTCAACATAGTAACTACTATAGAGTTAACAGAAGTTCTAGTCTGTTCTGTAGGTTTGCTATATATCAGAATTGACTTGATAGCAGTGAGTTTGGTTTTTTAGAATACATGGGGTATGATAGAATGGAAGAGGAGAGGAATAACTCAAAGTTCAGTTCCTTTTCTTTTTCTCGCTATGTCCCTTTTCCTGGCCCTAGCACTAGATCTTGACAGTCATTCGGCTTTACCACAAATCTCAGGATTTTTCTCAGAAATAAATTTATTGTGCCCAATTAAATCTAAGGCTCAAACTCACCAGCCGCTCTTCAGAAATCCTATACCAGGTCTCTCTGAGTTGGAACCAACTTGATGGTATGTAACAACAACCTTGCCTTTTTCTATGATACATGAGAAAACTGGAGGAGAAATAGTGAAGATAACCTTTTGTCAACCCCCTTTTTCCTTACTGCTTAAGAACAATAAAACTTTGGAGGAAATGTCCAGCATAACATGATCTTTGTTCAAAGAAGTTTATCAGTGAAAGAAAAAAGTGAAAGATGATGTGAAACCTACCTGACAGTTAAGACATTCCCCAGGAGATTGACAGAACTGCGTGTCTTGATGGTGCTTAGTGCTTAGTAATCTACGTCAACGACACTGAGATAATTCCTTGTATCTGTCTCTGAAGTACCTGCACCAGACCATGGAAATCACCTTAAGTGTTTTACATGTAATGAAAGGCTGTTTCCCTGTCCTGAAGGAAAGATCCTATTCACATGTCTGTTTTCCTCCATAGACTTCCCCAGGATTAGCATAATGTCTATCATTGTGTCCTGGCTTATTTATTTAAACTTTTTATTGTGAATTGAATGAAGGTTAGCAGACTAGATCATCAGCTTTACGTTCAACAAATTGTATGCTTTGTTTTCTCTCATTAATTACAATCTCCTTCCTGTAACAGTTATTCTACTTCCTCTCTGTGCCTTCCCTTTCACATCTTATATTTCACACATGAACCAAGCAAAAATATTCGATTTACACATACCAAACAAAAAATATTTACTTAAATGCCCTAAGTGCGTATTCTGCAAGCCAGCCTTCTGCCCACAGACAAACAGCCTTTGTTAGTTCATGGAACTAGAGCCCACAACTGTTCTGTATAGCGCCATGCCGTGGCCTCTGCCCCCATCTCTGCTGTTGCTGCTTTTCTAGGTAGGATCCTATGCTGCTCTCACCGCTCTTCCTTTCTGGTGGTCTAGGGATCAACTGTCCCTGAAATGAAAGATTTACTACTTCCCCCTTTTAATTACACATCTTCTACAGTTAACAGTGTGACAATCACAATTAATACTGCTAACAATTACTTAGGATTTAATCATAAAATTCTGACAGCAGCAAATGTTAACTTGCTACAATTTGATGAACTTTTGACCTATACTTAGGCTGTAGTAGCTCAGAATACCAACCACGAGGGAAGGAATCTTCTCATCAAGGATTAAGCCTATTCCCTTGGTATACAGGGTTAATGTTGTTGTTGTCAGGTGCCACCAAATCGGAATCAACTCATAGTGACCCCATGCACAGCAGAACGAAACAATGTCCAATCCTGGGCCAACCTCACTACCGCTGCCACACTTGAGTCCATCAA
>NW_006408542.1:12833432-12902503 GCF_000296735.1 Chrysochloris asiatica
TAGTCAATAAAGCATAGGTAAACATCTTTCTGATACTCTCTGCTTTCAGCCAAGATCCACCGGACATCAGCAATGATATCTCTCGTTCCACGGCCTCTTCTGAATCCAACTTGAACCTCTGGAAGTTCTCTGTCAGTGTATGATTGTAGCCATTTCTATATTACCTTTAGCAAAACTTTACTCGCTTGAGATTCAAATGACTTTGCAGTCTGACACATTAGCCCACTGTGCCACATTAGGTTGTTGCTACAGGGTTGATAGGGATGGGTAAATTAAACATTGGCTACCTAAAATGAGGGAGCTCTGGTAGCGTAGTGGTTACAATTGGGCTGTGAACCTCAAGGTCAGCAGTTCAAAACTACCAACTGTTCCGTGGGAGAAAGATGAGGGTTTCTGCTCCTGTAAAGATTTACAGCCTTGGAAACCCTATACAGGGTCGCTATGAGTTGGAACCAACTCTACAGCACATAACAACAACATAAAGGCACAAATTGGCTGGCTTACAAGTTTTCAAGAGGGAGTTTCACAGTGTGTGGGGAAAGGTAGAATCCCCACTAAATAGTTTTCCTGTTCTCTTGATGGGTCTGGTGAAAGGAGATGGGAATAAGACTCTTTTGAGTCAATAGTGAGTAATTGTTATCATGACTAATTGTGATTGTCACAACTGTAAAGGTAGAAGTTATGTAAAAGAAAGAGGGGAGTAATTAATCTTAGGTTTCAGGTACAGAGGACCCTAGGTCATCAAGAGAGAAGAGCATGAGCGGCACATGGGACCCTAACCAGAGAAGCAGTGGCTACTGGATAATTCATTGTTCAAACTCAGCAGCTGCTCCTTAGAAACTATATAGGGTTGCTATGAGTCACAGGTGACTCAACAACACTTAATAGCATCAAATGCCCAGTTAATTGACCAGTTAATCATGAGATGTTACTTCTTTGCCTCATAATGCTGCTTTTGTCCTTAAAATTTCGTTTGTCAGAGGT
This sequence comes from Chrysochloris asiatica, assembly GCF_000296735.1. NCBI lineage: Eukaryota > Metazoa > Chordata > Mammalia > Afrosoricida > Chrysochloridae > Chrysochloris > Chrysochloris asiatica. Next base: position 12,834,417 of record NW_006408542.1, read on the forward strand.
TAATATTGTCACTCTTGCAATTAGTTTGATATACTTTTTTCCATCCTTTAATTTTTAATCTACTTTTGTCTTTGTGTGTAAGATGTGTCTCTTGTAGACAGTATATTGAAGGATCCTGTTTTCTTAACCATTCTTCTGCTTTCTGTCTCTTGATGTAATTCATTGATGTTCATTGTAATTGTCCATAGGTATGGATTGATTGCAGTCATTTTGCTATTTTTTTTGTGTGGTGTTGCTAGTTTCTTACAATTTACAGATACATTCCTGTGCTAAGTTCATTTTTATTGTGCTTTTTCTTGTCAATTTCTTCATATTTTAATGTTACCAAAATTTTCTTGGAATTTCCATTTCTTGATTTGATGTAAAAGTATTGTAAGTTTCTTTGAGGTTACCCTGTAGTTTAAGTATTTCATTTTAAAACAGTCCATTTTATCCTGAAATCTACCTGACCTCCTTACCACATGGGATTCTATGACTGTGCTTTTCCCTCCCTTCACTTTATAGTTGAGCTGAGCATAGACTGACATCCGAGATTCCCTGTTTTCAGTCTGGTAGTTTTATTCTACCCTGGATACTTTCTTACATCAGACTGAACTCTGGGTGGTGCTGCCACATACGTCTATCTCTGGCTGTTGGCTTTTCTTGTTGGTTCTCAGTCCAAAAACTCTCTTTAGAATATTTTGGAGCATTGGCTTGACTTTTACAGAGTCCTTTAATTTTTTTTTATTCTGAAATGTTGTTAACTTTGCCGTCATATTTGATGGACAACTTTGCTGGGAATATGATTCTTGGTTAGTAGGGGTTTTTTGTTGTTGTTGTTGTTTTTTCTTTCATAGTTTTTTATATGTCTCCCCATTGCCTTCATGCCTGCATGGTTTCTGCTGAGAAATCAGAGCTTGATAGTACTGGTTTTCCTTTGTAAGTAACATTTTATTTTTTCTTAGCTACTTTCAGGATTCTTTGCTTATCTCTGATTCTAGAGTTGATTATGGTATGTCTTGGTGATTTCTTTTGGGGGTCTATCCTAACTGGCATTTGTTCAACTTCTTGAATGCTTACCTTCTCTTTCTTCATGATGTTAGGGAAAATTTCTTCCAATATCTCTCCGACTATCTCATCTGTTGTTTTCTTTGTGTCTTTTTGTTCTAGAATTCCAGTCACCCATAGGTTATTCCTCTTCATATTGTCCAAAATGTATCTTAGGCTTTCTTCAAATTTTTTCATTATTTTTTATGATTGTGCTTCTGTCTTACCAGTATTGAAAGATTTATCTTCAAGCATACTAATTCTGGCTTCCATTAAATTGGCTCCTCTACCCTTTCAGTGTATTGTCCTTTTCTGCTCTTTTAGTATTGATACATGGACCTCTATTTTGTTTTGTTCTAGTGCTGTACCTATTTTGCTTGAATATTTCTGTTGTTGTTGTTAAGTGCCGTTGAGTTGGCTCCAACCAATAACTACCCTCTAAAGGGTTTCCAAGGAGTGACTGGTGAGCTTGACCCACCAACCCACTAATGAATTCTTCCCTGTTTACCTTGACCTTTCTGTGCACCCTTTGGCTGTACCTCATTATTGTTCTGAATTCTTTCTCATGTCGTTCCATTTTTTTTTTCTTTTTTTTTCCTCAAAAGCATTTTCTAGCTCTTTCTCTTGGTCATTTGTTTGAGCTACTCTGTCTTGTTTATGGGTATGAACAGAAATTTGCTGCTGCATTTTAGGCATTGTGGTGGTGTTATATTTGTAATTTGTTAATGAGTGTATGTTAGTGTATTCTCAAGCACTCACCATTTGCCTACTGGTGGTGTGATCAGGAGATGAGCTTCTCTTCACTGTTCATAAAGTTCCGTTTAGATTTTTATTTAAAGCAGATGTTGGTTGTCGTTGCTACTCTGGTGTATAGCAGCTAGTATTGACTCTTGCCTAATTGGGCTGTAGTGGGTAAAACTTGTGGCTTGAATGTATGACCGCAGTTGCTGTCCTGTCATGTGATGCAAGAAGAAGGAAAACAAAGAAAGCACCAAACAACAAAACAGTCTTTACAGCAAAAAGGAAAAAAACAAAAACAAAAACTGAGAGTCTGGGTTTCTCTTTGCCAATAGGTGGTGTGCTTCACCACCTACTGGCCTCTTGCCTTCTCAGTGGCCTGGAAAAGTTCAGATTGATCATGCTGTATCCAGAGGACTCAAACAGATTGCCTCCTTTTTTTCCTTTTTTCCTTTTCTCTACACCATGTAGCCATTCAGCCCCCTCTCCTAGTGAGGGCCAGTCCAGGGCTGGCCAGGGTCGACCTTGAAGATTTGGAGCAGAGCCTGCCCTAGTGGGATTGCTTTATATAGTTCTTCCTCGGGATTTACAATCTCCACATGACATTGTCTGGAGATTCCCTTGGGTTCTATGAATTTCAGAGTCACAGGTCTCCATCAGAAGACAAAGCTAAACATTTTATTGAGGAAATGACCATAATCTCAGCTTTGGATATCCGTGTTGGAGTAACAGTTGAATTGTATTATTTACTGCACTTTTTTTACTAAAATGTGGAATTTGAATTTGTCATTATAGTTTTCTTATGATTGTACAGATTATTTTACTGAAACCTTTAGGAAATTTACATGAGACACTATAGGATGAGTATTATACTGTTAACCTCAAGGTTGACATTTTAAACCTACTCACCACTTCTCGGAACCCCTGTACAAAAAATGGGTTGTGAGTTCGGGGTTGATTTTTGTTGTTGTTGTTGATTTTTCAGAAAAAGAGTTAAAGCAACACTCCTGTGATTTAGTGAATTGTTTAATATGCCTCTTCTAGTATTTCTTAGTAACTCTCACCAAACAACTCTTTTCTTGATGGATTTGAGTAAGAGAAGGTGGGAGAAGATACTGATATTAACAGTTAATTGTAATGGTAAAAACGTGAAACTCTAATATGGTTATAAAATAAGCCAACTCAAAAGTAGGAGGGGAGATCTTGCTATTGTCAAAGAAGAAGAGCTAGGAGTGGAGCTTGTCCTTTAGACCCCCAAATTCTTGCTTATTGAAACTCTAAACCCAGGGACAGAATGCTGTATCTGAAAACAGTGGTTTTTAAATTACTGACATTGAGCAGTCAAATAGCAAAACAAAGCAAGACCCAGTGCCATCAAGTCAATTCCAATTCATAGCAACCCTATATGTGGTTTCTGAGACTGTGAATCTTTACAGGGACAAACAGACTTATCATTCTCCAGTACAATGGCTATTGGGTTTGAACCACTGAACTTGCTTTTAGTAGGCCAATACCTGCCCCGTAGCACAACCCAAGGGTATACATGTATCTTGTTAACCTTTCTGTTTGTATTGAAGTAGGAGGAAAAAATGAGCTTCGGGGTTGTGTTTATTTTGTGTTTTTATTTGTTTTGTTTTCTGAAAAACTTGTGGTTTAGCCTCTGTGCAGAAAAAGTCTGTATATATACAAACAGGAAGCAGGAAATCTAATCTTGTAAACTGCTGGGCATATGAAATAGTCTCTGTTATATTCTGCTATACAATAATTCTATTAGCAAACTTGCCAATAAGTTTGTTTCTTTCTATTTGAGGTTTAAATTCTTTTAACTATGGTTTGGAATCATTTGATGAATGCAATGAAATAAATGTGCGAGCCCAGACCAGGACAGATGCCTCTGAAGTTTCATTTTTACTGAGAATTTCAATAGATTGACCCAGTTTATAAGTTTCCAAGTATGGTGTTTCTATACTTGTGGCAGTTGTATCAACCACATTTTGAATATACTATATAACCATGTCTGATGAGAGGACATTTTTGGAAAGCAGCAATATAATTTTATAGCCAATCCTTTTACTTCAGTAATAGGAGACAAACAAAACTGTATTTTATGCTCACCAGCCCTTCCTTGGAAACCATAAATACAGGATCAGTATGATTCAGAACCAACTCAACAGTACCTAACAGTGACAAGCTCTGTTTTCTTATTATTTTCAAATCTTTTTTTTTTTTTTTTTTTTTTACCATTTATAAGAATTACCAGGAATCTTCAAAGTAAGTTGAATTTTCTGTTTCTTTAATGGGCACAAGGGTGATTATTAGTTGTTTTCTACGTACTTGAAGTAGTTCAAAACTTTCTTATATATAAAATATTTCATAAAAAATGAGTGGAAAATTTGAGTACCTATGGCACCATTAAAATACTCAACGTTCTTAAACCTTTGCCAAGTTTCTTTAATGAACTAACACGTACCACCATTTTACCTGTTCTTCAAATAATCTACATAAGCTTACATACCCTGTTGTAATATAAATTTCAAAGACTCTTTGACATTTGATTCTATAGTTAAACAAACCCAGAAAGCCTTCCAAATATCTTTTATTTGGCAGGCAAGACAAATTTGTTTTATGTAATAAACTGTTTCAGTTAGAGATGAGAAAAAAAGGGGGGATTTGCAATTAAGCTTGGATAGACTTGGCTGTAATTAAGCCTGGAGGTGCAGTAGGTTTTAAAATTCAAGGGCAATTATTTTTCTTGGCAGGCATTTCAAACATTATTTGGTTTAAACTGGAATGCCAGAAATATAGGCCCATGAGAGAGGAATCGTTGACTATAAATCTACTTTATAGGTAAATGCTATCTAAAAGGGAACTATGGTAATTTATTTAAACTTGAAACCCAGAATATTTCAGCTTACATTATATTAGGACTTCTTTAGAAGGTAGCTTTCTGGGAGGTGGGATTTGAGGGTAGAAATCTCACTGAAGTTGATCACTTTAGATTCTGGATGAATTATGAAGCACTTGAATTTTATATTCTTGTACTCCATCTTTCTTGAACAGTGTGAGTACTTAAACAAGGTTTTAATTTAGTTTTTTTTGTTTTGTTTGTCATGTTTAGAATTAAGGTTGAGTTAAAGAATGAAACTGTTTCATTTTTCTACATTTTGATGAAGAACTGTGAAACTACACATCTCTACTTTTGGAATTTCTTAAATTTTGGTGTTTTCAGACTACTCTTGTTAATTTAGCCATGAAAGATAAGTTCTTAACTTTTCAGAAATAACACCAAATAAAGCCAACAATAGTCAGGAAATTCACATCTCTCAGATGTCCTTTACGTCTTGGTCACATCAGAATAGTGATAGATAACTGCCTGGTTGTCCCACTGGAAGCAATTATTCATTCAAAACACATTAAGTGATGCATGCTGATGTGCACTGAGCTAGTTAACCTCAATAGGAGTTTTGTTGGAGTTCTCTGTTCCTGGATTAGGTGGTAGGACAAGCTCTAATCCAAATCAGGCTTCTTAATCCTTTCCTCTCTCTCTCTACCAAGTGTCTCTGTCTAGTAAGTATTTGTCCCGCTAGTTCTTTCACACTGAGATAAAGTAATTTTGAAAGTCAGCTATGGCTGAATTGTTATTTTTAGGACACCAAAACCCCTTCAAATTTTAATTTTGTAAATAAGTAAAAAGATTATTAAAAATGAGCAATCTTAATAAGAGTTTTATTGAGATAGAATTTGGTGGTAAATGTGCTGACTCATAGAGACCCTATATAAAGTTTCCAAGGCTGTAAATATTTATGGGAGCAGAAAGCCTTGTCTTTCTCCTGAAGAGCAACTGGTAGGTTTGAACTGTTGAGTTTGTAGTTAGCAGCCCAGATCGTAATCCTCTACACTATCAGTGATCCTTCTGAGATATAACTTAAATACCATAAAATAAACTTAGAGTAGATGATTTAGTGTCTTTTAGGGGATGACACTGGGGGCTAATGCACTGGACTGCACAGTCGGTTTGAGCCATGAGGTCAATGGTTGAAGCTCACCAGCTGTTCTTTGGAAACCCTTATGCAGGGTTGCTGTGGGTCAGAATCGACACAGCGGCACTTTTAACAAAAAGTGTATTCACAGAGTTGTTTACCAGTCTTCACTACCTAAGTTGAGAACAGTTTCAGTACGCTAAAAAGAAACCCTGAACCTGTTAGTAGTCACTCCCCATTCTTGTCACATCAGGCCCCGACTATCACGAATCTACTTTCTCTCTCTGCGGATTTGCATATTCTGGATATTTCTTATAAATGGAATCATAGATTTTGTGACTGCACTCATGTAGCATAATATTTTCACAGTTCATCCATGTTGTAGCATGTATCAGTACTTCATTCATCTTCAGACTGAATAATATTCCATTATGTAGATTTGCCATATTTTGTTTACCCATCAACTAACAGACATTTAGAAAATGACGCATTTTAAAGCATTCCCAACCCCACCCCCAAGAGACTTAAGAGCTTATTGAGTAACTTTGACTGTGTTTGATAAAGGTACTACTTCCATTTTGAACCTGGTAACGTTTGAACAAGAGCCAATGATACTCAGGGAGGAAGTCCAAAGTGCCTTGAAAGAATTGGCAAAGAACAAGGCACCAGGAATTGATGGAATAAAAATTGAAATCTTTCAAGAAAGTGAGGCAGCACAAGAGGCACTCACTCATGTCTGCCAAGAAATTTGGAAGACAACTATCTGGTCGACTGATTGGAAGAGATCCATATTTGTGCCCATTCAAAAGAGAGGTGACCCAACGGAATGCGGGAATCATCGGACAATCTCTTTGATATCTCAAGCAAGTACCGTTTTGCTAAAGGTAATACAGAAACGGCTACAATCATACATTGACAGAGAACTTCCAGAGGTTCAAGCTGGATTCAGAAGAGGTCGTGAAACGAGAGATATCAGTGCTAATGTCCAGTGGATCTTGGCTGAAAGCAGAGAATATCAGAAAGATGTTTACCTATGCTTTATTGACTATGCAAAGGCTTTCGATTGTGTGGATCATGACAAGCTATGGACAACATTGAAAAGTATGAATATTCCAGAACACTTAATTGTACTCATGAGAAATCTGTACCTGGACCAAGAAGCAGTTGTTCAAACAGAGCATGGGAACACTGAATGTTTTAAAATTGGGAAAGGTGTGCAACAAGGTTGTGTTCTTTCACCATGCTTATTCAACCTCTATGCTGAGCAAATAATATGAGAAGCTGGGTTCTATGAAGAAAAACGTGGCGTCAGGATTGGAGGAAGACTCATTAACAACCTGCGATATGCAGATGATACAACCTTGCTTGCTAAAAGTGAAGAGGACTTGAAACATTTACTGATGAAGATCAAAGAGCACAACCTTCAGTATGGATTGCATCTCAATGTCAGAAAAACAAAACTCCTCACCACTGGACCAATAAACAACATTCTTATCAACGGAGAAAAGATTGAAGTTGTCAAGGACTTCATTCTTCTTGGATCAACTATCAACATTCATGGAAGCAGTAATCAAGCGATCAGATGACGTATTGCATTGGGCAAATCTGCTACACAGGAACTTTTTAAAGTATTGAAGAGCAGAGATGTAAGCTTGAAGACTAAGGTGCGCCTGACCCAAGCCATGGTGTTTTCAATAACCTCTTATGCATGCAAAAGCTGGACAGTGAATAAGGAAGATTGTAGAAGAATTGATGCCTTTGAGTTGTGGTGTTGGAGGAGAATACTAAAAGTGCCATGGACTGCCAAAAGAACCAATAGATCTGTTTTGGAAGAAGTGCTCCTTGGAGGCCAGGATGGCTAAGCTCCGTCTCTCATATTTTGGACATATTGTCAGGAGGGAACAGTCTCTGGAGAAGGATGTCATGCTGGGTAAGATGGAGGGTCAGAGAAAAATAGGAAGACCCCCAACAAGACGGATCAGCAAGGTGGTATCATTGATGGTGTCAAGTGTGGCAGCGGTAGTGAGGATGGCCCAGGATTGGACATTGTTTCGTTCTGCTGTGCATGGGGTCGCTATGAGTCAGTTGGCACCTGACAACAACAGCAATATTCTATAAAGCATATTCCAGAATGCTTCAGTCTTGCACCACCAGCCCAAGTAACCAGATAAAAAGTTTTGTCTCTTAAGGTGTCATGGATATTAGAGAAAAAGGTTTGAGTACTGTAATGTTATCCCCACTTTTAAGAAAGGGGATCTGATTTTTTTTAAGGGGTAGAAAATATGATCAATTACTTTGGAATTAACTTAAAGTATTTTTTAGGGACCTACTTTATACTAGCAAAGTGCTGTAAGCATACAAGAAAGCTGGACTAGTCACTTACCCACCACACTGATACAGCTATACCAGTTCTTAAAATAGTGAAATGTCTTTCCCCTGACTGGTCAAAAGCCACTGCTTCAAGCCTCCAGTGTCCTCTTCTGCCCCAGTAACTTCCCTTTTGTTAAGCACCATTTGGTCAGTTTTGAATTATAGAAACATCTCCAAGGAGTGGTGGTTGTTAGGTGTTCCTTGGTTGTGAATTGGTTGTGAATCATAGCTATCTTTTATGTAGTGGACCAAAACACTGCCTGATCTTGCACCACCCTCACAATTGCTCTGCTTGAGCCCATTGCTGCTTACACTGTGCCAATCCATCACTATAGAGGTCTTCTTTTTTTCTAACGTTCTACTTTGTTGAGCATAATGTCTTTTCCAGGGACTGGTCCTTTCTGATAACTTGTCTGAATTATGAGAGACAAAATATCACAGTCCTTGCTTCTAAGGAGCATTCTGGCTGTACTTCTTCCAACAAAGATATGTTTATTATTCTGGCAGTCCATGATATTCTTCTTCAACACCATACCTCAAATGCATCAGTTCTTCTGTCTTCTTTATTCATTGTCTAATTTTTACATGCCTATAAGGCAATTGAAAATCCATAGCTTAGGTCAGACATACCTTAGTCCTCAAACTGACATTGTTGCTCTTGAACACTTTAAAGAGGTATCGTGCTGCAGTTACCTAATTTAATATGTCATCTGATTTTTTGACTGCGGTTTCCTTGAGTGCTGATAGCGGATCCAAGCTAAATGAAGTGTTGGACATTTGGTCCATTTATTTCTCCATTTATCATGATGCTATTTATTGGTCCAGTGGTAAGGATTTATGTTTTCTTTCCATTGAGTTGTAACACATACGAAAGGCTGCCGTCTTTGATCTTCATCAGTAAGTATTTTAAGCCCTTTTCACTTACTGCAAGCAAGGCTGTATCTTACACATATCACAGGTTTTTAATGAGTCTTCTTCCAGTCGTGATGTACTGTTTCTTCATATAATCCAGCATCTTGGATTATTTGCTCTGTATACAGGTGAAAGAATACAACTCTGACGCATACCTTTCCTAATTTTGAACTACTCAGTATTTTCTTGTTTGTTTGAACAACTGCCTCTTAGCCTGTGTACAATTTCCTGATGAGCGCCATTAAGTGTTCTGGAGTACCCATTCTTTGCAGTGTTGTCCGTAGTTTGTCATAATCCTCATAGTCGAAAACCTTTGCATAGTCAATAAAGTATAAGTAAACATCTTTCTGGTATTCTTTGCTTTCAGCTAAGATCCATCTGATGTCAGTGTTGATCTCCCTCATTCCATGTCCTTGTCTGAATCCCACTTGAACTACTGGCAGTTTTCTGTCTATGCCCTATTGCAACCATTTTTTAATTGCCTTCAGCAAAATTTTACTTTTATGTGATATTAATGATACTGTTTCATGATTTCTGCATTTTGTTGGGTCACCTTGGAATGGGCACAAATATGGATTTCTACCAAGCAGTTGGCCAGGTAGCTGTCTTCCAAATTTCTTGGCATAGATAAGTGTATGCCCGCAGTGCTGCCTCAGTTTGTTGCAAGATTTCAATGTATATTTCATCAGTTCTCAGAGCTTTGTTCTTTGCCAATCCCTTCAGTGCACCTTGGACTTCTTCCTTTGGTGTCATTGACTCTTGATCATGTGCTACCTCAGAATAGTTGGACACAGACCATTTCTTTTTGGTACAATGAATCTGCTATTCCGAGCATCTTCTTCTGTTGCTTTCTGCATCATTTAATATTTTGCCCATAGAGTCCTTCACTATTTCATGTCAAGCCTTGACTTTTTTCTTCAGTTCTTTCAGCTTGAGAAATGCTGAGTGTGTTTTTCCCTTTGGATTTTCTAACCCCAGGACTTTGCATATTTCATTTTAATACATTATCTTCTCTGATGTTTGAAATGTTCTCTTCATCGCTTTTACCTCCTCATTTCTTCCATTTACTTTAGCATCTTTATGTTGGAGAGCCCATTTCAGAGTCTCTTCTGGCATCCACTTAGGTCTTTTATTTCTCTCCTATCTTTATAATGACATTTTGCTTTCTTCTTATAAGATATTCTTGATGTCATCCCACAGCTCTTCTGGTCTTCAGTCACTAGTGTCTAATGCATCAAATATGTTCTTAGGGTAATTTCTGTATTTAGGTGAGATATAGATAAGATCATATTTTGACTCTCATGGACTTGTTTTAATTTTCTTCAGCTTCAGCCTGAGCATGCATGTAAGCAGTTGACAGTCTGTTTCAGTCTTCCCCGGTCTTGTTTTGAGCTTAACACCATCTCTTCCAACAGATAATGGTCAATTTGATTTCTGTGTATTCCATCTGATGAGGTCTGTGTGTATTGTTGCCTTTTATGTTGTTTAAAAAGGATATTTACAGTGAAAAAGTCATTAGTTTTACAGTGAAGAGTCATTGGTCTTGCAAACTTCTATCATGTACTCTCCATTATCATTTCTATCATTAAGGTCATATTTTCCAACTACTGATCCTTCCTATTTGTTTCCAACCATTGCATTCCAGTCACCAGTAATTATCAATATATCTTGATTACCTGTTTTATCAAATCAAGACTGAGGAACTTGATTTGTTTTTGTTTGTGAAGTGCCGTCGAGTCGGTTCTGACCCATACCAATGATAGGGTTTCCAAGTTGCAGCTGGTGAGCTTGAACTGCTGACCTTGCTGTTCAAATGGCTTTTCAGTCTGGCGCATTAATCCACAGCACCACACAAGAACTCCCTAGCTAGAATTGTTCAGTTTTTATCATTACTGGCATTAGTGGTTGGTATGTAAGTTTGAATAGTAGTAGTGTATTAACTGGTCTCTCCTGTTGTTGTTTGCACCCATGGTGAGCCTATGTAGGCTTTCGGTGAATGACTGGTGGGCTTGAAATGACAGCCTTGTGGTTACCAGTCCAGTGCTTATTCTACAGAACCACATTAGGACTTGGTCTTTGTTGTTGTTGTTGTTGTTGTTATGTGCCATCGAGTCGGTTCCGACCCATAGCGACCCTGTATAGGGTTACCGAGGGTGTAAATCTTTACGGGAGTAGAAAGCCTCATCTTTCTCCCGTGGAGCAGCTGGTAGTTTCGAACCGCTGACCTTAAGGTTCACAGCCCAATTCGTAACCACTACGCTACCAGTGCTGCCTTTGTTGTAGGTATATGGATATTGCCCTGTCACAGACAGCATTGCTCTTCAGTATAGATCATGAAATGTTCTTTTTGATGATAAATGTGACATCATTCCTCTTCAATTTGTCTATCCAGATTGTTGTCAGACTCAAAATGGCTAATACCAATCCATTTCAGCTGAGTAATGCCTAGGATATCAATCTTTATGTATTCCATTTCATTTATGTATTCCATTTCAAAATTTCCTAGATTCATACTCTTAACATTACAAGTTCCTGCTGCTAATAGTTGTTCACAGCCTTTTCTCCTCATTTTGAGTTGTGCCCCATCAGCAAATGAAGGTCCTAAAAGCTTTATTTCATTTACATCATTATGATCAACTATTCTTTGAGGAATCAATTCTTCCTCATTCATACTCCTGAGGTACTCATTTTCAGCACAATACCTAACAGTATTCTGGTGCTATTAATAATGTTTTCATCTTCCAGTACTATATCTGACAGTGCGCCACAGCTATTCATAAGAATTTAGTGGCTAAACATTCATAATTAGTCCACCTCCCCTTCTTCATAGTCTTATCTTAGTCTGGAAGTTCTGCAAAAACCTTTCCGCAATGTGTGACCCTGCTGGTATTTAAAATACTGGTGGCATAACTTCCAGCATCATAGCAACATGCAAGCCAATGTAGTATGATAAACTGACAGGCGATTGGTGAGAAGAATGGTTGGTGGGTTTGAACTGCTGACCTTTGGTCAGCTGTGCATTGCTTACCCTATAGTGCTACACCAGAGCTCCAATACCGTCATGTTGTTGTTGTTGTTATGTGCCGTGGAGTCAGTTCCGACTCATAGCGACTCTGTACAGGGTTTCCGAGGCTGTAAATCTTTACGGGAGCAGAAAGCCTCATCTTTCTCCCCTGGAACAGCTGGTAGTTTTGAACTGCTGACTCTGAGGTTAGCAGCCCGATTCGTAACCACTACGCTACCAGAGCTCCTCAATACCTTCCCTAGACCCTCCGTATCTCTGCAATTATAGAAGGTAATCTTGATATATCAAAAGACTTCCAAGTCAGCAGTGGTTGTTAGATATTAAGTATTATAACTATAACCACAGCAGGAAATGAATGCTTTTTGTAAAGTTAAAGGATCATTGAGTGAGACGGACTAGAGCCCTAATCACAGTTTTGTCATGAGGCAGCTATGTCATTTAATTTCCATTAACTATGTGGCCTCAGCTCTAAAATCAGATCAATACCTACCAAAACATAGGATAATTATAAGATGTACTAAGGTTCTGAAGCTAGTGTAATCTATGTTGTCTTTAAAATTGTTTTCACTAATTTACCTTTTGTGGTTTTATATCTTTAAATATATTAATATTGCATAATATAAGAGAATCAAATACCTGATCCATAACTCTGAATGTGAAGCAACTAAGTCCTATATCTCTAAAATGATTTCAGAAATGAGAAGAATTTAATCCTGTAAGGAGGGAGGCCAACATTCAACATATTTTCACTTTTGCATATTTTTTCTCAACTAAGTTATAAGACAAGTTTGAGAATTTGTAAAAATTTATAAAAAAAAAAAGTCAGGATCCTCTGACTTCCTCCAGCTGTATGAGGTTGTGGAGAATCATGATCAGCATCAGCAGCTCAAAACTGATTTCTCTGAATTAGAGGTCAGACTTTCTTCCGCTCTCCAACCTTTTTACCAACTCTGACACCAGTCATGTGTCCCACAGCACTCTGCTTATCTGCTGCGTTCAGTGATTCATTGCAGTGGTCACACAGAACTCAAAGATTAATACTCAGAATTACTGGATTTACTAAAGAAGTGTCAACGATTATGGCCACAGAGTCTCTATTAAAGCAAAGACTAGAACAATTAGAATCTGAGATTCACCAGGATTCACGACATTCTGAGGGAGAAGCAAGTTCTCTATATTATAAATTGGGGTATGACATACCTGACTACAATCATGAGGGCTTGTGATTACACAGACAACAGCAAATTTAAAATTTACAACATTAGTTGATTTATTTTCTAACAAAGATTTCTTGGAGTCAACTTAGTAAGTTATATACTAGGGAAAGTCAAAAAGTACTTTTACAAGGTTCCAGTTCATATAAGACTGGAACCCTGTAACGTTTAAATATGGATCTCTGCAATCAGTGGATGGCTGCAGCAGTGTTCATCTTAGTAGGATACTTGTCTTAATCTCATTAGGGTTCCTTAAAAATTTTTACTTTTGTGCCATGTAAAAAAACTATTTTGAGGTCAAGGCTGATTGATACTGATTGTTAACAAAACTAAAGCGGACATATTGCCAAATCATTGAAGCTTTGCAACAAGTTTAAAGGAATGCTGCCCCACGTAATACAAGTTTTTACATGGATGAGGTGTTCTCAGGAAATTCAGGAAGACCTCAAAGATGAATTTTTAAGGCTAAGAAATCAGCTTAGAGAGGGACTGGCATTAGGGGTTTCAAAGAAGTATTCTGGATAGATTTTCTTGAAGGACATACAGTGATCACAGGCTTATCAAACAGTTTCAAGAAAATTTAAAACTGGTAAGAAAAAGGCCAGGAAAGTTGCACCAAGGAATTTTTTTCAGCACTACACTGCAACCTCTCATTCTTAAGCATAGAGAAGTGGCTATCCTAGGAGAATTTCATTGGGAAATCTTATACCATCCACCTCTGAGGGACCCGACCACTTGCCTTGATGTCTCCTGGGTGGATGCCTTCTTAATTGTGTCCACAGTCCAGCCTCTCCCTGACTCTTGACCTTCTACTCTCAGGCATATTGAGCCAACCTGGTCTCTGCCCTACTCAGAAAAATGTTTCAAAGCTCTTTAGCTCGCCAATAAAAGCCCAGAGACACTACAGACTGCCAGCAAGCCTCTTGCTTTTTCTGTGGACCAGGAAGCCTACCATGCCATCAACTACTGATTTTCTGGTTCTGCTGCTGTTTGTCTGCATCCATCCTTGCCCTCTGGTATTACAGTTCATTCATTCATTCTGTGTGTATGTGTCTAATCTGTCTGTCTCCTAGTTCTAGGAGATTCTCAGTGCAGGGAACTTGGGTCCAAAGGATGTATTCTACTTTTAGCTCTTCTTTCATGGTGGTTGTAGCATTGCCCCTTCCCACCACTGGCATGACTCAAGACTAACCAGTTAATCCTGTTGGTGGGCTACAAGCCTCTTCTTTGTATAGTTCTGTCCAGTCATTTTTTTGGGAATAAGAAGACCATGGCAAGAAAGGCTATATACAAGCAATCCATCACTGCAAGAATTCATGTAGGCTTCTCTGATGAGGGTGATTGAGATCTTGAAGTATGTAGGAAGTGGTAAAAGGTAGTTGCTGCTTGATGTATAAATCTGTGAATTCTGTGGCTTTCTTCCACTCTGCTTACTCACTGTAAACATGCAGTCATTTATTTTAGTTTTATACTAGAGTTTTGGGGAACAGTGACCACAAAAAAATACTCATTTAAAAAAAGTATTCACTGGAGAAAATCTCTTTAACAGAACTAAAAAGAAAATTGGTATTATTTCTCTGCTCTTTTCAAACCAGAACATAATATTTTTATTATATCGCTTCTTTAATGAAATTTTGCTGATGTTATATTGAAAATGGATAAAAATGTCTTATGTTTTTGTCTTAAGTCTTAAGCGTCAGTAACTGCCTTGCACAAGACTTGGTGAAAATGGTTTTGAATTGTTGAGGAGTTAGATGAACTTGCTAATTATTCACTTTGTATTTCTGTTAAGGTTTTATTCCAAAAAGACATTAAAACTGATTTAAAATGTATTGCTAGTATTTTTACTTTTTTTTTTTTTTTTAATTAGGTGTGTATCAAATCAGCAAACAAATCAAAGCTCATGATGGCAGTGTGTTCACATTTTGTCAGATGAGAAATGGAATGTTGTTAACTGGAGGAGGGAAAGACAGAAAAATAATTCTGTGGGATCATGATCTGAATCCTGAAAGAGAAATAGAGGTAAGAATGGAAACTGAACGTAAAATGTAGACATACTAAACCCTCTGAATGCATTTGTTTTTTCTCACCTTAAAACAACTTGCACTTTTCTTGAAGAAAGATCAGAGTAGTCAGCTTGCTTTTTTACTTTTGAGACTGTGTTTTAGTGGTCCAAAAAAATCTTAACCATGCAAAACAAAAATTCTGCAAACATTAAGTATTGTATTCAAATCTAGGATATGCAAGATGACCAGTTCAGTTTTAAATTTTGAAAACAATGGGCTTAGTGATAATCAGTAATTGTGTGTGTGTGTGTGTTTCATGGCATGGACCAAGTTTATCTATTGTTAGGTGCCACTGAGTCCATTTCAACTCACAGTGACCCCATGTGAAACAGTGTAACTGTCCCATAGTGTTTTCTTGAGTATAATCTTTACTAAAGCAATTCGCTATGCCACAGAGTTGCTGGGTAAATTTGAACAGGCAACCTTTTTCTTAAAAAAAAAAAAAAGTTGTATTGTAACCAGAATGAAGGTTTACAGAGCACATCATTTGTTAGACAGTCAACAAATCAAACAGTTAGTTTAATTTCAGTCCCATCCATGTAACATCAATTATCACACTTTGTCCTTGAGATTTTTATTCCACCCTCTTTCCCAACTTTTCTGAACTTTTTCCTTAGATAAATGCTGCTCATTTGATCTTGAATGGTTGACCATTCCATGATAAACATACTTTTACTAGTGCTTCTCATCCCCCCACCCCCCCATATACCTGAATATTAATCCACAATCTTCCACAGAGCGTCAGTTCAAGACCATACATAAAGGATGACTGAGCATCACAGACTCAGGTTCCTCCAGTCTCTTTTTGACTGTTGTAAGCCTGGTTGCTTTAATAACTCAAATTTTGTTCCACATTTTTCCCACTCTGTCTGGGACCTTCTAACGTGATGCCTTCCAGAGCAATTGATAGTGATACCTGGGCATCATCTAGTTCTTCTGGGCTCAGTGTTATGGAGATGTTCACATGTTCTGTGAGTCCATAGGACTAATTGTTTCCAAGCGGCTTCAATTTTTATCACTCTTCTTTCCTCTTCAAATGATTCTCTATACTGGACAATATTTGGATGCTTCATGTTTGCCAAGTCTGCGACATCTCTTTTTGATTCTTCCCTTTTTTTACCAGACACTCTTGAGATGTTTAATTTCCTTGATAATATATTGTCTGCCATCTTCTTTGGATTTAACAAAAACTGCTTTTCCAAAAGAACCTTCTTCAATCTATTGTAGTCTAACATACTTCTCCATGGTTCTTATTCTAAGGCATTCATATAGATGTACTCAATGCCACAGAGAGCTTTAGTAGAAATAATGGTGATGATCCGTAAACATTAGTCTAGGTGTGGCAGTCTTAGCTTATAAGGCAGAGGCACCATTCCACGCATGGAAACTGCTTGGGATGTCAAAAGCGACTCCTTGAATTGACAACCTGTTGCATAACAGCCAAGTGCTTAACCATTTGTCCCATCAGGGTTACTTAACTGTTATATACTCAGTCAAGTGTGCTAATTGAATTGAGCTCTCAGAAAGTGAAATAATTTTAGATCAGTCGTTCTCAAAACAGTAGCAAATCTTGTATTTTTTCCTGGTGGTTTAAAGTTTTAATTTACTAGGAAGACGATCCTGATATTATTTCTTCTGAGTTTTATTTCCAAGAAGATAGAAAATGTTGAGTTGATTTGGTACAACCTGAAGTTCATTGTAGAAATTCTACTTCGTTTACTATTCCCCTTTTTCACAAATAACTCACACATCCTTTGTAGTCAAAAGCTATATAATGTAGTTCACTCTTCCTTTGCCATTTCTGACATAAATTTGGAATAATTTCAGAAATCAGTTCTTTGTGCTTTTAGGAATCATTTTGGATCCAATTTCATAAAGGTGAAAGAATTGCATTATTTTAGAAAGAATGGTTTTCTGAGATTATAAATGTATCAATCTAGCATTTAGTTAGAGTATACCATGTGCATTAAATGAAATTATCTTCCAAGGAGTCGTACTAATGATAGCTATAATACTTTGCAATATATTGCTTTTTAGTCTGCAAGGAAATTTCACATGTGTTGTTTTTATATTATGATCCTTAAATAGTAATTAAAAGTAAGTTGTTAAGTGCTGTTGAGTCAGTTGTGACTCGCAGCGGCCCTATATCAGGTTTCCAAGGCTATATATCTTTAAGGGAGCAAAATGCCTCATCTTTTTCCTTTGGAGCAACTGGTGTACTCAAACTACCAAACCTATGGTCAACAGTTTGGTGCTTATACTACAGAGCTGCTGTACTCCCAAATGTAGGTAGGGTAGGCATTGTTAAGTTGTTGTTGTTGCTAAGTACTATCTAGGATAAACACTAGACTACTAACTGCAAGGGCAGTGGTTCAAATCCAGTAGCCACTCCTTAGAAGTTCTGTATATAGGGCCACCGTGAGTTGGAACCTGATAGCAGTTAACAACAAACAGCATTTTAGGTAAAGAAATTTGGACTAGATTAAGTGGCTTACTCAAAGTAGCAACTAATAACAAAACCAGACTACCTTCTTTATGTAATCTAATAGATTTACTCCTTGTTCCCCTACCCCTAACCCTTACATCTTGAAATTATATAAAAAATAGATTTTAAATTGACAGAAGCAAAGGATGGTGGTAATAATGCATTATAACTTCCTTGTAATAAAACTTAATTGTCTGAACGTGGACCACAAATAAATTGTGATTAATATAAGGTTGCCATATTATTTTCAGATTTGCAATTTTAAATACCATTTATTACCATATTGTGGTTTACAGAGGAGTCCCTGTGGTAGTGTGAACCATTAACACAAAAGTAGCTAATCACTAGGTTGGTGATTCTAGTCCACCCAGAGGTGCCTCTGCAGAAAGGTCTGGTTGTATACTTTCAAAAAGTCATTAATTGAAAGCCCTATAGCGTACATGTCTGTGACACATCTGGGATCTCCAGGAGTCAGAATTGACTCAACTGATAAAATTACCTTCAACTGTAATTACGGTCTTCAGGTAGTAATTAGTACATGATAAAGTGTTACATAGAGAACTATTACAAGGATGGCTCAGGACCGGGTAGTGTTTCATTCTGTCAAACATAGGGTCTCTGTGAATCAAAATGGACTCAACAGCACTTATCAACCACAGTGTGTATGTGGTGACTTTATAGATTTATTTTTTCTAGGTTCCGGATCAGTATGGAACTATTAGAGCTGTAGCAGAGGGAAAAACAGATCAATTTTTAGTAGGCACTTCACGGAACTTTATTTTACGGGGAACATTTAATGATGGCTTCCAAATAGAAGTACAGGTAAGCTGTGTGGTTTTAATTATTAACTATTTTTTATGATACCTTTTGTTTTTTTTATAACAATGGGTGTATTTAATTTTCAGGGTCATACAGATGAACTATGGGGTCTTGCCACACATCCCTTCAAAGATTTGCTCTTGACATGTGCTCAGGACAGGCAGGTGTGCATGTGGAACTCAGTGGAGCACAGGCTGGAATGGACCAGACTTGTAGATGTGAGTGAAGCAGATGTGATTGTGAACCCCAGGGAAAGCTCCCCAAATGATTTAACATGTTTTATATATAACTCCTTAGCTAAGAGGGTGGAGGGAGGAAAAAGAAAGTGTCTAGACACAAAGGCTCCCCTTTTGTTTTTAAACTTTATATTTTGAATTGAGTATATCATCAGATTTACATTAAAAAATCGTACACTGTATTTCATCTCAGTGATTGCAATTCCCTCCACATACCAACAGTTTACAATATTTACCCCTATTCACTTTATCTGTTACATCCCTCCTAACACAGGCCCATTTTAAAGAAGGGAATCAACAGGGTAAAAAAAATTCAGTTTTTCTGTCAGTGTCATTTGTGAAAATCATAAAGTCTTTACATGTTCTTGAAGCATTAGTTGTTAGGGAATTTTTTGGCCTCTGGTGGTGTTGCAGTTGTATTTAGTACATGCTGCTCACTAACAGACTCTATTTCCTGTCTTTCTTGTGAGTTGGTCTTTTGCTGTGTTATCTCCCAGTTCCACCCAGTTAGCACCTTTTCTAGCCCAAAGGTATATGCAAGTTCTCTTTAGACTCTGAAGAACTGTTTTGTTATTTTCCTTATTTTTGTTCCACTGCCTAGTCATAAATTTGTCCTTTCTCCTCACCACTCTGCCAGAATATTGCTCATATTCCCTTCCTGCTCTGAAATTCTTTTTCTTCTCACATTCCATATGATGTTTACCATTGGCTAGAATAATGATTGAAATTCCATGATTATATGAAACAAGTTATTTTCAAATGTTTTTGCCACTATTCCCATAGATCTAGGGAGACTTTCTGATGGACTTCCCAACAGCTGTCTGTCTCTCTTCTAGGAACCAGGACACTGTGCAGATTTTCATCCAAGTGGCACAGTGGTGGCCATAGGAACGCACTCAGGCAGGTAGGGTCTTTAAGGGAAATGTGAGCCGACTAATCGGAAGTGGTGGGATGTGTAAATTGTGATTTAGGAATATGCTCAATCTGATCTGGAGAATTAATATCTTAAATAGCACACTAATGTGTGTGTGGCTCTTACCTGTGTTAGCTAATGATTCAGTCCTTCAGTACTTACTGAACGTATCTACCACTGAACGTATCTACCATTTGGTAGACACTATTTTGAGCATTCAGTATGTATCAGGGAAGAAAATAAAATTTCTTTCCCTTACTGAGTCTATATTTTAGTAGGGCTGGGAGGGTGTGGGAAGCAGCATTATAATTAATTACAATATATCAGGAAGTGGTAAGAGCCATGGTGGTGATTGGTGGTTATGTGCCGTGTAGTCGGTTCCGACTCACAGCGACCCTGAACAGGGTTTCCGAGGCTGTATGGGAGCAGAAAGCCATCTCTTTCTCCTGTGGAACCACTGGTAGTTTCAAACTGCTGACTGTGAGGTTAGCAGCCTGACTCATAACCACTACACTACCAGAGCTCCTTGATGAGAGCTATGGAGGGAGACAAAATGAGTGTAGAAGGTTGAGCGGGAAGTGCCGTGCCGAGTTGATAAATAGGGTGGTTGGGGCAATTTTGTTGAGAAGGTAATAATTAAAAAGAGGCTTAATTTTCCTTTGTGAAATTATAGAATTATCAGAAATTTTCATTATGTTTAATTGTAGGGAAGGGAATTGAAAGTTGTGCTTTAGGTTTTGTTATCCTTTCCTTTTTGAATGCCACACAGATTCATAATAAATGTGTATTTCCTGAAATCATTATTGTCTGTACTCCAGACCTCTTACACTACCTTTCAAGGTTATTAAGTGACACATATTATATTATCTATGCTAGTAAGTAGATCTCATCACAAATAACTTAATTTCTTTTTAAGGGAGCATGGGGGGGCGGGGGGGGGCGGGGAAGTAGTCAGTTTTTCCGAAAGTTAAAACCATAGAAAGTGTGGAATACTGATTTATAGTTGAATCTGTAGTGAACACATTTTTATAAATCTTTTTTTAAAAAAACATCTATAACTTAGATGTTTTTAAATCAACTAATTCATTTAACTCTAAATTACCCCCCCTCCTCTCTTAGAATTTCATCATTTAAAAGTTTTTTTATAGTACATTTTCCTGTATCTGTTGGACAGAAATTAACCCCTCTGGAAAGTAAAAGATGTTCAAATTCCTTCTCATATGTTGTTGTTATGTGCCATGGAGTTGGGTTTCCGAGGCTGTAAATCTTCACGGGAGCAGAAAGCTTCATCTTTCTCCCACAGAACAGCTGGTAGGTTCGAACTGCTGACCTTGCAGTTCACAGCCCAATTCGTAATCACTACGCTACCAGAGTTTTCATATGTAGTGCTTTGAAAATCTTTTGGAATTCTAGCAAAACAGATCTTTAAAGTTAAGATGAACTTTGGGTATGTAACTAGAGATAACTATTTGAGCAGTTTTTTTAAATAATTGAATTTCAGAATTGAGCTCTTTCAGAGAGCAATTGGTGTAATTTGCTTTACTATCTCAGACTCCTTCAAAACATAGTAGATTGTTGTGTTGTTATTAATTTGTCGTAAGCACACAGGAAACAACCTGCTGTAGTGCTTAATCAGGTGTTCAGAAAATCTCAAAGAAGGCCACTTTCAATATGTGTTTGACACCTACCTGATAAGTGCTAAAGTTACTGCAGTCTTAAGAGCAATAAATAGTTTTTTGAGCATTTGATATCTCCTGGTGCTAAATTCTTTTTTTGTGGTACTTCTGATATTAGCAAGATCCCAGCAAAGTTATTATTAACCTCTCAATTGCACAGAGGAAAACAAGATCCAGAGAGCTTCGGTCATTCAAATTCTATGTGGTCTGAATCCTGTCTTTTTCTGCTACTCCACTAATAACTCTTGAGAATTGCTTATGTAAGTGTGTATATCGTTACTTAGAAATAATTGTAAAGAAGACTCATTTTTGAAAATTAAATCATTTGCTGGCATATTTTAAAGTACACACTATATGTAGTATTTGGAGTCCTGGTGTGGCGCTACAGGATAATGTGCTGGACTGCAAAGTCAGTTTGAACCACAAGATCGGAGGTTCAAGCTGACCAGCCTAAACAACTAATAGACTTTGTATTTCTGTAGATCTGCTTCTTTTGGATATTTCATGTAAATGTAATCTTACAATATGTGATCTTTTATGATTGTCCTCTCTCAGCATTATTTTCGAGGTTTGTCTATGTTGTAGCAGCTATTGCCATATATTCAGCACTTGGTAGGTAATTGCGTTGTTTCCACTTTCTAGCTATTATGAATAATGCTATTAACAAACATATACAATTTTTTCTGTGGATGCATGTTTTTGATTGTCATTCCAGTGACAGTTTCCACAGAACAAAGCGGTTTTGTATTCAACAATTCCTACACATTTTGTTTAGTGACATTGATTGCAGTCCACACAGTGTAACAGTGCTCTTCCCCCTCCCTCTCTGTGTGTCTATCATCTCCATTTGTCCTTCTTTCCCATTCCCTCCTGCTTCTGAGCTTGATCCCTGGGCAGATATTGCACTTTTGGTCTCTTACGGTTGATTGTTGTAAAAAGTGTGCATCTCCCTGGTATCATTGTTCACTGTCTATTGTTTGACTGAAAGTTGAGCCACAGGGGTGAGTTCAATTCCAGGCCCTGGTGTGGCACTATAGGATCAGCATGGAACTGCAAACCACAGGGTTGGCATTTCAAACCCACCAGCTGCTCCTCAAACTCTATATAGGGTCACTATGAGTCATGCCCTACTATATTCATGAATATATTTGTAGCACATATAACTATGTTATCATGTGCCATCAAGACAGTTCTGACTCATAGCAACCCTGTGTAGGGTTTCTGAGAAATGACTGGTAGGTTGGACCTTGCAGTTAGCAGTCCAGTACTTATTGTGCAGAGCCATATATAAAAATATGTGGATGTGTGTTTTAACTCACTGTATCTATATAGATACCTAAGAGTAGAAGTGCCAATTTTTATGGTAACCTTATGAATGACCTTTTGAGGAACTACCAAATTGTGCTCCAAAGCAACTGGACTAGTTTATAATCCCACCAGCAATGTTATGAGGGTTCCAAATCGCCACATTTTCACCATGTTGTCTGTATTTTGATTAGAGCCATCCCAGTAAGTATGGTTTTTATTTATGTTTCTCTGACAATTAATAATACTGAGCATTTATTTCAAGTGTTTTATGTATCCTCTTTGAAGAAATGCCTATTAAAAACTTTTATTTTGTAGGGTTTTTTTTTTTTCCATTTAATGTAGGGTAGATAGAAGTAAGGGTTAGGGTTGGGACTATGGCTAGATCTAGTCTAGATCTGGTGGTGGTTATGTGCTGTGGAGTCAGTTCTGACTCATAGTGACCCTATTAAGGGTTTCCAAGGCTGTAAATTTTTACGTGAGCAAAAAGCCTCGTCTTTCTCCTGTGGAACAGCTGGTAGTTTCCAGCTGCTGACCATGAGGTTAGCAGCCCAATTCGTAACCACTACGCTCCTAGAACTCTTTAGGTCTAGGCCTAAGACTTCATTTATTGTTGGGGTTATAGTTAAGATTAAGGTTAGTGTTAAGAGTAAGGCTTGACCTACTTTTTAGGATTACAGTTAGGGTTTATTTTTTATTTTTTTCTTTAAATCAATTTCATTTCCTCTTCATTTGGAAGTTCTTTAACTGTATTGTTCTCTCTTTTTAAGGTGGGTTTTTGTTGTTGCAACTGTATCTCCAGTGTTCTCTTTTCAGTGTTATAATAGGGCTGTTTTACTTTGCATGCTTGTATATCTGAGTTGAGTCTGTAGTGATAATGCAATGTATGTTAGTCTCAGGTTTTTGTCTCCTGTTGTGGTTGCTCTGTACAAAGAACTTCCTTTAGTAATTTTTTTGGAAGATTGGTATGGTTTTCACAAAATCTTTTAATTTCTGTTAGTATGAAAATGACCTAATTTCACCATCATATTTGATAGACAGTTTTACTGGATACATGAGTTTCGTAGGCAATTTTTTTCTTTCAGCTTTATATATGTCATCACATTGTCTTGTTCCCTGCATGGTTTCTGCTTGGACATCAGACCTAGTCTTATTAGTTCTCTTTGGTAGGTAACCTTTCATTTTACTTGAGCTGTTCTCAAAATTCTTTCCTTATGTTGGGTTTTAAAACATTTGATTAAAATATGTATGGTGTTTTTCTTTTGGGGTCTTTACTGTTTGGAGTTCATTCAACTTCTTGAATGGCTGTCTTCTCATCTTTCATGATGTTACGGAAGTTTTCTTCCAGTAACTCTAGGACAGTGTTCTCTCTGGTTTATTTTCTCTTCCTGTTTTAAATTCTTGTCATGTAAGTTATTCCTCAATTGTGTTGCACATAATTCTTAGGCTTTTTTTGTTCTTTTACTGCTTCCCTAGTAGATGACAGATTTTTCTTCAAGCTCAGTAACTCGGCTTTCCATTGATGTAGTTCTGTTTCTTTGCCCTTTCAGTGTATTATCTATTTCAGAAGCCTCAGTGTTAATTTTCTGGCTTTCCGATTGCTGTTTTTATATGGTTCCCATTTTTCAATTAGTTTGTCCGTTTGTTTCTTGGGTGTTTCTTTAGTTTTGTCTGTGTTTTCCTTGACTTCATCTGTAGTTTTCTCAATCTTTCTCACAATCCATTTACATTGCCTAATTAGCATTCTTTTAAATTAGGTATTTCAGATACCATATCTAGTGTTATATTTTCTGACTATTTTGGTCATTTGAGACACTCTGTGTTGTTTCTTTGTATAAACTGAAATTGTCTGTTTTCTCTAAAACATTGTGATACTTATATTTAGTTGCTAATTGTATAGTGGTATATTCTCAGGCACTATCACCTGTCCCTTGGTGGATGTGGTAGAGACCGGAAACGTGAATTAAGTTCTCTGTTCATTGTGTAGCATAGTTCAGGGTGGCTTTATGCACCTCCAGAAGCAAAGGTGCTATGCCTGGTGCCCAACCCCAGACAGAGAAGAGGCTTCGCAGGAAGGAGGGGGGTTCCACTGGCTGCTGGGTTGGCAAGAGTGGAGACTGGCCATGCCCCCATCTAGCAGGAGGGCACAAGAACAAGGGAGAATTTCATGCCTTGCCTGCAGTCTCCTGTAGGCTTGTGCACAGTCACATCCTGTGCCTGTAGGCCACCATATTAACAGCTATTCAAAAAGCTAAAGATGGCCACGCCATACCAGTGCAGCCACCTGTTTTTCTTCTCTCTCATTGCTCCTGTTCAGCTTCCTCTTTGGTCAGTAGTCAGTCATCCTGTGTCTGATCCTGTGATTCTCAGGGTTCCAGGATCACCATCTGTATGTTTTATTCAGTCTCTCAGGCCTTTGTTTCAAACGCTCATCTCACTCCTTCTGTTTACTCCACCATCATGCCCTGGACTGCATTTTGTCTTATTATTGAGTTGTAAGAACTCTTTATGTATTCTCCTATGAGAGTCAGAAATAAATAGAACTGCCTTATTTTTCAGGATCTCAAGATTTTCAGCCTTTGACAAAGTACAATCTTACCATGTTCATATCACTCATTTTAGAAGAAAATGTTTTCATGTTCCTTCTCTGGTGGGTTTGCGCCTAATATTGGTTCTGGCAGATTTTACTGTTAAAGACAAGTCTCTATATGATTTAAAAATAGTTTCTCTCATTCTGAGGCTTAGGTTTTTCTTTTTTTCCTCTTGCTTTTGATAAACTAAGATAGAAGCTCAGTGTCAACAAATTTTCACTCCTATGTGTTGTCTTTCAATTTTTCACTCTTAACATTTTAAGTCTTTGGTCCATTTTCAAGTTTCTTTTTTTATAGCTGTGAGGTAGGGTGTCCAGCCTCATACTTTTGCACAGGCTTATCAAATTGTCCCAGCACCATTTGCTGAAAAGATTGTTCTTTCCCCCATTGAATTAACTTGTCAAAAATCATTGACCATATATGTATGGATTTACATTTGACCTCATTTATATTACATTGACTCATATGTCTAGTTCCAGGCTTGATTGCTGTATTATTGCAGTAAATTTTGAAATCAGGAAGAACAGCTTTGTTGTTCTTCAATATTGTTTTTACTATCCTGGTCCCTTGAGTTTCCACATGAATTTTAGGATCAACCAATTAATTAATTTCTACAATGAACAGTTGTGATTTTGATAGGAATTGTATTGTAACTGTTGATCAATTTGAGCATTGTTGCTATTTTAACAATATTGAATCCATGAATATGGAGTTTTTTACCCCCTTTATTTAGATACTCAGTTTATTTCAACAGTGTTTGTAGTTTTCAGTGTACAGATCTTACACTTTTTAAATTAAAATTTTATCTATTTTACTCTTTTTTGCTACTGTTGTAGATAGAATTTTTTCCTTAATTTTATTTTTGTCATGTTCATTGATCTTATATCCTGTAGGTTTGTTGAACTCATTAATTCTAATACTTTTTATTGTATTTCTTAGAACTACATACAAGAAAGATTGTGTAATCTGAAAATAGAGATGATTTCACTCTTCCTTTCCAATCTGGAGTCTTTGGTTCTTACCTAATAACCTGGTTAGAACCTTCAGTAAATAATTGAGTAGAAGTGTTGACAGTGGACATCTTCAACTTTTCCCAAGCTTAGAGGAAAACAGTATTAAGTATAATGATGTTGTTGTTGATAGGTGCCATCAAATCAGTTCCAACTCATAGCATATCTGTGTATAACAGAACTAAACAATCCAGGTCCTTTGTGTCCTCAGATTTATGTTTGAGACCAGTGTTGCTTCCACTGTGTCACTCGGTCCATGTTGAGGGTCTTCCTCCTTTTCACTTAGACTCACTTTTCCAAGCATGATGTCCTTTTTCAGGGAATAGTCTCTCTTAATTACATGTCCAAAGTACACGAGACCAAGTCTTGCCATCATTGCTTCTAAGGAGCATTCTGGATTTACTTCTTTCAACACAGATTTATTTTTCTGGCAGTCCATAATATTTTTAGTACTCTTTGCCAATGCCATAATTGAAATGTATTCATTATTTTCTGCTCTTCCTTATTCACTGCCCAGTTTCATATACATATGAAGCCATTGAAAATACCATGCCTTAGGCCAGATGTACCTTAGTCTTCGAAGTGACATCTTTGCTTCTTACTACTTTAATAAGGTCTTTCTTAGTATATTTGCCCAATGCAATATGTCATGCAATTTCTTGACTGCTGCTTCCATGGACATTGATAGTGCGTTGTTCTTATTGTTAGGTGCCATCAAGTTGGTAGTGACTCATAACAACCCTATGCCCAACAGAACGAAACACTGACCAATCCTGGGCCAACCTCACAATTGTTGCCACGCTTGAGCCCATTGCGGCTGTGTTGACCCATTTCGTTAGAGGGTCTTCCTCTTTTTCTCTGACCTTCCACCTTACCAAACATGATATCCTTCTCTGGAGACTGGTCCCTCCTGACATGTCCAAAGTATGAGAGATGAGGTTTGGCTATCCTGGCCTCCAGGGAACACTCTACTGCACTTCTTCCAACACGGATCTCTCTGTTCTTTTGGCAGCCCATGCATGGTACATTCAATATTCTCCTCCAACATCATAACTCAGAAGCATCAATTCTTCTATGATCTTCCTTATTCACTGTTCAACTTTTGCCTGCGTATGAGGTTATTGAAAATACCATGGCTTGGGTCAGGCACACCTTAGTCTTCAAGCTGACATCTTTGTTCTTCAACACTTTAAAAAGGTCTTGTGCAGCAGATTTGCCCAATGCAATATACATTGTTTGATTTCTTGACTACTACTTCCATGAATGTTGATAGTAGATCCAAGAAGAATGAAGTCCTTGACAACTTCATTCTTTTCTCCATTGATAAGAATGTTGTTTATTGGTCCAGTAATGAGGATTTTTGTGTTTTCTTTACATTGAGATGCAATCCATACCAAAGGCTGTGGTCTTTGATCTTCATCAGTAAATATTTTAAGTCCTCTTCACTTTCAGCAAGCAAGGTTCTATCAGCTGCATATCGCAGGTTGTTAAATGAGTCTTTCTGCAGTCCTGATGCCACGTTTTTCTTCATATAACCCAGCTTCTCATATTATTTGCTTGGCATACAGATTGAATAAGTATGGTGAAAGAATACAACCTTCTTGCACACCTTTCTTCATTTTAAACCATTCAGTGTTCCTATGTTCTGTTTGAACAGCTGCCTCTTGGTCCAGGTCCAGGTTCCTCATGAGCACAACCGTGTGGTTCACAGTCCAGTGCTAATCCTACAGTGTCACACTAGGATTAGTGATATTATTAATCATTGATTACAGAATCTTAGATTTCTTGAGCCAGTAACCATAAACTATTTGATTAATAAATTAATAAATAAATGTAGGCAGACCATGCATAATTTTCTAATTTTTTAAAATTTCAATTTCTTGATGAGATGAAAAGTTCTTCATTAAATTCACAATACATGTGAACCTTTATCATTACGAATCTGAACATTTGCAGTTTGTGAATTACTGAAAAGAATATATTCTGCTTGATTTTTTTGAGACACCCCCAATTAGCTACTTTTTCCCTGCCTATTTTCTGAAACCAAGTTCTCAAAAAATACTTAAATGCTGATACCACCACAGGACCTCCGAAAACCACAAGATTTTTGTACCATCCTATGGAATGCCAGGTCTAGATCAGCTCAAAGTTCTCCAGGCAGTTTACCCAGAATGTATTCTGATCTTGTCTGTACCCAGTTCTCTTTCCAAACCAATATAGTGTTTAAGGGGAGGGAGTTTTTGTTTTGTTTTTTTTTAGGTTTTTATTATGGATTGAGTGAAAGTTTATAGGGCACATCATCAGTTTTACATTCAACAATTCATAAAACTTGTTTCATTACAATGATTATAATACCCTCCATATACCATCAGTTAAAAGTATTTCTCTCTATCCACTTTAGCTTTTTAAAAAACGCACAAACAAAAAAAAACCCACTCAGGCATATGTAATAATTTACATCTCCAAAGGGCACATTCTGCAAGTCTGCTCCTGGCCACCAGTTCTTAGTCCTTCTCTTCTTAGTTGATGAATCTAGCGTCCTTAGCCACTCAAGGGGAGGGAGTTTTGACCACAGTAATTTTATAAGCTTGAAAATGGAGGTGTGAGACACACAGAATTAGAGAGATCAGTAGGCTTGAAGTGATAACAGGGAGAATATAAAGCAAAAGTTAAAGCTGAAAAGTTTTTGTTTTTTTAATAAACTTTTAATTGAGTGAAGGTTTACAGAGCTGATCATAAGTGTTACATTCAACAAATCATTACAGTGATTGTGCTTCATTACAATGCTTGCAGTCCCTTCCATGTACCAACAGTTAAACATATTTACCTGTCTTCCTCCCTGTATCTCCCGCTACCTTCATTTTTCCTCTGCCAACCTCCCTCTTGTGGCGTATTACCTTCCCTCTAGCCCGTGAATAATTTTCCCTATTCCCTCTGTACTGTAACCATCATAGATTGTTTATAACATCAAAGACTGTTTTCTAACTTTTTACAACATTGATCTCATACAATATTTGACCTTCAATGATTAACTAATTTCACTCAGCATAATGTCCTCCAGGTTCATCCATGTTGTGAGGTGTTTTGCACATTCATCATTATGATTCAACATTGCATAATATCCCATTGTGTGTACATACCAAAGTTTGTTTAACCCTTCTTCTGTCTTCATTTAAGTTGTCTCCATCTTTTTTATGTGTCTCTTGTAGACAGCAAGTTGAAGGATTTTGTTTTCTTATCCATTCTGTTCTGTCTGCCTTTGACTTACACATTTAACCAATTTACATTCTATTAATTATTGATAGATATGAATTAATTGCTGTCGTTTTGTTGTGTGTGTCTTCTTGTGTGGTGAATTTCTCTGATTTCTTCTTTTTTTTATTTTAATGTACGAGTATATTACTTTGCTTTAAGGTTATCTGGTAATTTATTAACATTTTTCCCTATTTAAAATAGTCTGTTTTATCTTAATCTACTTGACTTCCTTGACATTTGGAAGTTCTATATCTACACTATTTCCTCTTTTTGCTTTGTGGTTGACTTCATTATAAATTGATGTCTCTGGTTCCCTGTTTTCAGTCTTGTAGGTTTGTTTTACTTGAAATATTTCTATATCTGGATTGTCATGTATGGTAATCTCAGATTATTGTCTGCTGTTGTTTGTTCTTAGTCCAAAAACACCCTTTAACATTTTTGTCTAAAGTTGATTTATTGTTGTTGTTAAGTGCCACCAAGTCTTTTCCAACTCATAGTGACCCTGTACAGGGTTTCCCATAAGCAGCTCTTGAGTTTGAATTGCCGACCTTAGAATTCAGAGACACCTAGAGGTTGAGTGCTTATTTTCCGGTGCCACACTAGACCAAGGCTTTATATTGATCAGGTTCAGCAGCCTGAAGGGAAACCATCCCTGATCCCAAAGCCAAAATTTTCTAGGGGATAAGATTCGTTGTTATTGTTGTTTAGTGCCTTAGAGTCTGTTCCAGTTCATAGCGATCCTGTATATGGTTTTCAAGGAGCGGCTGGTGAATTTAAACCACCAACCTTGCAGTTCAAACTGACCTTGTGGTCCATGCTTTTATCCTATAGCACCACACCAGGACTCCAAATTGGGAATGTCCTAATTTTGCCATCATATTTAAGGGACAGCTTTGCTGAGTATAGGATTCTTGGTTGGCAAATTTTTTCATTTTTCCTTGCATTGTCTTCTTGCCTGCATGGTTTCTGCTGAGAAATCAAAGCATAGTCTTACTGATTCTCCTTTGTAGGTAACTTTTTCATTTTCCCAAGCTGCTGTCAAGATTCTTGCCTTGTCTTTGGTTTTGGAAAGTTTGATTATATGTCTTGGTGATTTTCTTTTGGAATCTTTCCTGTTTGTAGTTTGTACAACTTCTTGTATGCTTATTTTCTTATCTTTTATGATGTTAGGGAAGTTGTGTGCATTTTGGAATTCCAGTCACCCGTAAATTGTTTCTCTTCTTGGTGTCCCACATAATTCTTAGACTTTCTTCAGATTTTTTCATTCTTTTTTCTGATTGTTCATCTAGCATACAAATACTGAGAGATTGTCTTCAAGCTCCCTAATTCGGGCTTCTATTGCTTTCAGTCTACTCATTTGTCCATTTTTCAATGTATTGTGTATTTCTGAAATTTTAGCATTAATCTTATGGATTTCTGGTAGCAGAAATTTTCATTTGTTATATCTGTCTTTCTGGTGTTTTCATTAATTCTTTTGGGTTTTGTTTTGTTTTCTATGTTATCCTTGGCTTGTAATTCTTCAAAATTACTTAAATATCTTTCTTTTGAGTTCTTTCTCAAAAAAAAAAGAAGAAGAAGAAGAAGTTAGTTCCATTACCTTTTCTTCCTCAGAAACATTTTCTGGCTCTGCATCTTGATCATTTGTGCGTGCAGTTCTCTCTTGTTTTCTTTGTATAATTGTCTGTTGTGTTTGGGGCATTATTGGGTTGTTGTATTTAATTCATGATTGCATGTTGATGTGTTCTGTGGCTTTCACCAACTGTGTCCTGTGGGTGTAGTTAGAGAATGAAAAGGTGCATACCATCCTCGTTCGCTGTTTATGCACTTGAGTTTAAGATTGGCTTGGCTGTGACTATTGTTGATCCGATGGTGTAGGAGCTGCTATTAGCTCTTGCCTAGAGAGTGCAGCTGCTGAGAGTACGGTTGTGCCAGGGCTGTATGGGCACAGTTGCTGGATCTTCTGTTGGGTGGGAAAGACACACACACACACACACAAGAAAACAAAACAGAATAAGCATGCAAGGAACCAATAAAAAGAGGGAAAAAGAAATTTTAAAAAGGCTGCAACTAGAAAAAAAGAACATATCGTAACTATCCTGGTGTGGCGCTATGGTTTAATGTGCTGAACTGTAAAGTTGGTTTGAACCGCTAGATCGGCGGTTCAAGCTCACCAGCACTCCTCAGAAACCCTGTGCAGGGTCGCTACGGGTTGGAAGCCACTCTACCACACTTAACAACATAAAGTCAAAAGAGGGACAGGAAAATGGGACTATAGAAGAGAAAAACAAGAGATTAAATGAAAGGAACAAAGTTTTTTAAAAACATTTAAGAATAAAAAGGGGAAAGAGCGACAGTTAAATGGAGCTTTAAGTTAAATTAAGTGCCGTCGAGTCGCTTCTGACCCATAGCGACCCTGTACAGGGTTTCCGAGGGTGTAAATCTTTACGGGAGTAGAAAGCCTCATCTTTCTCCCACAGAGTGGCCGGTAGTTTCGAACCTGCCGACCTTAAGGTTTGTAACCACTACGCTACCAGAGCCTAAGAGAAAAATAAAAGGAAAAAATTTAAAACACTTAGAAAAACCAGAGAGAAGGAAGATGAAAAGAGAGACTAGAGAGTCATAAAGAAAGATGGGGGTGGGTGGGTGGGGGATGAGAAATAGAAGAAGAGACTGAAAAATAAAAAGTGGAGATAGGTGTGGGAGGAATGTGACAGCAGAATTCCTGACCCAAGATGATCTTGAGTTCCTGTTGGCCTTGATGTTATCTATGTTCACGGCATTCAATCAGAAATAGTTGGTGGAAGTCCTTGATGGAGGTGGTTTCAATGTCTGTTAGGACCACAGGGCAGCTGGGGCAGGGTGACTGGTTAAATGCTGGCCTGGTGACTCTGAGGGTTCTGTTGGTCTGTAGCCAAGTCCTCCTGAACCCAGGCACCAAAATGGTACAGCCAGCCCCCTCACACTGGCATGGCTGCCAGCCATGTGACTCTGAACCTCTAGAGAGCAGGGTCTGTGCTAGGGGTGGATGAGGGTTGGAGTTAGCCACACCTCTGGTCACCAGGGGAGTGTGGGGAAAATGAAGGAATCACACCTTTCCCCTTGCCTGTGTTAATCTGCTCTGCCAGGCTACCTTCTGATGTCAAATATGCTCACAAAAGTTCAAGATGGTCACAGTACATCTGGCCGGCTATTTACAAGTCAGCTCCGCTCTTCTGTCATCTCTGCTCAGCTTCTCCTCCCAGCAAGCACTCTGTCCACTTCTCTAATCTTTCCTCTGAAGTTCAGGGCTCCAGGATTTTCATCTTTGTCTGTTTCATTTGGAACTCTGGTAGAATAGTGGTTACGAATCAGGCTGCAAATCTCAAGGTCAGCAGTTCGAAACTACCAGCTGCTCCACGGAAGAAAGATGAGGCTTTTCTCTCTCATAAAGATTTACAGCCTTGGAAACCCTGTGCAGGGTTGCTATGAGTTGGAACCGACTCCACAGCACATAACAACAACAGCAACATCTTTGTAAGTTGAAAAATGTTTTAAAGAAAGAAATCCAAAGAATTGATAGTTTATAGAACTTAATGATTCATAACATGGAGTCCTGGTGTGGTGCTGTGGGAGAATCAGTGGACCGTAACATGGAGTCCTGGTGTGGTGATGTGGGATAATGCACTGGACCGCACGGTTATTTGAACCACTCCTTGAAACCCTATACAGGGTCGCTATGAGTGAGAACTGACTCGATGACACATAACAGCAACATACATAACATGGAGTCCTGGAGTAGCACTGTAGGATAAGCACTGGACTGCGAACCACAAGTTGGAAGTTCAAATCCATGAGCTGCTCCTTAGAAACCCTATACAGGGTCACTGTGAGTCTGAACCAACTCAAGGACACTTAACAAGAACAAAATACATAATACATAGGAACGGAAAGGGGAGTAAACAGACTGAGGGAGATAACTTCAAAGAAGACACCAAAGTTTTTGATCTACAGTGATTAATGAAAGCAGCCGCTTTGACAAGGAAACAAGCTGGGAAAACAAACCTAGTGAGTGGAATACTCAAACATTTCATATAGGTTTTGACTTGTTACCACAGAATCCTAGACCCCTGAGACTTTAACTGACTTAGCTGATCCCTCTGGTTCTGGTGGTGACTGTAACCTTGCCATCCATGCTTTTCCAGTCCATCTTCACAGTATTCATTGTCTATATGTATATATGTGTGTGTGTGTGTGTGTGTGTGTGTATCGTCATTGTTAAGTGCCATTGAGTCGATTCCAACTCATAGCGACCCTGTATAGAGTTTCCAAGGAGCGGCTGGTGAGCTTGAACTGCCAACCTTGTGGTTCAAACCGATCTTGCAGTCCAGTGCTTTATCCAACAGCACAACACCAGGACTCCATATATATAAATACTTTTTTTTTTTTTTTTAAGTCCATTTTCTTAATTTAGATAAATGGCTTTTAAGAAGTTTTCTTTCACTATCATAAGAAACTGCCATGACCTGCCATAAATAGAATGTGAAGTGAAATACAACAAAAATAAATTACTTGCTCGGTACTGTGATTTGCTTTGGTAGCGTAGTGGTTATGAATTGGGCTGCAAACCTCAAGGTCAACAGTTCGAAATTACCAGCAGTTCCATGGGAGAAAGATGAGGCGTTCTGCTCCCGTAAAGATTTACAACCTCGGAAATCATGTATAGGGTTGCTATGACTTGGAACCAACTCCAGGGTACTTAACAACAACAACAACAACTAAGTACAAGGTTGGTGGTTCAAGCCCACTAGCTGATCCTCAGAAACCTTATACAGGGTCACTATGAATGAGAATCGACTCCACGGTACTTAACAACAACAACTGTGACTGAAAATTCTGAACCCAACAAGTGCTACCTCTGTTCAAAGGGGAGAAGTCAAAGACTTCTAACCAGAAAGGGAAACTTTTAGTACTAACTCAATATGAGTTCATTTTCAAGAGTGCAGTGTCTTTAAACTCCTTCAGCCTGAGTTGAGCTGAATTCTCCCCTGTTAAAACCCTCATTCTGAGTCACTGATTTTGCAACTGCTTGTTGAGCACCTACAACTTGCAAAGTAGATGCAACACGTGGTCAAAAGACACGAGACACAGGGTCCCTCTGCTAATAAGTAAAAAGATACGACATAAAAAAATTGATAAAGCATTGCATAGTAGTAGTTAGTATTAGGAGCCTGAATGGCACAGTGGTTAAGTATTAAACTACTAACTTAAAAGTTGTCACTTCAAACCCACCCCAAAGACACCTTGAAAGTGAGGCCTGGGGATCTGCTTCCACAAGGAAACAGTTCTGCTATGTTCACATGGCACCTTCATGAGTCAGGATAGACTCCACGACAGCTAACAATGCTTGCAAGCTACTCGAAAGCAGATGCTTGGTTCTGTTGTCCCAGCCTAATAATTCACCTTTGTTTCCACTATCTGCCGAATTCCGCCCTCTGCTCCAGACTTATATCCTCCCTTATAGGAGCTGTGGTAGCGTAGTGTTTACAAATCAGGCTGCTAAACTCAAGGTCGGCCATTCGTAACTACCAGCTGCTCTGTGGGAGAAAGATGAGGCTTTTTGCTCCCATAAAGATTGACTGCCTCGGAAACCCTGTTCAGGGTCGCTATGGGTTGGAACCGACTCGACGGCACATAACAACAACAACATATACTGTGACACTGAAGGAGTGGCAGAGGAGGAGCAGCAGTAGCAGAACCAAAACCCCAGAGTAGGACAGAATAGTGGGCTTCCTAGCCTATGGAGCAGGTAGAACTGAGTGACTCTGGGCAGGAGGCATGCTTGCAGAGTGGGGATACCTCCAAGCATTTAATTTGGGGACCAGGCACAGAGCTAGTACCTTCAGCTGAGGCATATGGTGGAGTGGTGTGAACTGTAGGCATTTATCAGAAGCTTGAAAGCTTTATAACATTGACTGGGCAGAGAGGTCTGCCAAGCTGCAAAAACTCTGACACCAAACCATTCCTCGTATAGTGCTCTTCTTACTAAGCTGGGTTCAGGCATTCACTTCAGTGGCCACAAAGAACTCAGAAGCCAAATCCACAGTTCTGGGGTTTGCTAAGGAAGTTAACAGGTTACAGTTGAGGTCAGAAGTGCTCAGGGCACCATTATTCCAGTCTGGATAGCCTCTCAGTTGTGTGTACTCTAGGCTAGAATAAAAATCCCCTGTGGTAGAGGATTATTGTCTGCTCCATATCATTGATAAGGATAAAGGTCCTAAACCCAAAATTGTTTTCTGAAGGCAGAACATAGTCCATGCAATAAAAAGGGTGGGGACTTCACAACAATTACATACGGACTCCAGTAATAATTGTT
This sequence comes from Chrysochloris asiatica, assembly GCF_000296735.1. Classification (NCBI taxonomy): domain Eukaryota; kingdom Metazoa; phylum Chordata; class Mammalia; order Afrosoricida; family Chrysochloridae; genus Chrysochloris; species Chrysochloris asiatica. The sequence continues at coordinate 12,870,390 of NW_006408542.1, forward strand.
AAGTACCATCGAGTCAGTTCCGACTCGTAACAACCCTGGATAAGGTTTCCAAGGCTGTATATCTTTGCAGGAGTACAAAGCCTTGTCTTTCTCCCATGAAGCAGCTGGTAGGTTCAGAACACCAACTTTGTGGTTTGCAGACCCGTACTTATCCTACAGAGCCACCATACTTAGGGTCCATATGGAAGATGTATGTTTCTAATAAAGTGATTGGATTATTATTACAAACTACTTGCCAACTGTAGAATTCATATTGGATATATAATTAAGGAAATAGAAACACAGGAAGTATTTTTTTCTCTTTTGATAACTATTATCACTCATCAGTAAATGACTAAGAGATTTAGATTTCTTCACATCTTATACCAACAGACATTCTGGCTTCTTTCTAAAGGGAGTTTCTCTAAAGATAAAAGTGTAGGCAGTTTTCCTAGGACGATTAAACTGACTTGAAAGCAATCTTTGAAACCTTACCAGTTCTGACTTCTCCAAAATAAAAATGGTGGTGTAGAGTCAAGTTTCTGTAAACTCATTAAAAGTGAAACGATGCCTCCTGAGTGTTGCCATGCATGTCTCATTGTTCTTTAGGTCTGCTCACTTTGAGTTGGAATACCATTTTGCTCCCTTAGGCAAAATGATGGTTAATTTGCCATCATTACATTTGTGTAATTGAAATCAAGTGTGTTTCTTACACACTTCACGGGTAAGAAATGGAAAAGATCTGTAAATTAGTAGTATATGGCTTCAGGGTACCGATTTTTTGCTGATTGGTCTTCATGCTTAAGTATTCTCTTACAGAAGCTATTTCTCTTACCTGGGTAGATGAGAGAATTTATGAATTAGGTTATGTGTCCAGAAGTTTCACCTCACAAGTCATTAAAATTCATTCATGAACATTCTTAGAGGTAGGTTTCCCTGATAGGTAGAGTTGGGATCTTTAGTCTTTCATTTTCTCTCTCTTAAATTTTCTTCCTAAATATAGTCTTAATCTAGAGGGGAAATGGCCTTTCTTATTACTTATGTTAGGATATTAGTTATATTGTAATATCCCTTTTAAAATAAAAGGAGTCCTGGTGTGGCGCTGAAGGTTAATGCGCTGGACCTCAAGGTCAGTTTGAACCGCAGGGACGGGCTGTTCAAGCTCACCAGCCACTCCTCGGAATCCCTATACAAGTTTTTTATGAGTCGGAATCGACTCAACGGCACTTAAAAAACATGATTCCTCTTACTGGTTTTACTGGTGGCATATTTTCCATCTGAATAATTAAAAATGAAACTTGATACTCTTGAGATTATGATAATGACTTTATTTTTCTAATCTTGTCTCATTTTTTGCACTGCAAACATTTCTGCATGTTTTACTACTGCTTAATAACTCTTGCTAAAACTTGACTGTTACAGTCAAGACTTATTTTATATTTATGTGTTCATTTACTCATTCTACAAGTATTTATTGCCTACTCTGAGTCAAGAAATGAGTCCTGATTGCTCCATGGGTTAAGCATTGGGCTATTAACTGCAAGGTTAGCAGCTTAGACAACTACCAGCCACTCGTAGGGAGAAAGATGAGGCTGCCTGCGTCCATAAAGATTTACAGTCTGGGAAATCCTATACAGGAGCAAGAGTAGGAGATTTGCTTCTGAGCCAGGATACCTCCAGCGAGCCAACTCTGCATGTTCTCCACAACCTGCTTTCTTCCTACGCATCCATCCGGAAGTTCATCCCTAGTTCCTAGACTTTGCTTTTATATACACTGTATTATCTCGTCATGGTCTTTTGACATACCCACCCCTTCCTTCAAATACTCTTAGAAAAATATCTAGTCACTTATATTGACGTTAGATTTAAGTCATTTTTTACCTCTCATAGACATTTGATTTGTGATTGTCTCTCGCACATGCACTCTCTCTCTCTCTCTCTCTCTCAGTGTGAATGAAAAGCTATCCCTTTTCTAAGAATTTCAACATTAATTGTATTGGAAGTATTTTGGAGGCAGAGTGCCCCCTGCTGGTATGTGTGAAATAATATCAAGTGAATGGGCCACTGCTCTTCTACTCAGCTTCACACTGTCCATTCTCCTCCCAGCGGTAGTGGTATAGCTGCCACTCCCCCTGCCTAAACGGTCTGTACTTCTTGCCCACAGTGTTCCATTCAACCATATTCTTCTTCCTAAAGTTTCTTTTTCTATGTCTGCTATCATTTATTTTCATTTTATGCATTCTTTTAATATATTTAGTTCCCATCACTGAGGTTGACACTTAATTACCCTGTTCCAGTTGGCTTATTTCCATTTCTCAAACTCTAGTTTATTCTTCAAAAACACTGATCCTGTCATCTTCCAATATTCTATTTAGTTGTTACCTAACAAAGAGACACTGCTAGCATTCAACCAACCCTAGACATGAGAGCATGCTAGATCATATGTTAGTGTTTATAATGTAGCTAACAGCAATGAAAGAACTCATCCTTCATTGTTGTTGTTAAGTGATGTCGAGTCGGTTCTGACTTATAACAACCCTGTATGGGGTTTCTGAGGAGCGGTTGGTAAGTCAGAAGAGAAGAAATGTCTGACTCAAACCTGTTAAATCAAGTCTGACCCTATAGGGAAAGACAGGACAGCCACCCCTTGGGGACTTCAAGACTGTAAATCTTTATGGAACCACATTGTCACATCATTCTCCCATGTAGTAGTGGCTGGTGGGTTTGAACTGCTGATCTTTTGATGAGCAGCTGAGAGTTTAACCATTATACCACCAGCTTCTTCCATCATTTATTTTTAATGGAGAAAGCCTTTTCTTTCTCTCTCTCTAAATGCTTATGTTGTTGTTGTTGTTAAGTGCCATTGAGTCGGGTCCGACCCATAGCGACCCTGTACAGGGTTTCCGAGGGTGTAAATCTTGACGGGAGTAGAAAGCCTCATCTTTCTCCCGCGGAGCGGCTGGTAGTTTCGAACCGCTGACCTTAAGGTTCACAGCCCGAAATGCTTATATCTGAAAAAAATTCTGATTTTTACTTCTTAACAGGTGGTTTGTTCTGGATGCAGAAACCAGAGATCTAGTCTCTATCCACACAGATGGAAATGAACAGCTCTCTGTGATGCGCTACTCAGTAGGTAGGCAAGTTTCCCACCCGTCCTGGCTTTCCCAGCACTTTACTGCAATTGCATGTTTCTACTTTGATAAGTTACTCCCCCCCCCCATCTCTAGAGTCGTTAAATATCAAATATGTGTTCCCCAACATGAGATTAAAATTTGCTGCAGAAAACTGCAAAAAACTGCTACAGTTAAACAACATTCTAACTCATCAGGCAAACTTAAATTTAGAACAGACTTTTACAACTGCTGTTGCAACTGCAAGCAATCAAGTACTTCTTGTGACCTGTACATGCTTAGGATTGTGAGTTAGGCCTTAGGCTGATGGTAAGTCTACTTAGCAACCTTTTCTAAGTGTATTTATTGTTGTTGTAGGTGCCGTCAAGTCAGTTCTGACTCATCATAGCTGGTGTGCTTAAAAGAATATAAAAATTATTAATATTCAAAAATGTACAAGTTTTAAATCTTTATGTAAAATTGTATAGGTCTTTGTCTTCAGAATCAATTTTTATTGTTACTGTTTACATAGTAATGACTGATAATGCTAGATATTCTGTTTACCTTTTCCCCTTATTAATAAGGCTTTTAGTCACACAATTTTCCCTAGAGTTAGCCAGAGTATCATATTTGAGGGTGTGTTCTAATAGTTTTGAGTCCGCAGAGGCTCCAAGAATGGAAAAGTATTCACTTCAAACTATACACCTGGCAGGAGTTATCTTTAAGCAGAAAGTTACTCTGTTTTGTTTGTTGTTTGTTTTGGTTTGATGCTTTAGTACTGTAGTAGCAAATAACCAGTGCTACACATATAGCAATTGAAATCCAAAGATGAAGTGGCCCTTAACTGACTACCTGTTATGTGCTAGCACTGTGGTAGTACAGTGGTGGACACCGTAAAAGAAGAGGCCACTATCCCTGACCAGCTACCAGCTACCCTTGTATTTGGAAAGGCCGTATATACTCAGCTTGCTAGAGGGATATTTTTGTGCTTGTGCCCATAAAAGCTGATTAATGTCTCTGTTCACTTGCTTCTGAATCCAAGGGCCAGTTTTTAGCTATCAACAAGGACTGAGGGTAGGGCCCAAGGCCTGTGAGCTTCTCTAAAAGAACACTGTCTAGGGGACTGGATGACCACTTGTTTTCAAAAGTCTGCCTAGTGATGAGAGATGGAAAATAATTCATCCTCCAAATGGGAAATAACAGTCAAAATTGATAAGATTTAACAACACTTGTAAAATAGCTTTTGGTGTAGGTCTACTGAAATGATAGGACATAGATCTATCGATGTATCTTTCTATTCAACAGATTTTCCTGTTTCATTCTAGATGGTACCTTCCTGGCTGTAGGATCTCATGACAACTTTATTTACCTCTATATAGTCACAGAAAATGGAAGAAAATATAGCAGATATGGAAAGTGCACTGTAAGTAGTGAAGTGTTAAAGTTTTATATTTAAAGGGGAATTAAGTGTTGTTTTAGTTTCCTATGGTTGCTCTAACAAGTTACTACAAACTTGGTGGCTTAAAACTACAAATTTATCCCCTCATAGTTCTGAAAGCTTGAAGTCTAAAAACCAAGGTTTTAGCATGACCATGCCATCTCTGAAGGCTCTAGTTAAGAACACTTCCTCTCTTCTTCTATCTTAACTTCTGATTATTGCCAGCAACCTCAACATTCCTTAGTTTGTATATGTATCACTCCGGTCTCTGTCTCCATAGTCACATAGAATTTTTTCCTGTGTGTCTCTCTTCTTCTCAGGCCACCAGTCACATTGGATCAAGGGCCCACCCTAATCCAATTAAGGTCTCATCTTAATTTAACTGCTTATGTCTAAAAAGACCCTGTTTTCCAAATAAAGGTCACATTCTCAGGCTCCAGGTAGATACAAATTTGGAAAAGGGGGAAACACTGTCAAACCCATTACAGATATCTACATTTACATACCCATTTCTTTAAACTTTAATCTTTATCTTTGAAAACCTAGATATTTAAGTTAACTAAAGTACCTGACAGCAGAATGTTCCAGCTCCCTGTGTACTTTTTAGAAAGAAGTCTCCTTCTGATGAGAGTTTAATATTTATCATTCTCTGACTAGGTTCAAGGTGGTTTTTATGCATTGAAGCTAGACTTACAGGAAACTTTTAGGCTACCTTTTTTTTTTAATTGAGTAAAATATTAAAATGTGTCTCACATTTTTTATTTCAAAGTGTCATGACCCTGTCCACCCCCAGCAATATTCAATATCATCTCTCTACCACTAAAATAAAATAGTTTATGTAGACATTTGTCTGCATTTAAGAGCGTTAACAGGAGAGCCTGTGTCTTTTTCACTTGATAAAATTATCATTAGGGTGCAGATTAGGTCCAGTTCTGCAGACGCACTAAATAATCACTGTATGAACAGTACTCTGCTAGACACTAGAGAAATGTTCTAGGTACTGGAATCATATGTGAAATTTGTTCCTTGTCCTCAAGAAATAAATACTCAAAATGAGGACAGAATGGGAAAGTTAAGCAGCATTGCTTAGTCATCCAAGGGCCAGCTGTATTGACTGCCTGGATGTGAGTAAATGCCGACTTCACCACTTACAGGCTAGTGTTACGTTACACAAGTTCTTTAAAGCTTCTACTTTCTCATCTATAAAATAAGAGAAGTCTCTGCTTCACAGGGTTGAAATTAATTCCTATATGTAAAGTTCTTTGGGAAGCCCTGGTAGCATAGTGGTGACGCATTGGACTCTTAACCACAAAGTCAGCAGTTCGAGTTCACCATGTGCTACATGGGAGATAGATGAGGCTTTCTGACCCTGTAAAGATTTCCAGTTTGGGAAACCCTGTACAGGGTCTCTAGGACTCAGAATCACCTCCATGACATATCACCACCACCACAAGTCAAGTTCTTAGAATGCTGTTAAAGTGCTGAGGAGTGGCTGGTGGGTTTGAATCACTGACCTTGCAGTTAACAGTCCAGTGCTTATCCTATGGCACCCCACCAGGACTCCACTTCTTAGAATGTTGTTGTTTCTGACCCATAGTAACCCTACGGACAACAGAACAAAACACCACCTGCTCCTGCACCCTCCTCATAATTGCTGCTGCCACTGGGCCAGTCCATCTCATTGGAGGGCTCTTCTTCTTTTAGTATTTGGCACATAATTAGTACTCAATAAATACTGTCAGGAGGGACAAGTCGCTGGAGAAGCATATCATGTTCAGTAAGGTGGAGGGTCAAAGAAAAAGAGAATACCCCCAACGAGATGGATTGGCCAAGTGGCAGCATCGATGGACTCAAGCGTGGCAACAGTAGTGAGGTTGGCCCAGGATCAGGTAGTGCAAAAGGTTGCTATGAGTCAGTACCAACTTGACACCTAACAACAACAAATAAATATTCACTATTATTCTAATAAAAAAAAATAATAAAGTAGCTTGATATGTTTGTTAGGAAATGAATTTAGGAATACCAAATCATTTGATGAATTAGTGACACAGATTCTTTAACATTGTTTTCATCACAAAAATAATTAGTTTTAGGAGAATGATTAAAAAATTAGTTTTAGAAGCATATACATCTATCTATACAGGGTTGCTATGAGTCAGAACCAATTTGATGACATGTAACAACATCCAATGATAAATTTTCATGTGAGTCTGAAATGTATTTGCTTACTATGTATAAGCAAAAACCTGACCATTTACTATTGGAAAAACCTTGTGGAGACCATGTCTGACTTTCCCTGACTTCACAAAGAGGAAAGAAAATCAAACTCAAAATCAGCCCAAAGCTGATTCTTATGAAGCAGAGGTCAGACATGCTTCCGCCCTACACCCTTCACTCTTTTCCGACACCAGCCACCCCTCCCACAGCACTCTCTGCTTTACCTCTGGGTTCGATAATCCATTGCAATGGCCACACAGAACTCATAATAATACTCAGGATTATGAGGTTTATTAGTGAACTGAACAGAATATAATTCAGGATCAAAAAACAACTGAAGACTCAATGCCCCTTCCCTCCTGACTGCCGACACACCTCACTCTTACGTGTGGCTCCTTAGCCCCAGTCCATGGGCCTAGAGCCCACAGCTGCTCTGTCTCTCCATTCTGCCATCGCCTCTGCTGTTACAGCTTTTCTAGGTAGGGATCTCACACTCCACTCATGCTCATCCTTCTTGATGGTCCTGGTATTTTCCATTCCTGCTTCTGAGATGATTCCCTTTAATTCTATCTGGATGACAAAACTAACCAATCCCCAGTCTTAGAGTTCTGTATACCTTATTTGCATGGTCCCACTCAATCACTGGAGTCCTAGTGCGGCGCTGTGGGTTAATGCGCCAGACTACAAAGCTGTTTGAACTGCAAGGTTGGCAGTCCAAGCTCACCAGCTGCTCCTTGGAAACCCTATATAGGGTTGCAACTGACTGACGGCACTTAACAACAACAACCCAATCACTTGGAATCCTGGTGTGGCAAGTTAGGGATAAGCACTGGCAAGTTAGGGAAAGTCAGTTTGAACTTCAAGTCAGTGGTTCAAACTCATGAGCTGCTCCTCGGAAAGCCTATACAGGGTTCCTATGAGTCAGAACCAACTCAATGGCACTTATAACAACAACAACCCAATCACTTAGTGGGAATTAAGACATTGGATAGAAGAGTCATATCAAATAAATTCACATACCAACTATTCAAGAAAGAGATTTATATGTGTTCTCTTTTGCATATTATGCTTATATCACCATATACTGAATCTAGCCCATGTATAAACTGATCTACATGCAACCTCTACATTGTAAAATTTACCCAAAATACTTTTGTATACCTTGACCACCATTATTAATCATAATCCAGTGATTAATTTAAGTCCATTTCTAATTTGTTTCCATACCAAATTGTGATACGGAATAGCACACATTGCCTTGTTATGCAGCATGATCAAAGGTAATATCCTGCTGAGGAATTTACAGATTACTCAAGTTTATTATAGAAGGCACCACATTTTTATACTTAATCTCAGTCTTTTCAAGGACTCTTCATGTGGCATTGTAGGATCAGCCCTGGACTGCTATCCTCTTCGTCTACAATTCTTGTCTTAATGAGCCAAGTATCTTCAATATGATATAATCTTACAGAACCATAAAGATTTTTCAGGTGGTATAAACTGTTACATGCCACTGAGTTGGTTCTAACTCATAATAACCCTGTATAGGGTTTCCAAGGAGTGACTAGTGGGTTTGAACCACGAACCTTGTGGTTCAGTACTTATCGTACAATGCCACACCAGGACTCACTCACATAATTCTCTTCATCTGCACAGCCTTTGTTCTGCAGATGAAGAGAAGTCACACTTTCTCCTTGGCCACACCGTGACTTCCTGGGTAGATCCAGGACATGACCCAGATCTGACTGGGCAGAGCAAGCTTTCTGTACCATGTACAGTCAGTAATGCCTCAGAGATCTCAGTGTGCATACTACAGTGCTGTGCTGTTACTGTAATCTAGCTGCTCAAGAAAGGAAACAGATAGTTTGAAACCGTGAATTGCACAGTTGTTCAAACAAACAAAAGAAATAATCTATGGTGGTTATCAGGGTGTTGGGGGAGAGAAAATTATTCATGGGCTAGAGAGCAGGAGCAGAGCAGATAATATACAAGAGGGAGGTTGGCAGATGAAAGCTGAATGTAGCAGGAGACACAGGGAGGAATGAGATCAATAAAGTGAATAGAGGTAAATGCTGTTAAGTGCTTACGTAGAAGGGACTGCAAACATGCAATGATCTGTTCAATGTAAAAGTGATGGATCTGCTCTGTAAACCTTCACTCAACTCACAATGAAAAGTTAAAGAAAAAGGAAAGGAAACAGAGTAGTGTGTGATGTGGAGTCATCAGGATGACCTTGGGAGTGTTGCGAAAGAGTAAATCTATCAATTTCATAAGACCTGGCCTTATATCCAATTAGGCAGCTTCTGTCTTTAGTGTTTGAAAGTATTATTTGGAAATACCCCTAAAAATGGTTCAAGTTTGAGAGCTGTTTGAGGCTATAAAGAAAGGTTCAACTAGTGTGCTTGGTGATTTGCTTCCAGTTGTCTTCTTGCCGCCTGCTTCCACCATCTGGTCTTACAGTCTTATTTTAACTGCTTTTATCTGCTGTCTGCTGTGGTGTAGGACCGACAAAATGGATTAATGCTGGCTTTGCTGCTTACTAGTTTGTGACTTCAAGCAAGTTAATTAACGTGATTTCTTAATTGTATTATCGTAAAATGAGGGATAATAAAAGATCCTACTTTATAGGATTGTTATGGAGATTGTTGTTAAGTCAGTTCTGATATAAATCATTACCTTTGATAGCATTAGCAGTACTATTCACACGTACCTCCCTTAAAGAACTATGTGAAGAGCGAATGAGCATGTTTTCTGCTGAAGTTGCTTTTATGCTTGCTGCGGGTGTATGGCAAAGGCTACCTTCTCACACAAATTTCTTTACTGCACCTCTCTGGTCCTTGACCATCTCCTTGAAGAAACTATCCACCAGGAAATGATTTGGTAATTGAGAGGCTGACCACTCCAGACTGGCTGAGGGATGTAAGGGGATAGGAGAGGTAGAATGGAGCCAGCTTATGTACTATCTATGGCAGCCTGTATTTCCTCTTTTGCCTTCTCACTTCCTGTGTTTGCTTCTGGGAGCGCACTGTCTTCCTGCTGTCGTTGGGCTCTCCGCTGCTCTGGCAGCACATACTCCAAGCCTGCCTAACCTCATCTGTGGCATTGTGTTCTTCTCAATTCTCACATACCTTTCAGAACTTATCTACCTTTTTTGTTGTTGCCTGCTCTGAGAATTTCCATCTTCTTGTTTAGCAGATGGTGGGAAGAGTAGTATGAGTCTCGATGGTCTCGTGTGTCTATACTGCGTAAGCAGCCTGGTTTTATAACTGCCGCTGTAGAAAGATTTTGGAGTCAGCACATCTTTTTAACTTTTCTCTTGCAAAGCGCTAGAATTGGTAGGTGTACTGGACTGGTGTGGATCTAATTTTATTTGCTTTACATTTGGACTTCTCAAGATTTAATAGGACAGCAAGGTTTTATAGTTAAAAGCATGTGAAAACTACTCTAGTGCAGAGGGTGGGAGGTTTTAGTTTTGTTACTTTCAACACAGTGTGTTTCTTTACTTCAGCTTTTCTTGTACTAGGAATATTTTGAAAATGTACTAGAAAGGATCTTGCTTACTTAGAAACTCCTTGTCTTAAAACGGTACTTTTCAGTTACCTCTACTTTGATATTACAGAAATGAGTAAAAGATTGTTGTTGTTATTGTTGCTAAGTGTCATCAAGTTGGTTCCGACCCATAGCCACCCGTTATAGGGTTTCCCAGGAGTGACTGGTGAATTTGAACCACCGACCTTGCAATGTAGCCGGTCCAGCGCATTAACCCACAGTGTCACGTATGCCTTAAATGCAGTGCTGACTTTGATCCGGAATCATCTGAGCTGTGTTTCAGACTTGACTCCACCGGTTCTTAGTTATATGACTTCAGGAATTACTTAACCTCTCTGTGCCTCCTAAATTTCCTCACCTTTTAAGCGGGCCTCCTCATTAAAGTTGCTATGAGATGTATATCTGATAATGTATGCAAATTACTTAAACAGTGTCCCGTACATAGAAAAATATGTGATTCTGACTCAAGACATGATTCTAACTTATGTTATTGTTAAGTGCTGTTAAGTCATTTCTGACTCATGGTGACCCCAGATAGGGTTTCTGAGGTTGTAAATCTTTATGAGAGCAAAAAGCCTCATCTTTCTTCAGTGAAGCAAATAGTGTATTTGAACCGCCGATTTGTGGCAGCCCAACACCTAAATCACACCCCCATCAGGGATCCTCAAATAGAAGTACTCGGTGAATATTAGGTATTATTACTATATATTACTCTCAGTAACTGGATGAATCCTGGCTTGTAAAGTCTCCCCAGTTTATTATAATATCCAGCCAGGATTGCAAACTTCTGATTTAAATGATGGTAGCCCAGAGTCCTGGTGTGGTGCTGTGGGTTAATGCATCAGACTGCAAAGCCATTTGAACTGCAAAGTCAGCGGTTCAAGCTCACCAGCTGCTCCTCGGAAACCCTACATAGGGTCCTTATGGGCTGGAATTGACTCAGTGGCACTAACAACAACAATCCGTAGTCACAGTAATTTATCCTGAGAGTTCTTCCCTCAGAGTAGTAGTCTTGGGCGCCATCATTTACTGTGGTCACTCCACTGACTACTTAACAGCAGTAATGAAAGTACCAGCTTAGAATATGTTAGTATCTTTTCAAGAAGATATAATTTTACTCCTGTGTTTTTGCCCATGGGGTGAAGTTTGAGGTATTTCTGTTCCAAGATTATGCAAAGACCTGTAGGTCTGTGAATTGGGTCTGACCTCAAAGGACACTAAGATAGTAACATCATAAACCCCAACAATACAGTTAATCTTTTCTTTCTTGTTTACATCCATACCAGGAAAATATAATATTCACATTATTTCCCAATATGACTTCATAGCTTCCCCAAGGCCTTTCCTAAATCTGAGAATTTTTCCTAGTCAGGAGTCCTTTTTGAGAATACTTTATGTTGATTTGTCTTCTGAACACATTTTCTAACCCACACAAATGTGAGTTACATGAATATAATGTATGAGGGGGACTTTTAAAAAGATTTGTGGAAAAATGGAATTAAAAAATAATGGAATTTTTCCATATATATGTATGCATGTGTGAGGAGTTCTAGTAGCATAATGATTACAAGTTGGGCTGCTAACCTCAAGGTCAGCAATTTGAAACAACCAGCTTTTCCATGTGAATGATGAGGCTTTCTGCTCTCGTAAAGATTTACAGCCTTGAAACCCTGTACAGAGTTGCTGTGAGTCGGAACCGACTCCATGGCACACCACCACCACATATATGTGTATATAATATACACACACATTGAGAATACTTCGTTTTATATATATTGAGAATGCCACTATGCTACCAGAGCTCCTTATGAATCGAGCTGTGAACCACAAGATCAGCAGATCGAAACTACCAGCTGTTCTACGGGAGAAAGATAAGGCTTTCTGCTCCCGTAAAGATTTACAGTCTCGGAAACCCTGTACAGGGTCGCAGTAAGTTGGATGTGACTCCATGGCACATCACCACCACCATCAAATATATATATATATATATGTTGTTGAGTGCTTTTGAGCTGGTTCCAACACATAATGACCTTGTATAAGGTGTCCGAGGAGCGGCTGGTGAGCTTGAACCCAGTGACCGTGCAGTTCAAATGATTTGGCAGCCCAGCACATTAACCCACAGCACCACACCCAGAGTCATGTACTCTTTTAAGTTTGCTTTTAAAGACTTTTCACAGTGATTCAGATAATATTTTAAGTACTTCTCCATTGTTAGCCTGCTTAAATTCTGCCTGAGTTCTCCAGACCGCAGAGGCAGGCATTAGATTCATGTCCTGCCAGACTCAGAAAGTACCTAGTCACCACACAGGTCTTGTTGGCCCTAAAAATTGATTACTTTTCAAGTTGGTGTGTGCCTAGAAATGATGTCCAACCTGTTTTCCAGTATACCACTTTACCAGTCGTTATTTCAGGAAGCCTCAGAATTCTCAGTTCCACAGACCTGTCATTCATTTAGCTGTGGTGGAGTGCATAACTCCAAAAAGGTTTTAGGGCACAGCATTAGATTCCATAGGATACTGGAACAATAGGGTTACCTGTGTAAATCTTAAAAGTTATACCTAAAGGACACAAATTTATTAACTTAAAAAATGAAATCATGAGCAGAAAACGAATAATTTTAAAAGTACCATAGATGAAATTGTATTTTATCAGGCTTTAGGAGATAAAAGTGAATGCCTAAAATGTCTTGGTGATCCATTGTTGTTCTTAAGTGCCATCAAGTCGGTTCCAACTCATAGCTACCCTATATAAGGCTTCCGAGCAGTTGGTGGGTTTGAACTGCCAACCTTGTGGTTTGCAGTCCAGTGCTGATCCTACAGCACCATATCGGGACCCCATAAACCTGTGTAATTTATTTGAGTTAGTCTGTGGGGAGATCATAAAATGCTTACATGTAAAGTCAACAAAAGCTTAACATTCAGTAGTTTGTTTTGTTTTTTTAATCCCACAAAGTTAGTAAAACTTGAGCAGATCACAGTGGTCCTGTTTCCAACATAGTCCAATGATTATGTTGGGCCTAGATGGCCATTCTGAAAGAGTCCTGGTGTGCTACTATAGGATAAGTACTGGACTGCTAACCACAAGGTCAGTAGTTCAGTCCCACCAGCTGCTTCCCAGAAATCCTATACAGACAGCGTCAATTATGAATCAGAATGAACCTAGGTAGCACCTAACAGTTGCTCTGATGGAGTACACTGTTGAGTGACTTACCCCCCAGAGCATTGAGATTTCCACATGTCCAAATACTTGTGCCGGATCCCTCAGCCCCTGAGCATAAGGGAGCCTGGGAAAACTACTCTGTGTACACAACCTGGAATACTTCATTCTCAAAAGTAGACTCACTCTAATGGACACCAGTGACTTGAAATAAGGCCTCAGGGTGTAGGATTTGTTGTAGTGTCTTAGTCCTCTCAGTGGTGGTGGTGTGCCGTGGCGTCTGTTCTGATTCATAGTGACCCTATATAGGGTTTCAGAGACTTCTGCCCTTTGGGATTTGCCAGAAAAATGGGTACTCTAGAAACAGTATTGACAAACTTAGTATTTATAATTCTAAACTCTAAATGCTTTTTAACAATTGCTCCTTTATTCCCTAGGGACATTCCAGCTATATCACACACCTTGACTGGTCTCCAGACAACAAGTTTATAATGTCTAACTCAGGAGACTATGAGATACTATACTGTAAGTGTGAATGTTTACTCACAACTCAGAACTGTCTGTCAGGGGCATTAATGCACAGGCTGCAGGGAATTTGAATTGTGCCAAGAAGGCATGTTGGCCTCTCTAACCTGATAAGGCATATGTTACTCCATGTTAAGTAATGAGAATCTCAAATATGGCTCACTTCTCCAAGAAAGAAATTTGTTCATTTAATGGTATACAACTGAAGGCACATAAATCACTCGTTGAAATTGATGGTTTTTCATATAACAACTTTCTTAGAGGCAGGGAGGAATATAATGGGTGGGCATTTATACTCTAGAGATTTTTTTTTTTTTTTTTTAAAGGCAACTTCAATGGGAAACAGTTTATAATTCTGTAAACCCTGTTAAGAACTAAATGCTTTTTTTCCCTTTTAAATGTTTTACTGTTTTTCCATTGAAAGGGAACATTCCAAATGGCTGCAAGCTGATCAGGAATCGGTCGGAATGCAAGGACACTGATTGGACAACATACACCTGCGTGCTAGGCTTTCATGTCTTCGGTAAGGACCCAGCTCCTGCTGTGACTGAAAACTTTGTGAGATTTCAGACAGTTTTCTACCTGCATTTTTTAAAGAAAAATATCCTTTAGTGCTCACAATTGATGCCAGCTTCAGAGGAATTCAGTGCAATAGAAGTGAATCAAAATGGAATTTATTCTATCCAAAATGCAGTAGGCTTTTGTTGTTGTTATGTGTCATGGAGTCGGTTCCGACTCATAGTGACCCTGTACAGGGTTTCCGAGGCTGTAAATCTTAACGGGAGTAGAGATTTTGGTGCCTAGTAAATATAAAAGATAATAAAAAGTAAAGGTAAAGGAATTTACATAACTGCACAGATTGCTAATACTCAGCTTTCTAATTTTTTCCCTCCAAGTGAAAATCGAAGCTTTTAAACTTACAAGGGCACTTAAACAGTTTTATTTAGATGTATTCTGCATAACATAAAATTCACTCATTCAAAGTATACAATTATTGGCTTCAGTACTTTCACTGGAGTCCTGGTGTAACGCTATAGGGTGTGCACTAGACTGCTAACCATAAGGTCAATGGTTCAAACCCACCATAGCCATGCCTCAGAAACAGGATCACTAGGAGTCAGGACCAACTTGATGACACTTGACAATACTAGCCAGTACCTTCACAGAGGTGTGCAGCTTTAGAACATTCCATCACCCCAAAAAAGAGCCCCTGTGCCCATTAGCAGTCACTCCTTCTTTCTCCTGCAACCAGTCTACTTTCTTCATTAAGGGTTTGATTTTTGGTATTTCATAATGGAATCATAGAATATGTGACCTTTCTTAACTGACTTCATGGGTTCAAGGTTCATCCATGTTGTATATATCAGGACTTCATTTCTCTTAGGGCAGAGTGGGAATCTATTATATATATGTACCACATTTTATGTGTCCATCTACTGATGGCATTCAAGTTGTTTTCCCCTTTTGACAAATCTGAATGTTCTACATTGAACATTAGCAAACAGCTTTCTGCTTCCATTCCTGCTTTCAATTCTTTGGGGCACATACCTAGGAGTAAAATTGCTGGATCATATGGTAGTTTTATGTTTAACTTTCTGATGACTAGCCAGGTTTTTTCCACAGCGGTGGTACCATTTTGTAATCCCACCAGCAGTGCAGCAGATTTGCCTTAAAGCAATACGTTGTTTGATTTCTTGACTGTTGCTCCCGTGAGTGATAGTGGGTCCAAGCAAAATGAGTCTTTGACACTTCGTTCTTTTCTCCATTTATCATGATACTATTTATTGGTCCAATGGTGAAGATTTTTGTAAATATTTTAAGTCCTCTTTCAGCAAGGAAGGTTGTATTTTCATCTTTTCCTTCCTTCTTTTCGTCTTAGTGGCCTTTTGCTTTCTTCCTATATGATGTTCTTGATGTCATTCCACAACTCTCATGGTCTTCTGTCATTAGTGTCTAATACATACACTCTTAATGTCCCACAATTCAAGTCTAGCCTACTAGAGGTCTGTGCTAGTTAGGATGAACATGATATCATCTCCAGTGCCACATTACGATTCAGCATAAGTAAACTTGATCTAAAACATTTCTAGAAAAATTCCATGGGGTAGCATGCATTAGTGGAAACCTTGTATATAGTTCCTTAAGAAAGACTGTCAGCAAGGTCTTCTATGGAAGACAACAGAGAATGTCAGTAGATTCTATGGATCTTCCCTAGGGTTGAATTTGGAGTGTGTTTGCTTGTGTTTTGTACCTTGTGTTATGGGTTTGTTTGTTTTTTTACTGTGAATTGAGTGAAGGTTTATAGAACAGATTAGGTTTTTGTCTTTTGAGGGGGTGTTTTGTAACTTTTTATTATGAAATGAGTGAAGGTTTACAGGTAAGATCACCAGTTTTACATTCAACAAATCATATACCATGTTTCATTGTTGTTAAGTGCCGTCGAGTCAGTTTCGACCCATAGCGACCCTGTACAGGGTTTCCGAGGGTGTAAATCTTTACGGGAGTAGAAAGCCTGATCTTTCTCCCGCGGAGCAGCTGGTAGTTTCGAACCGCTGACCTTAAGGTTCACAACCTGATTCGTAACCACTACGCTACGAGAGCTCCTTATAATCCCCTCCATGTATCATCATGTAACAGTATTTCTCTCTATCTACTTTTGCTTTTTTAAAAAAAAAAAAAAAAAACACTCATATATAATTTACATCTCCAAAGGGCACATTCTGTCTGCCTCCTGGCCACCAGCTCTTAGTCCCTCTATTCCCATGAATCTAGAGTCCTCAAGCTGCTCCTTCTCTCCATGTCCCCATCTCTGCCTCTGTCTCTGGCCTTGCTGCATCTCTGGATAATTCCTACATTCTGCTTCTGTGCTTCTCCCTTGATAGTCCTAGGGTCCTCTGTTTCTGGACTGTAAGATTAACCACTCCCCTGTTTTTGTTACAAAACTTCTACCTTTACAATTTTGACAGTCGCAGTTAGTCGTAATAACAATTATTCACTATTGAATCATACATATCTTATCCCCATCTCTTTTCACCAGACCCATCTAACAAGATGAAAACTATTCAGTGGGGACTCTTTCTTTCCCCCCATACTCTTAAACTAAACTCCCTCTTGAAACCTTGTAAGCCAGTCACTTTGTGCCTTTATTGCCCCCTCATTTTAGGTAGCCAATGTCTAAGTTGCCCATCCCTATCCACCCTGTGTACAAAGGAAATAGCATTGATACTTGATGTGAAGACTCCTTCCCTCTCTGTTAGTATTTAGAGTAACTACCACTCTGAGTATAGGTTAGGTTCATCAAATTGTAGCACTTTACCCTTGTTTCCTTTGTTAAAAAAAAATATTTTTTTTTTTGTAATCTTCCTCTAGTCAAGTTCTGATTATCAAGCCATCGAGGCTAGGTCAAATGGGTACTGTCTGCAAGTTTGGGTGTTCTTGTGCATCTCCCCTCACTTCGTATCAGTTGAATGCTTCACTCTCAGCTCTAGCCCTCTGTGGCTAAGTCCTTGTCCATGGGCTCAGGTGTCACTACACTTTGGACCAACCAACCCTTCCTCTTCTCTCTTTCATCTCCAGGTCAACGGGAGTTAATGGACTGTGGTTGAACTCAGCCCGTTTCTTAATTGCTGCCTTTCCCCTTCTTCTGTTCACCAGTAGACCAATGTGTGGTCGCCAACAAGCTTAAAATCTGCTTTTTTGTGTATTCCCTTTGAGTTTCAGTCTTAGAGGGGAGTTTGTCCTGAAGGCACTTGATTGTTAGCCTTAATGTCTTCCTGGTGAATAGCTTGCTTATTCCTGTAGTAGCCAGTCATGCTGACATTTTTGTTTTGGGTTTTTCTTAATCTTTCTTTGAAGATGTATCTTCTGTCACTCTAGCTGTTCCTGGCTGGTCTGCTTGTCCTTTCTAGTGGGAATGTCCCACCTCATAAGGTTCTGGATGGAACTCAGGCTTCCATCTAAGGTCCACTCTATAAAGGCTTTGCAAGAGACCTATTTCACTGGGCAAGTTGTAGAACCCCTTTTAGGTATTCCAATCAGTTATAGGCTGAATGGGCTTACAAGTTTTCTGTAATCATGTTTCCCAGCATTCCTTTCTATCCTACTCAAGTATCTGTTTTACAGTAGTAGGCAAGGGAAACTAATATTCATAAGACAGTCAAGCATTTTAGTATAATTTCCCCTATTCAAGCTATACCTAGATCCCTGTGTCCCAGAGCCCTGTTGTTACTAGGTTGAGCATGCATCACTGTTTACCTCTGTCCCATTTAGGCCATACAAGCCTGCCTCAGTGTTCCCCTATCTAACCTGTTCTTCCCCTCCTCCCCCTTCATGTATTGCCCTCTCCAACACCCGAACTAAACCCCCTTCTCTAACCCCATTGTTGTGGTTACTTTATATTCCATTAATTCTTCCCTCCATTTAAGACAGTCTATTTTATCCTGTAATCTACCTGAACGTCCCACCACCTGGATCTCTTGTGTTTACCTTCTTATTTTGATCATAGTCTGACCTCCCAGGTCCTGTATTCTTAGAATTTTATTGTGTTCTGGACTCTTACATTTGTCGATTGAGTTCAGGGTGATGCTGCCACATATGTCAGTCTCTGGTTGTTGTCTGTTTTTGTTGCTTCTCAGTCCACAAAACTTCCTTTAACATATTTTCATAAGCAGGGTTGGCTTTGGCAAAATACCTTAGCTTCTGTTTATCCTGGAATGTTTTGATTACACCATCATATTTGATTGACAGCTTTGCTGGGTAGAGGATTCCTGGGTGGCAGTTTTTTCCTTCAGGGTTTTATATATGTCTCCCCATTGCCTTCTTGCCTGCATGGTTTCTGTTGAGAGATCCAAGCTTAATCTGATTTGATTGCCTTTGTATGTTACACTTCTCTTTTCCTTAACTGCTTTCAGGATTCTGTCCTTATCTTTGATTTTGGAGAGCTTGATTATTATGTGTCTTGGTGATTTTCTTTTGGGGTCTATCCTTCCTGGGGTTCGTTGAGCTTCTTGAACGTTTTCTTTTTGCTTTTCAGGATGTTAGAGAAATTTTCTTCCAGAAGCTCTTTAACTATCACTTCTGTGGACTTGTGTGATTCTTCCTGTTCCAGAATGCCGATAATTCTTAAGTTAATCCTCTTCATGTTGTCCAACATGAATCTTAGGCCTTCTTCAGATTTTTTTAATCTTTTTTTTGTATTTGTTCTTCTATCTTAGTCGTGTTGAGAGATTTGTCTTCTAGCTCACTAATTCTGGCTTCTGTCTCATCAATTTGATTCCTTAGCCCTTTCAGTGTTTTATTCATTTCTGATATTCTTTTATTAATCATTTGGACCTCTTTCTGTAGGTTTTGAATTGTTTCAGTGCTCTATCTTTTTTGATTGTTTTTGTAGCACTTTCCTGACTTCTTCCTTATTTCTTTCAACTCCATTTTGTAGTGTTTTGATACATTTTATCATCATTTTTCTGAATTCCTTCTCAGTCATTTCCAAAGCCTGCCCATCTTCCAGTGTAGAGTGTAGGTCTACTTCCAGCTCATTTGTCTTCAGTCATTTTATCTCATTTCTGGACATGTGCAGATATGGTCACCTGCTTCTGTTTGGGGGGCATATTCAGGAGTTATGGCTTTAATACTTAGATGGGTGTGTATTTTGGTATTTTTTACACTTTCTGATTGCCTCCAGGTAGATGTGATCAGGAGATGGGCTTCCTTTTTTACTCTTCTTTCTGAGAAATTTCAAGATACCACTGTTAGTCGTTGTAACTTAACTTTAGGATTTTCAACCTATTTCCTTTTTAGTCTGCCTGTCCCACTTCATAATCCCTGTTCAGGCCTTTTTCCTAGTGATAAACAGTTCAGTGCCAGCTGTGGCTGTTTGGTTTTAAGTGGAAACGGTCACTTTAAATTTCGAAGAGATCTGTGTGCATGTGAAGTAGAACCTTCTGGGGGGTTGGTGTGTCCACTCGCTCAGGCACCCCTATAGTCACCAGAATGGGGGTGTGCAGACAGCGAAAGACTAATGAACAGATACCTTTATCTCCGCAGTTCTGTCAGGCGTCTGTGGCTGCTCTGATCCTTCCCCTGCTTGGTCTCGCCCAAGATGGCAGCTCTGTGAGCAGCTGAGCGTCTCTTGAATTAGAAAGCAATGGATTTCTTGCTTCTGCTACAAATTACCCTAGCTGTAAGCCTTTCAACCTTCTAAATATTCCTTTTTATGTAGTTCACAGTTCTGGGACCATCCCCTGAGCCTGCTTGGTTCGGTATTCTGTGTTGTTGTTGATGGAGCTCTTCACAGTGCTTCCACTCTGTCCGCCATCTTGTTTGTTCTCCAGAACAGATTAGTTTTACATTCAACATATCATATACTTTAATTCAATTTCTCCCCCATGTTCCATCAGCTAACAGTATTTACCTGTGTTCACATTTAACTTTTGCATTCCTCCTTGTGTCTCTCTTGCTACTTTCCTCTTTCCCCTGCCAACCGGATGCCCTGATGTACATTGTTTGACTAATTCCACTCATCATAAAGACCTCCAAGTTCATTTATGTTGTGAGGTGTTCTGCACATTCATCATCATGATTCAACATTGCATAATACCCCATTATATTTAACAAAGTTTAACCATTTTTCTGTTGATCGGCATTTAAGTTGTCTCTATATTTTTGATGTGTCTCTTGTAAACAGCATAATGGATAGTTTCCTTATCCATTCTGTCTGTCTCTGTCTTTTGATTGGTGCATTTAATCCATTTACAATCAATGTAGTTATGGACAGGTATGAATTCACTGCTGTCATTTTGCTCTTTGTGTTTTTTTGTTATGCTTTTGGTTTCTTTGTTCCACATAATTTTTTGTGCTAAGTTCATGTTTGTGGATTTTCATTTGTGTTAGTATTTACTAAATCTTTGAGATTTTTTCTTTTTGAGGTTACCCTGTAATTTCCCCCCCTCCCCCATTTATAACATTCTGTAAATTGCTCCTCTTTGTGGTATCACACATAACTCTTAGGCTTTCTTCAGATTTTTTTCATCCTTTTTTCTGATTGTTTTTCTACCACACTAATATTAAGAGATTTATCTTTAAGCTCACTAATATGGGCGTCCATTGCTTTGCTTTTTCAATGTACCGCACATTTCTGAAATCTTAGTATTCACCTTCTGGATTTCAAATTGCAGGTTTTGTATTATTTCAAAATTTGAATGTATTTTTTTTAAAGTTCTTAAGAGTATTTTCATGATTTCTTCTGAGTTCTTCCTTTTGTGTGAACCAAAATTGTCTCATCTCCAGGGCATTGTGGTGTTACTGTCTTTGTGTTTGGTTGTATATTGATGTATTTTTGAGTACTCACCAACTTTGTCCTGTGCTTCAACTCTCTGTGTTCTGGTGGGTTGGTTTAGAGTGGGCTTAGCTGTTTGTTGTCCAATGAGTGGAGTTGCAGAGGGGTTGTGGCTGGGCTGTATGGGCACCACTGCTGTTTCCTTTCCCATCGTCTGTGTGAATGAATCTGCCTTGCCAGGCCACCATCTGTTGCCATAACTGCTCAGGAAGTTCAAACTAGTCCCACTGTCTGGCCTGCCATTCACTAGTCAGCCTCCCTTCTCTCGTCATCCCTGCTTAGCTTCTCCCTGCAAGCCCCCCCATCCACTTAACCTTTCCTCTGAAGGTCGTAGTTCCAGGACTTTCATTTGTGTCTGTTTCATTCAGTCTTTCATAGCTTTTAAGAGTCCTTGTGTGGTGCTGTGGGTTAATGAGCTGGACTGCAAAGTCAGTTTGAACCACAAGGTCAGTGGTTCAAGCTCACTAGCTGCTCCTCAGAAACCCTACACAGGATTGCTATGGGTCAGAACCGACTCAATGGCACTTAACATCTTTATTGTAGAAAGCCTGTGCAGTGCATCTGCCTAGTCTGCCATTTTGTTGCAGTCTTCTGTTATACAAGTAGCTGATAACTTTCCCTCCAACTAGAAACTTTTTTAAAGGAGCTTATGCAGAGGTTGAGTCCAGCTGAAATGAATTTACTGCTCCACCTGCTGGTTACTATTGAGTATTACTCGAGATCTGTAAGGTTGCGTTTTGAGACCCTTGTTAAGTGCTGTCGGGTGAATTTTCAACTCATGGTGACCCTAAATAGGGTTTCCAAGGAGGAACTGGTAAGTTTATATCAGAGTGCCAGGCTAATTTAGTTTAATTTTATCAGTAGTTAAATTGTATAATAGAAGTCTGTCATTTGAATGAAGTGTACAGCATGGGGTCTGTGAGAATTTTGTAAGAGAAATGTTAGCATCTTAGGGTATAAACTCAGATAGAATTGAATCAGATTCTAAAATCAAATAAACATATATAGCATGGCAGTTCTGTTTTCAGGCTAGCTTTTCTCAAAACCTATCTTTCCATATCCAAGGTGTCTGGCCAGAAGGATCCGATGGAACAGATATCAATGCACTGGTGCGATCCCACAACAGAAAAGTAATAGCTGTTGCTGATGACTTTTGCAAAGTCCATCTGTTTCAGTATCCTTGCTCCAAACCAAAGGTAAGCTCCGTTTAATAGAGGCTGGTATTATACGACCTTTTGTTTTGGGGTCGTTCTATGTTTCTACCAAGAAAGTATTTGTAGAATCTCCGATAACTCTCTCTGATGCTCCTATCTCTGATGCTCCTATGCTGAGAGGACCATGTTTGAACATGTAAGCCAGCCTCATTGTCTTCTCTTTCCTCACTGATGATGAAAAGGGAGCTATAAATTGACAGCTGGTGATGTTTTATTTCCTTTTGCTTATTGTCCAGTTGTTTTTTATTTTGAGATTTTGACACTTATAAATGTCTCCTACCCATTAAAACTTATGGCCAATGATGTCTCCTACCCATTAAAACTTATGGCCAATGAGTCAAATCCAACTCATAGTGACTTTATAGGACAGATTAGAACTGTTCATTAGGGTTCTTTACGGAAGTAGACCACTGGTCTTTCTCCCATGGAGCAGCTGGTGAGTTCAAACTGACCACCTTTCTATTAGCACTTAACTACTGCCACTAGCACTTCTTAAATCTCTTCTAAGTATATTAAAATATTTTATTTGTTTGACAAACAGCACTATAGTACTTTAAAAAAAAAAAAATCTGTTTCCTGAATCACCTATAACCTTGCCAACCTAGAGTAAACTCTCAGCTCTAGCTGTCCCAGCAGAACTTAGTAAGTTTGTACCAAGCCAACGCTGAGAAAAAGACTTTGTTATTTTTTCAGACATATAGTCTGAGATGGCAGATGTGTTTTGTTTCTCCTATATTATTGTTAAGTGCCTTCAAGTTGGTTCCAACTCAAAGCGATCCTGTATAGGGTTTCCAAAGAGCAGCTGGTGGATTTGAACTGCCAGCCTTGTAGTTCACAGTCCAGTTCTCATCCTCAGCCCCATACCAGAAGTCTGCTTCACCTATATAAGTAGGCATTAAAAGGAAATTAAAGCTAGCTCTCTTCCTCATATTTGATTATTGGTAGCTTTTATGTGAATTATGTGTTCCACCCACCGAATGAGCTCCCCCAATCCTCCTCCATTGCTGTGCACAGACCTGTAGAGAGTGAGCTGAGTCTGCCTTTGTCTGCTTTACTTCCTGTAGGCACCCAGTCACAAGTACAGTGCCCACAGCAGCCATGTCACCAATGTCAGTTTTACTCATAACGACAGTCATCTGATTTCAACTGGTGGCAAAGACATGAGTATCATTCAATGGAAGCTTGTGGAGAAGTTATCTTTGCCTCAGAATGAGATTGTAGCTGATACTACTCTACCCAAAGCCCCTGTCTCCTCCATTGAGAGTGCCGTGCAGTCTGATACTCCCACACCGCCTCCTTCCCAGCCCTTAAATGAGATTGTAGAAGAAGAAAGTCGAATCAGCAGTTCTCCCACACCTGTGGAGAACAGCCTGGACCAGACTGTGGAGCCAAGTGAAGACCACAGTGAGGGGCAGAGTGATAGGGGCAGCGAAGACCTCGGCGATGCTGTTTGTGAAGAGCCTCCCCAGGAGACAAGTGAGGGGCAGAGTGAGGCCAGCCTTCCAGAGGACCCGCAAAACCACTCACCCCTCTCCTAGTGCCATGACTTCAGGGGACTCTTCTTTAACTGCATGTGATTTTGTGATGGAGTTCAGATACCAGGATGGGAAGTGATGGAGGATCACCTTTGATCAAGACTTACAGTTTCCACGTTGATTGTTTTCAACAGTCTATCTTCCGTCTCAGATGCAGTCTCTCTAAAGGGTCAGTTTGTTGTGGGTTGAAAATTAACCAAAGTAAATAGTAGAAGAAGACTGAAACATTGTGTCTCAGAAATGACTGTGTATGTATGATGCTGTAGATCCTGGAAGCGAGGGCAGCAGTCGTGTTGACATCACATCAGCAAGCCCCTTGTTATCTGAACGCACTTTGTCAGGAACACCCAGCAGCATCACAGACTCTGCTGCTCCTCTGCTAATGCAGGCTGCGTGCGCTGCTGCTTTATTCTGATGCAGAAAGAGAAACCAGAAAAAACAAAAAAATGTGCTCTTATTGAGGTATTCTCCAGTCCCAAGTGTCTCATGGAAAGTTTTTCAATTAAGAAAAACGTCAGTATTGCCATGTGCAGTCGCGTTGCCTTCTTGAATAATAATGCCATTTTCTTACACTGCTGGTAGACATCCAGATGTGCTTGCTAGACTCCAGTCAGAATGAGGAACATCCCTTCCTTTCTTAGGTGCAGATCTGCTTCAGCCCAGGACTAAGAACATACTGATTTGTTCAAGAGCTTTATGTATATCAAACCTTGAATACTCAGAAATCCTGGGTTTCTCCAGGGATTCCTTTACCAGCCTAAACACTTTGAAATGTTTTGGCATTCAGGTGAATGGAAGGGGAAAACCACATGCCTATAAAACTAAGCTGTAATAATTACCAGGCTAATTTTGATTTAGCCTTCATCATAATTTATCCCCTCATTAATAGGAGAAATACAAGTTTAAAAGATTGAATTGGTGCTTGAAATTCATTGGTTTAGTTATCCTTTTTATACAGTTTTATTATATATAAGGGAAAAGATACTCAACAAACTGCAAATTCTTTTTTACAGAAGTGTGATTATCAGTCACAGTGATTTAAATTTTTTTGTTTTTTTTTGTTGTTGTTGTTAATTGCATGCTTAACAGACTTGTTCTAGATCATTTTCTCTGGTGGAGTTGTCCTAAGCTTTGTGATTCTAATGTGGCTAGCCTCTACTATTTTGGGCAGTGCATGTATGATTCTACATTGAAAGTTGTTGGGGTTTTTTTAAGTTTGTCAGACGACTTATATTTTTCTTAAGTACGTATTTCCTACTTTAAAAGTAATTACTGACAAATATGCATTTCTTATCTGTTTATACTTTGAATATAAAATGATTTTTGTTTTGATTTACTTTTTAACTTGCTGTATTGTTTTGATGTTCTTTGTTGTTATTGTTTTGGTCGGATCATGTTTAGAAACTTTGGTTGCGTTCAGAAGTCTTAAGTATGCAAGTGTTTACGTGATTGTGCCATTCCAAAGTGCGTCAGAACTGTCATTCCCTTCTAGTATCTTCTCAGGAGTAATACAAATCAGGTAGTTCATCATTATTTGGTATATTAAAACTCCAGCAAACTCCCCAGGACACTTAACAACAGTTATCTCCACATGCTGTATGTAAGGGTGTGAGTATGTGTGAAGGTGTGTGTGTATCACGTATCCTGTGTCTGTGTGCGTATCTCCATGTAAGAAGATATGCACATCGAAAATATTCTGTGTAGTTCTTTGTATAGATTCATGTCCTTGTAGAGCTCCTTCATTTTGTTTACAACTGTTCAAAAGAAAAAAACCTCAAAGTAGTTCTCTTCAAATGAAGAGATAGAGATTCCAAGCAACCCATCTGTCTTTCGTCCGTTCTGTGTATAGTCACTAGAGAACACCGGTAAGTATCAGGCATGTATGTATTTGCCTATTAGCAATGGTGATGAAATCATGAAGTCTTTACATGCTGTTCCTTGCAAGAAAAATACTGTAAGGTGAACAGGTAGTTCTAGAAGGACAAGCATTTTTTTAAGTCCTTGGGGGATACAGCTGTTCGTGACGAGCCGGGAGTTCCTTTGGAGTCATCAGTCACCCTTGGGGTTGCCATGTACAATGAGATTCATAATCATGATACTCTTGGGTGGTAGTTTCAAAAGACACTACTAATACGCAGAAAGCGTTCCAGCTACCTGTTGCTGGCAACTACTGTTAATGGTCAATTAAATCTGTGAGTAATAGTTGAAAGTGGATGAAATTGTAGATGTTTTTAGAAAAACTTGTGAATGAAAATGAATCCAAGTGTTTCATGTGAGGACGTTGAGCCATTTCTATCATGCATTCCTGTCTCATGGCAGAAATTTTTGAAGATTAAAAAATAAAATGATCAAAATATTTTTTGTTGTTTTTGTCTTTCTTAATCCTTTTTTCCTTTAAATTGCTAGTTTCCGTAGCACTCCAGTTATCAGAAACCACAGCAGTTCAGAAGTTGGCTAGTGCCGCTGCTCGATACAGAACCCTACCTCATAATGCCAGAGGAAGTTCCCTCGGACCTACGCTTCCATTTCATTTATTTCGTGTCCACACTTTATTTAGTCTCTAACGTTTAACACTGGATAATCCTGGTGATCTTATTGCCTACCTGGCCCAGCTCCCTTGCCTGCCCTATCTCTCCAAGGTTAGTCTTTGCCGTTTACTTGAGCTCAGAAGGACAATGCATTCTCTGCTTTCTCCCATGCCACTTGGTAACACAGATCCCCCATATGGCATGACCATACATTGACTGCTACAAAGTCTTCTTGATGAAGATTTCATAATTTGATAGCATTCCTTATTTTCCCTAATTTGATAATAATGGACATGAGGGCTTTTCGATTTGATCTCTAGTGACTGCATCACACAGCTGTTTAGAAACAATTGTTGTTAAGTGCTGTTGAGTCAATTCTGACCCATAGTGACCCTATATAGGGTTTCCAAGGAGCAGCTAGTGAGCTTGAACCACCAACCTTGCAGATCAAATGGCTTTACACTCTGGCGCATTCGCCCACAGCGCCACACCAGGACCCTTGTTGTTAAGTGCTGTCAAGTCAATTCTGACCCATAGTGACCCTGTAGAAGGTTTCAGAGAAGCTGAATCTGAGCCAGAATGGCTGACAGGTACCAGAACAAACCCACTAAACAATGTGAGGGAAATCAGGAAGAGGAGCTTGTTTGTGGGAAATAATGGTGAATTCGATATTGGACACACAAAAGTGTTTGGGGTTAACTTTCCAATGTACAGCTTGGAAGTGAAGTTGTCACAAGAGTAAGGACAGGGACATGTTTTTTAGGACCAAGAAGGGCAGGTGTGTGGGACAGAGAAGAGCTGCTGCGGAGGAGCAACTGCTGCAGTGGTGTGAGGAGGGTCACCCTCCTGATAAGGAAATGAGCTAAAGATTTAGGGACTGCCCTGCAGTCCTTTAGACAAAAACCAGCCCAACCCTTCAGGATTCTTCCACTACCCTAAGGCCATTTGTTATTTAGAAATACGGAGCAAGGAGAAAGGTAGTGACACATTTTAGAAAGGTGCTCAGGGCAAGCCTGAAGTAGTGGGGGTCACTGGCCACGGCGATGCTGCAAACCGGAGTCTTAAGGAACCAAGTGCTTTTCCTGAAAATAAATGCAGATCTCTGTAAAAGAGTACTCCTCATGGGCTCAGATAACGTTACAAATCTTTTATTGCCTGTTTTTTCCCTTTCCTAAGGAAACGTGTATTTCCTTACTAGATCCCTGCAGTAACCTTCAAAGTTCTGATCAAAAGAAGGTAAACTGCCATGGACAAGGACATAGCGATGGAGGGCTAGAGCTAAAAGCAAAGTGTCAAGCTGATATGAAGTGAGGGGAGATGCACAA
This sequence comes from Chrysochloris asiatica, assembly GCF_000296735.1. NCBI lineage: Eukaryota > Metazoa > Chordata > Mammalia > Afrosoricida > Chrysochloridae > Chrysochloris > Chrysochloris asiatica. The sequence goes on from NW_006408542.1 coordinate 12,898,299, forward strand.
GAACGCCCACCCAAACCTATACATAGTACCAATCCAACATAGCTTCAAGGACTTGGTAAGAACTGCACAAAAGAAAGATTAAAAAAAAAAAAAAAAAAGGGGGGGGGGAGGAGTTCTAATAAAGTAAGTGTAAATTGCTACAATTTGATGAACCTCACATACTTATTGATGTAGTAGATCAAAATACCAAATGAGAGGAAAGGAGTCTTCATATCAAGTATCAATCCAATCTCCTCTGTATACAGGGTTGATAGGGATGGGCAACTCAGACATTGGCTACCTAAAATGGGAAGGCTATATAGGCACAAAGTGACTGGTTTACAAATTTTTAAGAGGGAATTTAGTTTCAGAGTGAGGGGGGAAAGGTAGAATCCCCACTCAATAGTTTTCATCTTGTCTAGATGAGTCTGGTGAAAGGAGATGGTAATAAGGTTCTTAACCAATTCAAAAGGAGTATGGATAGTCTTTTGTGGCACAATAGCGAACAATTGTTATCAGAACTGTTTGTAAGGGCTGGAAATGTAAAGACAGATGTTTTGTAGCAAAGGGAGGGGAGTGATTAACCCTGCAGTCTAGAGTAGAGGTCCCTGAGACCTTCAAAGGAGAAGAGTGGAGAACAGAACCTTACCCAGAGGAGCAGTGATGCCAGGGATGGAGACAGAGACGGTGACATGGGGAGATGGAGCGGCTGGAGACTTTGGACCCAGAGAGGGAGAGGGGCTGTATGACGGGGACAGGATTGCACGGTTTAGCCTTTGGTCGATGGATGATGCATGGAAGGGATTGTAACCATGGCAAAGAAACGATATACGATGAGATCAACGTGAAGCTGATGTCTTCCCTTGTAAACTATCACGTAATTCACAATAAAGCATTACAAAAAAAAAAAAAAAGATTCTTAGATTCAATAGTAATTGTTACGACTACTTGCAACTGTCACAACAGTAAAGGTAGAAATTTTGTACCAAAAAGGGGGAGTAGTCAATCTTACATTCCAGGAACAGAGGACCCTACCTAGGACCATCAAGGGAGAAGAGCACGAGCAGAATGTGGGACCCTATCCAGAGAAGCAACAACACCAGAGATGAAGGCAGAGATGACATGGAGAGAGGGAGCAGCTGAGGAGAAAGGCTGTGTGCTGGTGCCCAGAAGGCAGGCTTACAGAATTCTGTTCCCTTGGTGGTTTAAATGATTACATATTCCCGAGTGTTTTTGTGTACATCAAAAAAAAATAGAAGTGCTTTTGAATGATGATGCACAGAGTGGATTGTAATAATTGCAATGAAACAAGTGTAAAACTGACGTTCTCCCATGTAAACTATCACTCAATTCACAGTAAAAAAAATTTGAAAAGAAGGCAGATTGCCTGGCCAAAAACAGTGTTGTTAAGTGCTGGATGTTCCAACTCAAACAACTCTGTACAGGGGTTCTGAGGAGCAGCTGATGGGTTTGAGCTGCTGACCTTGTACTGTACTACATCCAATAACCCCAAGTAGTGGGCTTACTGGTCAGAAAGAGGCTGAAGGGACCTGAGACCATGGCCCTCAAGCACCCTTCAGGTCTGGAGCAGAACTCGCCCTTGTGGCCCAATTTTCAGCCAAGCAGTAGATAAGTATATAAGGGGGACAAGAACACTAATGAGATATGCTCACCATGGAATGGTCAACCATTCAGTAGCAAAAGGGCAACACTTTCCTAAGGACAAAGTTGAGAAGGTTGGGGGTTTGGAAGAACCACAGGGAGGAATGAGGGATTGCAACCGTAGACAAAAAATTGAAGTTTGCTTTCTTGGACGTAATGCTGATGATGTTCAATTAAATGATTAACCTTCATTTAATTCATAATTAAAATTTTTAAATAACTCCAAATAGAAAAATAAAGTTTGATCACCTCTCTGGAAATGTCATCTGCTTAATTTCTCTGCCCACTGTTCTCCATGAGTGATATCCTCAGAAAATAATGGTTTAACTGAGCACTGAAGAGTACCACTTTTGTGTCTCACAGAACAAAAACATTACATTTTTCTTGAGGGAAGAGGAAAGCCTAAAACAAAAGCAACCTATGTCCTCAACAGTAAAGCTGTGGCACATCCATATGACTAATGTGGTTCACACAGTACACTTAGTAAGTGCTTCCCATGTCTTACTTATTGAATATACAGTCCTAAATTGTATTGCCTCCATTTTCCACACGAGACTTAACAGAGAAGCCACGTAACTTGCCCAGGTGACAGCAGGAGCAAGTGACTGCAATGTGACGTGAGGCCAGTCCTTCCTGCCTCCAGAGTCAGCTTAACCACCCGGTAGTGTGCCATCATGTCAGTTCTAACTTGTAGCGATCCCATAGAAGGTTTCGAGGCTGTAAATCTTTCTGGGAGCAGAAAGCCTCATCTATCTCCTGCTCTACTGCTGTGAAATATATTCACGGCTGACTTATCATTCTTGATTATTACTAAGAGGAGAGACAAAGCTTAATCTTATGGCAGGAGGAATTTAAGACTAGCATAAGGAAAAACTAGATGAAATGATTTGACATTGGAAAATGCAGATTTAGGCTCAACAGTGTGACTGGGCTGAAAGGGTCTTTCTCACACAAAGCCCCTGCCCTGCTATCCCTATAGCCACAGAGAGGGGCAGAGGAGCTTCAGACCTCAATAATGTACGTTGATTTGTATCCAATTTCCACTTTACTGAGTCTTGCGTGGCAGCTTCTTTTGTCGTTGGCCATGTGCTTTTCCACTTTGTCCTTATTCCCCAGCATGCTTCCCATGACTAGCCTGTGGGCTTTGCCAGCTCCACGCCCAGCCGCAGGCTTTGATGTCTCGTCTCCCTTTCAGCAGTGCAATCAGTACTGAAAATAGACTTTTTCCTAGGAAGCCATCCATTGACAGAGATGAATACAACTAATTGCTGGTGCCGATTACTTGAACATCTCAGTGGGGTTAAGCAAAATCAGCTCCAGAGCCAGATTGCAACTCCTAATGGAGTTTACTTTCACAAGATCTCACTAAATGAGCTGAAACCAAGACAGGTCCAATGAGAAATGGCCTCAGGGAGAAAAACTAACTTTTTAATGATCAGCAAAACCCTCAGACCTGACCATCTCATTTCATTCTTGACTGAATGTATATGTGTAGTCCCCAAGCCAGAATGCATGCTGGGGAAGGTCACATGATACCTGCACAGACCCCTGGCAACAGTGATGCCCACTTAGCAGATACTGGGCTGGGTGACCTGGTAACCAGGTTGAAAGAAGGCAGCCAGAAGCTAGTGTTCTCTTCATGTGTACAAGCTAGTACTCTTTCAAGGAACAACTGTAAGTTGCTCAGATAAGGCAAGCCCTACAGACATCAGTCAATTAAAGTGGATTGTGCTGCTCCAAAGCCTTTCAAGTGGTGACCTGTTATAAATCCTGAGGACCCCAAGGGATCATCCATTTTTCTAGTTTATGTATTAAGAAACCTGCCCTTAAGAAAAGTGCTGGGCTCAGCTTGGAATCCAAAGATGAAAAAGGCAACTGGCCTTCATGATGCATAGACTCCAAAAAGGTAAAACAAGTCTTATATAATTTAGAGTTAGCAGATTAGGAAGGTCAAGTTAGTTCCCTCAAAATAAGAAAATTCTAACTGTAGTGATAAATCGTATATGATCTATGATGGCAAAATTAAATTATTCCTATTAACGAATCTCTATTAAAATCACCCATCCACTGCTTAATTCTAAATGCCATCTAGTTGGTTTCAACTCATAGCTACACTGAACAGCGTTTCAAAGGAGCAGCTGGTGAGCTTGAACAACAACCTTGCAGTTCAAACGACCTTGCAGTCCAGCGCATTAACCCACAGTGTCACACCAGGACTCCAAATTCTGTAGTAGATACGTCAAAAAGTTTCAAGTTTTGATACTTTAAAAATTATGTAGAGAGAACAAACAAGATGGCGGATCGGGTGAACGTATAGCAGAGAGCTCCGCCAACAACAATGCAGAATACCCGACCAAGCAGGTTCAGGGGATGGTCCCACAACTCTGAACCACATATAAAGGAATACTTAGAAGGTTGGAAAGCTCACAGCTGGGGAAATTTGTGGCAGAAGCAAGAGATCTATTGCTTTCTAGTCTGGAACGCTCAGCTGCTCCAGCAGCCGCCATCTTGGGTGAGACCACGTGGAGGAAGGATCGGAGCGGCCACAGACGCCTGGCAGAACC
>NW_006408542.1:12904495-12910416 GCF_000296735.1 Chrysochloris asiatica
TGACAGAAGATACATCTTCATTATGAACCTAACCTATACTCAGAGCAGTAGTTACTCTAAATACCAACAGAGAGGGAAACAGTCTTCAAATCAAGTATCAGTGCTATCCGCTCTGTGCACAGGGTAGATAGGGACGGGCAACTTGGACACTGGCTATCTAAAATGAGGGGGCAATAAAGGCACGATGTGACTGGCTTACAAGGTTTCAAGAGGGAGCTTAGTTAAGAGTGTGGGGGGAAAGAAGAGTCCCCACTGAATAGTTATTATCTTGTCTAGATGGGTCTGATGAAAGGAGATGGGGATAAGATTCAATAGTGAATAACTGTTATCATAACTAATTGTGACTGTCATAATTGTAAATGTAGAAGTTTTGTAACAAAAAAAGGGGAGTAGTTAATATTACAGTCCAGAAACAGAGGACCCTAGGACCATCAAGAGAGACATGCACAAATAGGTGCGGGACCTTATCCAGAGAAGCAGCAGCGCCACAGATAGAGGCAGAGATGGGGGCATGGAGAGGGGGAGCGGCTGAGGACTCTAGATTCATCAACTAAGAAGAGAAGGACTAAGACCTGGTGGCCAGGAGCAGACTTGCAGAATGTGCCCTTTGGAGATGTAATGTATTATATATGGCTGAGTGGGTTTTTTGTTTGTGTGTTTTTTTTAAAAAAAAAAAGCTAAAGTAGATTTAAAAAAAAAAACAAAAACAATAAATAAATAAATAAATAGATTTTAAAAAAATCAACTCAGCACAGGGCATGCAGAACAAAGAAACCAGTAGCACCACACACACACAAAAAAACATGACAGCAATTAATCCATTCCTATTGATAATTACACTGAATGTCAATGGATTCAATGCGCCAGTTAGGAGACGGAGGGTGGCAGAATGGATAAAAAAAAAAATAAAAACAAGATCCTTCAATATGCTGTCTGCAAGAGACAGAGCTCACCCACAAAGACAAAAGCAGATTAAAAGTCAAAGGATGGAAAAAATATATACCAAGCTAATTTCAATCAAAAGCAAACAGGAGTGGCAGTATTAATCTCTGATAAAATAAACTTAAAGGCAAAACCCAGCATAATAAAGATGGACATAATCTCATGATTAAAGGGACAATTGAACAAGATGATATAACCATAATAAATATTGACATTCCCAGTGAAAGATCTCCAAAATATATAAAGCAAACTCTAATAAATTTGGGAGAAAAAAATAGACAAATCTACAATAGTGGGAGATTTTAATACAACACTTTTGGAAAAGGAAAGAACAACAAAAAAGAAACCTGAGAAAGACATAGAGGAACTAAACAACACAATCAACCAACCTGACCTACAGATGTGTACAGAGCATTCAACCCAACAACAGCACAATACACATTCTTTTCCAGTGCCCATGGAACATTCTCCAGAATAGACCATGTGTTAGGCCACAAAACAAGCAGCCATAAATTTACAAACATCAAAATACTACATAGCATCTTCTTAGACCACAATGGGGTAGTAGAAGAAATAAAATGTGAATTCACAAAGTTCCTAGAAACAAATGAAAACGAAAACACAATATGCCAAAATCTTTGGGATATGGCAAAAGCAGTGCTTTTTACAGGACAATTAACTGCAGTAAATGCACACATCCAAAAATAAGAAAGAACCAAAATAAACACATTAACACAATACATCCAACAACTAGAAACAGACCAGCAAAGTACACCTACAGTCAACAGAAGAAAAGAAATAATAAAGATTAGAGCAGAAATAAATGAGAAAAAACAGAAATATAGAAAGAATCAACAAAACAAGGAACTGGTTCTTCAAAAGGATTAATAAAGTTGATAAACCACTGGCAAACCTAACAAAAGAAAAGAGGGAAAAGACACAAATAGCATGCATAAGAAACCACATGGGTGACATCACAATAAAACCAAGTTTAAAAAAACGATGATAATAGAATACTGTGAAGAGTTGTATTCCAACAAATTTGAAAATCTAAAGGAGATGGACACATTTTTAGAGAAGCACGACCTACCTAAACTTACACAGAGTACAGCAGACCTATAACAAAGGAAGAAATTGATCAGGTCATCAAAAAACTTCAATCAAAAAAGTCCAGGTCCACAGCAGCTGGAGACTTTAGACCAAGAGAGGGAGAGGGGCTGTAAGCGGACGACTGGGGGGGAAGGGGCAGGCTTGCGGGGTATATCATTTGGTTGATGGATGATGCATGGCAGTGATTGTACCCATTGCAAGGAAACGATATACGATGGGATCAATGTGAAGCTGATGTCCACCCATATAAACTATCACATAATTCACAATAAAGCATGAAAAAACAACAAAACAAAAAGTCCAGGTCCAGAAGGCTTCACTGGTGAGTTTTACCAAACATTTAGGGAAGAGCTGCTACCAGTTCTACTCAAATTATTCCAGAATGTAGAACAGGATGGAAAACTTCCTAACACACTCTATGAAGCAAGCATAACCCTCATATCAAAACCAGGGAAGGACATCACTAAGAAAGAAAATTATAGACTAATATCTCTCATAATAATGGATGTAAGAATTCTCAACAAAATCCTAGCCAACAGAATTCAACAATACATCAAAAAAATAATATATCATGACCAAGTGGGATTCATATCAGGGATGCAAGGATGGTTCAACATTAGAAAAACAATCAATGTAATCCACCAGATAAACAGGAAAAGAACCACATGATCGTATCAATTGATGCAGAAAAGGCATTTGACAAAATCCAACATCCATTCCTGATAAACACTCAACAAAGTAGGAATTGAAGGGAAATTCCTCAACATAGTTAAGAGCATAAATACAAAACCAACAGCTAACATCACTCTCAATGGAGAGAAACTGAAAGCCTTCCCTTTGTGAACAGGAATCAGATAAGGATGCCCTTTGTCATTATTACTATTCAGTATTGTGTTGGAAGCCTTAGCAAGAGCTATAGGGCAAGATAGAGACACATGGACATTAAAGGCATCGAAATTGGCAAAAAGGAAGTAAAACTCGCTATTTTTGCAGATGATGTAATCCTATACATAGGAAACCCAAAAGACTCGGCAAAAAAACTACTAGAACTCATTGGAAGATTCAGCAAAGTGACAGGGTACAAGATCAACATACAAAAATCAGTTGGATCCCTCTATACTAATAACAGATCTGAAAAGGAATCAGGAAAGCAATACCATTTACAATAGCCACCCAAAGGATGAAATATTTAAGAATAAATGTAACCAGGAAAACAAAGGACCTATACAAAGAAAACTACAAAACACTACAAGAAACCAAAAGAGACATAAAAAATTGAAGAATATACTATGCTCCTGAATAGGAAAATTTAATATTGTGAAAATGTCAATACTACCCAAAGCAATCTACATACATAACACCATTCCAATCCAGATTCCAACCAAATTCTTTAGAGAGATGGAAAAATAATTACAAACTTTATATGGAGAGGAAAAGAGACCCAGGATAAGCAAAGAACTGCTTAAAAAGAAAAACAAAGTTAAAAGCCTCTCATCTCACTCCCTGATTTCAAATTTTAGTACATGGCTACAGTGGTCAAAACACCCTGGTACAAGTATAATGAAAGATATACAAATCAATGGAACAAAATCAAGAATCCAGAAATTAACTCATCCACCTACAGCCAACTGATCTTTGACAAAGGGCCACAGTATATTGAATGGGGAAGAGACAGTCTCTTCAACCCATGGTGCCAGCAGAACTGGAAATCGGTAAGCAAAACACTGAAACAAGACCTTTACCTCATACCATATACAAACCCAATACAGCACAGATTAAATACCTAAATGTGAATTTCAGAATTATAAAGGTCATCAATAAAAAAATAGGGAAAAATTTAAGGGCTCTAATACAAGGAGCTCTGATAGTGTAGTGGTTACAAATCATAGTGCTGCTAATCTCACGGTAAGCAGTTCGAAACTACCAGGTGTTCCACGGGAAAAAATGGTCAGCAGTTAAAAACTACCATAGGAGAAAGATGAGGCTTTCGGCTCCCATAAAGATTTAGACCCTCAAAAACCTTGTACAGGGTCTCTCTGAGTCGGAACGGATTCCATGGCACATAAAAACAACAATACAGGGTATTTCAAATACCTTCTTTAGACAATATAAAAGCAGCACTGTTGTTGTTGTTAAGTACCGTGGAGTTGGTTCCAACTCATAGTGACCCTGCACAGGGTTTTGAAGGCTGTAAATATTTACGGACGCAGAAAGCCTGATCTTTCTCCTGCAAACAGCTGGTAGTTTCGAACTGCCAACTTTGAGGTTAGCAGCCCAATTCATAACCACTACGCCACCAAGAGCAGCATAAGAGACAATTATACACATGGACCTCACCAGATGGAATACACAGAAATCAAATTGATTACATTTGTGGAAAGAGACAATGGAAAAGCTCCTTATCATCAGTCAAAACAAGGCCAGGGGCAGATTGTGGAATAGACCATCAATTGCTTATATGCAAATTCAAACTAGAGCTCAAGAAATTGAAAACAAGCCCACGAGGGCCAAAATATGACCTTGAATATATCCCACCTGAATTTAGAAATCATCTGAAGCACAGATTGTTGTGTTGTTGTTGTTAAGTGCCGTCGAGTCGGTTCCGACCCATAGCGACCCTGTACAGGGTTTCCAAGGGTGTAAATCTTTACGGGAGTAGAAAGCCTCATCTTTCTCCCGCGGAGCAGCTGGTAGTTTCGAACTGCTGACCTTAAGGTTCGCAGCCCGATTCTACGCTACCAGAGCTCCTTGAAGCACAGATTAGACCAGAAGAGTTGTGGGATGACATCAAGAACACCATACATGAAGTAAGCAAAAAGTCATTAAGAAGACAAGAAAAAAGCAAAAGGTCAAAATGGATGTCAGAAGAGACACTGAAACTTGCTCTCCAGTGTAGTGATGCTAAAGCAAATGGAAGATATTAGGAGGTCCAAGAGATGAACAGAAAAATTTCAAAAAGTCAGCTAGAGAAGACAAAGTCAAATATTACAACAAAATGTGCAAAGATCTGGAGTCAGAAAACCAAAAAGGAAGAACATGCTCAGCATTTTTCAAGGTGGAGGAACTGAAGAAAAAAATTCAAGCCTTGACTTTCGTTATTGAATGTTGCCGAAAGCATCAAAAGAAGATGGAAGGAATACATAGAGTCACTGTACCAAAAGGAAATGGTTGATGTTCAACCGTTTCAAGAGGTAGATTATGATCAAGAGCCAATGATCCTGAAGGAAGCAGTCCAAGGTGCACTGAAGGAATTGGCAAAGAACAAGCCTTCAGGAATTGATAGAATAAAAATTGAAATATTTCAAGAAAGTTAGGAGGGGAGAGAAAACAAGATGGTGGATCGGGTCGAAGTGCAGTGACGAGCTCTGCCGGGAACAACACAGAATATAGGACCAAGAAGGCTCAGGGGATGGTCGCGGTACTCTGAACCACATATAAATGAATATTTAGAAGGTTGGAAGGCTTACAGCTGGGGAGTTTGTGGCAGAAGCAAGAGATCCATTGCTTCCTGGTTCGGGACACTCAGCTGCTCCAGGAGCCGCCATTTTGTGTGGGGCCAAGTGGGGAAAGGATCAGAGCAGCCACGGACGCCTGACAGAGCTGCAGAGATACAGGTGTGGACATTCTTTTTTTGGTATCTTTTCGTTGGTCCCTTGCTGTCTGCGTACCTCCATTCTGGTAACTATAGGGGTGCCTGAGCTAGTGGCTACCCCAGCCGCACCCTTGGAAGGTTCTACTACACATGTGCATAGATCTCCTTGAAATTTAAAGAGACAGTATCCACTTAAAACCAAACAGCCTTGAACTTTTCTTGTTTGTTTTTTGATCTGTTTTCTAACACAGGAAAGAGAAGGAGAGGGCTGTAGGGA
>NW_006408542.1:12916949-12925450 GCF_000296735.1 Chrysochloris asiatica
AGCTTACAAGCTTTCAAGAGGGAACCTAGATCCAGAGGGCCTGGAGGAAGGTAGAATCTACAGTGAGTAGTATTCAATCTGTCTGGGCAGGGCTGATGAAAGGAGATGCCGATAGGTCTGTTATGATACAATAGTGATTAAATGTTATCAGGACTGACTGTGAGGGTTGGAAATATAAAGGTAGACATTTTAAAGCAAGGAGGGAAGTGATTAACTTTTCAGTCTAGGAGCGGAGGTCCCTAGGACCATCAAGGGAGAAGAGCAGAGAGCCGGACCCTACCCAGAGAAGCAGTGATGCCTGAAATGGAGGCACAGATGATGACGTGGAGCGATGGAGCAACTGGAGACTCTAAATCCAGAGAGGGAGAGTGACTGTGTGCTGAAGACCTGAGGGATAAGGGGGGATAGATTGCAGGGTATACCCTTTGGTTGGTTGATGATGCATGGAGGGGATTGTAACCATGGCAATGAGATGATATACGATCGAATGAATGTAAAATTAATGTTCTCCCATGTAAACTATCACATAATTCATAATAAAACATTTAAGAAAAAAAAAAAAAAGACCAGCAGAAAAACAAAACAAAACAAAAAGAAACACTTCCATATACACTAAATCATTTTTAACATAACATTGTTAAGTGCCATCAAATCAGTTCTTACTCATTTGTTGTTTTTAAGTGCCATGGAGTCAGTATCAACTCATAACAATCCTATGCACAACAGAACGAAACACTGCCTGGTCCTGGGCTAACCTCACAATTGTTGCCACGCTTGAGCCCATTGATGCTGCACTTTGCCAATCCATCTCGTTGGGGGTCTTCCTCTTTTTCTATGACCCTCAACCTTACCAAACATGATATCCCTCTCCAGAGACTGGTCCCTCTTGACAGTAAGTCTGAAGTATGAGAGACCAAGTCTGGTCATCCTGGCCTCCAAGGCGCACTCTGGCTGCACTTCTTCCAACACAGATCTTTTGGTTCTTTTGGCAGCCCAAGGCACTTTCAATATTCTCCTCCAACACCATAACGCAAAAGCATCAATTCTTCTACGGTCTTCCTTATTCACTGTCCAGCTTTTACATCCATATGAGATTATTGAAAATACCATGGCTTGGGTCAGGTGCACCTTAGTCCTCAAGTTGACATCTTTGCTCTTCAACACTTTAAAAAGGTTTTGTGCCAGCAGATTTGCCTAATGCGTCGTTTGATTTCCTGGTTGCTGCTTCCATGAGTGTTGATGGTTGATCCAAGAAGAATGAAGTCCTTGACAACTTCAATCTTTTCTCTGTTAATAAGAATGTTGTCTATTGGTCCAGTGGTGAACATTTTTGTTTTCTTTACCTTGTAATGCAATCCATACCGAAGGCGATGGTCTTTGATCTTCATCAGTAAATATTTTAAGTCCTCTTCACTTCGGCAAGCAAGGTTGTAAAATCTGCATATTACAGGTTGTTAATGAGTCTTCTTCCAATCCTGATGCCACATTTTTCTTCATATAACTCAGCTTCTCGGATTATTTACTCATCATACAGGTTGAATAAGTATGGTGAAAGAATACAACCTTGTCGCACATCTTTCCTAATTTTAAACCATCAGTGTTCCCATGTTCTGTGCAAACAACTGCCTCTTGGTCTATGTGTATCTTCCTCATGAGCACAATTAAGTGTTTCTGAATACTCATGCTTTGCAATCTTGTCCATAGTTTATCAACATCCACACAATCCAAGGCCTTTGTGTAGTCAATAAAGCACAGGTAAGCATCTTTCTGGTATTCTCTGCTTTCAGCCTATATACATATGACATCATAGTATAACCATATACAGAATTTCTGAGTGGCGGGCGAGTTTGAACCACCAACCTTGTAGTTCAAATTGATGGTTTATCCTACAGCACCACACCAGTACTTCTTTAACATAAAAATGCAGTAATAATAACAACATGTTTTGATGGGAATGCAAAAATTGTATTTATTATTACAAACCACTGTAATCATCTTGAATATTTAATGTAATAGGCTTTATAGGAGTTGGTGTATAAGTCAGGTGTTTGTAACAAAGTGTAATAGTTAGGGCTCTAGGTCAACTTGACTAGGCCAGGATTTCCAGAGGTTTAGCAGTTAGTTGAGTTGTACTTATTCCCATGGTGATGAAACTTAATACAGACATAGTTAACTCTATGATGAGTGGCCATGAGCAGCCAATCAACTGAAAGGATGCTTCTTTGGGTGTGTGGCCTACTCCTAATATAAAGGACTCCTGGGAAAGGTTCTCTCTCTCTTCCACTGGGACCTGGGACTCTACAACTATAAGCCATTTCCTTGATAATAAGTTTATCTTTATATATATACAAAATAAAAAAAATAAAAAGAAAGTAAGGAGGCACTTGAGGCACTCACTCGTTTATGCCAAGAAATTTGGAAGACAACTATCTGGCTGACTGATTGGAAGAGGTCCATATTTGTGCCCATTCCAAAAAGAGGTGACCAGCAAAATGCAGAAATCAGACAGTATCTCTGATATCCCATGTGAGTAAAGTTTTACTAAAGGTAATACATAAATGGCTGCAAGCATACACTGACAGAACTTTCAAAGGTTCAAGCTGGATATGCACGAGAACGTGAACGAGGGATATCATTGCTGATGTCCGATGGATCTTGGCTGAAAGCAGAGACTACCAGGAAGATGTTTATCTGTGCTTTACTGACTACACAAAGGCTTTCAATTGTGTGGATCATGACAAGCTATGGACAACATTGCCAAGTAAGAGTATTTCAGAACACTTAATTGTGCTCATGAGGAATCTGTACTTGGACCAAGAGGTAGTTGTTCAAACACAACGTGAGAACAATGAATGGTTTAAAATTAAGAAAGGTGTGTGACAGGGTTGTGTTCTTTCACCATACTTACTCAACCTGCATACTGAGCAAATAATCTGAGAAGCTGGGTTATATGAAAAAAACGTGGCATCAGGATTGGAGGAAGACTCATTAACAACCTGTGATATGCAGATGTTATAACCTTGCTAGCTGAAAGTAAAGAGGACTTAAAATATCTACTGATGAAGATCAAAGAGCACAGCCTTCATTACGGATTGCATATCAATGTAAAGAAAACAAAAATCCTCACCACTAAACCAATAAACAATACTCTTCAATACACTTATCAACCGAGAAAAGATTGAAGTTGTCAAGGACTTCATTCTTCTTGATCAACTAGCAACACTCATGGAAGCAGCAGCCAAGAAATCAAACGCTGTATTGCATTAGGCAAATCTGTTGCACAGGAACTTTTTAAAGTGTTGAAGAGCAAAGATGTCAGCTTGAGGACTAAGGTGCACATGACCCAAGCCATGGTATTTTCAATAACCTCTTATGCATGAGAAAGCTGGACAGTGAATAATTGATGCTTTTGAGTTCTGGTGTTGGAGGAGAATATTCAAAGTGCCACGGGCTGCCTAAAGAACCAACAGATCCATGTTGGAAGAAGTGCAGCTAGAGTACTCCTTGGAGGCCAGGATGGCCAAATTTCATCTCTCATACTTCAGACATATTGTCAGGAGGGACCAGTCACTGGAGAAGAGGATATCCTGTTTGGCAATGTGAAGGGTCAGAGAAAAAGAGGAAGACCCCCAGTGAGATGGATTGGCAAAGTGGCAGCATCAATGGGCTCAAGCGTGGCAGCAATTGTGAGGGTGGCCCAGGATCAGGCAGTGTGTCATTCTGTTGTACATAGGGTCACTATCTATGAGTTGGTGCTGACTCGATGGCACCTAACAACAACAACAACAACAACAGTATAGGGTATACAGAGACTACCAAACATTGCAAAAATTACACAAACCAAAGATGATTGTGACATACTAAAAATCAGAAACTTATGTGCATGAAAAGATTTCGCCAGAGTGAAAAGGGAGCTCACAAGAATGGGAAAAAATATTTTACAAAAATGACACATCCAACAAGGGACTAATTTCTAAAAATCTATAGGCAACTACACCACCTCCACAAGAAAAAGACAAATAACTCAATTAAAAAATAGGCACAGGACTTTGCCAAGGAAGACATTAGGAAAGCCAACAAATATATGAAGAAATGTTCACAATCATTAGCCATTAGAGAGACGCAAATCAGAACAACAATGAAATACCATCTCACACCCGCAATAACTGCAAAGTTCAAAAATGCTGTCAAGGATGCGGAGAGACTGGCACCCTCCTACATTGCTGGTGGGAATACAAAATAGTGCAACCACTCTGGCAAACAGTATGGCGCTTCCTCAGAAAGTTGGAAATAGAAATACCTTATGATCCAGCAATTCCTCTATGTGGTATATAGCCACAAGAAATTGAGCCACAACACAAATAGATACTTGCACGCCAATGTTCATAGCAGCACTATTCACAATAGCAAAAAGATGGAGACAGCCTAAGTGTCCATCAATGGAAGAATGGATAAACAAACTTTGGTACATACACACAATGGAATATTATGCTACCTTGGAGAATAACATGGAAGCTGCAAGCCACCGCCTAACATGGATGAACCTTGAGGACATTACGCTGAGTGAAATTTGTCAGTCACAAAGGACAAATATTGCCTAAGACCATTATTGTAAAAGCTTAAGAAAAGAAACCCATACACATCTAGTTCAGGTGTTGTGGAGGGCAATACACAAAAAGGGGAGGGTAATGGAAGAACAAGGTAGATAGGGGAACACTAAGGCAGGTTTGCATGGACTAAATGGGAAACAGGTAAACAGTGATACATGCATAACCTTGGAACAACAGGGCTCTGTGATACCAGGATTGAGGCAGTCTGAATGGGTAAAATAGACACTTAAGGGGGATAGAAAGGAATATCAGGAACTTTGATTACAAAAAGCTTGTAAGCCCATCTTCAGCCTTTAACTGAATGGAATACCTAAAAGGGGTTCTAGAACTTGTCCAGTGAAATAGGTTTACTGTGGACCTTAGGTGGATCCGAGTGCCCTCCAGAACCTTCTGAGGTGGGGCATTCCCACTTGAAAAGACAAGCAGACCAGCCTGGAACAGCTAAAGAACACAGCCTACTTCTTGAAAGAAGACCAGCCGAAAAAATCCAAAAATCAAAAATGGCAGTCTGATTGGCTACTACAATAACAAGCAAGTTGTTCACTGTGGAGCCCTAAAGGCAAGTTATGAAGTCCCTCAAGGCAAATCCCCCTCTAAGACTGAAACTCAAAGAGAACACATGAGCAGGCATGTAAGCTTGCTGGTGACAATGTTGGTCTACTGGTGAGTGGAAAGGGGGAAAGACAGCAATGAAGAAATGGCTGAGTTCCACCGACTCCCGTTGACCTGGAGATGAGAAAGAGAAGAGGAAGGGCTGGTTGGTCCAAAGTTGGTGAGACCTGGGGACTCTTGAGCCCATGGACAAGAATATAGCTATGGAGGTCTAGAGTGAGAGTAAGACGCATCCAGCTGATATAAAGTGATGGGAAATGCACAAGAACACCCAAACTTGTAGATAATATCCACTTGATCTAGCTTCAATGGTTTGATGATCAGAACTCGATTAGAGAAAGATTTTTTAAAAATGTTTTTGATAAAGGAAACAAGTGTAAATTGCTACAATTTGATGAACTTGACCTATACTTATGGATGTAGTAGTTCAAAATACCACCTGAGAGGGGAGGAGTTGTCACATCAACTATTAATCCTATCCCCTCTGATAGAGATGGGCAACTTAGATATTAGCTATCTAAAATGGGGGGGGGGGGCTGGGGCTAAAAAGGTACAGAGTGACTGGCTTACAAGTTTTCAAGAGAGTTTTGTTTCAGAGTATGTGGGGGAAGGTAAAATCCCCACTCAATAGTTTTCATCTTGTCTAGATGGGTCTGGTGATAACAGATGGGGATAAGAGTCTTAAGATTCAATAGTGAGTAACTGTTATCATGACAAATTATGACTGTCACAACTGTATAAAGGTAGAAGTTTTGTAACAAAAAGGGGGGTGTAGTTAATTTTACAGTCCAAAAACAGAGGACCCTAAGTCCATCAAGGGAGAAGAGCAGGAGCATAATGTGGGACCCTACCCAGAGAAGCAGTGACACCAGAGATGGAGGCAGAGATGAGGGCATGGAGAGAGGGAGCAGCTGAGGACTCTAGACTCATGGAAAGAGAAAGGCTGTGTGATGGCAGCCAGGAGGCAGGTTTGCAGAATGTGCCCTTTGATTGTTTAAATGATTATATATTTCGGGTGTTTTTGTGTACATCCCCCAAATAAAACAAAACAAAAACCAGAGGGAATAGAAGCAAATACTGTTGAATGATGATGCACAGAGGAGATTATAATCACAATTAAATGATGAGGGTAAAACTGATGGTCTCCCATGTAAAGAATCACTCAATTCACAATAAAAACTTACAAAAATCTGTTTTGGAAGAAGTATGGTCAGACTGCTCCATGAAAACAAAGTCACTCATACTTTGAACATGTTATCAAGAGGAACCCAGACTCTGTAGAAGGACATGGTAAAGTGGAGGATCAGCGAAAAACAGGAAGACCCTCCAACAAGATGGTTACATAGTAGCAGTTACCATGGGCTCAAACATGACAGTTCTGAGGATGGTGTAGGACTGGGCAGTGTTTCATTCTTTTGTGCTCAGGGTCACAATAAATCAGAATTGACTCAAAAGCACATAACAAGAACACACACAAATGAATGCATGCAAAACATGAAAACTGGGTAAGTCTACAGTCTAGATCACAGTGTGATAGCAATATGAATCTTTTGGGTCTAGATATAGTTAGAGTCCTGGTGTGGTGCTATAGGATAAACCCTCAACTGCAATGTCGATTTGAACCACAAGGCTGGTAGTTCAAATCCACCAGCTGCTCCTTGGAAACCCTATACAAGGTCGCCATGAGTACAAACAGACTCAATGGCATTTAAAACAACTATTACAGTTAGGAGGGTTGACAGGGTTCTATGTATAATTTTTGAAATTTCCTTAATTATTTCAAAATAAGGTCAAAAAAGAAAAACAATGTAGAAACATTGCCTTCCCCTCATGCTTCTGAAGGAAAAAAAGCGGAAGAAAATGCAACAAAGTCTTTTGGTAGCGCAGTGGTTACGAATTGGGCTGCGAACCGCAAGGTCAGCAGTTCTAAACTACCAGTTGTTCCACAGGAGAAAGATGTGGCTTTCTGTTCCCGTAAAAATTTACAGCCTCGGAAACCCTGTAGGGTCACTATGAGTCGGAACTGACTCCACAGCACACTACCACCACCACCACCCACTCTTATCCACTTAGTAGGAATCCTAGTGTGGCGTTGTAGGATGAGCACTGGACTGCTTATCACAAGGTTGGTGGTTCAAACCTACCAGTCACTCTTCAGAAACTCTATACAGGGTTGCAGTATCAGTCAGAACCAATTCGACGGCATTTAAGAAAGGGGCTCACTAAGAGTCGAAACTGGCTCATTTTTGTTGTTGTTATATGCCGTGGAGTCAGTTCCGACTCCTTCCGAGGCGGTAAGTCTTTATGGGAGCAGAAAGCCTCATCTTTCTCCCGCACAACAGCTGGTAGTTTCGAACTGCTGACCGTGAGGTTCGCAGCCCGATTCGTAACCACTATGCTACCAGAGCTCCTTCATTGGCAGAGGTTTAATAAATATATTTGAGTGCGCCATCTACAGCTCAAACCAAACATTGCTGACTGTGAAACTGGGGTACAGAAAACATCCCAGGTGCCTACGAAAGAATCCCCAGCTCTACAGTGGGCTTGAAGACCCCCAACAAGACGGATTGGCACAGTGGCATTAGCGATGGGCTCAGGCGTAGCAATGACTGTGAGGCTGGCCCAGGACCGGGAAATGTTCGTTCTGTTGTGTACAAGGTCGCTATGAGCCCATACCGACTTGATGGCACATAACAAGTGTGTGGTTGAAGGGGCCGCAGGCAAGGAAGGCAGTAGGTGTGGGTGTGGTTGTAAAGCAGGGGCTTGGGAGCTCTGGCCCAGCCCATACTCTTCAACAGGCAGTTGATATTTTAACAACGTAACCCCCCAGTCTCTTACAAGATAAGAGATGGGCTTTTGTTCTTTTCCCCCTTTGCTGGAGCATTCTGTACCTCTCCTTCCCACTTGTATCTCACTCATTTTGCTTTGAACTCAGGTCTGAGTGACAATGGTGTCTCTCTCTTACTTAACTCCTCTCTGGAAGTCACGGAGCCCCAGCCTTCCCTCAGGTTCATGAGCTGATTAATGAAGTGCCGTCTCTCTTCACACAGGGTCCAGGTAAGACAGGCATGGAATTGAGATGAGGGGTCAGACTTCCTCCCTGATAGGCAGGTCCCTTTGCTTCATTGGCAAAATCCATTTTCGTGTGGCCTTCTGTTTGCTGCCCATGAGTATCTCATCACCAGAATCATTATCAAGAATGTTTGCAGGCTCTGACACTTTCATTTAGAAGATAAATTAATTCCAAGCTGAGCCAAGAGTCCCTTACAAGAATGTGTG
>NW_006408542.1:12925551-12972093 GCF_000296735.1 Chrysochloris asiatica
GCCAGCTCTTTGCTGGGGAGAATCTAACATCAGAAACCAACTAAAGGCTGCAATGAGAAGGCCCTCAACAAATTAACTACGGATTACTACAAATGCATTTTCTACAGTGGGTTTAGGTGAGTTTACATGGCATTCATTGGGCTAATTGAAGTTGGCGGTTCAAACCCACAAGAGACAGATGAGGCTGTCTGCTCCTAGCAGATTCACAGTCTCAGAAACCCTGTGAGTTGGAATCGCTCAATGGCAGTGGGCTTGGCTTTCTGGGATTTGCACTGCCCCAAGGAGCGCTGGTAGCATAGTGGTTACAAATCAGGCCGTGAACCACAAGGTCAGCAGTTTGAAACTACCAGTTGTTCCGAAGGAGAAAGATGAGGCTTTCTGTTCCCATAAAGATTTACAGCCTCAGAAACGCTGTACAGGGTCACTATGAGTCGGAACTGACTCCACAGCACATAACAAGGCCCCTCTTGCCTGGTCTCAGTTTTAAAGAACAGAAAAGGCCCTTGCCCTCCAGGAGCAGCCTGTCCAAAGGGGCGAGGCTGGGGTGGCCTTTCGGCACAGGAGAGAGGATTGGTCTGTGCATGACTGGCTGGGACCGCCATCCCACTAAATGGCTTTTGCACTGGAAGCGATGAGCAATGAGACAGATTGTGGGGAAGATTGTGGGGAAGCGGGAAAGGCCTGCAGATGGCTCCGTTAATAAAGCTGCCGCTCACAGCCACCAAAATTGAAGTGGTTTCTATGGGAAACCCTCACATTAAAGTAGAAGGAAGTACCTTTAAATTAAATTATACTAGCTAATTACATTTTTTATTAAACACTATCAAAACTTAAACACGGGTTCACCAGGGAGGGTATTCAGGAAATCGCCGATGGGAACATTTGCACTGTGCTGGGCCTTGAGGCAGAGCACGGCAACCTCTGTGTGCCCTGGACCTGAGGTCTCGTGGTGTGTCTCGGTTCCTCCGTGTGGGGGGGTCTGCTCTGGGTCAGTCACTCAACAGGGCTGGGGACACACCACGTGACGGCCGGGTTGTTCTGCAAAGCCAGCCCAGCGTCATGACACTGAGCAAGTAAGAGACACAGGCTATTTATTACCCAACCCCCTGGCAACTAGGCACATGCCAGCAGTTTTGTGGGTTTTTTTGCCTTTTTTTTTTTTTTAATTGTGGGGAAAATATAACATTTACCAATTCAACAATTTTCACATACACAATTCTGTAACCTTGAGTACATTCATCATGTTGTGCAATCATCACTACAATTTTTTCCAAATTATTTCACCACCAGTAACAGAAACTCAGTGTCCCCCAGGCAACAACCCCTCTCCCATCCCTGGGAACCACTTTGTTTTCTCTGCGTTTCTCCAGGGTGTTTTCCTCCTCCTTTCTAAAGATTTTTTTTTTTTAAGATAGAATTTATGCACAGGACACAACTCCTCTGTGTTTGTGTGTGTGTCTCCTCTGTGGGGCTTGCCTGGCCCTCAGAAGCTCGCCAACCTCTGGGCCGAGCTTTATCACCAGAGAGTCGCTTTGCCTGGTTTGGTCTCGTCTGACTTCTTTCACTCAGCATGATGCCTTTCTTCTGCACCTTGTACCTGAGCCACCACACCCTGAAGTACTGATATCTGCCTGTTCCACTGCCTCCTCCAACACTCCCTGAACAATGTAAGGCCCCATGGTTTCCCTCACCAGTAGACTGTATTTCCCTGAACTCCAGGCCCAAATGCCTATTGGAATGATTTGCCTACAGATCTCCGACACCTCAACCTCAAGTTCAAAAATGGATCCATTTTTCCATCAAAACATGCACTGCCATGTTCAGTTCCATTCTCAGCACCTCCACTCACCAGGAGCCAAGCTGGTAGTCAGCTTTTGAACACCTTCCTCCCCCTCCCCCCATGTCCAACCTCAAGGTCACCCAGTCATATTCGTTCTGCGCTGATGTCCGGGACTCACCTGCTCTCCATGCCCACTGCCTTTGTCCCCGGGCCTGTCTCCCACCTGCTTGCTCAGTTACTCTGATCTACTTCCACTGTCTGCACAATGCCATCACGGGGTCATAAAAACAGAAAAGTATCCACACACACATCACTAACTGTCCAGAGTCCAAGTACTCTCCGGCCTGGCCCAGGACAGTGCAGTGTGAGCAGGCCTCAGCCTCCCCTTGTTCCACTTTCTCTCAACAGTCATGATGCTCTCAGTCACAGGTCCTCCCTCCACCGACAGTGTTGCTAAGTGTCATGGAGTTGGTTCTGACTCATTGACCCTGCAGAAGGTTTCTGAGCAGCAGCTGATGGGTTTGAACAGCTGACCTTCCGGTAAACAGTCCAGTGCTGATCCTACAGCATCACACCAGGACTCCTGGAAACCCCTCCTTCCTCTCTGCAAGCCCTGTCCCCCTGGAAACCCCTGGCCCCCACTCTTCCCTCACCTTCCTAGGAAGAGCTGGCTGGCATTCCTGCTGCACTAGGGTCCTACTGGGTACCATGTGAGCTCGGAAGGGCAGGGCAGGCTCACCTCTAACCCAACTCCAGCCCACCCCCAGCACAGAATCAGGTGCACAGTGATGCAGATGTATGCCTTCAAGGGGATGGTGGTAAAGAAGGGGCAGGTCCCCAGTACAGTAGGGAGGCAGGCTGGTGATTCCTGATGTGCTTATAGAGAAGCCCTGAGGAGGTGCCTGGTGTCCCGTAAGGTTAGGAGAATGTGACGTTTGTGGGGAAATCAGAAAGCAAGTACAGGGCACCAACAGGTTCGGACACAGCTGGCCACACTAGAATCCGATGTTGACTGCAGGGTCTGGAAGCATGCTGTCATCTCAAGCTGACTCAGGCGCCCCGTCTGTGAAGTGAACCCATCTAGGCCCCAGACAACAGTGAGGCCAGGAGCCCAGCTTGGAGTCCCACAAAACTCAGCAAGTGTCCTCGCCACACATCAGCCTTTCCAAAACATACCAGGAAAGTTGTGGTCAGTGCCTCTGATCTTCACCCAGGCCTAGAGCCAAGAGAGCAGATCCCAATTCTCCATATCCTGAGAAATCCTCATTTGGCTTAGACACTATTTTAGTTGTTAATAGAACATCCACAATCAGGAACACAAACCCAAAGATAAGTCACAGATAAACCCCCTCCTCCCCATCTTTTGGTGGTGGGCACCTAGCAGGAGCCAGAAGTGCTGCTGGTTTCAGGCAACACAGGTTGCAACAGGCTCAGAGAGGACTCATGGGAGCAAGGCCCGTAGCGACCGAGTCAGGAATGACCAAAAAGCAGTACAAGGCCTGCAGGAAGACCATGACAGCTCTTCCAGCCTCCCCTTGGGGCCTGCCCAAGCTTGCTGGATTACCTCAGCAATTCTTACTTTTATCTCTGCAGTCACAGGGCACACTTCTGCAGGTGGCCCCACCACTGCCCCTCAGCCTACTTCCTCTGCCTCCATTCTTTCTCATGCTCTAAGCACATGTCCTGACTCAGACAGAGCAGGGTGAACAGACACAAAAAGTTATGACACCACTTTTCCAAATGAAAGTTTCAGGAGGACCTAATTCCAGAGGCGTAAAGGGAACAGAAACCAGGTATAAACAAAGGCTTCTCTTTGTGACTCTATTTTAATTAGAATGACAACTAATTTAATGGTGGTTCATGAAAGGTTAATGGAATTCATGTTTTGGAGATGCTGAATGCAACACAGCTTAGCCAGAAAACACAAATCTAACCTTTACTCTCTTTAATTATTCGGTCGGAGTGATTTCCTGGGAGCAGGTTTAGTCTCTGGATGGCTCTAATTACACACCGCTGAACTTTGAAGTTGACATCAACTGATTCCACCGCAACTCAATTTTCAAATTTATCTGCTGTATAACGTGGAGGCTTGTATTCTATGTAAGGAGTGTGGGGAGAAGGGGAGGGGGAGTCAGGCTTGAGGGCTGCCAGGTGCTGTGGATTCTGGGTCATCTTAACATATTTCCCACTCTCCCCAGCAGTAAGGCATAGGCCTCCAGAACCCACCAGGGCCCCCTCAGGCTGCCTCCTCCACGGGCTTTCCCCAGCCCTGACAGGACTCCACTCCCTCAGCAACTAAGGCACAAGACCCTACTCCAGCATGGTCACACTATCCCCCACCCCCCACTAATGACTCCCTTCCCCAAACCAAAACCAAAACCAAACCAGCTGACCCTTTTTGTATCAGAATAGCCCTATACTCCACCGTGTTTTCAATGGCTGATTTCATGGAAGTAGAGCACCAGGACTTTCTTCTGAGGAACCTCTGGGTGGCCTCAAACCTCCAACCTTTCAGTTACCAGCTGAGCAAGCTGTTTGTACCACCCAGGGGTTCTCTCCCTCCCAGGAGGATTGCTGAGATGCATGAAGGGCCCTGGTTTAACCTTCCTGCCTCAAGCACTCAAGCAGCACCCCCTGTGGACCCTCTCAGTCTGCAGCTGCCCCATGGCACGAGGGGGCCACACAGAGCTCAGGATTCCTGTGATTCAAGGCTGAGCAAGTGACAACTGCTGACCACAGAGGAGATGGCAAATGACCTCGTCTCGGATGTGGCTGAGCTTCCCCAACTGCTCTAGCTTGTGCAGAGAGAGCAGGGGGCAACGGATACTCACCACAAAACCACAGCAAGGGCCGCCTGCTACTGGCAAGGGGCAATGTGAGTTTCCAGAACAGAAGCCACAGCCAGGAGCAACCTGCCTCTAAAGCAACCCTCACTCCCACCCCTATCCCTGGCCACAAGAATCCAGCAGGGGAGGGGAGCAGTAGAATTCCTCACTACCAGGAGTAGCATAACCACCTGGGTTCTGGGCCCTAAAAATAACTTTTAAAGGGGCTTCCTTAAACATAATCTCAGTGCTTATCAAGGGGAAGGGGATCTGATTCCTCTCTGGATCCCCAACACCACTAATGAAGTATCTGGAAGAAGGTAGTAGATTCAGGGTAAGCACCTTGCGAGTCAGAACGCAAGGAAGTGCACCAAGACTAACAGGCCACAGGAACCAAATGGGCATTGAATTTGAGCATCAGAGCAGAGGACAGAGATGGGTCTGCAGACACAAGACTTCAAAGATGCATCTTCACAAAAAAATGTCAACAATTCAATGTAGAACAAAAATGGACTGTTTTACAACCTCCTTCACAGTAACAGACATAGTCAAGAACCACCAATGGCCATTAACACAGGGTGCAAACCTGCAGTGGACAGGAAGTTCAGTGTCAAGTTATCAACCCCGGCTTAGAGTCCTTACAAAAGGGAGCTACCTAAAGACAACTTCATAACCAGGTGACCTAACTTGAACCATTACTAATGGGACCAATTGGCATCAGGTGCCTCCTGATCTATAAGGATACCACATTAGCTATAAAACAGCATTGTTTTAAAAAACATACTTAACCTGAATCCAATAATGAGGAGACAATCAGACAAATTCAAATTAAGGGATATCCTGCAAAACAACTGGCCTACAGTTTTCAAAAAGGCCACTGTTGTAAAGGATTTCAGGGGCTGTTCTGGATAAAAGGAGACTCACTGAGAAGACAACTAAATGCAAAGTGGAGTCAATTTCCATTCATAGTGACCCTGCACAGGGTTTCCGAGGCTGTAAATCTTTACGGGAGCAGAAAGCCTTATTGTTCTCCTGCGGAACAGCTGGTAGTTTCGAACTGCTGACCTTGCAACCCGATTCGTAACCACTACGCTACCAGAGCTCCTTACTACTGGAAGAAATTTAAAATGGTGCAGCGGATTTAGAACAGTTTGACAGTTTCTTAAAAGTTAAACACAGGAGTTACCATTTTGTTAAGTGCCATCAAGTTGGTTACAACTCATAGCAACCCTGTAGGAAGTGGCTGTTGAGTTTGAATCAATCTTGTGGTTCAAACCAACCTTGAGGTCAAGTGCTTATCCTATGGTGCCACACCAGGACTCCACTTCTAGGTATAGACCCAAGAAAAATGAAAACACAGTTCACACAAAAACCTGTACACCACTGTTCATCTCAGCATTATCCAGAATAGCCAAAAAATGGAAACAACCCAAATGTCCATCAACCAATGAAAGGATAAATAACATATATCCATGCCAGTTGCCATCAAGTCAGTTTCAACTCATGTAGGTCAGAGTTGTTCCATAGTTTTCTACAGTTGTGATCATTTAGAAGTAGATTATTAGGTTTTCTGAGGTGCCACTGGTGGTGGTAGTGTGCCATGGAATTGGTTCCAATTCATAGTGACCCTGCACAGGGTTTCCAAGACTATAAATCTTGACAGGAGCAGTAACATCTTTCTCCCATTGAATGGCTGGTAGTTTTGAACTGCTGACCTTAAGGTTAGCAGCCTGACTAGTAACCACTATGCTACCATAGCTTCTAAGGCACCACTAGGTAGATTCAAACCACCAACATTTTAGTTAGTAAACTCGTCAGGGCTTCAAACCATTTCAGTAACTGTCATCATAAACAGGCACATAAACACCATAAAAACACATAAATGTAGCAATTAAGTCTGTTCTCCATGGCACTGACCGGAGTAGGAAAGAAGCAGCTGTGTTCCGATCAATGTGGCAACTGACCACGTCACCGTGGATGTGTGTTGCTCTCCAGGGTCCTGCTAATCATCAGGCTCCTAAAACTTTCAGGCGGAAGGACTGTGGCAGAACATTTGTTGTTGTTAAGTACTGTGGAGTTGGCTCCGACTCATAGTGACCCTGCACAGGGTTTCCGAGGCTGTAAATCTTTACAGGAGCAGAATGCCTCATCTTTCTCCTGTGGAACTGCTGGTAGTTTCGAACTGCCGACCTTCAGGTTCACAGCCCAATTCGTAACCGCTACAGTACCAGAGCTCCTTGTGGCAGAACATTTAGAGAGCAAAAATTTAAGCAGGACTCTAGAGAGCAACACAAATTCAAAGCAGTGCAGTCAGCCTTCATCTCTGTGCACACAGCTGCTTGTTTTCTGCTTGGATCAAATTACCGTGGACAACAGGTTTGGTTGCTATGCAGCCAGTATGCGGCCCTGAACTAACTGCATACCATGTGTGGCACCCAGGGCCTCCAGGTATATCCACAGTCATGAAGAGAAATGAAGTTCTGAAACACCCTACAATGTGAATGAACCTCAAAAACATGCTAAGCAAGAGAAGCCAGTCACAAAACATCAGCGACAATGCTAGGGGCTACAGGCATGCAAACTGTACCCTGACATTTAGAGAAAGTGCCTCAAAGGCAGTGCGTCACTAGGGTTTTCAACTGTCACCAGTAGAGTTAACTCATCACCATCCTCCATCACCTGCCAGTCACTAGGAGTGGTGTCATCAGTGTGGTCTCCAGTCATACGTCTTCTCCCCCATAGCCCACCACCAGGTGGAGAGGAGGGTCTCTGCCTTGGTCAAGGGAATGGGGAGGAGCTGTAGGAAGTCACAAGGGGTAGAGGTGAGCTACTGCATCCTGAGTGGGGTTCACCAGCAGGACTGCCTTCCTCAACTGAGGAGGTGATACCAACCCTAGTGATGCCACTACTGCAAAAGGTCTTATGTGCAGGGAGGTCGATGCTCCCTGGATCACTCTGCCAGAACTATGGTGAAAGAATACAAACCTGGTGCACACCTTTCCTGATTTTTAAACCATTCAGTGTCCCCATGTTCTATTCGAATGGCTGCCTCTTGGTCTGTGTACAGGTTTCTCATGAGCACTATTAAACAATCTGGAAGTTCCAGAAATGTAGTAAAAAAAATTAAATTCCAATTAAAATAAGTCAACTGTAAGAAATGGAAATTATCTCAATAAAGTTGTTATTAAAAAACAGCTATATAACACATTACTGGAACACCTGGGGAAATTAGAAGCTAAGCTACATTTTAGATACTGTCTAACTACTGTTATATTTATTATGATAAATTATGATTGCGCAGGAAAATGTCCTTTTTTTTTTTTTTTTTTTATAGGAGACTTGTGCTAAAGTATTTATGGATGATTTTTTTTTCTTCTTTAACTTTCTATTGTGAATTGAGTGAAGGTTTACAGACAAGATCATCAGCTTTACATCCAAAAAATCCTACACTTTGTTTTCATCTCAATGATTACAATCCCCTCCCTGCAACAACAGTAATCCTTCCTACTTCCTCCTTGTGGTTCCTCCATTTGCAACTTATATTTCACAAAGGAACAAAGCAAAGATATTTGATGTACACATACGAAACAAAAATTATACATTCATTTAAATGTCCAAAGGACACATTCTGCAAGTCTAGTCTGCCATCTTTCTGGAAGTCTCAGAATTCTTAACTTTGCTCTCTAGTTTTTCAAGTTTTTACTATGAAAATTTTGATTTTAAAAATTGCCTTCACATGCGTCACCAGTGATTAACATACTGCTCCCTTCACTATTCATAAAGTATTCAGTGACTAAATATTTGGAATTAGCTCATCACTCCTTCTTCCTAGTCTGTCTTCGTCTGGAAGCTTATCTGAAACCTGTCCACCATGGGTGACCCTGCTGGTATTTAAAATACTGCTGGCCTAGCTTTCAAAATCACAGAAACTCACAAGCTACCACAGTACGACAAATTGACAGACAAGTGAAGGAAGACTCATTAACAACCTGTGATATGCAGATAATACAACCTTGCTTGTTGAACGTGAAGAGGACTTCAAATATTTACTGATGAAGATCAAAAACCACAGCCTTCGGTATGGATTACATCTCAATGTAAAGAAAACAATAATCCTCACCACTGGACCAATAAACAACATTCTGATCAACAGAGAAAAGATGGAAGTTGTCAAGGACTTCATTCTTCTTGGATCAACTACCAACACTCACGGAAGCAGCAGTCAAGAAATCAAACGACATAGTGCATTAGGCAAATCTGCTGCACAAGACCTTTTTTAAAGTGTTGAAGAGCAAAGATGTCAGCTTGAGAACTAAGGTACGCCTGACTCAAGTCATGGTATTTTCAATAACCTCATGTGCATGTGAAAGCTGGACAGTAAATAAGGAAGACAGTAGAAGAATTGATGCATTTGAGTTATGGTGTTGGAGGAGAATATTGAAAGTGCCATGGGCGGCCAAAAGAACCAACAGATCCATGTTGGAAGAAGTGCAGCCAGAGTCCTCCTTGGAGGCCAGGATGGCGCAACTTCATCTCTCATACTTCGGACATATTGTCAGGAAGGACCAGTCGCTGGAGAAGGATATCATGTTTGGTAAGGTGGAGGGTCAGAGAAAAAAAGGACGACCCCCAACGAGACAGGGTCAGGTGGCAGCATCGATGGACTCAAGCGTGCCAACAATAATGAGGTTGGCCCAGGATTGGCCAGTGTTTCATTCTGTTGCGCTTAGGATCACTATGAGTTGTTACTGACTTGATGGCGCCTAACAACAACAACAACCCCTTCACTATGTACATATGCACACACACATATTTGGTATTAGCTGAATCATTTAAGACTAAGTTATAGAATAACAGGAACTTTTTTAAAGTATTGAAGAGCAGAGATGTCAGCTTGAGGACTAAGGTGCACCTGACCCAAGCCATGGTATTTTCAATAACCTCATATGGATGCAAAAGCTGGACAGTGAATAAGGAAGATCGTAGAAGAATTGATGCCTTTGAGTTGTGGTGTTGGAGGAGAATACTGAAAGTGCCATGGACTGCCAAAAGAACTAATAGATCTGTTTGGAAGAAGTGCAGCCGGAGTGCTCCTTGGAGGCCAAGATGGCTAAGCTTTGTCTCTCATACTTTGGATATATTGTCCGGAGGGAACAGTCGCTGGAGAGGGATGTCATGCTGGGTAAGGTGGAGGGTCAGAGAAAAAGAGGAAGACCCTTAACGAGATGGATTGGTCAGGTGGCATCATTGATGGCGTCAAGTGTGGCAGCGGTAGTGAGGTTGGCCCAGGATCAGACATTGTTTCATTCTACTGTGCATGGGGTTGCTATGAGTCAGTTCCGACTCGATGGCACCTGACAACAACAACAATATAATAATAATAATTCAGCCATACATGGAAAGACAGAGCAACTGTGGGCTCTAGGCCCGTGGACTGAGTTTAAGACTGTATCTATGGGCAGGAGGTTGGCTTGTGGGTCAAACTAACCTTGCAGTCGAGTGCTTATTCTACAGCATCACACCCAGGACTTCTAATCCATGTATGTTGTTGTTGTTGTGAAGTGCCGTCAAGTCGATCCCGACCCATAGCGACCCTGTACAGGGTTTCTGAGGAGCAGATGGTGAGCTTGAACCACCAACCTTGCAGTTCAAACAGCTTTACGATCTGGCGCATTAACCCACAGTGCCACACTAGGATAGAAGTACCCAAATTAAACAAACCTACAAGAGTCAAAATAGGGAACTAGAGATATCAATTTATAATGAAGTCGACTACAAAGCAAAAATAGGGAAGACTGTAGATAAAGAATTTCCAAATGGCAAGGAAGTCAAGTAGCTATCAAAATAAACAGTTTTAAACAAAAGAATTAATTATAGGGTACCCTCAAAGAAAATTATTACACCTTCACATCAAAATAAAAAATAGGAAAACCACAAAGATTTAGTAAACATTAATACAACAGAAGTGAAAATGAAAAGAAAACCCACAAATAAAATGAATTCAGCACAGAAGGTTGATGTGGAACAAAGAAAACAATAGTACCACCACCACCACAACAAAAAAACACCCAGCAAAGTGATAATAATTAATTCATACCTACTGATAATTACACTGAGTGTAAGCTGTTTAAATGCATCAGTCAAGATTCATACTAAAGACTACAGGAAGATTTAAAAAAAAAAAAAAATTTTTTTTCCCCCCGACAAAGGAGAAATAAGTATAAATTGCTACAATTGATGAACTTGACCTATACTCCTAGAGGAGTGCCATGGAGTCGGTTCTGACTCATAGTGACCCTACACAGGTTTCCAAGGCTGTAAATCTTTATGGGAGCAGAAAGCCTCATCTTTCTCCCATGGAACGACTGTAAGTTCGAACTGCTGACCTTAAGGTTAGCAGCCCAATTCAGAACCACTATGCTATCAGAGTTCCTTACTCCTGGAGGTAATAGCCCAAAATACCAACAGAGAGGGAAGGAGTCTTCATATCAAATATCAATGCTATCCCCTCCACATACAAGGTAGACATGGATGGGCAATTTAGACATTGGTTACCTAAAATGAGGGGATGATAAAGGCTTGAAGTGACTGGCTTATAAGGTTTCAAGAGGGAGTTTAGTTTAAGAGTGTGTTGGGGAAGATAGAGTCCCCACTGAAAAGCTTTCATCTTGTCTAGATGGGTCTGGTTAAAGAGATGGGGATAAGATTCTTACGATTTAATAGTAATTATTATCATGACTAATTGCAACTGTCACAATTGTAAAGGTAGAAGTTTTGTAGCAAAATCGGGGCAGCAGTTAATCTTACAGTCCAGAAACCGAGGACCCTAGGACCACCAAGGGAGAAGAGCACAAGTGGAATGTGGGACCTTATCCAGAGAAGCAGCGACACCAGAGATGGAGGTGCAGATGAGAACATGGAGAGAAGGAGCAGCTGAGGGTTCTAGATTCATGGAAAGAGAGGACTGAGAGCTGGCAACCAGAAGGCAGACTTACAGAGTGTGACCTTTGGTGGTATAAATTATTATATATGCCTAAGTGTTAAAAAAAAAAAGAGCGCTAAAATGAATAGAGAGAAATACTGTTAACTGATGGTATACAAAGGGGATTATAACCATTTTAATGTAACAAAATATATGACTTGTTGCATGTAAAACTGATCATCTGCCCTGTAAACAGGATGGGTTCAATATATTGTCTATATGAGATACGTCTTACACACAAAGACTGAAATAGATTAAAAATCAAAGGATGAAAACCTATATTAAGCTAATGGCAATCAAAACGTAGTAGGAGTAGCAATTCTAATCTCTCATAAAATAGACTTTAAGGCAAAAACCAGCGTAAGAGACAAAGGAAGGTACTATCTATATCATGATTAAAGGGTCACTTGAACGGGAGGACATAACCACATCTGTATTCCCAATGAAAGAACCTTAAAATATATAAATCAAATTCTAGTCTAACTGAAGAAACAAATAGACAACTCTGCAATAATAGTAGGAGATTTTAATACACCACCTTTGGTGAATGACAGAACTAGAAAGAAACTCAACAAAGACACACAAGAACTAGACAACACAATCAACCAACTACATCTCACAGACATATACAGAACACTCATCACAACAACAGCACGATGTATGTTCTTTTCCCTTGCATATGGAACATTTCCCAGAATAAGCCAGGTCAGGCAATAAAGCAAGCTGCAATAAATTTTGAAACTTCAAAATATTTTAGAACATGTTATCAGATCACAGCAGTATAAAATGAGAAATCAACAATAAGATCAAGGAAAACAGATCAGATACATGGGAATTTATTAACACCCTGCTTAAAAGCTACTGCATAATAGAAAAAAATTTAAAATGAAACAGACAATTTCCTTGAAACAAACGAGAATGAAAACACAACACACCCAAACCTTTGTGGCACAGCAAAAGCAGTACTCAGAGGGCTGTTTATAGCAGTAAGCATACACCTCCAAAAAGAAGACCAAATCAATACCTAAACACGACATTTCTAACAATTAGAAAAAGAGCAGCAAGGTAAACCTACTACAATAGATGAAAAGAAATAATAAAGGTCAGAGCATAAATAAATAAAATACAAGAAGAATCAATACGACATTAGTACTTATAAGGATTAATAAAAATCAAAAGAACCATTGGCAAATCTAACCAAAGAGGACACAAACAACACAAATCTGAAAATCTCGAAGAACTGGATAGATTTCTAGAAATACACAACCTACCGAAACTAATGCAAACTGAAGCAGAAAACTTAAACAGGCCTGTAACAAGAAAAGGTATTGATCAAGTCATTAAACTCCCAACTAAAAAACTCCAGGCCCAGACAGATGGCTTTAAGTGGTGAATTCTATTAAGTATCAATTCAACTCAAACTATTCCAGAATACAGAAAAGGACAGAAAGCTCCGAAATTCATTTTATGAAGAAAGTATAACTCAGATACCAAAACCAGGAAAAGATATCATTAAAAAAGAAAATTATAGACTAATATCTCTGATTAGGAAGTCCTGGCAGTTAATGTACTGGACTGCAAAGTCAGTTTGAACCTCGGTTGGTGGTTCAAGCTCACCAGCCACTCCTTAAAAGTGGATTAATAAAATCAAAGTACATATGCATACACACATATTTGGTCAGAACCAGCTCAACAGCACTTAACAACAACAATAGCATCCTTCATTAACATAAATGCAAAAAATTCTCAACAAAATCCTAGCCAGTAGAATCCAACTATATATAAATACATCATGACCAAATGGGATTCATACCAGGTATACAGGAAATGGGTCAATATTAGAACCACATACACAACCACATACATAAACAAAGTTAAAAAAAAAAAAAAAAAAATCACAATCATTATCAATTGATACAGAAAGGGCATTTGACAAAATCCAACACTTATTCCTGATAAAAAACATTTAACAAAATAGGAGTAGAAGGGAAATTCCTCAACATTGTTGTTAAGTGCCGTTGAGTTGATTTCAACCCATAGTGATCCTGTATAGGGTTTCCAAGGAGCAGCCGGTGAGCACGAACCACAGACCTTGCAGTTCAAACAACTTTGCATCTGACGCATCAGCCCACGATGCCATACCAGGACTCGTAGAGTGTGTGTGTGTATATTTATATATATATATATAAAACAAAAAGCCAACATCATTTTCAATGGTGAGAAACTAAAGCCATTCCCCTTGCAAACAGGAACCTGACAAGAATGTCCTTTATCACTGGTAGTGGTGGTTATGTGCCGTGGAGTTGGTTCTGACTCACAGCAATTCTGTACAGTGTTTCCAAGGCTGTAAA
Organism: Chrysochloris asiatica; assembly: GCF_000296735.1. Lineage (NCBI taxonomy): Eukaryota > Metazoa > Chordata > Mammalia > Afrosoricida > Chrysochloridae > Chrysochloris > Chrysochloris asiatica. Next base: position 12,939,490 of record NW_006408542.1, read on the forward strand.
TCTTTATGGCAGTAGAGAGCCTCACCTTCCTCTCGCACCCTTTATCGCTACTCCTATTCAATACTGTGTTGGAAATTTAGCAGAGCTGTATGGCAAGCAAGGGAAATTAAAGTAAAACTCTCTTTGCAGATGATATGCTCTTACATTTAGAAAATTCCAAAGACTCGGCAAAAAGATTTCTGGAAGTCATTGATAGATTCAGCAAAGGGGCAGGGTATTAGGCCAACATACAAAAATTAGTTGAATTCCTTTACACTAATAAAGACTTCTGAAAATAAAATAAGAAAACAATACCATTTACAATAGCTACCCAAAAAACTAAATACTTGGGAATGAATCTAACTAGACAAACAAAAAACCTATACACACAAAACTACAAAACACTAGAAAAACCAAAACAGACCTGTAGAAGTGGGGGAATATATCATGCTAGCGAATAGGAAAGACAACATTGTGAAAATATCAACACCCCCCCAAAGCAATCAATAGATATAATGCAACCCCAATCCAGATACCAACATCACTCATTAAAGAGATGGAAACACTAACCACTAACTTTATATGGAAAAGAAAGAAATGATGGGTAAGCAAAGTACTATTTAGAAAGAGCAAAGCAGGAGGTCTCTAACCTTTTGGATCTCAAAACCAACTACACACAGCCACAGTAGTCAAAACAGTCTGGCACTGGTACAACTAACAGCACATGCATCAATGGAACAGACTTGAGAAACCGGAAGTAAATTCACCCGTTCTGAAACAATCAAAATGCATTAAATGGAGAAGAGGGAGTCTCTTCAAAAAATGGTGCTGGTAAAATTGGAAACTCATTTGCAGAAAATGAAACAAGAACCATATTTCATACCATATACAAAAATGAACTCAACATGGATTAAAGACTGAAATGTAAAGCCTAGAACTATAAAGATCATCAATGAAAAAACAGGCACAACTTTAGAGGCTCTAATATATGGCAATAAATACACTGTCAAACATAACTGAAAACACACAAACAGAAAACAAAATTGATGACTGGGACCTCCCAAAATTTAGGCACTTAAATACATCAAAGGATTTCATCTAAAGAATAAAAAGAGAACCCACAGACTGGGAAAAACTGGCAAAAATGACGTATCAGACAAAATTTATAGAATACTTCAGCACCTCAAGACGACGACAAATAATCCATTTAAAAAATGAGTAGAGAACATTATTTAAAAAGACACTACACCAAAGAAGACTTTCAGGCAGCCAACGTGCATGAAGAAATGTTCATGATCATTAGCCACTGTGGTTGTTAGTTGGTTCCAATTCATAGCAACCTGTATAGGGTTTCCTAGGAGTGGCTGGTGGATCTGAACTACCAACCTTGTGGTTAGCAGTCCAGTGTTTATCCTAGTGCCACACCAGGAATTCCTAGTCATTAAAGACATGCAAATCAAAACAACAAGATTATTACCTCAGCATTAGTTAAGTGCCATGGAGTCGGTTCCGACTCATAGCGACCCTGTACAGGGTTTCCGAAGCTATAAATCTTTATGGGAGCAGAAAGCCTCATCTTTCTCTCACGGAAAAGCTGGTAGTTTTGAACTGCTGACCCTGAGGCTAGCAGCCTGATTCGTAACCACTACACTACCAGAGCTCCTTTCAGCATTAGTGGTGATGGTGGTGATGGTTATGTGCTATGGAGTCGGTTATCAGCATTAGTAGCAATGTGAAATGTGTAAAAAACCAGAAAACAAATTGTTGAGAGGAACCCTCCTACATTGCTGATAGAACTATAAAATGGTGCAACCTGCAACCACAGTGAAAAACAGAATGGCGCTTTCTCAAACATTGGAAACAGAAATACCCCATGACCCAGCAATCCCTCTACTTGGCATATATTCTCAAGAAACAAGAGCCGTAACACACACAGACACATGCACACCCATGTTCATCCTAGCACTCACTATTCACAACAGCAAAGGGACAACCTTAATGCCCATCAACAGAGGAATGAATAAACAAACTTTGGTACATAAACACAATGGAATACTGCACAACATCAAAGAATGATGAATATGCAAAACGTCTAGCATGGGTGAACCTGGAAGACATTGGTAGTGGTGGTGATGTGCCTTGAAGTCGGTTCCAACTCATAGCGACCCTGTACAGGGTTTCTAAGGCAGTAAATCTTTACGAGAGCAGAAAGTCTCATCTTTCTCCAGCAGAACAGCTGGTAGTTTCAAACTGCTGACCTTGAGATTCACAGCCCGATTTGTAACCACTACACTACCAGAACTCCTATGGAAGACTTTAGTCAATCACAAAAGGACAACTATTATATGAGAAAACACACTGTTGTAAAAAGGTAAGAAAAGGTTTTCTTGTGAAAATAAACATGATGGTTACCCTGGTGGGATGGGGGTGGAGGTAGTGGTGGTGGTGGTTACAGGGTAAGGAAAAGTTTTCTCAAGGTAGAGGGTAGATGCTGTTTTTAAGTACCGTCAAGTCAGTTCCAACTCACAGCAACCCTAAATAGTTTCCAAGGATTCAAGGCGAGTTTGAATCACTGACCTTGTAGTTTAAACCGACCTTGAGGCTAAAACTAACCTTGCAGTCCAGTGCTTTGTTCCACGTCGCCACAACAGGACTCCAGAGGGTAGACAGACACATATTAGCATGGGAGACGGGATCGATATACAAGACGGAGGCTAGCAGAGGACAGATAAAGGTAGCGGAAGACACGGAGGAATGCAAGAGTTAAAGTGAACACAGGTAAATACTGTTAGCTGATGGTACACAGAGGTGATTGCAATCATTGTAATGAAGCGAAGTATGTGATTTGTTGAATGTGAAACTAATGATCTGCTCTGTAAACCTTCGTTCAATCACAATTAAAAGTTAAAAAAAAAAAAAAGTTCAAACTTGTACAGACAAAAAATGGCTTCCATAAAAGTGCTACAGGGTATTTTCAAGCATCCATTTTATCCTCTATGAGAGGTCACTGTTCCTTGCTGTGGCAAAATACACATCATCATTTTATGGATACTAGAGTTCCACCTTTTCTCAACATTAATATAGGGATAAGTGAAATCTACCAGTTGTGACAGCACAGGAAATTAACATCTACATGAAATGTGTGTTACAGGCATAGTTCACTGTGGGCAAGCAGGTTTCTTATAAGGAACCATATGGTAAGTATTAATATGCCATTAGCCTCCTGTTACTTGATTTTGGGGAACCATTTTGTAAATATTATCTGGTGCCTGATTAAAAAACAGAAATTAAGATGCCAGTGTAAGATGTCACAAGTGTTCTGAAATTATACTGAAAGGTTATTTAAAAGAAGTTCAAAATGAAAATTTGACATCCGTGTATTTATTCCACAGCCAAAATAAATTATAACTTAAAGCCATAACATTTTTTAAAAGTTAAAGCAGAACTTGCGGCACAGCTGCATTAATAAAACAGACCTCAGTCTAAAGTGCAACAATAAACAGGTGTTCTCTGTTCCCATGGTGGAATAAATACACAGCAATTACACAGGAAATTTCAATAAGATCTGAGATGAGGCAAATAACCCTTTGAAACAAACTGCCCATGAACAGAGGCAAGCTGCAAATAATTTTCATTAACATTGTACTGCAAGATGGGAAAATCTCCAAGGTGGTTAAGAACTCACACTCCTCATTTTATGCACCAGGCCTTGGCTTGTCTGCCTTTCTTGGTCACATCTAAACCAAGAAAGGCTTCTGCACCCCATGCTCTGAAACAGCACCTCATCACAGATTGGCACGGAGGAGCCTGTATGCAAGCTTCATCTGTCATCTCCAGGGAAATCAGGGACCCAAGTGTGGAGAACAGCATCATTTGCTAAAACAATTGTTTTAACAGTCGGATGAGCTGACAGGCATATGCATTTCATGAGCAAGCCAAAATAATCTATCCATTTCATCTTACAATTAGGTAGCCCATCCAAGTTTAAAAAACAAAAAACAAAAAACAAAAATTGAAAAATAATGAAAAATAAAAATTCAAAGGATTTATGCCCCCAAATAAACCAGTCCTCCACAGTCTAGCTCATTTGTTCCGGGGCTGTGAAGCCATGTACAGGGCAACCAGGCAGTAGATGGTCCCTCCCAGTGTCAGTGCCATGGTGGTCCGGTAAAGCATTTGGTCAGGCAGACCTCGTTTCAGGTGAATGGGAACACCATCAGATTTCTGGAAGGAAAGAATTAACATGGATAGGTTGGTAAGAGCAAGCAACACTTCCAAGAAAATATTTTACAATATCAGGCTAAAAAAGAACAAGTTTCTCTACTTTATAACTAACCCATCAAAACACCACCGTGGAAAAAGCCCTAATCCACACACACACTAGCTGAAATGCTGGTACATTACCTGGTAAATACAGTTATAGCTTAGAAATCCAAAGCCATTCCAAAATGCAGCCCCAGGAAAGACGCAGGCAACAAATTACAAATTTCTAAACCAAGTCCCACATACTGCTAAACTACAGAATGAGCAGTGGTAAATTTTTAAAGGTGAAGGTACTCAGCAGCTGAACAAAGGTGTTCTATCTTCAGTTCAACACTGAGTTTGACTTCTGATCCCAAGTGGATGAAGTATGAGCACACCAAGTCCATTAACAGGTTCAAGACCATTCTGTATTCAACTGTCTTCTTTCCATTAAGCTATCAAACCCATTTAATAATGGTGGTGGTGGTGGTGATGTGCTGTGGAGTTGGTTCTGATTCATAGTGACCTTGTATAGGGTTTCCGAGGCTGTAAATCTCTATAGGAGCAGAAAGAAAGCCTCATCTTTCTCCCACAGAACTTCTGGTAGTTTTGAACTGCTGAGCTTGAGCTTAGCAGCCCGACTTGTAACCACTACACTACCAGATGTTTAACCCATTATTTTACCATCTCGAAAATCTTTTCTCTGCTGCAGCTTAAGACCCCAAATGTCCTTTTGTATCTTATCAGATTAATGGGGTTAAAGTGATCAAAATAAGCATGTTCGAATTGGGCGGCAAACCTCAGAATCAGCAGTTCAAAACTACCAGCTGCTCCACGGGAGAAAGATGAGGCTTTCTGCTCCCGTAAAGATTTACAGCCTCGGAAACTCTGTACTGGGTCGCTATGAGTCGGAACCGACTCCACGGCACATTACAACAACAACCCCTAAGTTGCACCTACATTTGGAGAAGGGGCAGTTAATGGGCAACGTCAGGCCCTAACCACTCAACTCTCTGTATGCAGATTTAACTTTAGCAAAATTTTACATTCTAATTTTGGCTTCTCTCCATTGATTTTGCAAACCCAAAAGGGTCTCCTCTGGTTCCAGCAACACCTCAGTGAATTTTAATATCCAGCAAGGAAAAAACAACTATAAAAAAACTCACTGCCAAAATCACTACATGTATCAAAATGCCAAATCTGTATATGTCTTTTGAATTATTCAGTGTTATCATACATGCTTTTGCTTCCCTCACCAATGGGTTATCAAAAGTTATACACGCAATTTGAAAAGCATACTCTTAAATAACGCTGAGAAAATTACCCATCCTCATAAGTTTCTACCTACTGAGGATTCAACTCGTTAACAGCTTAAACTAAGATCAAGAAAGTTTTATTTAGGAAAAAGAAGGAAAGTGGATAGTGAGCTAGATTATGACTCAGTTTCATAAGGAGTTTTTATCTCACAGGCATCTTCGCCCCACGGTGCTGATCTTTTCTTACCTGGAAAAACTTCTGCAGTTCTGGAACTTTATTTTTCCCAGCATAATCATACGCAGAATTGGAGGTCAATTTAGTTGGTGTGGCAAATATGATAGGCGGTGCTTCTGTGGAAACCACAGGCTTTAATCCCTGCAGGAAGAAATAAGTATGTCAAGTTGAAAGGACACTGGGCACCTGAAAAAACCTTCCAAGGTGTTGGCTGTCTGGAACAGTAAAAGTCATCATTCACCTCATGATATCGGTGGGCAGTTTCTACAAGGCTTTAGTTGGTCCTCCAACTTTCAACAAAACACGCCAGTTCACTTCTAAGCATGTCAAGAACTCCTTGCCATGAAGACTAGCAGGTAAGCAACCAATAACAACAAAGCCCCAATCTGAGGTCTAGAAATATCCACTGTGTCTACTAAATAGCTCTGAGGAGCCCATCAACGCTCCCCCTGTAATATCCCTACCCCTTTCAAGATTAGTCAAGGGAAAGTACTGGAGCCCCTACCCTTTGTGCCCTAAGAAAGGAGGGAATAATAAAAGGAAGACAAAATGTGGAAGAAAAAAAAAATCCAGTAAAAATTTATAATTTGTATGGCTTTAATTAGCAATTCAACCAAACCTGACCGACTGTCCCTTCTCTCCTCTGGATGAGCATATGTACTAACACAGACTCTAAACCCAGAGAGAACTCTAGAAACTTTCCCAGGCACACAGTAAAAAAAATAAATCATCTCAATTGGTAAGAGTCTGTAATTGTAAGAAATTTGTTTCAGGACCAAGAACCAAAACAAAACAAATATAAATAAACTAACTGAACTTTCAAATATTATTAAGTGCCATCAAGTCGGTGTAGACCCATGGTGATCCTGTGTAGGGATTCCAAAGAGTGTCTGGTGGATTTGAGCTGCTGACCTTGTGGTTCACACTGACCTTGCAGTCCAGCGTATTATCCTGAAGCACCACACCAGGACCCAAAAAATTAAAACATACACAGTAAAAATAAGAAAAGCTGTTTTCTCACCTGTGAAATATGGATAACAGTAACTCAATACTTTCTACTGAAAGGATAGCAAAAAAAAAAAAAAAAAATCAAACCCACTGCTACTGAGTCCATTTCAACTCATGACAGCCCCCTATAGGATAGAGTACAACTGCTTCACAGGCCTTCCAAGGCTGTGAACCTTTAGGGAGCTGGCTGCCTCATCATTTTCCTACAGAGCAGCTGGGGGTTGGAACCACTGGCTGCTTTTAGTTAGCAGCACAACATTAACCGTACCACTAAGGGCTCCTTGAAAGGGCTGCATGAAGTAACACAAATATGTGTCTAAAACAAATCTGGCATAAGAGCAGGTATTCAATACATTTAAACAGAATGGAATTTGAGGTTAAATCCATTGGATACCTGCAGTTCCCTCATCCACAAGGATAAAGGAGGGACACACACACACAGGCTTAAAAAGAAGTTAAGGGGAGCTCTCTAGAGTCAGTTCTCCCAAAACACCTGCAGATTAAAATAAAGAGTTACACACCAATAAAATCATCCTTTGGTATCAAATTCTAACTAGGAAATTATTTTTTTTTTACTTTTTATTGTGAATTGAGTGAAGGTTTACAGAGCAGTTTGACATTCAATAAATCATACCCATTGCTTCATTACAAAGATTACAATCTCCTCCATGTACCATCAGTTAACAGTATTAACCTCTATTGCTTTTAACTCTTGCATTATTCCTCCACGCCTCCCGATAACCTAATCTTTCCTCTGCCTATATTGATTCCCCATCACACATAATAACATGTGTCTACACCAGCTGCTCCTTGGAAACCCTATACAGGGTTGCTACAGGTCAGAAATGACTTAATGGCACACAACAACAACAACAACCCTCTAGCCCTGGGAGTCATGGTGTGCTTCTGTGGGTTACTGTGCCAGACTACAAAAAGCCATTTGAACTGCAAGGTTGGTGGTTCAAGTTCACCAGCCTGCTCCTCAGAAACCCTATACAGGGTTGCTATGGGTTAGAACCGACTCGATTGCACTTAACACCACCCTCTAGCCCGGAGTCCTGGTGTAGCGCTGTGGGTTAATGTGCTGGACTGCAATCTCATTTGAACCACAAGGTCAGTTGTTCAAACTCACCAACCGCTTCTTGGAAACCCTATACAAGGTCGCTATAGGTTGCAACTGACTCGATGGCACTTAATAACAACAAACCCTCTAGCCCATAAAAATTTCCTTCCCTGCCCCCAACCATCATAGAACATTTCTTCTATCAAGAAAACATTTTCTTACTTTTTATAACAGTGGTTTCATAGAATATTTGTCCTTTTGTGATTGACTAATGTCACTCAACATAATGTCCTCCAGGTTAATACATGTTCTGAGGTATTTTGCAGATTCATTGTTATTCTACAATGTTGCATACTATTCCATTATATGTATGTATCAAAGTTTGTTTAACCATTTTTCTGTTTATGAGCATTTAGGCTGTCTCCATATTTTTGCTACGGCGAATAGTGCAGCGATAAACATGTTGTTGTTGTTAAGTGCTGTCAAGTAAATTCCAACGACCCTGTGTAGGGTTTCTTAGGAGCAGCTGGTGAGCTTGAACTGCCGACCTTGCAGTTCAAACAGCTTTGCAGTCTGGCGCATTAACCCAAAACGTCACACCAGGACTCCAGAGATAAACATTGGTGTGCATATATCTATTTGTTTCACACCTCTTATTTCTGGGACATATTTCTATTTTCAACTCTTTGAGGAAGTACTACCATTTTCCACAGTGATTACTTCATTTTACAGTCCCACCAGTAAGCAGTGCAGAAGGGTTCCAGTCTCTTCACACACTTGCCAGCATTTGTTGTCACACACACACACCCCCGCCCTCCGTATTTGTTTTTAACTTTGCTATTAAGGAGTAAGGTGGACCCCTAGTGTGGTGCTGTAGGATCAGCACTGAACTGTGACTACAAGATCAGAAGTTCAAACCCACCAGCTGCTCCTTGAAAACCCTATATTGGGTTTTTTATAAGTTGGAGCTGACTCAAGGCACTTAACAACAAGGTGATACCTAGTTGTTTTGATTTGCATCTCTTTAACAGCTAATGATTATATTTCTTATGTCTTCTTTGGTGAAGTGTCTGTTATCTTATTATTTGTCTTTTTCTTGTTGAGATGTTGAAATTGAAGAAAAGCCTTTTGTCTGATATGTCATGGCCAAATGCTCAGAAAAAAAATGTGGGTTTTTTTTAGTTGAAAAGCAGAGCTCAAGTCCAACCTGTTTATTTTTAAAGATGAAAAAGGAAACTCCTTGCTCAAATTAAAATTGTCATCTGGCATCTGGTTCTTGATCTCTTCCAAGAAATCCAAATTGATGTGTAACTGACAAGCGCTGTTCTAAAGATCAACAACATGATATAACCTTGCTTGCTGAAAGTGAAGAGGACTTACAATACTTACTGATAGAGATCAAAGACCACAGCCATCAGAATGGGTTGCACCTCAATGAAAACAAAAATCCTCATCATTGTACCAATAAATAACATCATAATAAGTGGAAAAAAGATGAAAGTTGTGAAAGACTTCATTTTACCCGATCTACCATCAACACTCATGAAAACAGCAGTTAAGAAATCAAACAACGTATTGCATTAGGAAAATATGATGCATAAGACCTCTTTAGAGTGTTCAAGAGTACAGATAATAGTTTGAGGACCACAGCCTTCAATATGGGCTGCACTTCAATGTAAAGTAAATAAAAATCATCACTACTGGACCAGAAAATAACATCACGATAAATGGAGAAAAAAATTGAAGTTGTTAAAGATTTCATTCTGCCCAGATCAACCATTAACACTAATGGAAATAGCAGTCAAGAAATCAAATAACATATTGCATTAGGTAAATCTGTTGCACAAGACCTCTTTACAGAGCTCAAAAGCAAAGATGTCAGTTTGAGGACCAAGGTGTACCTGACCCAAGCCATGGTATTTTCAATAACTTCAAATGCATGCCAAACTTGGACAGTGAATAAGGAAAACTGTAGAAGAACGGATGCAACTGAGCTATGACGTTAAGAGGAGAATATTAAAAGTAAGGAGAGTTCTGGTTTTGGCGGGCAGCAGAGACAGCCAGGTAGGAATGGCTCCAAGGGGGAAGGATTGAAAACCCAGAGAAGCTGCGCTCACAGAATACTACCAGAGCTCTGGATCTAACCTAAGACACAGGGCGTCAGTTTCTCACACGTGCAAGTGAAAAAATCACAATATAAAGGAAAATACTGCGAGTTAAGAATCACTTGAGGCAGGACTCCCCCTGCGGCCACCCCGCCGTGCTGGAGTTCAGAGGCCGGGGCTACAGCCAGACTGACACTGGGAACAGCGCTAAAAGCAGCGCAGTGATATTTGGAAAAGGACGTCCGGAGGGTTGTTACACATTTTTACCTCCTCTTCCCTGTCGTGCCTTCTTTGTCCAGCCCGGTTCTAACCCATTGTTGTTGTTGTTGTTGTTAAGTGCCGTCGAGTCGGTTCCGACCCATAGCGACCCTGTACAGGGTTTCCGAGGTTGTACATCTTTACCGGAGCAGAAAGCCTCATCTTTCTCCAGCGGATCGGCCATAAGGTTCGCAGCCCGATTCGTAACCGCTACGCTACCAGAGCTCCTTTCTAACCCATAGTAACCCTGTCTAGGGTTTCCAAGCAGTGATTGTTGAGCTTGAACTGCCAACTATATGGTTCAAGACAACTTTGCAGTCCAGTACATTAACCTACAGCACCACATCAGGCCGCCCAGAAACTCTACACAGGGTCACAATGAGTTGGCACCAAATCAACAGCACTTAACAACAACAATAATCTTCCTCAGGAGAAGGCTGCTTCCTGCAGTTATCATCTTTGGGTTCTCTTTTTGTTCTTTCAAGTCTACAACATCTGTGTAATTCTCTTTATCAAATTCCCAGACTAACAAACTGGCATTTCATATGTAATACATAATACTACAAAAGGACTCTAATGTTAAATCTGGAAGAGAAACTATATAACAGTGTGGATAACGAAGCAAGCTTCTAATCTAAAATGTTTGGTAGTTACAGTATCAGGGGTCTGCACACTTTTTGGTAAGGAACCAGATAGTAAATAAGGGGTTTCAAAAAGTTTATGAAAGGAGTTCCGGTTTTGACAGGCAACAAAGACAGCCAGGTAGGAAAGGCTCCAAGGGGGAGGGATTGAAAACCCAGAGAAGCTCCGCTCAAGAAACACCACCAGAGCTCTGGATCTAGCGTAAGATACAAAGCGTCAGTTTCTCACATTCTCAACTCAAAGAATCATGCTATAAAGGTAAATACTGCAAGTCTGGAAACGCTTGAGACAGGACTCTCTCAGTGGCCACCCCAATCAGGCGGAGTTCACAGGGCTGGGCTACAGCCTGAACAGCACAGGGAACCGGCACTAAAAGGGGCGCAGTGACATTTCAACAGGAGGTGCAGGGAATTCTACACATTTTTTCCTCCTCTTCCCTGTCATGCCTTCTTTGCCCAGCCCAGAAGCCTTCAGGCAGGTGTGTGTGCACCTGCCCCCCTACACACACACACACAAAAAGTGCAACACTATGCCCATAGTTTTCTCACTGAACAGAATGAGCTTGGCAGCTGTTTATGACGTCGACCTGTGGGTCCCATCCCTAAAGTTAACTTGTGTGGGACACTTTACTAGGCAGATACAGCAAGAATAAACTTGGTCTGGCCTGACAGGACAAACTATATGAACAACCTGTAAAACCACAACATAAAAAAGACGAAGAGAATTTCGCTGTGCACACGCAGACACCTAACTTTACTTCAGAGACAAAAATAGTAGACAATCTTTCTCCCATTAACTTCACAATATCTATCTGTGCTGACTAGAGGGGCCTGAGCAAGCAGACAACCCCACCCACTGCTGGAGGCTTCTATGGTGCACACACACTGCCTGTGTAGCAAGGTAACTGGCCAGTTGGCCACAGTTTTATTTTTGTTTCAAAGTGGTGGTTTTTGTCTCTGGTTTTATATTGTTTTCACTCTTGGTCCTTTTGATCACAAATGTTTCCTAGAGGTGGTAGATTTTTCTCCCTATGTTACCCAAGAAGAGTCAGCAATCGTGGCCATATAGCCAAGCTACAAGCATATCTCATAATAGTCCATCATTGAGACAAGAGCCAGTAACAGCTGTTAAGCATTACATGCAAAAAGGGAAGCCTATCTCCTGATCATATCCACTGGGAGACAACCAGTAAGCTTAATAACATAGCAACAAACATCCATTTAAGCATTAAAAAACCCACAAAACCACTGGAAATGACAAACAAAAAACAAGAAAAGATCTCAAAACATGTCCAAAACCAGAAAAGAGTAACTGAGACAAATAAGCTGGAGACAGACAAAGGCTCCCCAGAAGAGGCAGAGCAGGTTTTGGATATTCCTGAGAAGGAATTCAGAAGAATGATATGGAAACAAATTAAAATGCTCCAAAAAGGGGTGGAGGAAAACAAGGAAGAAGTCAGGAAAGTACTACAAGAGCAATTAAATAAGACTGATACAGCATTGGAAATAATTCAAAACCTGCAAAAAGAGGTCAAAATGATTAATAATAAAATATCAGAAATGGACAATACACTGAAAGGGGAGAGGAGCAGAATAGATGGAAGCCAGAACCAGCGAGCTGGAAGACAAATCTCTCAATACTGCCAAGGTAGAAGAGCAAGCTGAAAAAAACATTAAAAAAAATCTGAAGAGAGTCTAAGATTCATGCTGGATAACATGAAAACGAACAACTTAAGAATTCTGTCATTCCGGAACAGGAAGAATCAGATAAGTCCACAGAGGAGATAGTTGAAGAGCTTCTGGACGAAAATTTCCCTAACATCTTGAAAGATGAGAAGTTAAGCATTCAAGAAGCCGAACATGCCCCAGGAAGGATAGACCCCAAAAGAAAGTCACCGAGACATATAATAATCAAGCTCTCCAAAATCAAAGACAAAGCGAAAAGCAGCCAGGGAGAATAGAAGTGTTACTTGCAAATCAGGTAAGTTCTGACTTCTCAGTAGAAACCATGCAGACAAGAAGGTAATGGGGAGACATATACAAAACCCTAAAAGAAAAATACTGCCAACTAAGAATCGTCTATCCAGCAAAACTATCAGTCTAATATGATGGTGCAATCAAACATTTCAGGATAAAAAGAATCTAAGAGATTTTGTCAAAACCAATCTAGCACTTCGAAATATCCTAAAGGGAGTTCTTTGGACTGAAAACCAGCAAGAACAAACAACCAGAGAATGACAGGTGTGGCAACACCACCTGAAACTCAATCAACAAATAGAGTCCAGAACAGAACAAAACTACAACTAATTCAAAGGAGTTGGGAGGTCAACTGAAGATCAAAATAATATCAATGTCAAAGAAGGGATAAATGTAGGAACAGAGATCCAGGTGGTGAGAATGTCAAGTAGATTACAGGATACAATAGATTCTCTTAAATGGAGAGAAAAGTTTAATAGATTATAAGGTAACCCCAAAGAAAATTAATACTTCACAACTTAGCATGAAATTGAACTTCCAAGCAAACAGGAAAACTAAGAAGAAATCAGCAAGAAACAGCAGAGAAAACATAAACTCAGCACAAGAGGCATGCAGAACAAATGAATGAAGAGCACTACCAAAAATTAATATAATGGCAGCAATTAATTGATACATATCGATAATTACATTGAATGTCAATGGATTGAATGCACCAGTGAAGACACAGAGTGGCAGATTGGATAAGAAAACAAGACCCTTCAATATGCTGCCTGCAAGAGACACACCTTACACACAAAGACAAAAACAGACTAAAAGTTAAAGGATGGAAAAAAATATACCAAGCTAACTGCAACACTAAACAAGCAGGAGTGGCAATTCTAATCTCTGATAAGTAAACTTCAAGACAAAAACCAGCATAAAACATAAAGAAGGACATTACCTCATGATCAAAGGGTCAATTGAGCAAGACAACATGACCATAATAAATATCTACACTCCCAATGAAAAAGCACCAAGTTATATAAAGCAAAGCTTACTATAATTGAAGAAAGAAATAGATAAATCTACAATTATAGTGAGAGATTTTAATACTCCACTTTCGAAAAAGAAACTCGACAAAGTTACAGAGGAACTAATCAGCACAATCAACCAACTTGACCTCATAGACATGTATGTACAGAGCATTCAACCCAACAACAGCACAATATACTTTCTTCTCCAGTGCACATGAACATTCTCCAGAATTGACCATGTGTTAGGTCACATAGCAAGCCTAAATTTACAAACATCAAAATACTACAGAGCATTTTTCAGACCACAATGCTATAAAACTAGAAATCAACGAGACGACTAAGGAAATATATATGGACAAGAAGGAGACCCAGGATAAGCAAAGTACTGCTCAACAAGAAGAAGGTTAGAAGGCTCTCCCTCCCCAATTTCAAAATCTACTACATGGCTACAATGGTCAAAACAGCCTGGTACAGGTACAATGAAAGATACATTGATCAATGGAACAGAATCGACAATCCAGAAATTAACCCATCCACATACAGCCAACAGATCTTTGACAAAGTACCTAGGTATGTTACATGGGGAGGACACAGTCTCTTTAACAGATGGTACTGGCAGAACTGGAAAGCGATATGCAAAAGACTGAAACAAGACCTTTACCTCAAGCCTTATACAAAAACCAACTCAGCATGGATTAAAGACCTAGATGTGAATCCCAAAATTATGAAAGTCATCAATGAAAAAAATAGGGACAAATATGAGGACTCTAATACAGGGAATACACAGACTATCAAACATTTTGAAAAAATCTTTTGCAATGACAAATCAGACACGGGACTCATTTATAAAATATATAGTAAACTACAATACCTCTATAAGAAAAAGACAAATAACCCAATTAAAAAACGGGCACAGGACATGAACAGACACTTCACCAAGGAAGTGATCCTGATTACTAGCCATTAGAGAGATGCAAAACAAAGCAACAATGAGATCTGCTCACACCAGCAATAACAGCAAAGATAAAAAAATTAGAAGATAATAAATGCTGGCGAGGATGCAAAGAGACTGACACCCTCCTACATTGTTGGTGGGATTGCAAAATGGTCCAACCACTCTGGAAAGCAATATGGCGCTTCCTCAGAAGGTTGTAAATATAAATAACTTATGACCCAGCAATCCCTCTACTTGGTATTTACCCACAAGAAATACGAGCCATAACACGAGTAGATATATGTTCACCAATGTTCAAAACAGTGCTATTTACAATAGCAAAAAAATGGAAACAGCCTAAGTGCCTATCAATTGAAGAATGGGTAAACAAATTGTGATACATACACACAATGGAACACTATGCTACCTTGAAGAACAAGGAAGCTGCAAGCCACCGCATAACATGGATGAACCCTGAGGACATTATGCTGAGTGAAATTAGTCAGTCACAAAAGGAGAAATACTGCATAGGACCATTATTGTAAAAGAGTAAGAAAAAGAACCCACACTAAAAGGGGAAATTATATATATATATATGCTGATCACCAGGATGTATAGGATGTATAGGATGAGAGGAGGAGAGGGAGGGAGGGAAAGATAGAGTACTGGGTAGGGAATAGACACAGGATAGCTTGGGTGTGTGTATGGGGGGGAATACACAAGAATGGGGAGGGGAAAGGAAGAACAGGCTGATGGGAGAACAGTTAGGCAGGTTTGAATGGGCTAAGAGGGACAGAGGTAAATGATGATGTATGCACAACCTTGGAACAACAGGGCTCTTGGATACAGGGATTGAGGCATGGTTTATAGGGGTAAAAGAGGGGAATAATGTTAAGATGCTTGGCTGTCTTTTGAATCTTGGTTTCCCTTGCCTACCATTGGGTACACACATGGGTGGGGGATTAGCCAGAATCATTACTACAGAAAGCTTGTAAGTCTGTCTTCAGCCTGTAACTGATTGGAATACCTTAAAGGGGGCTAGAAGTTGCCCAGTGAAAGAGGCTCCCTGTGGAGCCTTTACAATGCAAAAGACCACAGGTGAAATCCAGAACCCCATCCAGAACCAACTGAGGTAGGAAATTTCCACTGGAAAGGACTGGTAGACCAGCCTGGAGCAGTTAGAAGAACAGATGATACTCTGTGAAAGAAAGACCAGCAGGAAAAAGTCTGAAACAATAACACCAGTCTGAATGATTACTACAAGAACAAGTAAACTGTTTGCCTGGGAGCCATCAAGACAAGGGGTCCAGACTTCTCAGAGCATACCCCCTTCCAAGACTGAGACTCAAGGGGAATACATGAGCAGGCATGTGGTCTGGCTGGTGGCCACGTTGGTCACCGATAAGGGGAAAAGGAGGTAAAAACAGCAATGAAGTTGTGAGCTAAGCCCGACCACATTCAATAGATCTCTGTGAACCCAGGTGGAGACCTGGATAGCCAGCAATATGGCAAGACCCGGGGACTGCTGGGCCCAGAGGCAGTGATGTGGCCACAGAGGACTAGAGAGGAGAGTGAAGCGTCCAGCTGATATGAAGTGAGGGGAGATACACAAGAACACCCATACTTGCAGATAGTACCCATTGATCTGGCTTTGATGGTTGGATGATCAGAACTCAACTAGAAGAAGAAAGAGGGGAAAAAAAAGAGTAATATACTACAATTTGATGAACTATACCTATACTTATGGATGCAGTAGCTCAAAAAAGAGAACAAATCTTTACAGCGAAGATCACTCCCACCCCCTCGGTACACAGGGTTAACCGGGATGGAAAACTTAGACATTGGCTACCCAAAATGGGGGGCCTATAAAGGCAAGAAGTGACTGGCTTACAAGCTTTCAAGACAGAGCCTCGTTCCAGGCGGGGCAGGGGAAGGTAGAATCACCACTGAATGATTTCCAATCTGTTGAGATGGGGCTGGCAAAAGGAAATGGGGTAAGACTCTTGTGGTACAATAGTGAATAATTGCCACCAGGACTGACTGTGAGGGTAGGAAATATAGAGATAGATGTTTTTTAACAAAAGGAGGAGAGTGCTTGATTTTGCAGTCCAGGAGCGGAGGTCACTGGGACCATCAAGTGAGAAGAATGGAGTGTGGGGCCCTCCACACTCCAAGAATAGAGACAGAAACAATGACATGGACAGATGGAGTGGCTGGGGACACTGGACTCAGGGAGGGAGAAGGGCTGTGTGCTGGCAGCTGAGGGGTGGGCCTATGTGGTGTATGTACCCTTTGGTTATTTGATGATGCATGGAGGGGATTGTAATCATTGCAATGAAACAAAATACGATAGGATGAGTGTAAAGCGGATGTTCTCCCATAATAAAGAATTTTTTTAAAAAGTACTATGGACTACCAAAAGAACAAACCAATCTGTGTTACAATAAGTACAGCCAGAATGGCCAGACTTCATCTCTCATACTTTGGACATAATGACAGGAGGGATCAGTCGCTGGAGAAGTATATCATATGTGGTAAAATGGAGAGTCAGAGGAAAAGAGAAAGAGATGGACTGACATAGTGGTGGCAGTGATGGGCTCATATTAGCAACGCTTTGAGGTTGGCACAGGACCAAGCAGTGCGTAGGGTTGTTATGAGTGGGTACTGACTGGATAGCACCTAACAACAATCAATTGCTTAAAAACAACAATCCATTTCAAGAAAAATATAGGACAGTTGTTAGCATACAGTCCGTATTTAACACAGTCAGAGACTCAGAGACAGAGATGAGAAAGAGAGGTCCTAACTAATAAGGTTGAACCCACCCAGCAGCAATTCAGGAAAAAGGCCTGGAGATCTGCTTTTGTAAAGCTTGTTGTTACTGTGTGTTGTGAAGTTGATTCCAACTCACATCAACCTTATGTCACAGAATAGAACTGCCTATATGGTTTCCTACAAAATGGCTGGTAGATTCAAACTGCCAACCTTTCACCACCAGAGTTCCTTCTATACAGATGACAGCCACCAAAAACCCTACGGAGCTTACTTCTATTCTTTAACACATAGGGTCAACAGGAGTCAGAACTGACTTGATGTTCACTGGTTTGTTGTCTTTTAACAACTGAGGTAACTAAGCTCAAAGGGATCTCTATTGAATTGCAGAATTTGAGACACTCTCCATCATTTTGTGAGCTCACTGTATTGTCTAAGGATCACTTCCCCTTGAAAGCAAAAATTAAATAACCCTTTTTACCAAGCATTCCAAAAAACGGTTTGAAATTAAATTCATGTTTTGACAGGACGAATATGAGAGCATTTTTAGAAGGGATTAGACCTAATTGCTTTGTGTTTATTCACCCAACAAATGATTCAAACTGAAAAGTTTGTGAATACTATCATGTCTTAGAGTCGTATCAGCCATCTTAACAGCTTCAAAGGTTCCCATTTAAAATACTATAAAGCATGGGCTTGGTATTTTAAATGTTATCTATAATCCCATCAATTATAAATCGTACATTTTCCTCCAATCTTTCTCCATATACATCTTTACAGTCTCTGTGCAAAATCCTACATCCTACTTTTTTCATTTATAATAAGCATTTCCTTTAGGTTCCCATACAATGTCCATAAATAACACTAAATTTACTCCTCACAACAACCCTACAAATGAGGTGTTTTCAGCCCATCTTTTGTTGTTATTGTTGTTAAGTGCCTTTGAGTACAGATAATTACAACAAAGCTCAGAGATGCCATAAAAAAAGATGGGGTTCAAACCTACACATTTTAAATGCACAATACTATCATCAGGATCCACCACTAGTCTGTCAGGTTGTCGTACTGTGTTGGCTTGCATACTGCTGTGATGCTGGAAACTATGCTATTTTAAATATCAACAAGGTCACCCCTGGTGCAAAGGTTTCAGCTGAGCTTACTAGACTAAGACAGACTAGAAAGATGGAGGGGCGCGCTACTTCTGAATACTTACCCACTGAAACACTAATGAATAGCAGTGAGGCAATGTCAGACAGCACCAGAATACAGAATTTTGAAACATGATGAAGAGCACCTAAATACTGTCAGATACAGTGTTAAGAGATGAGCCCCCTTAGGTTGGAAGGCAATCAAAACACAACTAGGGAAGTGCTGCCTCCTCAGAGGAGAGAAGACTATGATGACACCAATGGAGGAAAGCTTTCAAGAGCCTCATTTGCTGATGGGGTACAACTCAAAATGAGGAGAAACAGCTATAAATATCCATCAGAGCATAGACTGTATGAAGAAGGCATCTAAGAAAATTGGAAGTTGCCAAAATTATTTATAATGTTTAACAATCGATATCCTAGGCATTGTTGTTGTTAAGTACCGCAGAGTCGGTTCCAACTCATAGTGACCCTGCACAGGGTTTACGAGGCTGTAAATCTTTATGGGGGCAAAACGCTTCAACTTTCTCCCACAGAACTGCTGGTAATTTCAAACCGCTGACCTTGAGGTTGGCAGCCCGATTCATAATCACTACACTACCAGAGCTCCTAAATGGGCTGGTTTCTTGGCCATTTTGAATCTGACAATCACATGGTTTACTATGCTGGGGATGACAAATTCAAGAGGAATGTCATCACACATTTGATCAAAAGGAGCTTTGGTAGCATAGTGGTTACGAGCTGGGCTGTTAATCTCACTGTCAGAAGTTCAAAACTACCAGCGATTCTACACGAGAAAGATGAGGCTTTCTGCTCCCATATAAAGATTTATAACCTTGGAAACTCTATAAGGGGTCGCTATGAGTTGGAACAGATTCCATGGCCCATAACCACCACCTCCACTTCAAAACAACATTTCTAGATCTATCTTGAAGTATAATGCTGTCTGTGATACAATAATATCCTTACACCTATAAGGAAGACCAGTTAATATCACTATTATTATTTATGCACCAACCACTAACAGCAGTGTTGATATAACTGGAGAATTAGACTAACTTCTTCAGTCTGAAATTGATCAAACAGGCAATCAAGATGTACTGATAATAACTATGGTGACTGGAATGCAAAGGCTAGAAATGAAAAGCAAGGATCAGTAGTTAGAAAATATGACCTTGGTGATAGAAATGGTGCTGGACAGAATTTTCCAACACCAATGATGTATTTATTGTAAATACCTTTCATAAACAACTTAAAAGATGACGACATACATGTACCTCACCAGACAGAATACACAGAAATTAAATTGACTATTATCTGTGTGAAAAGATGGTGGTGGTGGTGGTGGTTATGTGCCGTGGAGTCGGTTCCAACTCATAAGGACCCTGTACAGGGTTTCTGAGGCTGTAAATCTTTTCGGGAGCAGAAAGTCTCATCTTTCTGACTCATAGCAACCCCATATAAAGTTTCTGAGGAGCAGTTGGTGTGTTTGAACTACCGACCTTGAGGTTTAAACTGACCTTGCAGTCCAGAACTTATCCTACAGTGCCACACCAAGAGTCCAATGAGTCCACATCATGTTAAATGGAGAAAAGACTGTCAAAGACTTCATTTTGCTTGGATCCACTATCAACACTCATGGAAGCAGCAGCCAAGAAATCAAACAACATATTGCATTAGGCAAATCTACTGCACAAGACCTCTTTAAAGTGTTTTCAAGAGCAAAGCTGTCAATTTTAGGACTAAGATGTGCCTGACCCAAGCCATGGTATTTTCAGTAGTATCAGATGCATGTGGAAGTTAGACAATGAATAAAGAAAACTGTAAAAAAATTGATGCATTTGAGTTATGGTACTGGAGAATATTAAAAGTGCCATGGACTGCCATAAGAATAAACAAACCTGTGTTGGAAGAAGCGCAGCCAGAATGCTCCTTAGAAGGCAGGATGGTGAGACTTTTGTGTCTCTTACTTCAGACTTATTATCAGGAGGGAACAGTCCCTGGAACAGGACAACAGTGAAGGGACACTGAAGGAGAGGAAGACCCCGAATGAGATGGACTGGCACAGTGAAGCAGCAACGGGCTCAAGTGTAACAATTGTGAGGACGACACAGGCAAAAGACAGTGTTTTGTTCTGCTGTGAATAGGAGTCAGAGTTGACTGTACAGCACCTAACAAAACCCTATCAATAACTTATCAGTCTTAGACCCCACGGTAAAAGGAGCTAATTTTGTGGTGAGGTAGTTCACCTACTCACCATTACACCTCTTAGCAATTTAAGGGCGATCAATGTTTCTAGTGTACCAAAGCAGCAAATCATTAGCCTTAAGAAGCTCAAGAATGGACTTGACCAGGAAGCTATGTTTACAGGAGGGGATCCAAAGTGAATCTCCTTAGCTGGACCTCTTCAAAGAATAGTGGTGGTTCAATTGCTGCTTTCTCACCTTCCAGGTTCAGTTTCCAGGAATGTACTTCATGTGAAGCCACCACCCATCTGTCAGAGAAGGCTTGCATGTTGCTATTATGAGTCAGAACCGACTCCACAGCAGATAGCCACCATGATGCTTAACAAGTTTCAGCAGCACTTCCAGATTAAAACAAAATAGGAAACAACAGTAAAGCCTAGTGATCATACTTCCAGAAATCAGCTAATGAAAACCCTATGGTTCACAACTGTCCATTTTGTTCCACTTTGGTCCCTGCAGTGCAACGGGTTCATTCTGACCTTACGTTTGTATCTCTGCCAAGATTATTTGCTAGGCCCCAATCTTGCAAAGAGATTGGACAGTTTATTATGCAAATAAGGTGCCTGTGGCCTACCATGGAACTGGTCAGTTTTGGTCTTAGTGAGAAGAGTGGACATAAAACAGATAATGCCACAGGCATTGAGGGGGACTTTACTACCAACAAGAGACTAGAGCAGAATACATCCTTTGAGCGTGGATTCCCTGTGCTAGGAACCTCCTAGACCCAGGGCAGACAGAACTAGCACTGAAGATGGTACAAGAAGGCACAACAGCAGCATTACATGGGAAGCTGACAATTGGGATAAGATGGCTGCAGTGGGCTTCCCAAGGAGTGAGTGAGCTGAGCACCTGTAGCCAAGAGGCTTGCTAGGTATCTCTGGGTACATGTAAGAGAAGCTAAGGAGCTATAACTCTTAACTGAGTGGTGGCAGAGGCCAGGCTGAGAGGGGGTTGGTAGCAGAGGCTGCCTGTGGGCATGGCCAAGGAGCTCAGTGTTGTCTTTACTGAAAGCTGCCTTTACTAAAGAACTGTATCTTGTCTCCTGAGTTGTTCCTGTAACTTCCAAGCAGTGGGTCTGGTTTTGGTGGTATATACATACAATTAAATCCTACCTAGAAATTACATGGAAATAACTACAGAGTCCTGGTGTGGCATTGTGGGCTAATGCAATATACTGCAAGGTTAGTTTAAAGTGCAGTCCTTGGTTCAAACTCACCAGCTGCTCCTCAGAAACTCTATACAGGTTTGCTATGTGTCAGAACCAACTTGATGGTACTTAACAACAACAACTACTAGTACATGTAACATGGATGAACCTCAAAAACATTGTATTGAGAAGAAAACGCCTTACTAGAAGAGTACATACTATGGATCCACTTATATGAACTTCAAATAAAAGTGTAACTAATTTATGGTAATAGAAGTCAGAATAGGAAGGTAGGCAGGGATTGACTGGGAAAGGGTATGGGCGACCTTGCTGAAGTGATACAACACTCGACAGGTTCATATACATATGGGTGACATATACATATACATTTGTCAAAACTCATGAAACTATAACATGTAAGATCTGTGCATTGAAAAATACTTCATAGTAGAAGCAAATATGATAGAAATAGCTATTTTCCTATGACCTGTAAAGGAAATCATTCTATCTGTACTGACAATGACTTCTTTAGAACTTGTCACCAATTTGGTTTTGGTGACACCACAGTGGGTTTCCCTTCTAAAAGTGGACTGTTCTTGTAAAGTTTCCCTCCTCTACATGGTGCTGTAGGATCAGACTGGACTGCAAGCCTCAAGATCAGCAGTTTAAACCCACCAGCTGCTCCTCTAATACCCAGGATCACTATGAGTCAATGGACTCAAAGGCACTTAATAACAACAACCCTCCCTTCATGTTTCTGTAGTCTAATCTGGGTCCTACTGATCGTATGGATCTACTGACCTAAACAAAACTGAGCCGGGTTTAGTCATTGAGTCTCAAGTGAGGACCCTGCAAATGAGGAAGTTTATTGATTGACTGGGATGACCGTATGGTCCTAGGAGAGCAGGACAAGGAGAATGTTGTTGTTGTTAAATACCATGGAGTCGATTCCAACTCATAGTGACCCTGCACAGGGTTTCTGAGGCTGTAAATCTTTACAGGAGCAGAAAGTCTCATCTTTCTCCTACAAAACGGCTGGTAGTTTTGAACTGCCGTCCTTGAAATTAGCAGCCCAATTCGTAACCATTGTGCTACCAGAGGAGTCCTGGTATGGCGCTGTGGGTTAATGCACCAGACAGCAAAGCCATTGAACTGCAAGGTCAGCAGTTCAAGCTCACCAGTTGCTCCTTAGAAACCCTATGCAGGGTCGCTATGGGTCACAACCGATTCGATGGCACTTAACAACAACATGCTACCAGAGGAGTCCTGGTGTGGCACTGTGGGTTAATACGTCAGACTGCAGTCGTTTGAACTGCAAGGTCAGTGGTTCAAGCTCACCAACTGCTCCTCGGAAACCCTATACAGGGTCACTAGGGTGGGAATTGACTGGATGGCATTTAACAATAACAACGCTACCAGAGCTCCTTGGGACATGCTTAAAACCACCCAGATAGTTATCTCAGGAATTAAGCAGCTGCAAAATATAAAGGAAGTTTATAAGTTAGCTAAGATGACCTTATGGACCTAGAAGGAGAATAGGAAAGGAGAATGGTGGTGGTGGCGGTTGCGTGCCATGGTTGTTGTTGTACCGACCCATAGCATCCTTATGCACAGCAGAACGAAACACTGTCCGATCCTGGGCCAACTTCACTACTGTTGCCACGCCTGAGTCCATCGATGCTGCCACTGGGCCAATCCATCTCTCTGGGGGTCTTCCTCTCTTTCTCTGACCCTCCACCGTACCAAACATGATATCCTTCTTCAGTGACTGGTCCCTCCTGACAATATGTCCAAAGTATGAGAGACAAAGTTTGGCCATCTTGGCCTCCAAGGAGCACTCTGGCTGCACTTCTTCCAAAACGGATCTATGGGTTCTATGGGCAGCCCATGGCACTTTCAATATTCTCTTCCAACACCATAACTCAAAAGCATCAATTCTTCTACAGTCTTCCTTATTCACTGTCCAGCTTTTACATGCATATGAGGTTATTGAAAATACCATGGCTTGGGTCAGGTGCACCTTTGTCCTCAAGCTGACATCTTTGCTCTTTGACACTTTAAAAAGGTCTTGTACAGCAGATGTGCCTAATGCAAAATGCTGTTTGATTTCTTGACTGCTGCTTCCGTGAGTGTTGATAGTTGATCCAAGAAGAACGAAGTTCTTGACAACTTCAATCTTTTTGGAAAAAGAAACAATAAGGCAATAAACTTCCCCAAACATTCTACCTTTTAGGGAAAAAGAAACTATCTGGGTGAGTTTTGTGGTCCTGATGTGCCATGGAGTCAGCTCCGATTCATAGCAACTCTATACAGGGTTTCTGTGGCTGTAAATCTTTACAGAAGCAGAAAGCCTCATTGCTCCTATGAAAGGGCTGGTAGTTTCGGACTGCCGACCTTGAAATTAGCAGCCCAATTCATAACCACTACGCTACAGTCCTATTCTCCTTGTCCTAGGAGCACTGGTAGCGCAGTGGTTACGAATTCGGCTGCCAACCTCAAGGTCAGCAGTTCTATACTACCAGCCATTCCGTGGGAGAAAATGAGGCTTTCTGCTCCCATAAAGATTTACAGCCTTGGAAACCCTGTGCAGGGTCACTGAGTTAGAACTGACTCCATGGCACATCACAATCACACCCACCCAGATAGTTATCTTAGGAATTAAGCAGTCAAGACCTCAATGGTAAAATGTTTGAGGAAGTTTGTTCATTTATTGTTTCTTTTTCCCTAAAAGGTAGAATGTTTGGGGAAGTTTATTGCCTTGTTGTTTCTTTTTCCAAAGAATGCTATCTTGATATTAAAATAGATGAAGTATACATCCAAACGTAATTTACCCAATATAATGTACCTGGATCTTTGTGAAAAACAGGATGGTCTTGAGAAATGATTCTTTCTGTCCTACAGACTTCTGGCTTTCTGCTAATAAAGCTTGGACTGGACCTCTCTCCCCATCTCTGTGATTGACCACAGTGACAGGCGTCAAACCCTTGTGTGGTTTGGCAACACTATCTTCTACCCTATTGCAGTGCAGTAATTATTATATAAATAATATAAAATAAAAAAAATATATAAAAAAATAAAAGTGTCTCTTTTAGCCACAGTTTTTGTGAGCTCCCACCAAACAACATTTTTGCCCTGATGGGTCTGGGTGAAAGAACACAAGAGCAGATGATGACAGGAATATATGACTCCACTGTGAATGGTTAAGAGTCCATTTTGATTGTAAAACCTGGAACTTAAAATGAGCCATCTCGAAAGTGGGACTGGGACAATCTCACGACCTCCAAAGAGGAGCTAGGAACAGAACACGTCCTTTGGACCCCACAATTCCTGTGCATTAAACCTCTTCAACTCAGGGAGGAGTAACAGACAAGCAGCAGCATCAGAGCCAAGATTCAGAGCACAGATGGTGCAGTGGGTCTCCCAGCCCACGGAGCAAGGAAAGCTGAGTGACTGGGCAGGGGGCTTGCTTGCAGAGTGGGGTGTCTTCAGACACTTAGAGAGTTAAGTTTGCTGACCCATGGAGCTAAGCCAAGAGCCTTTGGCTTAGCACAGAATGAGTACCTTTGAACGCTGTCAGCAGTCTGAAAAGAGCTTTGTTGCCCAGGCAGAGAGGTGGCCTGTGGTCATGGCTGAGGAGAGGCTGCCCTGACTAGAAGAAATGTGCCCTTAACATTTCTGACCCTGAATTGTAACTTGTTAGCTTTCTTATGGAATGGGATGGCTCTGTAGGATAAGCAGTGAACTCTGAACCAAAAGGTCAATGGTCCAAGCTCACCAAACACTCCACAGGAGAAAGATAAGTAAGGCTTTCTGCTCCCACAAAGATTTACAGCCTTGGAAATCATATACAGGATTGCTATGATTTGGAACCAACTAGACTCAACAGCACTTAGCAACAACTTTCGCAATAAACCCCATAATATGGAATCTGAGTTCTGTGTGGCCATTGCAATGAACAATCAAACCCAGCAGAGCAGTGAGTACTGTGGCAGGAACGGCTGGGGGCACATTTTTTCCACCTATACACTCTGCACAAATTCTAGTTATCATCTATAGGCTGAAGGAATGCAAATCTCTCTGTTGACCTCCGTATTTACAAATCTAGCTGCTACCAGACATAGTAAATCATCAAAAACACAACCTTTATAAACCTGGATTCTTTCTCCCCACTCTCTCCCCCCAAATTGCCCTTCTTATCTTAGTTAATGGAGTCCTGGTGCGGTACAGTAGGATAAGCACTGGACTGAAAGGTCGGTTCTAACCCACCATTCACTCCTCGGGAAACTTATACAGGGTTGTTGTTATTGTTGTTTTGTGCCATGGAGTCGGTTCCGACTCATAACGACCCTGTACAGGGTTTCTGAAGCTGTAAATCTTTATGGGAGCAGAAAGACTCATCTTTCTCCCGTGGAACACTTGGTAGTTTCGAACTGCTGTCTGTAAGATTAGCAACCCAACTGGTACCTTCTACGCTACCAGAGCTCCTTAATTTACTATGTGTAAAAACTGGCACTTAACCACATCTAATCTTAGATTGAATTGTTCTTAAACAACCTCTCTCCAGCAAGCTGTAGTGCCCTGCAGGAAAAGAAGAGAAAGGCAACAATACTGGAGCATTCTTTAAATCCTACCAGGGTCCCTGACAATCCCAGTCGCTTTCCAACATGCATATACTTTCTGCCCTTCCCAGGGTACTCTACAGATTGACAGGAACCAAGACATGATCTCAGACTCAGTATCTAGAGATTACCACCTATCCAGATTGGCACTGTAGGATCAGCACTGGACTGCAAACCACAAGGTCTGCAGTTCAAACCCACCAGCTATTCCTCGGAAACCCTATACAGGGTCGCTCTGGATCGGAACCGACTCCACAGCACTTAACAACAAATCCAGTACCAACACCTGCCAGAGACTGCTAGTCACTTGACGTACACCTTGTAAAAACAGCACTGAAATTTCCCTCCATGAAACTGAAATTACAATAAATTACGTAACTCAGGCCAGATCACATAATTAAAGCAAAGCAGCACAGCTGGATTTGAGCCCAAATCTGTCTCGGACTCTATAAATGCCTAATCTCTACACTACACTACCAATGGCTGGATTACAAATGGTCCAATCTGAGTGACCTTTTCTGACCTCCCAAATAAGGGATCTTTCAACCATTTCACAGTTGGGAAACAGTGCTCGTTGCCTGTCAATGCCCAGTCCTGGTTCCCCGGAACATTAGAAGGAACACGTTAAGATTCTAAACCTGGATTGGACTACAACTTTTCCCCATGCTGTCAACCCTATTCTCAATTTCGTGCTTAGTTAGGTGAGGCCGCTTTGGGGGACTCTGGCTCCGGGGTAGCTACAGGGCACCAGGGAGGCAGAAAAGTGAACCTCCACATAAAGAGAGGGCAGAAGTCCAGCACTCATCGGATCACATTATGATCCTTGACAAGCCTCTTCCGCTTAGACAAGCAACGACCCTAAGGGTCACCTTGACCCTTGCTGAGTGTCAATCCCAACTTCCTTGCAGCACCAGCTCCTTCGTGGGAACAGCTCTAGAAAGAGAAGCCTCGATGACTACAACAAACCGGCATGGCGAGGCCCTGGGGCTAACAGGAGAAATGAACCGGACCGCGAACAGAAGCTTCCCCGGCTCCAACTCCGCGATTGCCTGGAGCTGAAGGCTGGAGCTGCCAGTTCCCCTCTGCGAGTTGGCGCTGCGCGACCCATACCTGCGGACTATAAGCCTCAGAAGCCCAGGCTCCAGCCAACTTCTGCGTAAAGCCACTGAATTTGTAGTACATGATGCCCAACGTCAGGCTCTCCACAACCGCTACCTGAGCGACCGCTCCAGAAAAGGACCCCGCCTCCCCGGCTGTTGCCCCAAGGCTCAGACCAAGAAACCTAAGCCAGGAGCCAGGCTGTCCGCTGATCGCCTAATTTAAAACATGTCCTCTTAAAATATATCAAGCATCGATAATCCGAGTTCTCAGGACCTAAAAAGGCTAAACCAGCTTTAGTGACAGCATGGAAAGGTGCTGTATCGGAATCTGCAAAAACCCGAGGCACACACTTTATATCAGGCAATGCCGAGACACCTTAAGAAAGGCGCAAGCGCTCTTCGAAACAAAACGGATGGCTAGGGCTCTCGCTGAGTTGAAATGGGCGGGCTCTGGGCGGGGCCTGGTGCTGGAGGGGCGGGGCGGGGAAGGGAAGGGAGGGGCGAGGCCGAGGCGGAGTTAGGTGCAAAGGGTAATCTCTTTTGGGCAGGTACTGCGAGTCCCCCACCTGCTTGTTATGTCAATGGCTTTTTATATTTAACTTTATTACATGTAGTGTCACTTCTGTCTTCCTCGACATAGATTACTTCGTTAGGTGTCTCACTCTTACTCAATCTGCACTGTAGTATCGATCCGAAAGCCAGGCTTCACTTTCAAGTCTGGGAAAGGGAGTCAGTAAGAAAATGTGAAATGTACCTCAGGAGGACTGGCTTGTACCAAGGGTTGTTAGGTATCAATCACAATAATCTAAAAATCACCTCCTGGCCTTTGTACAGGGGAAGCAGAATGGTCTAAATATCAGCACCAGGGCATTGTAGCGCGTAGAATTTGCAGTTTCTCAGAATAGGTTTTTATTCTTATCCTGAGTTTTATGCGAATTGGTTATTCCTTTTCCTGGTCTCCCTTTCTTGGAGCTAAATGAGATGAGAGGAAAACGGTCTAGAGCTCTAGAAATACTTGAAAAACTAGGACCTTTAGCCTAAAAAGGAGTGCTGGAGGCGCTGTAGGATAAGCACTGGACTGCTAACCACAAGGTCAGAGGTTCAAACTCACAAACTGGTCTAAAATATAAGAATTACAGCCTTGGAAACTCTATGGTGGTGATGGTTGTGTGTCGTGGAGTCGTTTCGGACTCATGTTGTTGTTGTTGTTATGTGCCATGGAATCAATTCCGACTCATAGCGCACCTATATAGGGTTTCCGAGGCTTTAAATCTTTACAGGAGCAGAAAGGCTCATCTTTCTCCCGTGGAGCGACTGGTCGGTTCAAATTGCTGGCCATGAGCAGCCCAACTAGTAACCGCTATGCTACTAAGAGCTCCTTTGGAAACCCCATACAGGGTCGTATTAGTTGGAACCAACTCCATGCCACCTGACAACATTTATCTTAGGTTTTTCAAAAGCATATTATAGAGCATTTATGAAAGGGTGGATGGTACTAGCCAAACTTTATATAACATTTTCCACAAATAAATTTATTTAACCTTCACAAAAGTCCTAGAGAGGTGCAAACGGTGAACAGACTTTGCTGTTAACCAAAAGGTTGGTGGCTCAAGTCCACCCCAGAAGAAAGGCCTGATCTACTTCCAAAAAAATCAGCCATTGAAAACCCTGGGAAGCACCGTTCTACTGTCACACACATGAAGTCGCCACGAGTCACAATTGGCTTGATAACAACTGGTTAATGTTCACAACAATCCTATGTTGTTGTTATTATTAAGTGCCATGGAGTTGGTTCCAACTCATAGTGACCCTGTTTAGGGTTTTCAAGAAGCAACTGGTGGGTCTGAGCCATCAACCTTGCGGTTAGCAGCCCAGTGCTTATCCTGCAGCACCACACCAGGACTCCAACAATCGTGTGAGGTAGGTGTAATTATTATTCCCACTTTATAATATTGAAAATTGAGACCCATAGAGGTTAAGTAACTTGTTTAGGTCAGCAATTGTTTAGTGGCAAAGCTAGTAACATGGCTTGAGTCTTACTGTTAAGTACTACTGTTGTTGTTAAGTGCTATTAAGTCAGTTCCAACTCAGTGATCCTGTATAGGGTTTCTGAGGCTGTAATCTTTACAGGAGCAGAAAGCTTCATCTTTCTCCCATGTTTACATCATAGATAAATAGATCCAAATCTTTTCTATCTTAGAAGAGGAAATGAAAGTGGTGTACTTCAGAACAGAGGTTCACACCAGCAATCCCCCTTTGGCAGGTGTAAACCCAAGAGCCCCAAATTGTTAGCTCTGCCAGTACCCTAGAGAGGAGAGGAGTCAACATATTCATATGATAATCCAATTCAAAATTGTTTGTTTTTACAAAGCAGTAGAGTCCTGGTATGGTGCTGTAGGATAAGCACTGGACCACAAGCTTGGTTTGAACCTCAAGGTTGGTAGTTCAAACACACCAGTTGCTCCTCAGAAACTCTTTACAGGATCACTATGAATCAGAACCAACTTGACAGCGCTTAACAACAACAACAATGGAAATGACACACAATTGGCATTTGAGTAGATATTTCTCCAAGGCTGAATGATTTGGGACTAATCATTTTTACTTTTTGAGAGTAACTTGCCTCTATTGCTAAGTACGAATCATCATAAAGGTATCATTCCTCACTAGTGTTCTGACAATCAACAGTTCAGTACATTATAAAGCTTACACAAATGTTAAGTTGTTGATCTTACTTTTGGCTCATTTTTCCATATTTTAAGGGTATATATTAATGCAAGAACCATGGTGATGCAGTAGTTAAACTGCTTGACACAGTGGTTAAAGTTGGTGGTTCAAACCCACCAGTGGCTCCTTGGGCAAAAGATGAGGTACTCTGCTTGCAGAAAGACTGTTGTTGCTGTTAGGTGCCATCGAGTCGGTACCAACTCATAGTGTCCCTATACACAACAGCATAAAACACTTCCCGGTCCTGTGCCAATTTCACAATCATTGCCATGTTTGAGCCCATTGCTGCTGCCATTGTGCCAGTCCATCTCATTAGGGGTTTTCCTCTTTTTCTCTGACCCTCCACTTTGCCAAACATGTTATCCTTCTGCAGGGATTAGTCCCTCCTGATAATATGTCCAAAGTATAAGAGACGAAGTCTGGCCATCCTGGCTTCCAAGGAGCATTCTGGTTGTACTTAATCCAACACTGATCTGTTTGTTCTTTTGGCAATCCATGGTGCTTTCAATATTCTCTTCCTACACCATAACGCAAATGCATCAATTTTTCCATGGTATTCCTTATTAACTGTCCAAAAGATTACAGACTTGGCAAGCCTATGGGGCGGTGCTACTCTGTCCTATAAAGTCACTATGACTTGGAATCTACTCAACAGTCATTGATTCTTGTCAGTCTATCATACTGTGGTGGCTTGAGTGCCGCTGTGACGCAGGAAGATAGGCCACGGTATTTTAAATATCAGCAAGGCCACCGTGGGCAGGTTTCAGCTGAGCTTCCAGATGAAGACAACTAGGAAAAGGAGAGACAAACTACTTCTGAATATTTAGTCATTGAAAACCTTATTAATAGGAGTGAAACACTATCAGCACCAGAATACTGAATATTAAAACATGATGAAAAGCACAAGAATATTGTCAGATACAGTGCCAGAAGATGAGCCCCTTGGGAAGGCACTTAAAGTATGACTAGGGAAGAGCTGCCTCCCCAAAGGAGAGTTCACTGTGATGACATGAATGGAATAAAGCCTTCAGGATCTACATTTGCTGATAGGGCACAACTCAAAATGAAGAGAAACAGCTGTAAACATCAATTAATAATAGGAACATGGAATGTACTATGTATAAATCTAAGAAAATTGGATACTGTCAAAAATGAAATGGAATGCATAATCATTGATATTGTAGGCATTAGTGAGCTGAAATGGACAGGTATTGGCCATTTTGAATATGACAATCACATGGTTTACTATTCTGGGAATGATAGATTGAAGATGAATGGCATTACATTCATCATTAAAAAGAGTATATCAAGATCTGTCTTGAACTACAACACTATCTGTAATAGGATCATATCCATATGCCTAAAAGAAAGACTAGTTAGCACAACTATTATTATTATGCACCAACCACTAAAGCCAGTGAAGATTAAACTGAATTCTACCAACTTCTTCAGCCTGAAATTGGTCAAACATGCAATCAAGATGTATTGACAATTACTTGTGATTGGAATGCAAGGTTGGAAACAAAGAGGAAGGATCAGTAGCTGGAAAATATGGCCTAGGTGATAGAAACGATGCTGGAGATCACATGAGAGAATTTTGCAAGACCAGTGACTTCTTCATTGCAAATACCTTTGGTAAACAATGTGAAAGATGACTATACTCATAAACCTCATCAGATAGAATACACAGAAATTAAATTGACTACATCTTTGGAAAGAGATGGTGAAAAAAGCTCTATATCATCAGCCAAAACAAGGCCAGGGGCAGACTGTGAAACAGACCATCAATTGCTCATATGAAAATTCAGGCTGAAGGTGAAGGAAATTAAAAAGTACACAAGAGCCACAATATGACCTTGAATATATCCCACCTGAATTTTGAGATCATCTCAAGAACAGATTTTATAAATTAGACACTAAAGACCAAAGACTAGAAGAGTTGTGGGATGACATCAAAAAATATCATATAGGAAGAAAGCAAAAGGTCATTATGAAGACAAGAAATAAGGGGAAACTTATGATCCAGCAATCCCTCTACTCGGTATTTAC
The DNA here is from genome assembly GCF_000296735.1 of Chrysochloris asiatica. Taxonomy (NCBI): domain Eukaryota; kingdom Metazoa; phylum Chordata; class Mammalia; order Afrosoricida; family Chrysochloridae; genus Chrysochloris; species Chrysochloris asiatica. Next base: position 12,972,009 of record NW_006408542.1, read on the forward strand.
CCACAAGAAAAACAAGCCACAACATGAGAAGATACATGCACACCAATGTTTATAGCAGCACTATTTACAATAGCAAAAAGATGGA
>NW_006408542.1:12973838-13032787 GCF_000296735.1 Chrysochloris asiatica
GGGTTTCTAGGATATACCCTTTGGTTGGTTGGTGATGCATGGAGGGGATTGGAACCTGGCAGTGAGATGATGTATGATGGAATGGATGTAAAACTAAAGTTCTCTCATGTAAACTATCATATAATTCACAATAAAACATTTAAAAAAGAAAGAAGGGGAAAACCAAAATGGATGTCATAAGAGACTCTGAAACTTGCTCTCCAGTGTAAAGATTCTAAAGCCAATGGAAGAAGTGAGGTGGTACAAGAGCAGAACAGAAAATTCCAAAGGTCAGCTTGAGAAGACAAAGTCTAATATCATAATGAAATGGGCAAAAGACCTGGAGTTAGAAAACCAAAAGTGAAGAACATGCTCAGCATTCCTCAAGATAAGGAAACTGAAGAAAAAATTCAAATCTCGACTTGAAATATTGAAGGATTCTAAGGGCAAAATATTGAATGATGCAGAAAGCATCAAAAGAAGATGGAAGGAATACACAGAGTCACTGTACCAAAAAGAAATGGTTGGTGTTCAGCCATTTTAAGAGGTAGCATATGATCAAAAGCCAATGATACTGTAGGAAGAAGTGCACTGAAATCATTGGCAAAGAACAAGGCACCTGGAACAGATGGAATACAAATTGAAATCATTCAACAAACTGAAGAAGTGCTGGAGGCACTAATCTATACCAAGAAATTTGGAAGACAATTACTTGGCCAACTGACTGGAAAAGATCTGTATCTGTGCCCATTCCAGAGAGGTGACCCAAAAGAATGCAGATATCATCGGACAATATCATTAATATCTAATGAAAGCATAATTTTGCTTAAGATAATTTTAAACTGACTGCAACTATACATTGACAGAGAACTTCCAGAAGTTCAAGTCAGATTCAGAAGAGGATGTGTTGACATCAGATGGATCGTGGCTGAAAACAGAGAATACCAGAAAGATGTTTATCTGTTTTATTGACTATGCAAAGACTTTTTGGTTGCATGGACCATGACAAACTATAAACAGCACTGCATAGAATGAGAAGTCAGACCATTTAATTTTTCTCATGAGGAACCTGTACATAGACCAAGAGGCAGTTTTTGAACAGAACAAGGGAACACTGGATAGTTTAAAATCAGGAAAGGTGTGCATCAGGGTTGTATTCTTTCACCATTGTTATTCAATCTGTATGTCGCGCAAATAATCAAGGAAGCTGGATTATATGAAGAAAAATGTGGCATCAGGATTGGAGGAAGGCTCATGAACAACCTGCCATATGTAGATGATACAACCATGTTTGCTCCAAGTGAAGAGACTTAAAATACTTACTGATGAAGATCAAAGACCACAGCCTTCATTATGAGTTGCACCTCAGCGTAAAGAAAACAAAATCCTTATTACTGGACCAATAAATAACATCTATATAAATAGAGAAAAGATGGAAGTTGTCAAGATATCATTTAGTCGAATCAACCATCAACATTCATGGAAGCAGCAGTCAAGAAATCAAACAACCTATTGTATTAGGCAAATGTGCTGCACAAGACCTCTTTAAAGTGTTAAAGAGCAAAGACTTCAGTTTGAGAATTAAGTTGCACCTGACCCAAGGCACGATATTTTCAATAACCTCATATGCATGTGAAAGTTGGACAGTGAATAAGGAAGATCGTAGAAGAATTGATGCATTTAAGTTATGATGTTGGAGGAGAATATAAAGAGTACCAAGGACTGCCAAAAGAACAAACCAATCTATGATAGAAGAAGTGCAGCCAGAATGCTCCCTGGAAGCCAGGATGGCCAGACTTCATCTCTTATACATGACATATTATCAGGAAGGACCAATCTCTGGAAAAGGATATCATGTTTGGTAAAGTGGAGGGTCAGAGAAAAAGAGGAAGACCCCAAGGAGATGGATTGGTACAGTGGCAGCATCGATGGACTCAGGAATAGCAATGATCAAGATTGGCACAGGACCGGGCAGTGTTTCATCCAGTATAAGGTCCCTATGATATGGCGCAGACTTGATGGCACCTAACAACAACAACAATGTAGTACTCTTGATTATTGTTGTTGTATACCATTGAGAAGAATCTATGACAGAATAGAATTGCCTTATACGATTTCCTAGGCTATAACCTAGGTTTCTTGTTGTTGTTGTATTTAACAAGAGCAGATTGACAATTCTTTTCTTCCTCAAAGTGACTGGTGGGTTTGAACCTGAGACTTACAGTTAGCAATTGAGCACTTAACCATTGTGCACCAGGGCTCGTTAAGACTCTTGATCACTGTACACTTTTCTTGGTTATTCTAATTAAATACAGGCATCATTCCTACCAAGAAAGGAGGATGAACTTGCTAGCAAATATTGGGTGGAAGGAAAGGTCTTTCACGGAGTTTAGATTGAAAAGAGAAATTAAATACACTATGACAGCTCCCTGTCTCCATCTCATAGACTTCTGGGCATATTTTGGAAGAAGAAAACAGAAAACATTCCCCAATTTTTAGTAGCACTAAGGTGTACCAGCTTCTTGAAATATGAGGTGCCTGCTAACACTGGTTATTTTCTTAAAGTTCCTGCCATCTGATTTTAGATCCTGCAAGACATAAATTAAGAATCCTGAAAATGTTACAACAGCCGGGCTGTTCAGTGGGAGATAAAATGTCAGTAGCAGAGTGTGGGTTGGGATGTCACATGGAGTGGCTGATCAGGGGAAGATTTTTGTCTCATTTTCCAAATAAAATGCAGCACACTCTGACAGAATTAAGACGCCTTATTCTCATTCTTATTTGCATATCCCACCCAACCCCAAAGACATGATCTTTCTTTTTAACATGATCCCCTTCAGCTTGTTATGAGGATCCTATTCTGAGAGGAAGTGGCCACCAACCACAGGGCAGGGGAGCTTGGCAATCACCAAGTGAATTGAGCGTGTGCAAATACCATACTGTCCCTGGGAATCAGATGCTGTGGCTTCTCTTTTGTGAGGGTTGTATGTGCTCATGGCCACAGGCAGGAGTTTGTGATAGCATTCAGAGAATGCATACAAATCCACCATATGCTGTAAATTAGGTTGTTTACTGAGTATATAAGAAGTGCCTAATGCTATAGTTGCTGTTGTCGTTAAGCACAGTCCAGTCAGTTCTGAATGACTCAGAGCAAACCTGTATAGGGTTTCTGAGAAGCAGCTGGTGGGTTGAACTGCTGACCTTGTGGTTCGCAGTCCAGTGCTGATCCTACAGGTGTCCACACCAGGAGTCCACCTAAAGTTATGTTGTTGTTGTATGCCGTTGAGTCGTTTCCGACTCATAGTGACTCTGTATATGGTTTTCAAGGAGCTTCTGGTGAGTTTGAACTACCAACCTTGTGGTTTAAACTGACCTTTCAGTCCAGTGCTTTATCCCACAGAGCCACCCAGGACTTCCTTTTTTTAATTATTTAATTTTCCCAAGATAGACTTTTTTTTAAATCGACTCATAGTGTGTCTGGCAGAGCTCAAGCAGGTAGTATTTGAGGTCATCTCTGGCTCCTCTTCTGATTCTTCTTAATCCTCCCCTGTCTTCAGAAGGGCCCATGTATCACGTGGTTTTCGTGTCACCAGTGAGGTGGACAAATATGAGTAAGGACTATTTGCTCCAAATTCTCTCCACAACACAGGTCCCCATGCAGCCTTGCTTTCCCTCACATTTCTGTTTCTGTCTATACAAATCTGAAAACTGAAGAACATTTCTAATTTGAGGAAACACATTTGTGCATGTGGATTTTGCTCTAATGAAGGAGTATTACCTGGTTTATTGTTGTTTGTGCCTATCTTCTCTTCAACAACAACAAAAAGGGGCAGGGCGGAGTATTTAGAAGGAAAAACCTTTCCCTAACATTCAAAACTGCTAGCGGCACCCCCAGGAGAAGCATCTCCAATAAAACATTGAAACACAAAATGGAGAGCTAAACCCACATTATGATACTCAGAATGATGACACCTGCCGTACAATTATTTGTCAATGTTCGTGTGTCAGGATTAGAAACCTCAGCTGTCATCTCTTACTCTTTGTGTCAAACAAAGTCCTATCTGGTGTGGGAATTTTAAGTTTTTCTTTGAAACCTGAAATTCAGATTCTACTGACATTGAAAACCTATGAAGGGTTTGTTAAAGCATGGGATCTTCATAGCAAAGTAACGGAGGGGCTGGCTGGTACACTGCTCACCCCAAGGAGGAGAAATGGCAGCTGGGATTGCAGTTGCTGGGACGGCTTTATTGCGCTTTGGGATGAACATATTGACATCAACTCCCTACTCTGACCTTCTCATTGTTGAATGTCAATACAGTGTGTGGAGCTGCTCGCTTTTGCCTGCCTGCCTTTCATTATGTGCAAGTCAAAAGCACATCCACAGAGATTATGGATTTAACTCAATTTTGACACATCACATTTCATTTCACTGGTTAAGAAAGGCTGAGGTATGACTCATAATTTATTTTAAATCATTTTAAATGCACTTAATTATGCAGAGAAAAAAAGTTGAGATCCAGAACAAGATTCATGCTATTTTACATTAACATTCATCTATAAAAATACAGTATATACAATGTTGGCCTATACATAGCAACAAAGATCTGGAAGAATATTCCCAAAGGCTTATTCCCACTGCTAACAGTGGCCTTCTCGAGGTTTGGAGGTAGGTGGAGTTTCTAATCAAGGGGACTGTCATTCTCTGTAGCACATTAGCCTGCATGTACTGTTGTGAACACATATAGGAAACCACTGCCATCATGCCCATTTTGACTCCTAGTCACCCCATAAGACAGAGCAGAACTAAGGCTGGAAGTCTTTACAGGAGCAGAGTACTCCATCTTTCTTCTTCAAAGGGCTAATGGATTGGAACTGGCAACCTTTCCATTAGTAGCCAAGTTTTTAACCACTGCATCTCCAGCCAAATCAGTTCCAACTCATACCGACCCTGTATAGGGTTTCCAAGGAGGGCCTGGTGGGTTTGAACAGCTAACTTTGCAGTTAGAAGCTCAATGCTTATCCTACAGCACCACACCAGGACTCCATTCTAAGCATAATTCCATAAAAAATAAAACCTATTACCATCCAGTTGGTCTGGACTCAGAGACCCTATAGGACAAAGTACAACTGCTGCCCCATAGTATTACCAAGGCTGTAACTTTACAGAAGCTGACAGCCACGTCTTTCTTCCTCAGAGCAGCTGATCTTTTCATTAGCAGGTGAGTACTTAACCACTGTGCCGCTAGCACTCCTCTTAAACTTATATAACCCCCCTGCCATTGACGTAATTCCAACTCATAGCAACTGTGATAGTTTAGGTTTTGTGTCAACTTGACTGGGCCAGGATTCCCAGTGGTTTGGCAGTTGAGGTATAGCTATTTCCCATGATGGGATTTGATGTTCTAAACCAATAAAAGAACTAAGGGTGGGATGTTGTTGTTGTTTATAAGCGCCATGAAGTTGGTTCCAACTCAGTAACTGTGTATAGGGTTTCTGGGGAGCAGCTGATGGGTTTGAACTACTGACCTTGTAGTTCACAGTCTAGTGCTTATTCTGTAGTGCCACACTAGGAGTCCAAAGATGGTGTTGTTGTTGTTGTTAACTGCTGTCAAGTTTTTCCAACTCATAGCGATTCTATAAAGGGTTTCCGAGAAGCAGCTGGTAGGTTTAAATTGCCAACACTATAGTTTGGAGTCCAGTGCTGATGCTACACCATCACATCAGAAGTCACCATCCTTAGTCCCACCACCACCCTGATCCATTTTACAGAAGATCCCAAGGGTGAGGCATCAACACTTTTTATCTTACAAGAGATAAAAGGTGAGAGACTTGAGCAGAGAAAGCAGACTTAAAATACTTACTGATGAAGATCAAGGACCACAGCCTTCAGTATGGGTTGCATCTCAAAGTAAAGAAAACAAAAATCCTCACCACTGCAAAAGAGAAAAGAGAGAAGTTGTCACGGGCTTCATTCTTCTTGGATCAATTATTAACACTCATGAAAGCAGTAGTCAAGAAATCAAATGATGTATTGCATTAGGCAACTCTGCTGCACAAGACCTTTTTAAAGTGTTGAAGACCAAAGATGTCAGCTTGAAGACTAAGGTGTGCCTGACTCCAAGTCATGGTATTTTCAATAACCTCATATGCATGTGAAAGATGGACAGTGAATAAGGAAGACCATAGAAGAATTGATGTTTTTGAGTTATGGTGTTGGAGGAGAATATTGAAAGTGCCATAGGCTGCCAAAAGAACCAACAGATCTGTGTTGGAAGAAGTGCAGCCAGCCAGAGTGCTTCTTGGAGGCCAGGATAGCCAAACTTCATCTCTCATACTTTGGACATTTCTTTAATCGCTGAAGAAAGATATTGTGCTCTGTAAGGTGGAGGGTCTGAGAAAAAGAGGAAGACTCCCAGCAAAATGGATTGGCAATATGACAGCATCAATGGGCTCAAGCATGGCAACAATTGTTAGGTTGACCCAGGACAGGGCAGCATTTCATTCTATTGTGCATAAAGTTGCTATGAGTCGGTACCGACTTGATGGCATCTAACAACAACAACTACCACCAAGATAGAAGAGCCAGAGTGGAGTATGTCATTTGGAGTCCCTGCATTGTAAAGCTTGTAGATCCAGGGGAAAATTGATGCCAATATGTATGGAAATCTCTAAGGAATACTGGGTCTACAGATGCTGAAAGGAGCCAGACAAAGAGAAAACCCTCCCCAAGAGCTAGTACTCTGAATTTGAACTTCTAGCCTCCTAAACTGTGAGAGCCACCACTCACCTGTCAGTCTGTTGTATTGTGGTACTTTGTGTGTTGCTGTGATTCTGGAAGCTATGACACGGATATTTGAAATACCAGCAGGGTCGCCCACAGTGGACAGGTTTCAGCTGAGCTTCCAGACAAAGGAAGACAGACTAGGAAGGAGGGAGAGATGGACTACTTCTGAATATTTAGTCACTGAAAACCTTATGAATAACAGTGGAACACTGTCAGCACCAGAATATTGAATATTGAAACATGATGAAGAGCACCAGAATATTGTCAGATATAATGTCAGAAGATGAACCCCTCAGGTTGGAAGGCACTCAGAACATGACTGGGGAAAAGCTGCCTCCTCAAAGTAGAGTTAATGTGATGATGCAAGTGGAGTAAGTAAGACCTTTGGGGCCTTCATCTGCTAATAGGGCACAAATCAAAATGAAGAGAAACAACTGTAAACATCAATTTACAATTAGAACATAAAATGTATGCAGTATGAACCTAGGAAAATTGGAAATTGTCAAAAATGAAATGGAAAACATAAACATTGATATCCTGGACACTGGTGAAACTGAAATGGACTAAACTAGCCATTTAGAATCTGACAATCACAAGGTTTACTATGCCAGGAATGACAAACTGAAGAGGAATGGCATTGCATTCATCATTAAATAGAACATAGCAAGCTCAGTCATGAAGTATAACGCTGTCTGTGATAGGATAATATCTACACACCTACAAGGAAGACCAGTTAATACCACTACTATTCACACTTATGCAACAACCACTAAAGCCAGTGATCATAAAATTGAAGAAGTCTACCAACATCTTCAGTCTGAAATTGATCAAACATGAAATCAAGATGTATGGATAATTACTGGTGATTGGAATGTAAAGGTTGGAAACAAAGAGGAGGGGCCAGTAGTTAGAAAATATGGCCTTGGTGATAGAAATGATGCTGGAGATTGTGTGACAGAAATTTGCAAGACCAATAACTTCTTCATTGCAAATACCTTTTTAAAACAACATAAAAGACAACTATACACATAGACCTTACCAGATGGAACACACAGAAATCAAATTGACTACATCTGTGGGAAGAGGCAGCGGAAAAGCTCCATGTCATCAACCAAAAGAAGGCAAGGGGCAGACTGTGAAACAGACCACAAGTTGCTCATATGAAAATTCAGGATGAAGCTGAAGGAAATTAAAACAAGTCCATAAGAGCCACAATATGGCCTTGAACATATCCCACCTGAATTTTGAGATCATCTCAAGAACAGATTTAATGCTGTAGACACTAAAGACCAAATATCAGAAGAGTTGTGGGATGACATCAAAAAACATCAAATAGGAAGAAGCAAAAGGTCATTATGAAGACAAGAAAGAAGGAAAAGACCAAAATGGATGTCAGAAGAGACTCTGAAACTTGCTCTCCAGTGTAAAGATGCTAAAGCCAATGGAAGAAGTTGAGGAGGTACAAGAGCTGAGCAGAAAATTTCGAAAGTCAGTTGAGAAGACAAAGTCAAATATTACAATGAAATGTGCAAAGACCCAGAGTTAAAAAACCAAAAGGGAAGAAATCATTTTTCTTTTCCCAAGCTAAAGGAAGTGAAGAAAAAAATCAATACTTTAGTTTTGTGGTATTGAGGGATTCTATGTGAAAATATTGAATGATCCAGAAAGTATTAAAAGAAGATGGAAGTAATACACAGAATCAAGAGGTACCATATGATCAAGAACCAATGATCCGGAAGGAAGAAGTTCAAGGTGCATTGAAGTCATTGGCAAAGTACACGGCACTGGGAACAAATGGAATACAAATTGAAATCTTCCAACAAACTGATGTGGCACTGGAGGCATTCAGTCATCTAACCCAAGAAATTTGGAAGCCAACTACATGGTCAAATGACTGGAAGAGCTCTGTATTTGTGCCCATTCCAAAGAAAGGTGACCAAACAGAATGCAAAAATCATTAGACAATATCCTTGATATCCCACACAACTAAAGTTTAACTAAAGATAATACAGAAAAGACTGCAACTATACACTGACAGAGAACTTCCAGAGATTTAAGCCAGATTCAAGAACGAGGGATATCACTGATGATGTCAGCTGGATCTTGGCTGAAAGCAGAGAGTACCAGAAAGATATTTACCTGTGTTCTATTGACTATGCAAAGGCTTTTGATTGTGTGGATCATGAAAAACTATGGACAATATTGTGAATTATGAGTATTCCAGAGGCCATGCCATCAAGAAATGGAACGGTGAAGGACCCTACACATGAAGGACTCATTGTTAAGCAAGGCCACAATGAGTCTCTCCATGGAAGGCAAGGCCCCGAGGAGACTTCTCATGCGAGGGCCCCGTGGTTCTTGTCCTTTCCTTTTATGAATAGTTCATTTTTTATTTTTCTTGATTATAAAAGTTTTCAGCAGACTTTTCAATAATCATATTAAAGATTAAACTTACATTTAGAAACCTTCACACCATATTCAATCATGTGTAGTCCTAAAGAATGCTTTTTACATTAACAATAAGTTTCACTACTAGGAGAAACCACACCAGCTAAAGTTTTGCCAACTCAAGTTTAAGATTACAATCAACATTCTATATTCTGTGTAGTTTCAGTTAGGGATATTAAGACCCCTGGAAAGTAGCTTAGACACAATCAAGGGCTGAGGGAACAGTAATGGATCTTAGGTAGAAATGTAACTAGATGTTTTGAATAGAGAAGTTGTTAGTATAAGGAAGTTCCGTTTATTCTTAACTACAAAACTTTAAGTGCTTTTTTATGTTCTTGTTTTTCTTGTTTAATCAATCATGAGAAACAACTGTGTTGTCAGTTACGATAGAAAATAATGTTTAGGTACATGTTGTGATTAATGAATCTATAGAACATAATAGGTGAGGGTAGAAATAGGAGTTAAGATTTAGAATTACATTTTAAGGTTAACCTGACATTTTAAGGAAGATTAGAGAAGAACAAAGTCACTTATGGGAAACACAAAGTCACTTACAGAAAAACAGATCTTATCGGGGTAGCTAAAGAGTACAAGGAAGCTGGATATGAAATGATCAGGGGAAAATATTTTGATGTTCTTTGAGGTATTTTGATGTGCCTTGATGTAACTTGAATGCTCATAAATCAAGAGAAAATGTAATTGATTACTATGAGATGATGGGGTATTGTAACGGTATATAAGGAGCTAGATAATTGAGTAAAATCATCATCATCCTGAATTTAAAACAAACCATCGACTCCGTGTGATTTCTTTCACCGACTCCACATCTCCTTTTGTGAGCACCCTAATAAGTTTGTTGGGGCTGGTCCCTGATACTTAATTGTGCTCATGAGGAACCTGTACACAGAGGCAAGAGGCAGTTGCTCGAATAGAACAAGGGAACACAGAATAATTTAAAATCAGGAAAAGTGTGTGCCAGGGTTGTATTCTTTCACCATACTTACTCAATCTGTACATTGAGCAAATAATTGAGCAGAGAATCTGAATAATATGAAGAAAAATGTGGCATCAGAATTGGAGGAAGACTCATTAACAACCTGCAATATGCAGATGATACAACCTTGCTTGCTAAAAGTGAAGAAGATTTAAAATACTTACTGATGAAGATCAAAGACCATAAACTTTGGTATAGATTGTACCTCAATGTAAAGAAAATAAAATTCCTCATCACTAGACCAATAAACAGCATCCATATAAATGGAGAAAAGATTGAAGTTGTCAATCAACCATCAAGACTCATGGAAGCAGCAGTCAGGAAATCTGTTGCACAAGACCTTTTTAAAGTGATGGAGCGAAAGATGTCAGTTTGAGTACTAAGGCATGTCTGACCCAAGCCGTGGTATTCTCTATAACCTTATATGAATGCGAAGGTTGGACAGTGAGCAAGGAAGAACGTAGAAGAATTGATGCATTTGAGTTATGGTGTTGAAGGAGAATATTGATAGTACTATGGGCTACCAAAAGAACAAACAGATCTGTGTTGGAAGAAGTACAGCCAGAGGGCTCCTTGGAATCCAGGATGGCCAGACTTTGTCTCTAATACTTTGGACATATTGTCAGAATGGGCCAGTCACTGGAGAGGGAATATCATGTTTGGTAAAGTGGAGGGTCAGAGAGAAAAAGGAAGACCCCCATTAAGATGGATTGGCACAATGGCAGAAGTGATGGGCTCAGGCGTAGCAACAATTGAGAGGTTGGCCCAGGATGGGGCAATGTTTCATTCTGTTGTGCATAGCATCGTTATGAGTCAGTACCAACTGGGTGTCACCTAACAACAGCAACAAACTGTGAAAGAATATGTTTCTGGGTCTTAAAGCCATCCCACCATGGTATTTCTGTTATAGCAGCATTAGATAACTAAGACAGCAATCCTGTACGACACAGAAGAAGTGCCACATAGTGTATCCAAGACTGTAAATCTTTACAGGGGCAGACTCCCACATCGTTCCCCTGAAGAGTGACTGGTGGGTTCCAGCTGCTGACCTTTCAACTGGCAGCCAAGCTCTTTAGCCACTGCACCACTAGGGTTCCTTTTTTAAACTTATATGTTGTTAAGTGCCATTAAGTTGGTTTTAACTCATAGGGACCCTGTAGAGTGTTTCCGGAGCTGTAAAATGTTGCTGAAGCAGAAAGCCTCATCTTTCTCCTGTGGAATAACTGGTGGGCTTGTGGTTTGCAGTCCAGTGCTTATCCTACAGAACCACTCACAAATAATACAAACTCCCCAAAGTCATACAAATTAAAATTTTTAAAAAGTATTTCTAGCTGCCAATGAATATAGAATATTTTTAACTACTCCCTGGGTAAACAGGAGGAATCTCTGGGTAGTAAAAGCATTTAATTGGCTCTTGGCTGCTAATCACAAGGTTGGAGGTTTGAGTCTACCTAGATGCATCTCAGAACAAAGACCTGGCTATTTACTTCCCAAAATCAGCTATTGAAAACCCTATGGAGTTCAGTTCTACTCTGGCACACAATGGAGTTGACTCTATTAGACCAAAGAGAAAGCCACTCAAGGAGCATTCGGCCCATAAGAGTTATAGTTTTCCAGGGTGGTTATTGTCATTGAATACCCTGACTGCTGTGGAAATTGTCAGTCAACTGGAAAAGGAGATTAAGAACACCTAGGCCCCTAGCCTTGATGGCTTGATAATTAGAACTTAACTAGAGGAAGATTAAAAAAAAAAATAAAAAAAAACAATTTTTGATAAAGGAAATGAGAATAAATTGCTACAATTTGATGAACTTGACCTAAATACCAACAGAGAGGGAAGGAGTCTTCACATCAAGTATCAATGCTATCCCCTCTGTAAACAGGGTAGTTAGGAATGGGCAACTTAGACAATGGCTACCTAAAACGAGGGGGCAGCGGTAAAGGCAGGAAGTGACTGGCTTACAAGGTTTCAAGAGGGAGTTTAGTTTAAGAGTGTGTGGGAGAAGAAAGAGTTCCCACTGAAAAGTTTTCATCTTTAGATGGGTCTGGTTAAAAGAGACACGGATAAGATTCTTAGATTCAATAGTGAGTAATTGTTATCATAACTAATTGTGACTGTCACAATTGTAAAGGTAGAAGTTTTGTATCAAAAATGGGGGGGAGTAGTTAATCTTACAGTCCAGAAACCGAGGATCGAGAGCTGGTGGCCAGGAGGCAGACTTGCAGAATGTGACCTTTGGTGGTATAAATTATTATATATGCCTGAGTGTTTATATATATATATATATATTTAAAAATCGCTAAAGTGAATAGAGAGAAATACTGTTATCTGATGGTACATGGAGGGGATTATAATCATTGTCATGAAACAAGGTGTGCGATTTATTGACTGTAAAACTGATGATCTGCCCTGTAAACTTACACTCAAGCCCCAACAGAAACTTAAAAAAAAAAGAATACCTAGGCCTTTAGGCCTTGAGAAGGTGAATGGTGATGGACTGTGTTTTTTGCAGTATAGATTTTTTTTTTTTCTTGAAGAAGATCTTTTGACTCTATCTATAACCTTTGATCATCAATATGTCCAGATCCCTGCCCTACATTAGAATTGTGATCTTAACCTCTCCCCATCACAGAATTAAAAATTACAATCTAACAGAGCTCTTGTGAGGATTACTTAGATCACATATGCTGGGAAACTTAAAAGAAAATATGTAACAAAAGCAAGTCTATAAGGAAAATAATATTGAGTAAAAATAGGAAAACTGGATATGTATTCACTGAATATGAACCAAAAATTAATTTAGCATGAACTAAAGTATTAGAATGTTAAGTCCATTTGATTTGTGTATATAAATGTATATGAAAAATTAGTTGATTGTATTAAAAATTATCATCTAAAAATAATTTCCTCAGTCTCCACCTTTTTTTTCCTTTTGCTCTTCCCTCTTCCTTTCTGTTTTCCCTAAAAGTAAGTATTAGGTAAGTCTCTAAGACAGGCAGACCAGAACTGTCAGGTGGAACCCAGTATGCAAACAATCACCATGAGCATGGAATCTATCTATGAAGCTGGAAGGACAAAAGAGGAATCAAGTGACCCACTAAAATAATAGCCAAGTTTTTAGCATTGGCATTAAAATAAAATCAGATCATTTTCAAATGTCAAATCGATAATTGTACTTGCCTCCCTTCCTCCTCGAATTCTGAAGGGGTAGAGAGCTGGCATTTCTTTAGAAGTCACAAGCCTAATTTCAGATCACCTTCCTGAGGTTTGATGTGGGCTCTAGATACCAATCTAGGCTTGAATTCCAGTTCTTCTTAATGACAAGCTCTGGTGCACTGGGCAAGTTACTTCCAGCTGAGTCTCAGAGGTCAAATGAAGATTCTAAATCATAGGATTTTCAGTGTATTACCAGGCAACTCTCTGGTAGCGTAGTGGTTACGAATCGGGCTGCTAATCTCATGGTCAGCAGTTCGAAACTACCAGCTGTTCCGTGGGAGAAAGATGAGGCTTTCTGCTCCCGTAAAGATTTACAGCCTCAGAAACCCTATGCAGGCTCACTATGAGTTGGAACCGACTCCCCGGCACATAACAACAACCAGGCAGCTCTGGTAACGTAGTAGTTACGAGTTGGGCTGCTAACCTCAAGGTCAGCAGGAGATAGAGGAGCTTTCTGTTCCAGTAAAGATTTACAGCCTCAGAAACCCTGTACAGGGTCTGCATGAGTTGGAATGGACTCCATAACCATAAGGCAGCAAAGGTAACCAGTCCCTGGAGCAGCTGGCCAGATGATTCCAAACTGGCTAACTCTGGGAGGAAGAATGGGGAGATCAGCCTGAGTCTCCTGTTGAGAAATGAACAGTCCTCTGAACCATTAAAGTCTGGGAAGCAAGGGGGACGAGGGGATGGGGGGCAAGGGGGTGGCGTCAGTTCCAACTCATAGCAAGCCATAGAGGGTTTCCAAGACTTAATCTTTACGTAAGCAGAAAGCCTCATCTTTCTTCTGCAGAGTGGCTGGTAGATTCAAACTGCTGAGGTTAGCAGCTATTATACCGCCAGTGTTCCTAAAAGACTAGAAGGTGGAAGTAAATCCAGGGAAAGTGTGTAATGGCAGACAACCTTTGTTGTTGTTAAGTGCCATCAAGTTGATTCCGACCCATAGCGACCCTGTATAGCGTTTCCAAGGAGCAGCTGATAAGCTTGAACCACTAACTTTGCAGTTCAAACGACTTTGCAGACAGATGCATTAGCCCACAGCGACACACTTGCCACTAACTCAATGAGACACCATGTCTGTCAAAATAGAACTATATTCCACAGGGTTTTCAGTAGCTGATTTTTCAGAAGTAGATAGCCTGACCTTTCTTCCTAGATGCCTCTGGTGGATTCAAACCTCCAATCTCCGGTTAGCAGTCTACAGCATTAAATGTTTGCACCACTCAGGGACTCCCCTAAAAGAAGGGGACTGGGAGACTGTGTGAGATTTCCAAATCACAGCTGAGACACTCAGAATGCCCAAGTCAGGGACACTAACCCCACGTCTGGATTCTCCAGTCATTCCTGCCCTCAGTACTGCCCTTCACTGATCACCATCGACCCTGATCCAGGAGAGGGACTTTGTAAAGTGACGCTCCAAATAACACCAAGAAGGCTTCCAGCAAAGATGTGCAAGGAGAGCCCAAAGAAGATATAATTGTTGGTGGTGTGCTGTGATCATCGCATCTCATTCACCCCCAAATTTCAAGGTGCCCCTGTCCTCTTTCATCTACCCTTATACCCTAATAGCCTACAGATGTCTACTGAAGAATAACTGCCTCTGTTATCACTTAAATCAAGGTAAAGTAAAATTCAAATCAAGGTGTTGTGTTTTCTTCCCCTGAGCAGAAGCAAGCGCTCTGCAAACACACACAGCCTTGTTTCGGCACAGATGTCAGGAACGGGGAGCCTGTAAATCTGCCCAGGCAGTTCTGTTCTTGAATCATTAAGAACAACCGAGTGGGTGGACCGAGAACATGAAATTGCTGTGTGCACTCATGTTTTGTTTATGGAGCAATCATCTCTAGACGTGTTTTCTTTTTTTATGAAGAATCTTTTCTATGTTTGCCTTTTAACACCCCACCTTCCTTCCTGTCCCCAGTTCTCCCACACCCACTAAAGAGAAACATTGTGAGTGTTATAAAATCTCTGCATATTTCAAGAATAGGTTACACTGAGTGTCTCTCCAAACCAAATCCATTTAGTCAATCAAAATCAATGATTTAGTAATATGAATAACACAGGTAACAATTGAATTTGAATAGTGTTATTTTAAAGGCTCATAACGAGTGCTCCAGAATCATAAAAATCCTTTTGCTATCACTATGCAATGAAGACTTTGTCAACACAGTGAATGCAAAGTTTTACGAATGCAATTTATTGTTGTTGTTGTTACCGAGCGCTGTTGACTTGGTTTCTTGCAGTTCCAACAAACCTTGTGGTACATTGCTTAGTCTATAATACCACACCAGGACGTGGTCAAGGTACCTGCCAGAATAGCTTCATTCAAGATTCTTAATTTCTCTGAGTCTGTTTCTTTAGCTGTAAAATGAGATTAATATCTCCTTGTAGAGAGTAAATTTAACCACGTTAATGCCTAGCACATAGTGTTTACACACAGTAAACTATATTACTTATACTGCTATTAGAGTGACCAGGCAGTCCATATCAACAGAAAACCAACAACCAAACCTGCTGAGTATCAACAGAAAACCAACAACCAAACCCGCTGAGTGGATTTTGACTCATAGTGACCCTGTAGGACACACTAGAACTGCTCCTTAGACTTTCCAAGACTATAAATCTTTACAGTAGCAGACAGTCTCATCTCTCTCCGCAGAGCAGCTGGTTCAAACCCAGCAACCCTGCTATTAGCAGCGATTAGCAGCCCAACCCACAACCCACTGATTCACGAGGTCTCCTGTATGAAATAAAGTTTTTCCAAATCCTGCTCATCGTCCCTGACACAGCTCTCTCCCAACCTTGGCCCATAGCAGGCAGGCACCCAACAAATGTCATTGTCATGCTGTCCTTGTCAGGAGGTGTCTAGCTGGCACCTAACAGATCGAAGAACTGCCAGGTCCCATGACATTCTCATGATTCTTGTAATCTTAAAGCCCATAATGTTGTTATTATTGTTAAGTCGGTTCCAACTCATACCAACCCTGTATAGGGTTTCTGAGGAGCAGCTGGTGGTTTTGCACCACCAACCTTACAATTAGCAGTCCAGTGCTTATCCTATAGTGACACACCAGAATTCTGTTGTTGTTGTTATGTGCCATTGAGTTGGCTCCAACTCAGAGCGGCCCTGTATAGGGTTTCTGAGGAGCAGCTGGTGGGTTTGAACTGCTGACCTCGTGGTTCACAGTCCAGTGCTGATCCTACAGTGCCACATCAGGAGTGCCTAGAATGCCATAATACTTAGCAGTAATACTTGGATAATGATCCCAGTGCCCCAGATTACCCTAACTCCATACGGTGGTTTTTGCCCATCTCCTGACCCCACCCTGGAAGGGTTTGTGTGTTGAACTCTGGTGGTTCCTTTACCATCCGGATGGGGCTGACTTGTCTTTTCTCTAATTGTTTTGCCTTTCACAATCTCAGGAACTCAGTAACACATCATTGTGATTTTTCCCTGATTTGGGGATCTGACTTGTTGGAAGCTTAGAATGGTAGCACCAGGTGTTTTTGTTTTTTTAAAAAACGATTGCATTAAAATTTCTTTCAAGAAAATGAGCTTGGTTTTTAAAAAATGTTCCATGGAATGGAGCTAATAACTTAGTCCCCTGATCATTTCTCCTCTGCCTGCTCTAATTGCAAAGGACTCTATCAGAAACAATGGAGTATATTACTGTTTTTCAACAGGCTAATGAGACTACATTTACATAGAGTTTTCCTCCAGAGAGCAAGAGGAAGATGTGACAGTCAGCTTACCTAAGAATGTTCTGCCTTGGAAACCCTATGGGGCAATTCTAGTCTGTCCTACAGAGTCCTTGTGAACGGAAGGCGTCAGTGGGTTTGGGTTCACCCAGAGAAGAAATTTGCATACTTTACCAACACAAACAGTACGGTACCTGCAATACATAAAGGGAGGGTGGTAAAGCAGCGAGTCGTGGAGAAGCCATAAGGACTTTTGGGTGCCATGGGCATCCAAGATGGTGAGGGTCTTACAGCGGTTAGCAAGCGAATATTTGAGGAAATTGTGCCTGGGAGCAACTTAAAGGGGGCGCCACTGAGCAGTTTCTATTTATCGGGTATGGCCCATCACCCAATGTCCTTCCTCAAGCATTGTAGACACCGAGGCTTAGGGATGGGGTGCTAGCAGAGGAAGGCATGTACTCAGGGTGCAAATCCAAGGGGGCAACAGAGGAGACACACAGTGGCGTTCTGAGGCGCCACAAATAGGAAAAGCATCTAACGGAGGCAGCCAGACAACTGGGGCCTCACATTTCTGCTCACTTTTGCATTACTGTCAGCGTCTATTCATCTTGAAAGCAGGCTGTTGGGGAGGAAGCGCAATTTAGAGATTACCTCTGCACGCTCAAATTGGGAGGCAAAGTCAAGGGCCCTGGTTACCCTTGCTACGCCCCTTGAAAGAGGACTTGCCTTTTGAGCTGAAAGCTTGTCCAGCCTGCATTTGGTGTCCCAAGCATGAGGAATGCACAGGCCACCAACCTACCTCCTTCAGGATCTAGGAGTGCCTACGCTGACTGTCAGTCCAGGAGCCCATCAAATTAGAGAACTGAGGGCAGTGATCACAGAGTTTTCCAGGAGAGCAGCAATGCCGCCAGTCAACTAGCATTTAATTTCCGGTGGGTTGTAAAAGTGCCATTTACCCTGCGAGCTTCAGGGTGAGCTGCCCAGTGGGATTCTAAGTTAAATGATGCAGGAAGAACAACTCCCGGTGAGGATCATGTGCCTCAGAATTAAAAACCAAAGCAAAAAAGACCAAACCTATTCTTACAGTGATTGCAAATATTATAGTGAATGAAATCGCTTTCTATCAAATTCTCCACACAAGGCTTGCTGTAAGCTGAGCTGAAGGCCTTAAGGCACAAAATTGAAGCTTTGCTACTGCTAAAAATGGTGCAGGGGCATCTGACCTCTTTGTCTTACGTCAAGAGGGAGAGAAGTCCAAAATTTTTCCCTGTGAGGTTGAGATCAAATGTACCTCCACACTCCAACCTTTTATTTTATTTTATTTTTTTAACTAGTTCTCCCGTGGCACTCTCTACTTTTCTGCTGTGTTCAATAATTCCTTGCAGTCCTTACACAGAACTCACAGGTCATCTCCACAGTTACAGGGTTTACTAGGGAAGTAACATTTTACAATTTAGGATCAGGAATAATAGATTACAACCCAGGAAGCATGAAGGTAAACTCTCCTTTCTTCATTGCAAGACAGCTTCCTCAGCTCCTCTTGGCTCCCTCATGACAGATCTCCTGGGGCCTGATCATTGCCCTGGTTGGTCAAGTGTTGCAAAGCCCTTTAGCTCCTTTAGTAAGTGCCTAGAGACACCCAACCACCAGGAAACCCAAAGGCACAGAGCTCTCTCCATCTATGGGTTGGCACACCCATGGTAGCTACCTTGCTCTGTGGGCTGGGAAGTCAGTGCCATCTCATACCAACCTCCTGAATCAGGAATAGTCATTTCTCCACCATTGCTTCTCGCCATTTCCTGCCATGTCTGGTATTAAAGCTTTCTCTCTCTCTCCTGGGTCTAAGAGCTTCTCAGTGAGGGACCACCAGGTACATAGAATGCACTCAACTCTGGCTCTTCTTACTAGACTGTAGTGAGGTCCTCTTTCCAGCCTCTGGAGTGGTTCATTTTAAGACTAGCAAAATGGCAAAACTGACTAATCCCTTTGCTAAAGTGTCACGCACCTTACTGGCGTGATCCCCCCCCCCAAAAGGATTCCTTATTTTCATTATTAGCAGGCTGTTTAAGTAGATCAAGTGTCCAAGTGTCTAAGTCCTGTAAGAGGGAAATCTAAGTCATTCACTAATGAATTCAGGCCTCAGAAGCAAAAAAAAAAAAAAATTCAATTTGTATTGAAAAGTGCTTTAATTCCCATCTAAATGTTGAACCATAATAGATTCTCTTTTTCATGATTTCGGTGTGGAAAATGCCAGTTTATGTTTCTGGAAAATGAAAGTGTCATTCTCAACATACAGAACTAGAAGTCCTCTATCTTCTAGTTTTGCCTCTGTAGGTTTCTAAAGTTATGGCTTTTACAACCAGAGGCATAAACAAGCTTGTTGCAGACCGTGTAAGACTAGTCAGAGGTTCGAGGCCCTCTAGGGCCGAGTATAACAAATGAGGCCACTTGGCAGTTAATGGCAAATTGCTTTCATATTAATATTCAGGTATATATATTAAATTAATACACTAGAGCCTTTGACAATCCACAGATAAATGTGATATTTTCCTAAAGCCGAGACTAAAGGTTGCAAGGTTAAGCCTTTCTCCAAAGGTTTAACTAAAAATATCTTAGCTACTTCTCGGTTCTTTGTTCTATAGACAAAGAACCCATCCACCCTAATCCTTTTCCAGGTGCAGCCCATTCACCTGGGCGTCTGGAGTCCTCCTGAAAACCTGGCTCAGGAAGCCGAAGCAGCGGGACTCCGTCCAAGCTTTTGTCATTACTCTCACCTTCCCCCAACTTAGCTCAGGGGCTATAGATATGTTAATTGGGCCTGAGAATCCAAGTTGCTGGCCTGGGATTCGAACCAGCAAAGCACAATGTAAAGATCCTGAATGTCTGGAAAAGTACTGATGTTAGCTGTACCTTGCCTAAGTCCCTCCCAGCTTGGTGTGAAGCTCCTCCCCTAAATAAAACAGAGGCCCGGGCCTCCCCAGGTGTGCATTGCTGTTTGGGAGGCATGGAGTAAAGATTGCGGTGCATTACGGGTTTGAAGGCATGCAGTAAAGATTGCAGGGCAGTGAGTTGCTGCCTGCAGAGGCCATGATGCCTGTAGTCCCAAGCCTGCCTATCAGTGATGTATCCACCCTGGCTTTGGGGTGCCTCATTGTCTCTCTCTTTGTCTCCTTCTGTGTATTCTTGATATATTGCAATCGCCGTCAGGTATCCTCTTGAACCGAACCCCTATGTCAAGGCGGGTCCCCGACAGACACAAGCTCTTGTATTATTCATGACAGGTCAGATTTCCCATTCCAATTTCGATAGTCCCTCCATCCATTCGTTCACTGCATCTCAACATTCCTGCTTTCAGAGTGGCTTCACGCACGGCTGACTGTTGTCGGGCAACTAGCTCATGTCAGCAGATCTGAGCGGCCCCCTTGGGGCGATGTGGCCTCTGTCCATTGACAGCAGGCACCAGGAGTAGGTGGCACACAGACCTCTCCAGCCCCCACCATGGCCCAGCCCCTGCAGAGCCACCCTCTCCTTTACAAGGGGCAAAGCTCAAGTAGAGGGGACACAAACAGGTCACAGGCTGGCAGCAGCTCTGGGAAATGGGAGGAAGAGGAGGACGAGGCTCTTCCACTTAAAGCCCAACAACTGAAAAATCTAGTAAGTAAGCAACATGGAGTGTATGAGCCAAACAATAAACTTTCTTTAAATCCCCAACGTGCAAACACCACACAACCACACTCTATGATGTCAGAATTCTGTCCTGGTCTTTTGAAAACCACCAAGAGCACACCCTGCCGTGCCCAGACCTAAGTGGTGGGGTTTAGTGTGGGCTGTTCCAGGCAGATGGAGCAGCCAGAATGTGACACCTGAGCCAGGCATTACAGACCTGGACAAGCAGTGCAGCCAGGCCCACCTAATAGATATGGGCTCCTAGTTAGGAGGATAAACACCATGTGGGGACATTTGCTGTCAAATGGACTGGGATGGATGAGAAATCAGCCTTGTATGAGTAGAAAACACACACATCAGCAGAAAGATAGCATGCTGGAAAAGTTTAAATTGAAGATGTACCGCTCTGAGTGTGCAGAGGCGTTAGTGCTTATGCAATTAATCATTTCATATTTGAAGATTGTTTTCCCCCCTTTTTTAATAATTAGCCAGTAGATTCATTATAGTACATTTTTCATGTCAAAGAGGCAGTGGGTTCTAAGGGAAGGGAGGGGAGTCAGGAAACCATCACTATCCCTGCTCCAAAATTCCCTGGAACCCAGGATTGGTCCCAGTGCTGCTTCATGGAACCCTGGAACCCAACACTCATGTGACTCTTCAGACACAAACTGCCATGAAGATAAGACTCTTTTTAGAAACTTGCATTCAGGCCCATTGAGGTTTGTTCTCAGATACTAATCTAAAGGTTGGTAGTTCAAACCCACCCAACCACTTCATACTGCTTCCATACGATTGTTGTTAAGTGCTGCCAAGTCGGCTTTAACTCACAGCGACTCTGTATAGAGTTTCCAAGGAGTAGCAATCCAGTGCTTATCCTACTGCACCACACCAGCTCTCCTCCATAAGGATTATTGTTGTTGTTGTGTGCCGTCGAGTCAGTTCCATGCCACAGTAACCCTGTATAGGGTTTCCGAAGAGCAGCTGGTGAGCAACTGTCAACCTTGCAGTTCAACCAACTTTGCAGTTGGGCGCATTAACCTACAGCGCCAAGCCTGGAAAATCCAATAGTGCAATTCCACTTTGCAACACATGGGATCGTCATGAGTCAGAATCTGAATAGACTATCAGGCAATCGGTTTGGGTTTTGTTGTTGTTACTGTTGTTTTGGTTTTTAAAATCAGGATCCAATGTCTGTTCTGCATGGAATTTCCCCTTTAACTGGAGAAAGTGTGCAGCCTGAGGGTGAGACTTAGACTTGCAGCCACCACCATGAATTCTCATCCAGATGGCACCCTGCTAGCTGGAGACATTGGTCAAGCAGTTGCTTAACCCATTTGTGCTGCAATTTCCTCCTCTGTACAATGAAGATAATATTAGTACCTACCTCAGGGTTGTTGAGAGGAGGAAATAAAATAATGCATATGAAACGTTTTGCTAGGTTCCTGGTTCATTCTGAAAATGCAAAGGCAGTGGGTTAAAAAGAAAGAAAGAAAAAGGAACAGTAGGTTTTATTACTAGAAGAATCACACTTCTTTGTGGAACGGAACATCTTGTCTTTCTTCTTCACAAAGCTTTCTGATGGCAAATGTGGTCAATACAGCACAAGCAGCCACACTATGGGCACTGAGCGGAAGGACTATTAGGAAGAGAGAAAAAAATGACACCAGTTGCCATACTTAAGGTGACCCATGTGTGTCAGAGTAAAACTGTAAGCCATAAGGGTTTCAATGGTGGATTTTTCAGAAGTAGTTTGCCAGGGCTATCTTCTAAGGTGCTTCTGGCTAGATTCAAACTCCAACCTTTGAGTTAGCAGCTGAGCACATTAACCATTTGCACCATTCTGGGATTCCAAGTAGAGGAATTCCAAGTAGAGAAAGCTAGTGCTTTCTATTCATGGTGAGTTGCAGGCAAATTCTGAGAGGCCCTGAAAGTCACTCTTACTTCACAGTCAGAAGTCTGAGGAAATGGAGGCTGAACAGAGAAAAGGAGCTGTTTCAGAGCAAGTTATTAAAACTCTAATCGTGGCCCATCCCAGAAGATCCACCTTTCCTGGACGCTGAGGTCTGGGCCTCCCACTGCAACTCTTAGAATAGGTTCAGGCCGCAGGAGAAATGGGCTAGAGCTTCTCCCCAGCCTCTGTAGGAGAAATGGTTTAAGAATGCCTTTCCCTCCATTGTCTTCTACTAGAAGCTGAGCCCCCATCCAAGAAGCAGAGGAAGATGGGAAAGGCCACTAACATATCCTTCTGCTGTGATCTCAACTGTTCCAAGCCTCTAGAGGATCACCCCTTCTTATGACTTTAACAATATTATCACTATTTGAATTTTTCATGTTTGTTTAGCAATTTACCTTTTCATGGTCCATCTCCCCTGTGGGCTCTTAACTTATGAAAACAGAGACTTTATCTCTCTTGCCTGGCACAGAGCAGGAGCTCAGTAAATATTTGTTGAACAAATGTATGGCCTGCTTCCATGATTTTCCACTTGAAGGTCCCTTTTCTTCCTCAATGCATCCTCTCTCAAACACAAGGACTGGGCCCCTCCTATGACACCTCTCTCTTCTGACCTGTACATTCAGCCTCCCAGTCTTTTTCATGGAAATGTCTTTTCTAACCTCTTTTCCTTTTTGCATTGTTGGTCCTCAGTCCTGGACTGCCATAAGAATTACTGTTCTTAAACCTTCAGTCTACTCCTGTTTTCCCCCAAACCTTTTTCTTTTCTTTTTACACTTGTTTCTATTTTTTACTCCCACTCCCACCCCCAACCATCTTCCTTTCTTTTTACCCTTGTTTTAAAATTTTTATTGACTTCCCCATCACCCAAGTTAATGGTTGTGTAGTGGTTACAAATCGGGCTGCAAACCTTAAGGTCAGCTGTTGGAAACTACCAGCTGTTCCATGGGAGAATGATGAGGCTTTCTGCTCCTGTAAAGATTTACAGCCTCAGAAACTCTGTACAGGGTCACTATGAGTCAGAACCGACTCCACGGCACATAACAACAACAACAATCCTACAGCCAGTGAATTACACTCCCTTCCTTCCCACCCCTGGCAACCATCAAAGAATGTTTCTTTTAGCATGAAAATCTTTTCTTGACTTTTTACAATAATGGTCTTATATAGTATTTGTCCTTTTGTAATTGACTAATTTCACTAAGCATAATGTCCTCCAGGTTCATCCATGTTATGAGATGTTTTGCAGAGTCATTGATATTCTTCAACATTGCATAGTATCCTGTTGTGTGCATGTATCAAAGTTTGTTTAACCAATTTTCTGTTGATAGGCATTTAGACTATCTCCATTTTTTGGCTATTGTGAGTAGTGCTGAGATGAACATAGATGTACAAATATCTATTCATGTCTTAGCTCTTATTTAACTTTTTATTATGAATTGAATGAAGATTTACAGAGCAGATCATCAGTTTTACATTCAGCAAGTCACACACTTAGCTTTATTAAATGATTGCAATCCCCTCCACATACCATCAGTTAGCAGTTGTTGTTGTTGTTATGTGCCATGGAGTCGGTTCTGACCCATAGCGACCCTGCAGAGGGTTTCCAAGGCTGCAAATCTTTACAGGAGCAGAAAGCCTCATCTTTCTCCCGCGGAACAGCTGGTAGTTTTGAACTGCTGACCTTGTGGTTCGCAGCCCGCTTCATAACTACTATGCTACCAGAGCTCCAGTATGTACCTCTATTTCCTTTAATGCTTGCACTCCTCCCTGTGTCTCCTGTTACTGTCATCTTTCATGTGACAGCTGCAACTTGAAAGGTTGGATAGGAACCTTAGGGGGCAGTGAGTTAATGTGGGAGGAATAGCTCAGAAAAGGAGGGTAAGAATGTTTGCATAACTTTAAGAATATAATCAATGTCACTGAATCATACATGTAGAAACTATTGAATTGGTGTATGTTTTTCTTTGTATATTCTCAACAATGACAAAATAAATACAATTATGTTTTAGAAGAAAGGAACTTGTTCCCCAGTGTCTCACATTTAAAGTGTGATTTTTTTCCTGTCTAACAATGCAGACTGCACTACCATAGAGCCTTTCTTACTGTAAAAGCAATATGTATTTATTATAGAAGTGTTGGAAAGTACAGAAAAACATAAAAATGAAAGTAAAACACCTGTAATTCCACGCCTTATTCCTTTTCATAAAATGTAGAAAGTAAAATAGGAAAAGATCTTCCCACCACCCCAGAGCTAAACCCTGTGAGTTAATGATTTGGTACAAACCTGGGTAGACTTTTGTTTCTATTTTTCTACTATGTAATAGCTCCCCACATACATATCTATATCTACACATCTATCTATATAGTTTTTTTATTAAAACAAAATGATGTTATAACAAACTGTTATACAACTAGCTTAAAAAAAAGTCTAATGTCATTACCAGTAAAAAAAAAAAAAAAAAAAAATATGTCATTGAGTTGATTTCAATCATAGAAACCTCATATGTGTCAGAATAGAACTGTATTTCATTGGGTTTTCTTTGGGGGGGCTGAGAGTTGTAGAAGTAAGGAGTTAGGGTTAGGACTCTGGCTAGGTCTAGGTTAAGCCTAACATTGAATTAGGGTTGTGGTTAGGCCTAGGGTTAATGTTAGAGGTTGGGCTAGGCTAGGAGTAGGACTTGACCTAGTTTTAGGGTTACAGTTAGATTTTAAATTTTTATTTATTAATTTTTCATGTTTATTTGGCATTTGGATAATCTGTCTGTAAACTCTCTATTAGGTCTTTTGCCCATTTTCTAATGGATTTCTCCTAGATTTCTTAGACAAATTTTTCTGCCCTTAATTGATTGAGACTTGTTTGTGGTCCAACATATGGTATATTCTGAAAAGTGTTCCATGTACACTGGAAAAGAATGCATGTTGTACTGTTATTGGGTGGAGAGTCTGTTTATGAGGTCAGGTTGGTTGATTGTGTTGTTTACTTTTTCTGTGCCTTTGTTGAGTTTCCCTATAGTTATTTTGTCCTTCATCAAAAGTGATGTATTAAAATCTCTAACTCTGGTAGCATAGTGGTTACGACTCGGGCTGCCAACCTCAAGGTCAGCAGTTCGAAACTACCAGTGGTTCCACAGGAGAAAGATGAGGCATTCTGCTCCTGTAAATATTTACAGCCTCGGAAACCCTGTGCAGAGTCACTATGAGTTGGAACTGACTACACGGTTCTTAACAACAACAGCAACTATTATATGAGTCAAGTCAGTTTGAATGGCAAGGTCAGCATTTCAAAGCCACCAGTCACTCCCCTGAAAACCTGTACAGATTCTCTATGAGTTGGAACCAGCTTGACAGCACTTAAGGACTGTTGTTGTTGTTGTTGTTATGTGCCGTGGAGTCGGTTCCGACTCATAGCAACCCTGCACAGGGTTTCCAAGGCTGTTTATCTTTACGGGAGCAGAATGCCTCATCTTTCTCCCGCGGAACTGCTGGTAGTTTTGAACTGCTGACCTTACAGTTCGCAGCCCGATTCGTAACCCAAATTATTGTATAATTGTCCATTCTGTTAGAGCCCGATTTATGTAGTTTTCATTAGGTGCATAGACATTTATTTTGGTTATGTCCTCTTGTTCAATTTACCCTTTAATCATTTTACATAGTGTCCTTCTTTGTCTCCTATGTTGACCTGTGCCTTAAAATTCATTATATCAAAAATTAATGTTGCTACTCTTCCTCGTTTCTAATTAGTATTAGCTTGATGTGTTTTTGCCATCTTTCAAATTTTAGCATATTTTTGTTTTGTATTTAAGGTGTGTCTCTTGTAGACAACACATCAATGGGTCTTGTTTTCCTATCTATTCTACTACTCTGTCTCATAATTGGTGTACTTAATCCATTTACATTCAGTGTAATTCTCCATTAATATAAATGGAATGCAGTCATTTTACTGAGTTGTGGGTTGTTGTTTTTTTTCAGTGAATGTGGTGTTGCTGGCTTCTTTGTTCCACATAGTTTTCTGTGCTGACTTCATCTTGTTTGCAGTTTATATATATCTTCCCATTATCTTCTTGCCTGAACAGTTTCTTCTGAGAAACCAGAGTTTAGTCTTATTAGTTCTTCTTTGTAGGTAACATTTTGTTTTTCCAAAGTTTCTCTCAAGATTCTTTCCCTGTTCTTGGTTTTAGGAAGTTTGATTATAATATTTCTTGGTAATTTTCTTTTGGGGTCTGTCCTGTTGGCATTCATTCAATTTCTTATATGTATATCTTCTCATCTTTCATGTTAGGGAAGTTTTATTCCAATAATGCTTTGGCAATTTTCTGTGTGTGTGTGTTTGTCTCTTCCTGTTCCTTCATAGGGTTTTCAATGGCTGAGTTATCAGAAGCAGATCACCAGGTCTTTTTTCCAAGGAGCCTCTGAATAAACTCGAACTTCAATCTTTCAATTAGCAGCTAACTGCACTGACCATTTGCAACACCCAAGAACTCCTTGTATGTTACTCTGTATTCTCTTTATGAGTACATGTGAGAATATGTGTGTATGCACTGACACACACACACACACACACACATACTATCAATGTGGTATAACTCATTTTAACCAGGTCCCTATTGATTAACAATTGTTTTCCATTTTTATTATTATAAACAAGGAGCCCTGGTAACGTAGTGGATTATGAGGTAAACTGCTAACCACGAGGTCAGCATTTCGAATCTCCCAGTAGCTCTGCAGAAGAAAGATGAGGTTTTCTGATTTCTTTAAGATTTACAACCTTGGTACGCACAACCTTGGAACAACAGGGTTCTGGGATACAGCGATTGAGCCATGGTTGGAATGGGGGAAAGGGGGGAATAATGTTAAGATGCTTGGCTGTCTTTTGAATCTTGGTTTTCCTTGCATTGTATTATAAAATAGACACTGGAGGAGTAGAGAAAGGAATAGCCAGAAACATCACTATAGAAAGCTTGTAAGTCTGTCTTCTGCCTATAACTGATTGGAATACCTAAAATGGGGTTACAATGAGCCCAGTGAAGGCAATACATAAGACTATAGGTGGAAGCCTGAACCACATCCAGATCTTCAAATATGGGAAATTTCCACTTGAAAGGATTAGCAGACCAGCCTGGAGCAGCTAGAAGAATGGAAGATACTTCTTGAAAGAAAGACCTACAGGAAAATTCAAAACCATAGAGGCAGACAGACTGTTACTACAAGAACAAGCAAGTTGCTTGCCCAGGAAACATCAAAGCAAGTGGTCGGGCCCCCTCAGTGCAGGCCCCCTTTCAGGACTAAGACACACTCTGATTGGTGACTATGCTCGTCACCAATAAGGGGAAGTGAGGGAGGAGCAGCAATGAGGCGGCGAGCTAGGCCCTACAATGTTCAATAGACTTCTGTGAAACCTGGTGAAGACCTGGTTGGCCAGCAGTGTGGCAAGACCTGGGACTTTTGGGTCCAGAGTCAGTGACATAGCCACAGAGGACTAGGGTGGAGAGTGAAGCGTCCAGCAGTTAAGAAGAGAGGGCATCTGCACAAGAACACCCACACTTGCAGATAATACCCACTTGACCTGGCTTCAGCAACTAGATGATCAAAGCTCAACCAGAAGAAGAAAGAAGAGGGAAAAAAGCGTAATCTGATACAATTTGATGAACTTGACCTACACCTATGGATGAAGTAGCTCAAAAGAGGGAACAAATCTTTACAGCAAGGATCATTCCCACCCCCTCCATACACAGAGTAGACAGGGATGGGCAACTTAGACATTGGCTACCCAAAATGGGTGGTGGGGGGAGGGCTACAAAGGCAAGAAGTGACTAGCTTACAAGCTTTCAAGAGACAAGTTAGATTTATAGGGTATGGAGGAAGGTAGAATCTCCACTGAGTAGTATACAATCTGTCTAGGCAGGGATGATGAAATGAAATCTGGATGGATCTCTTGTGATACAATAGTGAATAATTGTTATCTGGACTGCTTGTGAGGGTTGGAATTGTAAAGGTAGATGTTTTTTTAGCAAGGAAGGGAGTGATTAACTTTTCAGCCTAGGAGCGGAGGTCCCTGGGACCATCAAGGGAGAAGAGCGGAGAGCAGGACATTACCCAGAGAAGCAGTGATGCCTGAGATGGAGGCAGAGACGATGAAGTGGAGAAATGGATCAGTTGAGGACTTTAGACACAGAGAGGAAGAGGGGCTGTGTGCTGATGACTGGGGGACATGCTTGCAGTGTATACCTTTGGATGGTTGATGATGCATGGAGGGGATTGTAACCATAGCAATGAAATGATATACTATAGGATGAATGTAAAACTAATGTTCTCCCATGTAAACTATCACATAATTCACAATTAAACATTAAAAAAAAAAAAAAAAGATTTACAACCTTGGAAACCCTCTGAGTCGGAACCAACTCGGTGGCATACAACCAAAACCAAGACCAATAAATGTCTTTACTTGTATGCCTTTACACAACCATACTGGAAGCAAGAATGCTGAGTTGATGAGGATATGCATTTAAATTTTGTTAGATATTGTCAAGAGGCGCTGTGGGTTAAGGTCAGACTGAAAAGCTGTTTGAACTGCAAGGTTGGTGGTTCAAGCTCACCAGCTGTTCCTCAGAAACCCTATACAGGGTCGCTATGGGTTGGGATTGACTCGACGGCACTTAACAACAACAATAACTGTCAAGTTAGACTTCAGAAGGCCACAGCCACTCCCCAGGCTCCCACTGTGTGTGAGGGGTGCAGGCTAAAATAGAGGTCCTACTCACCTGGCTATGTACCCTGTGTAACTACACTAAGCTTCACTGCCCAACCAAGAAAGCAGCTGACAGAAAGGTTGCTATGAGATAATCCATCTCAAAATACTTGCCATAGTATCTGGTTGCAGTAAGCACCCACTCCAGTTGCCATTATTACTGTTTCAAGTCTAACTAATCTGATAAACAATTATGTCTCACTGTTGTTTTAATTTGCATTTCCTGAACCACTAAAATTATTGTGGCAAATTCTCCTGATGTCAAGGCTTCCAGAACCTTCTATTAAAGCAGTTGTCTGCTCCCTGGAGTCCTTTGGTGATGCAAACACACCAAAAGGTTACAGATTCAAGTCTACCCAGAGGCAGCTCAGAAGAACATGCCAATGATCTACTACAGAAAATGCAGCCACTGAAAACCCATGAGTTCTACTCTGAAAACACTTGAGTTTCCATGAATTGGCTCCAAGGCAAAAATTTTTTTTTTGTTACTGGTTTTTGCCTGCCTCCCAGAGCTGACTCAGACAGGGCGGTACTTGCCATAGCTGTACCTCATGAGGCTTGGGTTACTATCCAGACCTCCTCTCCTTCACCCTCAGGGCTGCCCTCTGTCCAGGCTTAGGGGGCTGAAGTTCTTGAGGTAGTAGAAGATGAAAGACGCCCAGTTTTCCAAGAGACTAGAAACCTGAGGCGTACTTAAGTGGCACAAATGGTTAAGTGCTTGGCTGCCCACAGAAAACTTGGAAGTTTGAGTCCACTTAGAGGAGTCCTGATGTGGTGCTATGGGTTAATGTGCCAGATTACAAAGCCATTTGAACTGCAAGATCCATGGTTCAAGCTCACAGCTGCTCCTCGGAAACCCTATACAGGTTCGCTATGGGTTGGAACTGACTCGATGGCACTTAACAACAATAACAACAGAGGCATTTTGATTCCACCTAGAGAAAGATGTTTACCTGTGCTTTATTGACTATGCAAAGGGTTTTGATTGTGTAGATCATGAAAAGCTATGGACAACATTGTGAAGTATAAGTATTCCGGATTATTTAATTGTGCTCATGAGGAATCTGTACCTGGACCAAGAAGCAGTTGTTCGAGCAGAACATGGGAACACTGAATGATTTTAAATTAAGGAAGGTGTATGACAAGGTTGTATTCTTTCACCATATTAATTCAACCTGTATGCTGAGGAAATAATCCGAGAAGTTGGGTTCTATGAAGAAAAACGTGGCATCAAGATTGGAGGAAGCTCATTAACAACCTGTGATATGCAGATGATACAACCCTGTTTGCTGAAAGTGAAGGGGACTTAACATTTACTGATGAAGATCAAAGAGCACAGCCTTCAGTATGGATTGCATCTCAATGTAAAGAAAACAAAAATCCTCACCACTGGACCAATAAACAACATTCTTATCAATGGAGAAAAGATTGAAGTTGTCAAGGACTTCATCCTTCTTGGATTAACCATCAACACTCACGGAAGCAGCAGTCAAGAAATCAAACAATGCATTAGGCAAATCTGCTGCACAGGAACTTTTTAAAGTGTTGAAGAGCAAACATGGCAGCTTGAGGACTAAGGTGCGCCTGACCCAAGCCCTGGTATTTTCAATAACCTCATACGCATGAGAAAACTGGACAGTGAATAAGGAAGATCGTAGAAGAATTGATGCTTTTGAGTTATGGTGTTAGAGGAGAATATTGAAAGTGCCATGGACTGCCAAAAGAACAAACAGATTTTTGTTGGAAGAAGTATAGCCCGAATGCTCCTTGGAGGCCAGGATGGCCAAACTTCATCTCTCATACTTCAGACATATTGTCAGGAGGAACCAGTCACTGGAGAGGATATCATGTTTGGTAAGGTGGAGGGTCAGAGAAAAAGAGGAAGCCCCCCAGCGAGATGGATTGGTAAAGTGGCAGTATCAATGGGCTCATGCGTGGCAACAATTGTAAGGTTGGCCAAGGATCAGGCAGTGTTTCATTCTGTTGTGCATAGGGTCACTATGAGTCGGTACCGACTAATAACAACCTAACAACAACACTGAACAACATCAGAGGCACTTTGGAAGAAAGGCCAGGCAATCAACTTCCAAAAATTAACCAATGAAAACCCTATGGAACTCAGTTCTACACTGACTCACATGGGGTCACCATAAGTCAGAATTAACTCTGTTCAATGGTAACTGGTTTCACTTAGGAATCTGAGGAAGGGTCTCAGGAGTCCTTAGGAGAAGACCTACCTTTCTTGGGGCCACTGCCCAATTCAACCACCAGTAGGAGTGCCAGCTTTAGCAAATGGTAATACCATGGGACATGCTTATATTTAAAAAACCATCTATTGTTTATCTGATATTCACATAGAACTGGATGTCATATATTTTATCTGGCAACCCTGGCTATTGGATACTTCAGGGTTTTTTTTTTTTTATTAACCTGCCATATTAGTTTTTTTATAATTGCTGTAATAAATGACTACAAACTGAGTAGCTTAAAAACACATAAATTTAAGAGGGAGCCTAGATCCAGAGGGTGTGGAGGAAGGTAGAATCTCCACTGAGTAGTATCCAATCTGTCTGGGCAGGGTTGATGAAAGGAGATGCCAAAAGGTCTCTTGTGATACAACAGTGAATAATTGTTATCAGGACTGATTGTGAGGGTTGGAAATGTAAAGGTAGACGTTTTATAGCAAGGAGGTGAGTGATTAACTTTGCAGTTTAGGAGCGGAGGTCCCTGGGACCATGAAGGGAGAAGAGTGGAGAGCGAGACCCTACTCAGAGAAGCAATGATGCCAGAGATGGAGGCAGAGATGATGATGTGGAGAGATGGAGTGGCTGGGGACTCTAGACCCAGAGAGGGAGAGGGACTGTGTGCTGACAACCGGGGGTGGGGGTGGGTGGGTTGCAGGATATACCCTTTGGTTGGTTGATGATGCATGGAGGGCTTTGTAACCATGGCAATGAAATGATATACGATAGGATAAATGTAAAGCTAATGTTCTTCCATGTAAACTATCACATAATTCACAATAAAACATTTAAAAACAAAACACATACATTTTTTTCTTTTAGTTCTAGAAGCCAGAAATCCACATCCGTTTCATGGTACTTAAGCCAGGTTTTAGCAGGGATGCATTCTTTCTGAAGTTTCTAGGGGGAAATTGGGCTTCTCCCCCTTTTTTATTTTTTGACAAATGTTAATTATGATGATGGAAAAGGCAATTCACAACATAGATAAGTCAGCACAATGTCACCATGGTAAATGAAGACACTGAGAATTAAGCAAGAATAAAAGACAACTACGGTGAATGCTGAAGTCCTGGTGTGGCACTGTAGGATAAACACTGGACTGCTAAACACAACATTGGCAGTTCAAACCCACCAACTGCTCCTCGGAGACCCTATAGAGGGTCACTAAGAGTTGGAACTGACTCAATGGTACTTAACAACAACAAAGGTAAATGCAATAACAAATGCAATCTGCAACAACAGTAATTACAATCAAACATTTGTGAGTGGTCACAGAGATATGTTTGATAGGGGTGGGAGGGTGTATGGGAGTACATAAGCGCTCATGTTGTTGTTGTTATGTGCCGTGGAGTCGGTTCTGACTCATAGCGACCCTGTACAGGGTTTCCAAGGCTACAAATCTTTATGGGAGTAAAACGCCTCATCTTTCTTCCGTGGAACAGCTGGTAGTTTCGAACTGCTGACTGTGAGATTAGCAGTCCTATTCATAACCACTACGCTACCAGCGCTCTTATAGATGTGTGTATATGGGTATATTTGTGGGCATTTGTATAAATGTATTTTTATGTGCTGCACATAAAAGGGAGCTTCCAAAAAGTTTGTGGGAAAATGTAATTAAGAGATAATGGAAATTTTCCAAGTACTTTCAAAACTCATTTGTATGTTCATACATATAATAGAGCACAAAGAGGGCACACTTATGGAAAATTCTTAGACACAGCCAAACACCTCATGGGACTAAGTTACTGGACTTGATGTAAGGACCATAGTCTTGAGGCACAACTAGGTCAACTGGCAGAGCATAGTTTATAACGATAATGTTCTACATCCTAGTTTAGTGAGTAGCATTTGAGGTCTTAAAAGCTTGCAAGAGGCCCACTAAGATACAACTATTAGTGTGTTCCCATATGCAACAAGGGCAAGTAAAGGAAACCAAAGACTCAAGGTAATAATTAGTCCACAGATCTAATGGCCCACAGGAACCACAGCCTTCTCTTGAGGCCAGAAGAACTAGACTGTGCTCGGTAACACCACTGACTGCTCTTCCAGGGACACAATAGAAGGTCCTGGAAAGAATGGGGGAAAATGTAGACCAAAACTCAAATTCATTAAAAAAGACCAGACTTCCTAGACTGATAGAGACTGGGGAAAACCCAAAACTACCACCCTTGCCCTAAAACATCCTTTTTACCTGGGACTCAAGGTGGTGGTGGTGGTGTGTTGTGGAGTTGGTTCCTATTCATAGTGACCCTGGATAGCATTTCCAAGGCTGTAAATCTTTATGGAGTCGTGGTGTGGTGCTGTGGGTTAATGTACTGGTCTGCAAAGCTGGTTTGAACCTAAAGGTCAGTGGTATAACTTCACCAGCTGCTTCTCAGAAACTCTATGCAGTGTTGTTGTGGTTTGGAATGGAATCTACAGCACTTAACAACAACAACAATAACATATCCTTTGTTGTTGCTGTTGTTAAGTGCCATCGAGTTGGTACCAACCCATAGCAACCTTATGCACAGCAGAACGAAACACTGCCCGATCCTGGGCCAGCCTCACTATTGTTGCCACGCTTGAGTCCATCGATGCTGCCACTTGGCCAATCATCTCATTGGGGATTTTCCTCTTTTTCTCTGACCCTCCACTAAAGCCTCATCTTTTTACTAAGGAGTAGCTGGCAGATTTGAACAGCTGATTTTGCAATTAGCAACCCAGCATATAACCCATTATGCTTCGTGGGCTCCTTGGAACTGAAAGTACTTCCAGCCAAATAATGGATTGACCTATAAAATAAACAATAACACCTGTGAGGAATGCACTTTTTATAACAATCAATTATCTGAGACCAAACAGGCAATATTCATCCAAAAGCACAGGTGAGAAGGCAGGGAGAGATGGTACAAACAATTTGTGCTCAACAACTAACTTAGAGATGGTGGTTCAAACCCACCAAGCAGTGTAATAGAAGAAAGGCCTAGAGATCTGTTTCCATAAAGATTACAGTCAATGTCTTAGATGGGGTTCTATAGAGAAACAACCCCATGGCAGTATAAATATATGCCGTCAAGTCAGTTCTAACTCATAACAATCCTGTATAGGGTTTCCAAGGAGCAGTTGGTGGATTTGAAGCACCAACCTGTGATTAGCAGTCCAGTGCTTACCCTACAACACCACATCAGGACTCTCTCTATATATATGTAGAGAGAGAAAGCAAGATGGAAAGAGAGATTTATATCAAAGAAATTGTTCAAACAATTGCAGAAGTTGGTAAGTCCCAAGAGAAAGCAAGAGAGAAAGAGAGATTTATACCAAAGAAATTATTCAAACAATTACAGAAGTTGGTAAATCCCAAGTCTGTGGGTCAGGTGTCAGACTGGAGCATTCTCCTGACTCACGTAGCTGTAGGGACCCACAAATCCAGCATCAGCAGGTCAGCTAGCAGGCTCATAGGCTGCAGACTGAAGAATCCCAAAAGCTAGCCATCAGATGATGATGAGCCTGATGCAAGATCCAGAGCAAGAAGGTGAACTTTGCTAAACTGTCCATATATATTGGATGCAGGCCACACCCCTAAGTAAACTTCCCTTGCAAATAATTGGCTGATCGCGTCAGATTACATCATTACGTAACGGTTGAATTACATCATTAACGATAGAGACAAGAGCTTGCCATCTCTGTTATCCTTGTGCCTGACACACAGTAAGTCCTTGAGGAAATGGTGACTGAATTGATGATGAATTGTGAATTAGGACTTACCTCCACCTATGCATGTTTGTTGTGGAAATAAACAAGAAGAGGTGTGTGGGAAGGACTTGATGGGAAGAGAGCTGGACTCTGGATCAGATTGCTGAGCAGTACAGTGTTGAGCGCAGTGATCTGAGAGGCTGGGGCAGGAGAGAAAAGGATTGAGGCAGAAGGACAGGACCACCCAAACCATAGCCCCATCCTGAGTCCTACATGCAGAAGATATACATCTAGGAGGTAGTTATAACCGGCAGAGGGGCGCCTCAAACAGATACTGACGCAAGGATTTTGAGTATGAGTACAATATTTAAGAGACAGTCCGGGGATCATGGTGAGGGAGTGAGACCATGAAAGGTACAGCCCAAAAAGAGTGTGGTCCAGACTTACTGGACCCACTAAGACTATTGTCTAGGAATACTCTACTCTTCTAACTTTGAACCGAAACTAACCCCTGAAATCATCTTGAGACATATAGTTTAGCTCAAAAAGTAAAGGATGTCATTCTTAAGGAGCACAGTTAAAAAAAATTTTTTTTATATGAGACCAAATGGACAACAGTAATTCTGAAGCATAGATGAGAAGTTGAGGGTGCAGGGAGTCTAAATTAATGGGTGAAACAACTAGAGCAGCAGTAATGAGAATGTGGACACAATGTGAAGAATGTAACAAATGTTACTGAACATAAGTGTAGGAATTATTAATTGGGAGCATTTTTACTGTGTATATTTTTTACCAAAAATAAAATTTAAATACAAAAGAAATAGAATGCTTTGGTTGGTGCTGTAGGCAATTGGAGTTCAGTCCACTGGGGTCTCTGAGACTTGTCCCTCAGAGATGCAGCTACAGGGACCCATGGGGAGATGGTGGGTACGAACATTGTTTGCTCAAAAGAGGTATGCTCAAAAGAGATATGATTACAAGGATGTATGGCTTAAGTTTACTTTTGCAATTTTTAAATGTTATGAAAAAACAAACAAGACATGCCCCACCTCTATGATTGGGACCCAGGAGAATGACTGGGTTTGAGTGCCGAGGCAGCCATCACCTTGATTCTCCAAGTCTTATATTATATACAGAAAACATAATTACCCAGCATAAAACAAAAAACAACGTTTTTGACTGGTTCCTGAAACCCTCCTCCTCCTGCATCCCCACGTGTGCCTTTATATGGTTTTATACATATATCTTTATATGGTTATTGGTATAGTTCATCAGAGTTCATCTCTGACAACTAATTGTTTCTTCTCAAAAGAGAATAAATCTCAGTAATAAAAAATTCATCAAGTTCATTCTGTTATGATGGACTCTTTTTTCCTTTATTTCCTCAATATACTTATATTTATCTTACCTGACTGTTTTCAAACAATGAATAACCTACATACCAGGACATCCCTATGTGGACATTTGCATTCATTCTTTGGTTCCCTGGTTCATGAGTTCAGACTCTGAAGAGTTCAGCTGTCATCAATGACCAGACCTTCACAAGTCTGAAGAAATCAATCAAACTACCAGGCTCTTTGCAGGCAGAGTGCTGCTCCTTGGGTCTACAACAATAGGCTATCAGGTCCCTGCAGCCACACCCAAATGCAAGAACTGCAGGCCAACCCTCCCTAAAGTACCCAGGCTTGCTGGATAAGGGTTACATGGATAAAACCAAAACACTACAGGCTACAGGCATTCCAGTCACTCTCTTGACAAGATTCCTGAAGAGAAAAAGAAAAAAAATAAAGGAAAAAATGTTTTTTTATTTCTCCCCCAAATCTTTGTTGAGTGTCAACTATGTGTCAGGCACTGTGCTAAGGACCCAACTCGAGATTACATATGAATTATTCTTCCCAGGAGATGTAGAATACAAGAAGCCTGGTCATGCCGGCTGGTCAGCTCTGAACTATAACAAGAAAAGAGAAGTGACTGGGGGAGAAACAGAAAGCAAAGGGACAAGGACAGGAATAATTCCCACCCAAGGAAAATACTGGGGTCACAGCCAATTGCCTCTGGCTGTCTACTGTCTGTTTAGAAATGCATGGTATCTCACTCCGTCTAGAATCTTAAGGAATACAATGTTTCCATAAATACCACACACAAGCGATTCATGAGTTTATTGCCTGCCTGTGGAAGGAGGTTTGCAATTCTGTGCATTTTGATAAATCTAAAATTTGGGGGGAAGTCTCATCCTAAGGTCTGCTGGCCCGTCAGGCAGCAAGCCTGGGCAGCAGTGGGGACCCACTGGTGGGTCGAGACTCAGTTTTGGGATCCCCAGGAAACTGTTCCCTGATTACCCACCACTCTGCCCTTCAACTGCACAATCTGCCTTGCTAAAAGAATTGGCATTTCGTTTTCAGGGGATGAGCACCAATTGCAAAATATTTACCAACCGGAAGTTACACTTTGGTGCAAAATTGGTAGCTTACTAAATGAACTGAATTCCATGAGTGGCTCCTCATCTTAGCTGTGTGTTGGGAGAATCATAAGACCCCTTTTATGTGAGGGAGGTCAAGGGAGGTCGATATGGGCATTGGATAAATTTACCCAGCTGGCAGAAGATTGCTGCAAGATGATCATCTTCTTATTGGCAAAGGAATCATTGGCACTTCCTCCACATTTATTTTCACTAAGAATTTCCCACCAGGCCCACATCCACACCAGGAGCATTCTGAGAACAGGAGACCACTCTGCTCTGACAACTTTCTCTGCCAGTGACATTATCTGCTAATTATCTTCTCAGCTGAGACGGCCTGGCACCTGTCCTCAACATGTACAAAATCATTACAGTACCCAATCTGATGGGAAGGGAATGACAGTCTATAATTCTTTGAGATTCTCGGGTGTTATAATTTTCCCAGAGGACCACGAATAAAGTTCCCAACCAAGATGAATAACTTTATGTAACAGAGTAACTCTTGTCCTTAGCAGAGCTTCCAAGGACCAGAGTCATTAAGTTAACGGCCTGAAACAGAGCCCAAAGGGTGTCAGATCTGTGTTTGTTCTGTGGCATATGTCCTGGGTCCGGGGATGAGCTTAAGTCTTCAAAAAAAGAATTTCTATTTGGTTTATTTTTTTCCAAAAGTCTTGAGGCATACAAATTGGTCCATGATGCACTTTGCTAAGGAGAAGTTTCATCTAGAAATCAGTGCTGGGGTTTAAAGGTCAACATGGGCAAGTCTGCCGCTATCTTCGTGTCCATCCTTACAGAAGGCTGACTGGGAGTCACATCCTGAGTCCCTATGTGGCCTCAGTCCTTCTCTGGTTTCTGTCACCTCTTAATGACCAAAACTTGTTCCTGGTGACTTAAGCTAGCTTCTTTCCCCCCACTACCAATGTGGAACAATCTATCACCTGGGGAGAGCCTTGGTTTACATGCCTTGCCTTCATAAACCCAGAATCCTGGCCAGCAATGCAAGTGGTGATGTTGTTGTTGTTAGGTATTATTGAGTTGGTTCCAATTCATAACAACTCTAGGCACAACAGAAAAAAACACTGCCCAGTTCTGTGCCATCCTCACAGGTGTTGTGTTTCAGCCCACTTTTGCTGTCACGCTGGTGGTGATGTTGTTTAGTACCATTAAGTTGGTTCCGACTCATAGCATTCCTGTATAGGGTTTCCAAGGAGCAGCCGGTGAGCTTGAACAGCTAATTTTGTGATTCAAACCGACCTTGTGATCTACAGCACCACACTGGGTAGTAATAGGGATATCCTAATAAAGGACTGTGAACAGACTCCCACATGAATGGAAAAGTGTTTGGAGCCAGACACCAGAGTATAAGGACTACACACAGAGTTCACTGTAGGTTAATAAGCCTCTCTCCTCCTTGGGAACTCTCTGGAGACAGCCTTGGAGAAGGGCCAAGGCCTGAGGATTTGTCACTCATACACACACAACACTTTCAAGTTCCTGAGTGTGTGCACAACAGCTTTTAGACCTTAGACTGGGTGGGTTTGCATAACTGGACTTCTGGGGTGGGTCTCCAATCCTGGTCTGATTCTGAATTTACTGTGCAGTTTTCTAAAAACCACCTAATTCTTTGGGGGTAATTTTCTTTCATTTTGCAAAAAGAAAGTTATTAGAGCAACCTCCCAAGCCATCAACCTCCTGGTCATTAAACCTCCAAATAGTTCAGGTGAAAGATGTTGTCTCCATTTAAAAGCATCGTTAATGATTCTGTTACTGGCTTTATGGAAGGCAATGTGGGGATAGCAGTATGTTGTCAGAGTCAAGCCGAAGTACTTTCTTCCATTTCTAAAAATACAGCAGCCTGGTGCTTCTCCAAGTCTTGCTTCTCCCTTTCTGCCCACCTGCCTCCCCTCAGCTCTGCAGGGCACCAGACTTGCCAGTTTCTGGAGTGTGGTTAGTGAGGCTACCGCTCTGCCCCAGGAAACTGGGACACATGGCCCATCAGCTGGGCTGGCAGTTGTCATTTATAACTTCAGGCCTCTGCTATTTTTTGTAAATAATAGGAACAAACGCCTCCCCAATGCCAGTCTTACCTCATTCCTTCCCCAAGTCGATCCAACAAAGATTTGTTGGCCAGATACTAAGTTTCAAACAGTGGAGGAGATAAAATCCAATCCCAGTGTATTTTAGGAGATATAAGGCACTGAGGCTGGTCCTAAAGGTGCCAAAATGAATGTCACAAGGACTGTTTTTGCCATGCTTATGGAAGACACAACCTTTGCCCTCAAGAAACAGCTCAGAGACAGATGGGAGGGCATAGTCGACATGGTAAAAAGGGCAGAACCAAGTGCCAGGAGGTCGCAGAGGGAGGGAAGCTTCTGGAAGCTGACTAAGAAGATGTGCAGGACTTCAACAGGGAAAGGATGGTATTATAGGAATGTAATGTTGAAGAAATGTTAGCAAAGTGCAGCATTTGCCCAGGAACAAAGCTCAGAGGCAGGAAGGGTTAGGAAAGAAAGACACATGGAAACAAGAAACACAGGAAGGAAGTAGGAAGAGTGTTGTTGCATTTTGGGGATTGCAATCAGTGTCATGAAACAAAACGTGTATGGACTGTTGAATGGAAAACCAGTTTACTCTATAAAAAATAAAAGTGTTAAAAAGCAAAGACATCACTTAGAGAACACTGGTGAGGTGCCCAAGCTAAGGCATTTTCAATTGTCTCATAAGCATCCAAAAACTGGAGAGTGAATAAGGAAGACTGAAAGAAGAATTGATGTATGTGAAATACGGTTTTGGCTTATAATATTGACTATACAAAGGACTGACAGAGTAAAGAACAAATCTCTGTTGTAAGAAGTACAGCAAGAACGTTCCTTAGAAGTGAGGGCAGTGAGACTTGTTTCACATACTTTGGACATATTATTAGGAGGGAACAGTCCCTGGAAAATGACATCACGCTTGGTAAAAGTAGATGATAATTGAAAAAGAGGATGACCCTTAAGGAGATATAATGACACAATATCTGGCTTAAACATAGCAACAAGTATGATAATAGCAGGACTTGCTAATGTTTCATTCTGTTGTGTATACGATTATTTCATTCTATTGTATATACGATTGTTTCATTCTGTTGTATACACGATTGCTGTGAGTCAGAACCAACTTGATGCATCTAATCACTGTAGGATAAGCACTGACTCATAACATCAGTTTGAACCACAAAGTAGGCAGTTCAAACTTACCTGCTATTCTTTGGAAACCTTATACAGGGTTGCTATGCGTCAGAACTGATACAACAGCATTTAACAACAACAGTAACCACAACAACCACTACATTGTATTTATCCGTTAATCTTTTGATGGATATTTCAGTTATTCCTACCTTTCCATTAGCACATTTTTGCTTCCTTGTCTGAAGTCCCCTTCCTCCATCTTTCACTCGTACAATGAGGATTTTTTCACCTTCTAGAGGTGCAGGGCAAAGCAGGGAGCAGGTGGCCAGCCCAGCCTCCATCAAGGGAACAATGGACTGGCCAGTTGGGTCAGTCCTTACTCTAATCACCCTGCCCTGCAATATGATAGTGGCCAGTCCCTCTCTGGCCTGAATTTACTTTTCCGTAGGACAAGAGCTCCATCTTGATTGGACAATGATCCATTCGGGAACAGGGATGGGGGCAGTCTCGACCTCTTCTCCAAATTTCCCAGTAGGAAGGAAAATCAAGAGGGAAAAGGCCACACTGGCCTTTCTCACCAGCCAATGACACGTCTGTGAGCCAAGACACACTGTTTTGTACATCTGTGGTCAACTTTTTCT
This sequence comes from Chrysochloris asiatica, assembly GCF_000296735.1. Classification (NCBI taxonomy): domain Eukaryota; kingdom Metazoa; phylum Chordata; class Mammalia; order Afrosoricida; family Chrysochloridae; genus Chrysochloris; species Chrysochloris asiatica. Next base: position 13,015,512 of record NW_006408542.1, read on the forward strand.
GCCAGCAGCTAGTAACGGTAGCAGCAGGAAACCAAAGTCACAAACAATAACAACCACCTGACCTTGTGCTGTGTGTATTGAGAGCTTTTTATACACTTAGATCTCATATAAATTTTATAGCCAGCTGCGCGCTGTTTTGCAGAAGAGAAAACCAAATCCAAGACAGGGAATCAAGCTACTCAGTGAAAGCGCTCAGAAGTGGTGAAGCAGATGTCTTCACCTCATCCTACACTCTGCACCCAGGTTCATCCTTCAGGAGCACAGTTCTACTCTTGTTCCCTGCTTTGTTCATGAACTTCCTGGGGTTCTTTACTTCCTAGGAAATGAAATACAAATATCTTGTCATGACAATTCAACACCTATCATACGTTCCCAGTTTTAACTGCGCTGCCCAAATTGTCAACTATTTAATCTGAGAACATGCCCTGTGTGTTCTCATTTCTGACCTTGGCTCACCTTGCCCCCTCCACCAAAAATAGTCCTATCTATGCCTTTAAAAACCCACCTGCCTGTAATCAACAGTTCCAGAGCCTTCTCCCAGGAAGGTTCGCCAAATTTGAGGCACATTTATAAGCTTTCCAGCCCTCTGTTGGCCTTTTCACAGAAAAGCTAAAGGTGCTTACGGTATTTCAAACCAGATAACTTTACACTGTAGGGCTCGGCTCCCCAAATTGCAGGACATTAGCAGCCCAGTGATGGTCCTCAGTGGTTATAAAAATTTAAAGAAATCGCCTCACATTTCCTACCACCCTCTGGAGTGGAAAACCCTACTGCCTAAGGTAATGATGGGATGTATACCTGTCTGTCTCTCCCAGTAAATGTCTGTGCCTTGAGTGAATATTCTTTCAGTATCCATCTTTGCATCAATGTTTGGCACATTTCAAACACTGACATTTTTCTGTTGAATATGCATCTACTACAATGTTCTTTTTGTTCTTCCACTTTATATGCAAACTTTTTTTATTTTTATTTTTTAGGTTTTATATCCAAAGACAGCAGTAGCAAGCTGACTTTCTAGATTCTTCCAGGTAGTCACCTAAATTTTTCCTTAACTCCTTGAATGTTAAGAAGTCTACCAAATAGCATGGATGTCTGCAGTTGCTCTCATTTACTAATGCAAAAATGACATCATCTCTAAGAGGATTCAGAGATGTTTATCCAGACTCATTCTTGCCAATAGAGAACAAATACTTAAGTAGATGGGTCTGAACCTAGATTCCAATACTGAGAGATCCTGACTTTTCCAGCTCCAATAGTGCCACCTTCCACCTGGGCCTGGCATCCAGACAGGTGGGGATGCACAGGAATAAATTAAGGCTGGCTGCTCAGCTCCAGACTCTCTCAAAGCATGCAAAGCCTCTGAGGTTCTGGAAAACACACGGCCCAGAAATAGCTTGCAGTTGGCATGGAACTGGGAGAATGTGGCATCTTTCTATTTTCTCTCTCTCTCTCTCTCTCTCTCTCTCTCTCTCTTTTTTAACTTTCTATTGTGAATTGAGTGAAGGTTTACAGAGCAGATCATCAGTTTTACATTCAACAGATCATAAGCTTTGTTTCATCCCAAAGATTGCAATCCTCTCCATGTACCATCAGTTTACAATTGCTGTTGTTGTTGTTATTAGGTGCCACTGAGTCAGTACTGACCCATAGCGACCCCATGCACAACAGAACAAAACACTGTCTGGTGCTGGGCCAACCTCACAATCGTTACCACACTTGAGCCCACTGATGCTGCCACTGTGCCAATCCATCTCATTGGGCGGTCTTCCTCTTTTTCTCCTGCCCTCCATTTACCAAACATGATATCCTTCTCCAGGGACTTCTGACAATATGTCTGAAGTATGAGAGACAAAGTCTGGCCATCCTGGCTTCCAAGGAGCAGTCTGCCTGTACTTATTCCAACACAGATCTATTGGTTCTATGGGCAGCCCATGGTACTTTCAATATTGTCCTCCAACACCATAACTCAAAAGCATCAATTCTTCTACAGTCTTCCTTATTCACTGTCCATCTTTCGCATGCATATGACATTATTGAAAATAGTATGGCTTGGGTCAGGCACACCTTAGTTCTCAAATTGACGTTGTTGCTCTTTAACACTTTAAAAAGGTCTTGCACAGCAGAGTTGCCTAATGCAATACATCGTTTGACTTCTTGACTGCTGCTTCCATGAGTATAAATGGTTGATCTGAGCAAAATGAAGTCCTTGACAACTTCAATCTTTTCTCCATTGATATGGATGTTGTTTGTTGATTCAGGGATCAGGTTGTTTTTTTTCTTTACATTGAGATGAAACCCATACTGAAGGCCGTGCTCTTTGATCTTCATCAGTATTTTAAGTCCTCTTCACTTTCAACAAGCAAGGTAACATCATCTGCATATCACAGGTTGTCTTCCTCCAATCTTGATGCCACACTTTTCTTCATATAATCCAGATTATCTGATTTTTGTTCAGCATACATATGGAATAAGTATGGTGAAAGAATAACACCCTGGTGCACACCTTTCCTAATTTTAAACTATTTGATGTTCCCTTGTTCTGATTGAACAACTGCATTTTGGTCTATGTACAGGTTCCTCATGAGCTCAATTCAGTGGTCCAGAATATTCATACTTCGCAATGTTGGCCATAGCTTGTCATGATGCACACAATCAAAAAAGCATAGTCAATAAAGCACAGGTAAACCTCTTTCTGGTATTCTCTGCTTTCAGCCAAGATTAATCTGACGTCAGCAATGATATCCCTAATTCCTGAATCTGGCTTGAAGTTCTGGAAATTATCTATCAATGTATGGTTGCAGCTGTTTTGCATTATCTTTAGTAAACCTTTACTTGCATGGACATCAATGATACTGTCCGATGATTTCCATATTCCATTGGGTCACCTCTCTTTGTAATGGGCACAAATATGGATCTCTTCCAGTCTGTTGGCCAGGTCTTACAATTTCTTGGCATAGATGACTGAATGCCTCTAGTGCCACATCAGTTTGTTGGAAGATTTCAATTTGTATCCCATCAATTCCAGGTGTCTTGTTCTTTGCCAATGATTTCAGTGCACTTTGGACTTCTTCCTTCAGTATCATTGGCTCTAGATCCTATACTCCCTCTTGAAAGGGTTGGATATCAACCATTTCTTCTTTGTACAGTAATTCTGTATATTCCTTCCATTGTCTTTTGATGTTTTCTGCATCATTCAGCATTTTGTCCGTAGAATCCTTCGTTACCGCAAGTTGAGGTTTGAATTTTTATCCTCAGTTCCCTCAGCTTGAGAAATGCTAAGCATGTGATTCCCTTTTGGTTTTCTAACTCTATTCACTTAACTATTGCATTCCTCCCTGTCTTTCCAACTACACTCATCCTTCCTCTGCCAACCTCCCTCTTGTTGTATATTGCCTGCCCTGCCATACATGCTTGTATGTATCTACCTCCTAGCGCATGACTAACTCCACCCCACCCCACTCCATCCCCATCCTAGTAACCATCACATAATGTTTATTTTATCAAGAAAAGTTTTTAATTTTTTTACAACAGTGGTCTCATACAATATTTGTCCTTTTGTGATTAACAAATTTCACTCAGCATAATGTCCTCCAGATTCATTCATATTGTGAGGTGTTTTGCAGATTCATAGTTACTCTTCAATGTTGTGTAATATTCATTGTGTGTATATATCAAAGTTTGCTTAACCATTCTTCTGTTGATAGGCATTTGGGCTGTCTCTATCTTTTTGCTGTTGTGAATAGTGCAAGGATGAACATGGATGTGAATATATCTATTCGTGTCAAGTAGTGGGATTGTGGAGTCATATGGCATTTCTACTTCCAACTTTTAGAGAAAGCACCGTATCATTTTCCACAGTGGTTGCAGCATTTTAAAGTCCCCAAAATAGTGTTGGGGAGTCCCAGTCTCCTCACACCCTTGCCAACATTTGTTGTTTTCTGTTTTTTTCTTTCTTTACCTTTGCTATTAATTTTGGAGTATGATGATATCTCACTGTTATTTTGATTTGCATCTCTTTCATGGATAATGATCATGTGAATTTCTTCTTTTGTTTGTTGGTCATCTGAATATCTTTTTTGGTGAAATACCTATTCACACCCTTCTTGTTGAGAATTGAAGTGTTCTTCAAATTTTGGATGGTAGTCTTTTGTCTGATATGCCACTTCCAAATATTCTCCCCCAGTGAATGTGTTCACTTTTTACTCTTTTGGTGAAATCCTTATGTGATTAATCTTTAAGAGGTCTCAGTCATCTATTTTGCCTTCTGTTAGTGTGTTTTCAGTTATGTTTGATAGTGTGTTTATGCCATTTATCAAAGTCCCTAAGTTTGTCTCTATTTTTATTGATGATGATCTTTATGGTTCTAGACTTTACATTTAGGTCTGTCATCCATGATGAATTCATTTTTTCACATGGTGTGGAATATGGGTCTTGTTTAATTTTTCTGCATATGGATTTCCAGTTTTGCCAGCACCATTTGTTGAAGAAACTATCTCTTCCCATTTAATGCATTTTGACCCTTTGTTGACCACTTTATCAAGCATGATGTCCTTCGACAGGGCCCTCCCGATAATATGTATGAAGTATGAGAGACAAAATCTCTCCATTCTATCTCCTAGTGAGTATTCTGGCTGTACTTCCTCCAACACAGATTAGTTTGTCCTTCTGACAGTCCATGGTACTTTCAATAATCTTCTATAACACCATAATTCAAATGCATCATTTCTTCTATGTTCTTCCTTACTCACTGTCCAACTTTTACATGCATATAAGGTAATTGAAAATACCATGACTTGGGTGAGGTGCACCTTAGTCTTCAAACTGACAGCTTTGCTCTTGAACACTTTACAGAGGTCTTGTACAGCAGATTTGCCTCATGAGATACATCATTTCATTCCTTGACTGCCACTTCCATGTGTGTTGATGGTAGATCAGAACTAAATGAAGTCTTTGACAACTTCAATCTTTTCTCGATTTATCATGATGTTGTTTATTAGTCCAGTGGTGAGGATTATTGTTTTCTTTACTCTGAGGTTCAATCCATACTGAAAGCTGTGGTATTTTATCTTCATCAGTAAGTACTGTAAGTCCTCTTCACTCTCAGCAAGCAAGGCTATATCTTCTGCATATCGCAGGTTGTTAATGACTCTTCCTCCAGTCCTGATGTCATATAATCCAGTTTCTGAGATTATTTTCTCATCATACAGACTGAATAAGCACTGTGAAAGAATGCAACCTTGGCCCACACCTTTCCTGATGTTTACTTGTGTTATGCCCTGACTTTCAACTGTGTAGATAATGACAAACTATGTGTAACATTGCAAAGAATGGGTATTCCAGAACATTTGTGTTCATGAGAAATTTGTATATAGATCAAGAGGCAATTATTTGAAAAGAAAAGGGAGCTACTGAGTGTTTTAAATTCATAGGGATAGGCAGGGAAAGGTTTTGGATGGAGAAAAGGCATCATGTTTATTCTTAAGATAGTCGGGGATTTTAAAAAATAGTCCATTTAGGAGGGGCCATGCTAATTGAGTGCATGGGCAGAATTTCTTCAAGATGGATTCCACTGCAAAAACCTCTAGTAGGAGCAGACAAAACTTATTATGGGATGTTGTTCTTCAGCACTCCACTTCCAACCCCTCCCAGGGACTGGTATTCTCCTCTACCCCCAAGAAAAAGTTATCCTTTAAGACATGTAAAACCAGTTAGACTGCATACGGGAGTAAAATACAAAGGTCTTATGGGTGGTCAGAATGCTCCTTAAAAGCCAGATTTTGTCTCTCATACTTCAGACATATCCTGGAAGGGACCAGTCTCTGGAGATGGACTGAAAAACAGCATCCCTATGATGCCTTTTTCCCTACCCAAAACCTTTTTAAACACCAGCAAATCCTATTTTGGGGGGTTGGGTTAAACCCTCCCTGTCTCTGCTTGCAAACCACTTTCCTGTAATAACACCTTTGCTTGTACAGAAACTCTGCCTCACCTGAGTATTCTTAATCAGTAGAATGCAAGACCCCTGTCTTGTAGGGCAGAGATGCGGTTAGCAAACCTGGTAACCATATTTCTTGTTATTTAAATTATAAAGCAATACATGTTCACTACAGAGAAATAAAAAGATGGCAAAACCAAAAAATGTATAATACTACAATCTCACACACTCAGAGGAAACCACTATTTATACCTTGCTATATCTTCTCTCTTCATTTTGAGTTGTGCCCCATCAACAAATGAAGGTCCTGCAGGCTTTTCTCCCACGAGCTTAACTCCATTCACGTTATTACGGTCAACTGTATTTTGAAAGGCAGTTCTTCCCCAGTTGCATTTTGAATGCCTTTCAACCTGATGGGCTAATTTTCTGGCACTATATCTGACAATGTGTCTCTGCTGTTCATAAGGTTTTCAATGACTAAAGATTTGGAAGTAGTTCGTCACTCTTTCTTCCTAATCTTTGTCTGGAAGCTCATCTGAAACTTGTCCACCATGGGTGACACTGCTAGTATTTAAAATACCAGTGGCATAGCTTTCAGAATTACAGCAACTCACAAGCCACCCCAGTATGACAAACTGACAGACGAGTGGTGGCTTTTTGGTTTTAAGTGGAAACTGTCACTTTAAATTTTGAGGAGATCTGTGCGCATGCAAAGAACCCTGCAGGGGTGGGAGTGGGGTGTCCATTCGCTCAGGCATCCCCTCTAGTAACCAGAATGTAAGTGCACAGACAGCGAAAGACCAATGAACAGATACAAAAAAAAGAATGTCCACACCTGTATCTCCACGGTTCTGTCAGGCGTTCGTGGCTGCTCTGATCCTTCCCCTACTTGGTCTCTCCCAAGATGGTGGCTCTGGGAGTAGCTGAGCGTCTTGAGTTAGAAAACAATGGATTTCTTGATTCTGCTACAAATTCCCCTAGGTGTAAGCCTTCCAATCTTCTAAATATTCCTTTACATGTGGTTCAGAGTTCTATCACCATCCTCTGAGCCTGCCTGGCCCGGTATTCTGGGCTGTTGGTGATGGGACTCCTCACTGAACATCTACCCGATCTGCCATCTTGACGTCAAAATGAAGAGAAACAGCTGTAAACAATCATTGAAAATCAGAACATGGAATGTACAAAGTATGAATTTGAGAAAATTGGAAGTTGCCAAAAATGAAATGGAATGCATAAACTTCGATATCTTAGGCATTAGTGAGCTGAAATGGACTGGTATTGGCCATTTTTAATCTGACAAACACATGGTTTACTATGCCGGGAATGACAAATTGAACAGGAATGGTGTTGCATTCATCGTCAAAAAGAACATATCCAGATCAGTCATGAGGTACAATGCTGTCTGTCATAGGATAATATTCATACGTCTACAAGGAAGACCAGTTAATGCCATTATTATTCAAAGTTATGCAGCAACCACTAAAGCAGGAGAAAGATGAGGCTTTCTGCTCCCATAAAGATTTACAGCCTCAGAAACCCTGTACAGGGTCACTATGAGTCAGAACCGACTCCACGGCACATAACAACAATAACAACATCTTCTCCTATTCTTTCAGCACATAATTTTTTTTAATGGACTCAGACCACGCAAATTATTCTGTAATCTGATTTTTTCACTCAACAATATATGGTAGCACTCTTTCTACATCATCAAATATACTTTCTCCAATAGTGTGTTTAATAACTTCATACATCCCTCTCTCCACATGGCTGCACCATTGTTTATATGGTCCCTAATTTCAGCCTTGTAGCTTATTACCAGCTTTCCTCATGATCAGGAGGGTTTCCTTTAGGAAAGAGCCTGGTGGTGCAAGGGTTAAAAGTCTACCTGCTACCAAAAGGTTGGCTTGAACCTTAATGACACTGGTGTGGCACTGTGTGTAAATGCGCTGGATTGCAAAGTGTATTTGAACCACATCGGCCAGCAACTCCTCGGAAACCCTACACAGGGTCGCTATGGGTCAGAACCGACTTAACAGCAACAACAACAATTGCAGGAAGAAAGACCTAGGAATCTACTTCTATTACAGGTAAGAAAATCTTTTGGGGGCTGTTCTGCTTTGTCACATGGAGTTGTTATGAATTGACACAATAGAATCTAACAACAGTCCCTAAGAACTCATTCCTGGGAATGAAGGTATGGATCAAAGGGCTTTCACACTTCTAAAACTCTTGATGAGATGTGTCAGACTCTTTTGCCCAATTATACTCCCACTAACAATAAGTGGGAGACCTGGTGTGGCACTGTGGGTTAATGTGCTGGACTGCAAGGTTGGTTTGAACTGCAAGGTTGGTAGTTCAAGCTCCCCAGCTGCTCTTCGGAAACCCAACACAGGGTTACTATGGGTTGGAACTGACTTGATGTCGCTTAACAACAACAACAACAAACAATAAATGAAAATGTCAATCCACTTTGAAAACACACACACACACAACTTTCTGTTATGCATTAATTTTAGATTTACAGAAAAGTTGTCCAGATGACGCAAAGAGTTTCTGTATATCCTTTACTCAGCTTCCCCTAAAGTTAACATGTTACCTAATGGTGAACATTGTTCAAAACTAAGAAAATAATATCAGAACACTAAAGATTTACAGCCTTGGAAACTCTGTACAGTGTTGCTATGAGTGGAACCGACTCCACAGCGCACAGCAATATATATATTGAGATAGAGAAAGAGAGAGAGAAGCTCTGTTAGCATAGTGGTTACGAGTCAGGCTGCTAACCTCAAGCTAAGCAGTTTGAAACTACCAGCTGCGGGAGAAAGATGAGGCTTTCTGCTTCGGTAAGGATTTATAGCCTCAGAAACCCTATGCAGGTTCACTATGAGTTGGAATGAACACCAAAGCATACCACCACCATATATATAAATATTTATTTGCTGTTGTTGTTGAGAATATACACAGCCAATTTAGTAATTTTTAAATGTGCAATTCAGTGGCATTGATTACATTCTTCGAGTTGTGTAACCGAGCCCATCCCTCCTTTTCTGATTTGTTCCTTCTCAATTAACATAAGTTCATTGCTGCCTACATTTCCTGTCTAATCTTTTTAATTGTTGTTAATTTGATCCAGTACAGATAATTTTTAAAAGAGTGCAATACTCAAGACAGACATTCTTTACTCATTAAGCTAAACTATTGTTTGGTTTTAAGAAGAGTATAGAAGGTATTTTTGTTGTTGTTTAGGGACTGAAGATTGTCTCAGGACAACAATTTGGGGGGTTCCTCCAGCTTCTATGGTTCTAGTAAGTCTTGATTCCAAGAGAACTTGAAATTGTTCTTCATTGTCCCCATTTTGATCAGGACTTTTCTATAGCTTTACCATCACTTTTCCAGTCTTATTACATATTGGCCATAGGAAAGTCCCTTGGTATTTTCAAGAAGAACCATTTTAAATGCTAACAACTGGTTATTGCTCATTGCTTTGGGATATGAATTGTTCCAGTTTATACTTGTTCCATCACAAACCAGTACTGTTGTATAGGGTGGCAAGGGTAATTTGGAGAAATTGACCGTCTTGGTCTACCTCCCCAAAAGTTTTAGAGCCAACAGAAAGGCTCTTTATGTGGGAACGGACATGCCTGTGTTCTTGCGGTTCTCTCATGTACATGTAATGCAGGAAATCTTTGCAAACAACAGCGCCACAATTTGATTTTGCTCTATATTTGGAAAATTTGGCCCTTCATTACAAACCAGGCTGATGCTATCTTATTTAGTTCTTTCTTTTGCTCATCTCCTGTAATCATTAAATTACAGAGCCAGATTTCCTAAACTCCAGGGGAAAAAGAAAGTGGTTTAGGAATAAAATCTTTTAAGCTCCTGCAGAAAACCTCTGGACTCATTTATGAATGGTGGATGAAGAGCCTCGGAAGTGATCTATTCCGAGCCGTCCTCAGTGAACGATTTGCTTCATTTTCCATGGCTCTCCAATGTTCTCTCTTTAATGCGGAACAAGCCTGGCACCTTTAATATTCTTTTCCAGGATGTATCTGTGATTACTCCATGAGCTTATCCCCAGGGGGAAAAGTGAATGAAGGAAGAAGTCAGGAAATACATGCATGATCAGAAAGGAGCAAAGAAAAGCCAGAGAGGACTGCTGGGTTGTTTATCATCCTCCTCTGAAGAAAGCTGTTTTGATCTAGTAAGGCAGCTCTGTTCCTTTCTCAGAACTGTCAGATTGAAAGTCTTTGTTCTTTCCTTAAGAAGGCCTGTTTCTTTTAGGTGAAGACTAAAAAAGTTAACAAATATTTAGTGAACTATTAGAGCAATTCTCAGATGAACATTGGTATGCTGAGTTATTTTACAAGCTCCAAATCTGTCTGAAACTATGATTGATTCGTTTAGATTTGCATTTTCCCAGATTATTTCTGAGAGTCCAATTGGACTGTTTGCAGCTAAGCTCCTTGGGGACACTATTTGTATGTCCCAGCAGTTCAGCTTTGACTCAATATTTTTTCAAGCAGTCGCCAGACCCTTCAATAGGAGGGAAGTGCTGTGGGTAGATATCCTAGATTCTCTTGGGGAATCTTTGTGCAGGACTTCTCCCGTGAGAGCTGAGAGCGGCTGCTACTGTCTTCCTCCCTGGCAGCTCTGCCAGGATGTGGCTCTGCAGGTCAAATTTGCATTCCAAATACAAGGCCATTTGCCTCATTATAATTTGTATCTTTATTAAGAATGAGGGGGAAACTCAGGTGAGGATGTCGGAGACGGTGCTATTGTTGTTGCTATTGTTAGTTGTCTGGACTTAACTCCTACTCATGGTGTCCCCCTGTGTGCCAAGTAGAACTGCTCCATAGGGGGGTTGTCCAGTGCTTAACTTGTGCCAACCATGGACTCCTGATCCTATTTCAGGCAAGCCATACTCTCCTCACTGAGCATTATTCCCCATGTCCAGTCTCCTCACTTCATGCCCAAGAGATAAGTTCCTGTGAACAGCTTAGGGAGCAAGCTGACTGTCCTGGCTCAGACCCACAACCCACTCATTAGCCTGAGCTCAGAATCTCTGCTCGAAACACCTCAAGCTTGCAAAGGTGTCCTTGAGGTTGGTTTATTTGCAGTCAGCTTGGGGAACGAGGACTGAAATTTATGTTCCAGAGCATTGAATTTTCAGAGCTATGTTATCAACAGGGGCAGCCCACATTTCTCTACAGTTTCTTAAGCCTCCTTGTTAATCAAGAGAATGAATCTCCAGGGCACACTCTTCTCTCTTTTTAACACTTTGTATTACTGTCTTCGATTAATTCATTTTAAAAGGATGGTTTTATGGTGCCAAGTTCACTTACTGTTTTAAGTGCCCTCGAGGCAGTTCCTACTCATAGGGACCCTGTGCAGGGTTTCCAAGGAGTAGCTGGTGGATTTAACTACTGACCTTACAATCAGCAGTCTGGTGCTTATCCTAAGCACCACACAAATTCTCTTATCAGTATCTTGAATTTGGCCCCTAATTTTTCTAACATACATGTAACAATAGAACACATGGGGATTAAAAAAAAAAAATCATAACAAATGAAATCAAACCCTTGAGTCAATTCTAACTCACATAGTGATCCTGTATAGGGTTTCTCAGACTATAATCTTTTACAGGAGCAGAAAGCCTCATCTTTTTCGTGTGGAATGGCTGTTGGGTTTGAACCACCAACTTTGAGATTAGCAGCCTAACATCTAGACCACAGCAAAACTAGGGCTCCTTATTCATAACAAATGTTGTTGTTGTTAAGTGCCATTGAGTTGGTTCACTCATAGTGACCCTGTATAGGCGTTTCAAAGAGCAGCTGAATACCAAAGTCTTTGGGACACAGTGAAAGCAGTCCTGAGCCGACAATTTATTGCGATAAATGCACATATCCAAAAAGAGGAAAGAGCCAAAATCAACACATTAACACAGCATCTTCAACAATTAGAAGCAGACCAGCAGAGGGAACCTCAAAATAAGGGAAATAATAAAGATAAGAGCAGAAATAAATGAGATGGAAAACTGAAAAACTATAGAAAGAATCAACAGGACAAGAAGCTGGTTCTTTGAAATGATTAATAAAATTGACAAACCATTGGCAAAACTAACTAAAGGAAAGAGGGAGAGGACCCAAGGAGCAGCTGGTGAGTTTGAACCAGTGACCTTTTGGTTTACAGTCCAATGCTTTTTCTATAGTGCCACACTAGGACACTATCCTTAATCCCATCGAGACCTGATTTTGTGTAAGGAAGATTACCAGGGGTGTGGCATGCAATACCTTTTCTCTTATAAGAGATAAAGGAGAGAAATGAGCAAAGCAGAGAGAACTACTACCAATGAGAAAGAAAAGCAGAGACCCTGTCAACCTGGGGTCCCTGCAATGTGACACTTGATTGATGCCAAGACCCATGGGGATCTCCAAGGAATGCTGGGTCTTCAGATGCTGAAAGGAGACAAAGGCCTTTCTCCAGAGTCGGTTCTCTGAATTTGGACTTGTCGCCTCCTAAACTGGGAGAGAATTTGTTTATTAAAACCATCCACTTGTGGTATTTCTATTATAGCAACACTAAGTGATGAAGATGTCCTGGTATGGCGCTGTGGGCTAATGTGCCAGACTGCAAACCCATTTGAACTGCAAGGTCGGTGGTTCAAGCTCACCAGCCACTCCTTGGAAACCCTATACAGGGTCGCTATGGGTGGGAATCAACTTGACAGCATTTAACAAGAGCAAGTGATAAAAACAGAGGGCTTTTTCTCCTATCCGCTCTTGGTTGGTGCATGCTGCAGCCATATCTGATTCTTTCCTCCTGTCTCAACTTCTACTTGGGCCTCTGCTTGTTCTGCTGCTCGTCAAAACCAGAAACTCCAGTATCTGCTTCCTTCACAGGAGTGTCAGGGAGTGGGTACAGAGGAAGGGCCGTGCTTACTTCTCTTACTTCCTTATTTGTTCACTTGTTTTTTTCAATCTATTCACCAGAAATATTGAAAATTAACTAGTAAATTAAGACTGTGGTGTGTGGCTGACTTGGGAGTGTTCTAGCACAAGTGAATCCTGATTGCATTTGGCTATGTTAATGCACTTTGAGTCAGGATAACGTTTATAGGCCTGCATGGCCTAGTTGACCAGCCTTTACGATCTGTGTTCCTGTAGGCATATTATTAACCCCTCTGTGTCTCACTCCTTAGTCATTAAACTAGGAAAATAATAGTACCTACCTCATAGGATTAAGGAGCTCTGGCAGTGTCATGGTTACAAGTCAGTTTGCTAACCTCATGGTCAGCAGTTCAAAACTACCAGCCATTCCGTGGAAGAAAGATGAGGCTTTCTGTGCCCATAAAGTTTTACACCTTTGACCTATGCAGGGTCGCTATGAGTTGGAACCGGCTCCATGGCACATCACCACCACCACCTCATAGGGGTAGTGTGAAGATTAAATGAGTTAGTATATAAATCAAGTACTTACAACAGTACAAACATGTGACTATTGTTGTTGGTGCTGATTACTGTTGTTGTTGTTAAGCGCCATTGAGTTTGTTCCAACTCTTGGCAACCCTGTATAGGTTTCCAAGGAGCATCTGGTGGGTTTGAATCACTGACTTTGTGGCTATTAGTCTAGTGCTTATCCTACAGTGCCATACCAGGCACTATAGTTGTTGTAGTTGTTGTTAAGTGCCCTCAAGTCAGTTCCAACCCATAGCGATCCAATATAGGATTTCCAAGGAGCAGCTGGTGAGTTTGAACCGATGACCTTGTAGTTCAAACTGCCCTTGTGGTCGAGTGCATTATCTCACAGCACCACACCAGGACTTAACATGTGATTATTGTTGTTGTTGCTGTTGTTGTTAGGTGCTATCGAGTCAATACTGACCCATAGCAACCTTATGCACAATAGAACGAAACACTGACCGATCCTGGGCCAACCTCACTACTGTTGCCACGTTTGAGTCCACCAATGCTACCACTTGGCCAATCCATCTTGTTGGGGATCTTCCTCTTTTTCCCTGACCCTCCACCTTACCAAACATGACATCCTTCTCCAACGACTGGTCCCTCCTGACAATATGTCCAAAGTATTAGAGACAAAGTTTGGCCATCTTGGCCTCCAAGGAACACTCTAGCTACACTTCTTCCAAAACAGATCTATTGATTCTTTTGACAGCCCATGGCACTTTCAACATTCTCTTCCAACACCATAACTAAAAAGCATCAATTCTGCTACGGTCTTCCTTATTCACTGTCCAGCTTCCACATGCATACGAAGTTATTGAAAATACCATGGTTTGGGTCAGGCGCACCTTAGTCCTCAAGCTGACATCTTTGCTCTTCAACACTTTAAAAAGTTCTTGTGCAGCAGATTTGCCAAATGCAATACGTCATTTGAATTCTTGACTGCTACTTCCATGAGTGTTGATAGTTGATCCAAGAAGAATGAAGTCCTTGACAACTTCACTCTTTTCTCCATTGATCAGAATGTTGTTTATTGGTACAGTGGTGAGGAGTTTTGTTTTCTTTACATTGAGATGTAATCCATACAGAAGGCTGTGCTCTTTGATCTTCATCAGTAAATGTTTAAGTCCTCTTCACTTTCAGAAAGCAAGGTTGTATCATCTGCATATCGCAGGTTGTTAATGAGTCTTCCTCCAATCCTGATGCCACATTTTTCTACATATAACCCAGCTTCTCAGATTATTTTCTCAGCATACAGGTTGAATAAGTATGGGGAAAGACTACAACCTTGTCGCACCACCTTTTTTAATTTTAAACCATTCAGTGTTCCCATGTTTTGTTCGAACAACTGCTTCTTGGTTCATGTACAGATTCCTCATAAGCACAATTAAGTGTTCCGGAATACTCAAACTTCGCAATGTTGTCCATAGCTTGTCGTGATCCACACAATCGAAAGCCTTTGCATAGTCATAAAGCACAGGATCTGCTTTCAGCCAAGATCCATCGGACATCCGCAATGATATCCCTCGTTCCACGGCCTCTTTTGAATCCAGCTTGAACCTCTGGAAGTTCTCTGTCAATGGATGCTTGCAGCCGTTTCTATATTACCTTTAGTAAAACTTTACTCACGTGAGCTATCAAAGAGATTGTCCAACAACTTCCAAATTCTGTTGGGTCACCTCTCTTTGGAATGGGCACAAATATGGATCTCTTCTAATCAGTTGTCCAGATAGTTGTCTTCTAAATTTCTTGGCAGAGATGAGTGAGTGCCTCCTGTGCCACCTCACTTTCATGAAAGATTTCCATTTTTATTCCATCTATTCCTGGTGCCTTGTTCTTTGCCAATACCTTCAGTGCACCTTGGACTTCCTCTTTCAGTATCATTGGCTCTTGATTATATGCTACCTCTTGAAACAGTTGAACATTAACCATTTCTTTTGGTAGAGTGACTCTGTGTATTCCTTCCGTCTTCTCTTGATGCTTTCTGTATCATTCAATAATTTGCCCAGAGTATCTTTCAATAACGAAAGTCAAGGTGTGAATTTTTTCTTCAGTTCCCCCAGCTTGAGAAATGCTAAGCATGTTCTTCCTCTTTAGTTTTCTAATTCCAGACCTTTGCACATTTTGTTATAATATTTGGCTTTATCTTCTCAAGCTGATCTTTGAAATTTTCTGTTCAGCTCTTGGACCTCCGCATTTCTTCCATTTGATTTAGCATCTTTACGCTAGAGAGCAAGTTTCAGTGTCTCTTCTAACATCCATTTTGACCTTTTCCTTTTTTCTTGTCTTCTCAATGAGTTTTCGCTTTCTTATGTGATTATTAGTAGTTATCAATATGATGTTGTCAGGAGTGGGATTCGAACCCATGCCTTCAGGGGAAACTGTGAACTGAACGCAGTGCCTTAGAACTCTTGGCTATCTGGCTGTGGAGTTGTACTGGACTTCACTAGATTGGAAACTACAAGGTTGGCAGTTCAAACCCACCAGCCACTCCTCAGAAACCCTAAACAGGATTACTATAACTTGGAACAAACTTGATGGCTCTTAACAACATTATTATGATGGAATCCTTGGGTGGTGCAAATAGTTAACATGCTCAAACTGTTAAACTCAAGATTGGAAGTTCAAGTTCACCCAGAGGTGCCTTGGAAGAAAATCCTGGAGATCTACTTTCAAAAAACATCAATCATTGAAAACCCTGTGCAATATAATTCTACTCTGACACACATGGTGTCACTGTGCATCAGGGCTGACACAAAAGCAACTGCTTTGTTTTGTTGTAATTGTTTATTATAATAATAATAAAACAAAAAATATGTTCAATGACTTTTTATATTAAAAAATAATAATAAAGGCATAGGTAAGCAGTCTGGGGTTGATATGGTAGTGTCATGGTATCATTAGACCCAGACTCTAATCTAGACCCAGACTCTTATCTTTTTCTTTCCTCCGCAAAGTTACTTCATGATATAAGATAAATGCTAAAGTTCCATCACTGTGTTTAAATTGCGGTCTGAAAGAAACTGGACAAAAAGAGATTATCCCAGCTGACAAAACCTCCTTTGAGTAGTTTTCCTGGAATTCCAATGCTACTTCTGCTTACATTTATTGGTGACTTGGTCGCAAGAGAAGCTGGGAAATGTGCTCCCCGGCCCCTCCCAAATGTAAACTACTAAAAAGGAAGGGTGAAGTAGACAGAGAGATAAGAGTCTCTGTCACACCAAAAGTTGATTATTGTGCATCTCTGTTCCAAAGCCTTTCAGTTAGTCCCACCCACAAGGGCCTCTTTATCAGCTTCCTTTCCCTTCTCACATTCTAACTTACCATAGTGGTTACAAATCAGGCTAATAACCTCAGGGTTACCAGTTCAAAACTACCAGCTGTTCTGCAGGAGAAATATGAGGCTTTCTGCTCCTGTAGCCTCAGAAACCCTGTACAGGGTCGCTAAGAGTCAGGACCAACTCCACATCCCATAACCACCACCACCCACCTCCTTGGTTCTCTCTCTTGCCCCTTGTGACACCTGCACCAGGCTCACATTTCCCCAGATTCTCCTAGAATCAGACCACTCACTTCTCTCCAGAAATTCAAATTTCTCCTCAGTTGTAATGCTGAGCAATTCAACTTCCTCTTGGCATTGCCCTTACCTGAATGCCCAGGGGCCCTGCTATGGTTCATCACAGCGGTTTCTAAACCAAAGAATGGATAAAGCTGGCAGATTTACTCCCACACTCTCCCACACCCATCTAAAACATTGGTAAAGGAAACTATAAAGGAAAGGAACACACAGGATTCAGGAGAACAGGAGAGGAGACAACATCTAAAACATTGGTAAAGGAATTTGTAAAGGAAAGGAACACACAGGATTCAGGAGAACA
>NW_006408542.1:13033829-13035380 GCF_000296735.1 Chrysochloris asiatica
ACTTTCAGCAAGCAGGGTTGTATCATTAGCATATCATAGGTTGTTAATGTGTCCTCCTCCAATCCTGATGCCACATTTTTCGTCATAGAACCCAGCTTCTCGTATTATTTGCTAAGCATATAAGTTGAATAAGTATGGTGAAAGAACACAACCTTGTCGCACACCTTTCCCAATTTTAAAACATTCAGTGTTCCCATGCTCTGTTCGAGCAACTTGGTCCAGGTACAGATTCCTCAGAAGTACAATTAAGTGTTCTAGAATACTTATACTTCGCAATGTTGTCCATAGCTTGTTATGATCCACACAATTGAAAGCCTTTGCGTAGTCAGTAAAGCATAGGTAAGCATCTTTCTGATATTCTCTGTTTTCAGCCAAGATCCATCGGACATCAGCAATGATATCTCTCATTCCACAGCCTCTTCTGAATCCAGCTTGAACCTCTGGAAGTTCTCTATCAATGTATGATTTAGCCGTTTCTGTATTACATTTAGCAAAATGGCCTCGCTTGAGATATCAAAGAGATTGTCTGATGATTTCCACATTCCATTGGGTCACCTCTCTTTGAAGCTGAAGAAAATGAAAACAAGTCCACGAGAGCCAAAATATTACCTTGAATTTAGAGGTCATCTGAAGAACAGATTTGATACATTAAACACTAAAGACCGAAGACCAGAGGAGTTGTGGGATGACATCAAGAACATAATACATGAAGGAGGAAAAAGTCATTAAGAAAACAAGAAAGAAGGAAAAGGTCAAAATGGATGCCAGAAGGGACTCTGAAACTTGCTCTCCAGTGTAGAGATGCTAAAGCAAATGGAAGAAATGCGGAGGTCCAAGAGCTGAACAGAAAATTTCAAAGATCAGCTCGACAAGATAAAGCCAAATACTATAATAAAATATGCAAAGATTTGGAATTATGAAACCAAAAAGGAAGAACACGGTCAACATTTCTCAAGCTGGAGGAACTGAAGAAAAATTCAAGCCTCGACTTTCATTACTGAAAGATTCTCTAGGCAAATTATTGAATGATGCAGAATGCATCAAGAAAAGATGGAAGAAATACACAGAGTCTTCATACCAAAAGGAAATGGTTAATGTTGAACCATTTCAAGAGGTAGCATATGATCAAGAGCCAATGATACTCAGGGAGGAAGTCCAAAGTGCACTGAAGGAATTGGCAAGGAACAAGGCACCAGGAATTGATGGAATAAAAATTGAAATCTTTCATGAAAGTGAGGTGGCACAAGAGGCACTCACTCATCTCTGCCAAGAGATTGGGAAGACAACTATCTGGCCGACTGATTGGAAGAGATCCATATTTGAACATACCAGCAGGTAGGGAAAAACACAAACAGCAATCCCTTTACACAGCACCCTGCAAAGGCTCAGAGACTGGCAGCAGCAGATACCTTGGGTAGCATGGTGAAGATGGGGCCAAAAACAGAAGAATTGCTGGAAAGATTCCTTAAGAATCAGCTAGACCCCAAAGTTTTACTAAAGGTAATACAGAAACAGCTACAATCATACATTGACAGAAAACTTCCAGAGGTT
>NW_006408542.1:13035875-13054453 GCF_000296735.1 Chrysochloris asiatica
CAACCTGCGATATGCAAATGATACAACCTTGCTTGCTGAAAGTGAAGAGGACTTAAAACATTTACTGATGAAGATCAAAGAGCACAGCCTTAGGTATGGATTACATCTCAATGTCAAGAAAATGAAACTCCTCACCACTGTCCCAGGTGGCATTCTCACCCCTACCCCAGCAGAAGACTAGGGTTTTTATTCCCCGGACAGAACAAACAAGGACCTAATGTCTGAGAAACAACAGATGCTGTGTGTCCAGTTGGAAAAACAGAAGATTAAGGGATGTTTACATGTGAACCTCCTCTCTTCACACAGGAAATTGGCAGCATATTCTTAGGAATGGACTTACTGACATCAGGTGACCTCTGAGTATAGGATCCAGTGAGGATGGGACCTACAGTAAGGAAAACACCCAGTAATCAGCATACAATGTCCAATCAGTCTAAGGCTATCAACATAAGAGGGAAACCTCTGGGCAAAAGAGATAAAAACAAACCAACAGAAACCAAGCGGAGTGAGCAAAACTTTAAAAAAACAAGAAAGGAGCAACACAGAGGGTAAAGGAACAAGATAAATGACACCACAAGGAAATAGACATACCCAGGATGTGGGACATGCTATAGGAAAACTAACTGGATGGGCCTCCTCCAGTTAGTGTGATGAAAATAAAAAAGGGTGTGAGGTGGGGACCTGCTCTAAAATTTGACATAACAACCAAATGTAGTTTTTGGTACTTGATTGGATCCTGTATTATTATTATTTAGTTTATAAAAGGTATTTTTAAAAAACAATCAGGAAAATTTGAATATGGACTAGGAATTAGAAATTAGCACATTGTTATTTATTTTGTTAGTGTGGTAATGGTGTGTGTGCTGGAGAATGTGCCTTATTTGGCAGTTGTAAGCAGAACTACAGAGTACTGGTGTGGTGGTATAGGATATGCACTGGACCATAAAGTTCGTGGTTCAAATCCAGTAACTACTCTTCAGAAATCCTGTGAGTTGCAATGGATTGGACAACAACAATGCACAAATACTAAGATGTGAAATATCATAATGTCTATAATTTTTCTAATAGTTCAGGGAAGAATCTATATAGAGAAATATAGCAAAATATTTTTTAATCTGGAGTTTTATTGAGTTTTCACTGTCTTATTTTTTTTTTAATCCCTGTGTGCTTGAAATTTTCCTAATAAAAAGTAAAACCAAACAAACTAACAAAAAACATTTGGGGGCAAGAATATCAAATGTGCGAAACACCTCATAGTATGGATGAAACTGGAGTAGTACATTATACTGAATGAAATTAGTCAGTCACAACAGGACAAATATTGTAGGAGACCTCTGTTGTAAAAAAGTTAAGTAAAACTTTTCATACTAAAAGAAACATTCTATGATGGTTACCATGGGTGGGAGGGAAGGGAGACTTATTCACTGTCTAGAAAGTAGACACGTGTAATTTGTTGGTGGGGAAAGCAGTTAAAAAAATATGGAGAGAAAAATAAATGTTGTCAATTGCCATCAAGTTAGTTCCAACTCATAGTGACCGTGTATAGAGTTTCCAAGGAGCAGCTTGTGGGTTTGAACTTCCAACCTTCTGGTTCCAAGTCCAGTGCTTATCCAACAGCACCACACCATGATTCTGAATCAATCAATAAATAAAAATATTTAAATTAGAAACCTGCAATATACAGATATGTATATGCAAATGATACAACCTTGCATTCTGAAAGCGAAGAAGACTTACTGATGAAGATTAAAGACCATGGTCTTTGGTATGGGTTGCACCTCAAGGTAAAGAAAACAAAAATCCTTACCACTGAACCAATAAATAATATCCATTTAGATGGAAAAAAGATTGAAGTTGTCAAAGACTTTATTTTTCTTGGATCAACCATCAATTCTCATGGAAACAGCATTCAAGAAATCAAACGATACGATGAGTATAAAACTAATGTTCTCTCATGTAAACGGTCACATAATTCACAATAAAACTTAAATAAGACAGAAGAAAAAGAAATCAAACGATGTATTGCATTATGCAAATCTGCTGCACAAGACCTCTTTAAAGTCTTCAACAGCAAAGGTGTCAGTATGAGGACCAAGGTGCGCCTGACCCAAGCCATGGTATTTTCAGTAACCTTATATGCATGGACAGTGAATATAAGGAAGACGGTAGAAGAATTGCTGCATTTGAGAATATTCAAAGTGCCATAGACTGCCAAAAAACCCCCAAAGAAATATGTATTGGAAGAAGTACAACCAGAATGATCCTTAAAAACCAAGATGGTAAATTCATCTCTCATACTTTGGACATATTATCAGGAGAGACCAGTTCCTGCAGAAGGACATCATGCTTGGTAAAGTGGAGGGTCAGCGAAAAAGAGGAAGACCTCCGAGATGAATTGGCACAGTGGCAGCAGCAATGGTCTCAAGCGTAGTAAGGAGTGTGAGCACGTTTCTGGGCAGTGTTTCGTTCTGTTATGCATAAGGTCGTTATGAATTGGTACTGACTCGCATTTCTACTCAGATACTCTGGTAGCGTAGTGGTTACGAATCGGGTTGCGAACCGCAAGGTCAGCAGTTCGCAACTACCAGCTGCTCCGCAGGAGAAAGATGAGGCGTTCTGCTCCCGTAAAGAGTAACAGCCTTGGAAACCCTGTGCAGGGTCGCTATGAGTTGGAACCGACTCCACGGCACATAACAACAACAACAATAACAACACATGCGGAAGCCATGAGTCAAAATCGGAGCAATAGTGACTGGTTTGGTTCTGTTGAATCAATTCCAACTCATAGATGATCCCATGTGACCCCATGTTGTTGTTGTTGTTGCTATGTGCCGTGGACCGTGGAGTCGGTTCCGACTCATAGCGACCCTGTACAGGGTTTCCGAGACTGTAAATCTTTACGGGAGCAGAAAGCCTCATCTTTCTCGCGCGGAACAGCTGGTAGTTTCGAACTGCTGACCTTGCGGCTCGCAGCCCGATTCGTAACCACTACGCTACCAGAGCCCATGTTAGCAGAGAAGAACTACCCTCCATAGGGTTTTCAAGGCTGTGACTTTTCAAAAGCCGATCACCACGCCTTTCTTCCAATGTACCTATGCGTGGGTCTAAACCATCACCCTTTCAGTTAGTAGTTGAGTACTTAACCAGTTGTGGCAACTAGCAATTCTACTTGGCAGTTAAACACTTATATGAATTAAAAGGAAGGGGGAAAAAAGGAATTGAGGACTTACAAACAAAGCTGTAATGTAATTTCCTGGAATTCCTGCAGAAGGAAGCTAGAGGAGAGAAAGGCTGCTCACTGGATTCTTGCAGGCATGCCTTCTTGGACCCATAGGGAATAATAGCTAAGGAGGAGCCAATTCAAATGCCCTAGGAAAGTTTAGATGCTAATCTTGGAGAGCACAGGCCCCAGTCTCAAGTTTAAGATAAAGCAGGTGAGGCTGAGTCTCCAAAGCATGACTTAGAACCTGGCTGAGATGACCCAGAACAAAAGGCAGAGGTTTAGCAATTGCTTTGAAAACTGGTAGGTGGGTGAGATCAGACACATAAAGAAACCATTAAAAATTATTTCGATAAGGCCATTCATTGGGGGTACTATATCATATAGAAATTTAAAGAACTAAATATTCATTGTTCAGAGGATTGGTTGACTTAGCTAAAATACAACCGCACTATTCAGTATATAAAAGTATATATTCTTATACACATAAGAGTACTATGCAGCCATAAAACACAATGTGGAAAAGTCTAACAACTGAGAGGACATTATCTCCACTTACACTATTAAGTGAAAAAAGCATGGTGCAGAACAGTGTATCAGCATGCTACTTTTTCTGTAGGAAGGAGGGGAATACCAGTATTTATAGGCTGGAAAGGCACATCATAGAGAAATAGAAATGGTTAAAGTCCATCAGCTGTGTACACAGTTACAGTACTCAACTGCTAGCAAAGGTTGGAGGTTCGAGTCCACCCAGAAATTCCTCAGGAGAAACTCCTGGTGATCTCCTTCAGTCACTGAAAACACTATGGAGCCCAGTTCTACTCTGACACATGGAGACTCATCAGGAATTGGAAACCACTCAATGGTAACTGGTTTGGGGCTACGGGGAAGGAGGGAACAGACTAGGAGGAGAAGAAAGGGATTGATTGACACTTACGTGTACATATTAATCATTTCAACTGTGGTTTGGGATTTACATGTTTGAAATTTTAATTAAATTGAAAACAACAAAAAAAATTGGTTTCCAAAGACTGAAATAATGTGAGAAAATTTTATGGTATTATGTATAAACGTGGCAAACGAAAGTTTTCTTTCTATATGTTTAAAGTATTATGAAACTATAACGCCAAGTCTGTGCATGGAATAATGATGTGACAGATACGCATTACAATATTAACAAAGATGCTTTGAATGGTGGGACTGGCTGGGTATTTTCTTCTTCTTTCTAATTGTTTGTATTTTTCAAACTCTCTTTCAAGAGTCTGAATTCATTTAATTAAAAAAAAAAAATGAGAGAATCTCTTCTTAAGAAGGTGCAGCCTTCTTAAGGTATTGGAAAAGTTCGCATCTTTTATTCATCTACATTTCACTGGTACTCGTATCCTGTCATTTCAGTTTTACAGCAACTCTCAGGTGGTTGTTGTTGCTGTTAAGCACTGGCAAATTGGTTCTGACTCACAGCAGCCCCTTAGAACAGAACAGAACTGCCCCATATGGTCTTCTGGGCTGTAATTGTTACAGAAATAGATCACCAGGTCTTTCTCTCACGGATTCCCTTAATGGTACAAATGGTTAAGCTTTCAACTACTAACTGAAAGGTTGGTGGTTCAAACCCACCCAGAGGCATCACAGAAGATGAGCCCAAAAGGCCCATGATCTGCTTCCAAAAGGTCACAGACTTGAAAACCCTCTGGAGCAATTCTACTCTGCATACCTGGGGTTACCACCAATCAGAATCAACTCCTCAAGCAGGTAAAGTTGTTGTGAAGTGTTGTCAAGTCAGTTCTGACTCATAACCCTGTAGAGGATTTCTAAGGAGCAGTTGATGGGTTTGAACCACCAACCCTGTGATTAGAAATCTGGTGCTTACCCTACAATGCCACACCAGTATCTTAAAATCAAGGGATAAAATTAAATTTGGGTGTTTGACTCTGAGACCACTACTCTTAGCTCCAGCATTTTGGCAGCCCCGGTGCTGCTCATTCCAGTTGGCTGAGTGTCCAGTCTCCTTCTCCCAACAGAGATAAGAAGATAGCCCCCAAAGAAATGTCCTGGGTGTCAGGATTTGGTTCTGCCACCTGCAACAAATCTAAGTTCTACCATGAGTTCTTGAGATACACACCATTCTAGAAGGCTCAGAATGGCTTTATAATTCTTATGACCTTCAAAACCAAATAAACAATCTTCCAACAAAAGCCAATCAATCCCTACGGGACAAAGAACACAGAAAAAGGCATATGAGAAATGTGACAGCTGCTTCCAAAGGAAACCTCCTTATAATTTACAGCACTGGGTACTTTTGACACGTGCAATCTGGTTATTAATTCTGGAGGGTCCTTGCAGCAAATCCAATTTGCAACAGTAGAAAAAGGTTTATCCCTTCTGTTCAGCAAGTGACAGGATTCATATGATGCAAATGGGTTGAGGGCGCTCACGCCAAGGATCAGACATGGAGGGAAATGTTGGCATGTGTCCTGGGAGCAGGATGAGATTCACTCTGGGGGCTCAGGGCAAATAGGAAAGCCCCTAGGAGTCCTACTTGCACTAAGATCCTCAGAGCTCCCAGGAGAAAAGGAAAAGACGTCTTAACACTCAGGCCTTGTGAGCAATACTCCCCCAAAAGGAAAAGAGAAGGGCCGCCCCATACCTCTGAAAGGTCTGCTGTGCTGCCAATTCCTCACACTCTATATCTAGGCAGTGCTTACTGCCCCATGCAGGTTGGGCTTTGTGAATCGCCTGCTATATCCTTTGCCTATGTTTATAATGACTTGCTTTTTCTTTTTGATTTGTAGTTCTCTGTTTTGAAACAATGTTTAAATAAAGTTCCTCCTGCTTCATTTTCAATGGAGGTAATAAGACTATTATTATCTCCGGGTGTCCTGGTCCAGGTGTGGAGTCCTGGTATGGTGCTGTGGATTAATGTGCTGGATTGCAAGGTTAGTTTGAACCACAAGGTTGGCAGTTCAAGCGCACCAGTCACTCCTTGGAAACCCTCTACAGGGTCGCTATGGATCGGAACTGACTCGCTGGCACTTTACAACAACAATAAGACTATACACCAAGCACCAAGGTGAATGTGAGGCTGGCTCTCCACATATAGAATTTACAAAGGAAATTTCAGAGAAGCTGTTAAACCACTCTTTTTAATTTTTTATTACTAACACAGTATTTATTTGTCTTCCCTCTGTCAATCCTGAGCTCATCATTTTCCCCAGGCTGTCTGAGAGGTACAGGGGAAGGGACATGTAGGGTAGATGAGACACAAGAAGAACTCTGGGAGGTAGAGATGAGTCCTTCTCATCGTGAAGAGGATAAAGCCCACCATCAGACAAAAGAGCCCCCTGGCTTCAGCAAGAACAAAGCCCAGAATGGTTAGGAGAGGAGCTACTGCTTCGGAGGAGGGTTGTACAACCAATGATGAACTTCCCAAACACAGTCCCCCAATAACAGCTCCACCGGCAGCCAGTAGGGCAATCCCAGCCCCAGTGAGCTTGGCTGCAGTGTGGCTATTCCTTTAAAGGCGCTGACTTGGGAGCTGCAACTAGGGATAAGTCAAAGGGCTTGCGGCTGTCAAGCTGAAGCTCTCCTCTGTCAGCATCTCAGGTGGTTTCAGTATCACTGCAGACAGTGGTCACGTCAGCAGCTGAGAGATACCCCTGACCAGGGAAAAGGCACAGAAGAACTTTGCCTATGTGTATATTTTTTAAAAGAATTGGTTGCTGTTCAATCATTTCTAAAGGCAGCATATGATTAAGAGCCGGTGGTATCAAGTAAGAAGTTCAAGTTGCATGGAAGGCACTGGCAAAAAACAATGGCTCCAGAAATAGATAGAATACAAATTGCAATGTTTCAATAAACTGATGCACTGCTAGAGGTTCTCACTTGTCTATGCCAAGAAATCTGGAAGGCCAGATTGATATTTGTGCCCATTCCAAAGACAACTGACACAATGGGATACAGAAAACATCAAATAGTATCCCTGATATCACATGCAAGCAAAATTTTCCTGAAGAGAATTTAAAAATGGTTGCAGCAGTACATAAACTGGGAGCTGACAGAAATTCAAGCTGAATTCAGAAGAGTCCATGGAATGAGGGACATCATTGCTGATATCACATGGATCTTGGCTGAAAGCAGAGAATAACAGAAAGATGTTTACTTGTGCTTTATGGACTATGCAAAGGCATCTGGCTGTGTGGATCATAAGTAATTATGGATAACATTGTGAAGAATGGGAATTCCAAAACACTTAATTGCACTCATGGGAAGCCTGTCCATAGATCAAAAGGTTCTAACAAAACAAGGGAATCCTGACTGGTTTAAAATCTGGAAAGATGTGTGCCAGGGTTCTAACCTTTCACCACACTTACTCAATCTGTATGATGAGCAAGTATTCCAAAAACGATTATATGAGGAAGAATGTGGCATCAGGATTGGATGAAGAGTCACTAACAACCAGCAATATGCTAATGATACAATCTTGCTTGCTGGAAGCAAAGAGGAATTGAAATACTGATGAAGATCAAAGACCACAGTCTTTGATAATGAGTTGCACCTCAATACAAAGAAAACAAAAATCCTCACAACTAGACCAATAAATACGATCATGATAAACGGAGAAATAATTAAAGTTGTCAAAGATTTCATTTTTGAGGGATCTACAATCTATGTTCATGGAAGCAGCAATCAAGAAATCAAATGAGATATTGCATCGGGCAAATCTGCTGCACAAAACTTCTTTAAAATGTTAAAGAGTAAAGATGTCACTTTGAGCATTAAGGTGTACCTGACCCAAGCCACGGCATTTTCAATCACCTCATGTGCATATGAAGGTTGGACAATGAATTGACACATTTGAATCATGGTGTTGGTGAAGAATATTGAAAGTACCATGGACCGCCTTCTAGAAGGACAAACAAATCTGTGCTAGACAAACTACAGCCAGAATGCTCCTTAAAAGAAAGGATGGTGAGACTCTCGTTCTTTGGACTTGATGTCTGAAGGGACCAGTCACTGGAGAAGAACAACATGCTTGGTAATGTGCAGGTCAGCAAAAAAGAGCAAGACCCTCAATGAGCTGGACTGACACAGTGGCAGGATCAGTGGGCTCAAACATGCAATTGTGAGGATGGCCCAGGCCCAGACAGTGTTTTGCTCTGTGGTGCACAGAGTGCCTATGAGTCAGAACTAACTCGATTGCACCTAATAACAGAGGCTGTGGCCTGAAGATCTGTGGGATGACATCAAGAACATCAGACTGGAAGTGAAAGTCCATTAAAATGACAGGAAAGAAATAAAAACAAAATAGTTTTCAAGAGAGACTCTGAAAATTGCTCTCCAGTGTAGAGATGCTAAAGCAAATAGAAGAAATGAGGAAATAAAAGAACTGAACAGAAATTTTCAAAGGGCGGCTCAAGAAGACAAAGCCAGATATTATAAGGAAATGTGCAAAGACCTTGAGTAGAAAACCAAAAGGGAAAGACATGCTCAGCATTTCTCAAGCTAAAAAAATGCAAGCCTCAACTTGTAATATTGAAGGAGTCCTGATGTGGCGTTGTGGGATAAAGCAC
Organism: Chrysochloris asiatica; assembly: GCF_000296735.1. NCBI lineage: Eukaryota > Metazoa > Chordata > Mammalia > Afrosoricida > Chrysochloridae > Chrysochloris > Chrysochloris asiatica. Next base: position 13,044,666 of record NW_006408542.1, read on the forward strand.
TAGGCCACAAGATCAATTTGAACCACAAAGTTGGCAGTTCAAACTCACCAGTTGCTCCTTGGAAACCCTTTACAGGTTGCCATGAGTTGGAACCACTTAACAACAACAATGGGCAAAATATTGAATGATGCAGAAAGCATCAAAAGACGATGGAAAGAGCTTTCCTAGGAGGCTGCCGAAGACGGCAGAGGGGCAGGTCCTGGTGCTCGATGGCCGAGGCCATCTTCTGGGCTGCCTGGTGGCCATTGTGGCCAAGTAAGTGTTGCTGGGCCAGAAGGTGGTGGTCGTGCGCTATGAGGGCATCAACATTTCTGGCAATTTCTACCAAAACAAGTTGAAGTACCTGGCCTTCCTCCACAAGCAAATGAACACCAACCCATCCTGAGGCCCATATCACTTCCAGGCCCCCAGCTGCATCTTCTGGCCAGCAGTGTGAGGTATGTTGCCCCACAAGACTAAGCGTGGCCAGGCTGTCCTGGACTGCCTCAGGGTGTTTGACAGGATCCCACGCCCCTATGACAAGAAAAAGCGGATGGTGTTCCTGCTGCCCTCAAGGTTGTGCGACTCAAGCCTACTTGGAAGTTTGCTTACCTGGCTCATCTAACACACAAGGTGGGTTGGAGGTATCAGACAGTGACAGCCACCTTGGAGATAAAGAGGAAGGAGAAGGCCAAAATCCATTACAGGAAGAAGAAGCAGCTTATAAGGCTTTGGAAACAGGCCGAAAAGAACTTGGAGAAGATCGACAAATACGCAGAGGTTCTCAAGACCCACGGACTCCTGGTCTGAGCCCAATGAAGACTGTTGTTAATTCCTAAAAACAGATGATGGAAGGAATCCACAGAGCCACTGTACCAAAAAGAAATGGTCGATGGTCAGCCATTTCAAGAGGTAGCATATGATCAATAACTGATGGTACTGAAGGAAGAAGAAGCTCAAGCTGCAGTGAAGTTATTTGTGAAAACAAAGCTCCAGAAATTGATGGAACATACATTGAAATCTTTCAACAAACTGATGCAGCGTTGGAGGCATTCACTCATCTATGCTAAGTAATTTGGAAGACAGCCACCTGGTCAATTGATTGAACAAAATCCATATTTGTGCCCATTTCAAAGAGAGGTGACCCTGTAGAATGTGGAAATCATCAAACAATTATCATTCATATTACATGCAAGTAACATTTTGCTGACAATTCAAAAGTGGTTGCAGTAGTACATCAACAGGGAACTGCCAGAAACTCAAGCTGAATTCAGAAGAGGATGTGGAATGAGGGATATTATTGCTGATTTCAGACAGATCTTGGCTGAAAGCAGAGAAGAACAGAAATATGTTTGCTTCTGCTTTATTGACCTTGCAAAGGCTTTCGATTTGTGGATCATGAGAAATGCTGAGTTTCGACCTAAAAAAATAGGAAACCAAAAGCAATGCCACATTCCTGGAGGGATTAGGGCCCACTATGAAGGACTTGAAGAATTTGGGGTGGTGATTCCCATTACATCCCTTTTTAACTAGCCTATTTGGCCTGTGTAAAAGTAGATGGCTCTTGGAGAATGACAGTTGATTATGTGAAATTTAACCAGCTGATGACCCCAATTACAGCTACTGTTCCAGATATGGTGTCATTGCATCCCACTACCTTCATCATTCCTCTGCTAATCTCCCTCTTGTTGTATATTACCTGCTCTCTTACCCATGTTAACATGTGTCTACCCTATAGCCCGTGAATGATTTTCCCCCTTCCCCTGTTACCAACACTGATTGGTTCTTTTATTAAGAAAAATTTCACAACAGTTGTTGTTATTGAGTGCTGTTGATTCCAACCCATAGCAACCATGTATAGGGTTTCTGAGGAGCGGCTGGTGGGTTTGAACCGCTGATCTTTCAGTTCAAACTGACCTTACAGTCCAGCACATTATCCTGCAGCAGCACACCAGGACTCCTTTGGTCTTACACAATATTTGTCCTTTTGTGATTGATTTATTTCACCCAGCATAGTGCCCTCCAGGTTCATCCATGTTGTGAGGTGTTTCATAGATTCATTGTTATTCTTCAGTGTTGCATAATATTCACTGTGTGCATGTACCAACATTTGTTTAACCATTCTTCTATTGATGGGCATTTAGGATGTCTCTTATTTTTTTTTGATGTGGGTCTTTTAGACAGCACATGAAGGATCCTGTTTTATTATCCATTCTGCTCCGTGTGTTCCTTGACTGTTGTATTTAATCCATTTACATTCAGTGAAATTTTCAACAACTAATGACTTGATTGCTGTCATTTCACTATGTGTTCTTTTGCGGTGCTGCAGGGTTTCTTTGTCCCACATAATTTTCTGCACTGAGTACATTTGTTTGTGGGTTTTCTTTTAATTTTCTTCATTTCTGTCATGTTGATACTTACTAAATCTTTCTGGGTTTTTTTTTCCCCTCTTTTTTTATTTTGATGTGCAGGTGTTTGATGTTATCCTGTAATTTATTAATTTCCCTGCCTATTTTAAACAGTTGTTGTATCTCAGAATCTACTTGACTTCCTAACTATTTGGAGGTTCTGTATCTACACTATTCACTCTTTTTAATTGACTTGTTCCCTATTTTCAATCTTATAGGGTTGTTTTACTTTAAATATTTCTATATCTGGATTGAGTTCTGGGTGGTGTTATCATATATGGTAATCTCAAATTGTCTGCTATTGTTCGATTCTCTGTCCAAAGAACAACACCCATTAGCATTTTTTGTAAAGTTGGTCTGTTTCTAAAAAAAAAAAAAAAAAAAGAAAGTTGATCTGGTCATTACAAATACCTTTAATTTCTGTTTATCATGAAACATCCTAATTTCACCGTCATATTTGAGGGACAGCTTTGCTGGGTATGATTCTTGGTTGGTAATTTTTTTCTTTCAGCGTTTTGTATATGTCATCCCTTCTTGCTTGCATGGTTTCTGAAGAGAAATCAGAGCTTAGTCTTCTTGGTTCTCCTTTGTAGGTAACTTTTTGTTTTTCCCAATCTGCTCTCAGGATTCTTTCCTTGTCTTTGATTTTGGAAAGTTTGACTATGATATGCTTGGTATTTTCTTTTGAGATCTATTTGCTTTGGGGTTCGTTCAGCTTCTTGTATGCTATCTTCTCATCTTTCAGAATGTTAGGAGTTTCTTAAAACTCAGATAATTTTCTCCATGCTTTTTATTGTTTTTTCCTAGTTTGGAATTCTTATCACCTCTAAGTTGGTCCTATTCATGTTGTTGTTGTTGTTAAGTGCTGTCAAGCTGGTTCTGACTCATAGAGACCCTGTATGGGGTCCAAGGAACGTCTGGTGAGTTTGAACCACCAACCCTACCTTGCAGTTCAAACTGACCTTGAGGTCGGGTACTTCTCCTTCAGCAACACATCAGTGCCACAGAACTCTTAGGCTTTCTTGGATTTTTCCTTTTTTTTCCCCCTGATTATTCTGTTGTTGTTGTTAAGTACTGTGGAGTCAGTTCTGACTCATAGTGACCCTGCACAGGGTTTCCAAGGCTGCAAGTCTTTACGAGATCAGAGAGCCTCCTCTTTCTCCCGCAGAACAGCTAATAGTTTCGAACCGCCGACCTTGAGGTTAGCAGCCTGATTCGTAATCACTACACTACCAGAGCGCCTTATAGCTTATTATAGCATACTAGTATTTAGAAATTTATCTTCACGCTCACTAATCCTCCTCTGCCCTTTCAATGTATTGCCAATTTCTTAGTATTGCTCTTTTGGAATTCTAATTGTAAGTTTCATATTGTTTCAAAAATTGCATCTATTTTATCTATTTTTTTCTTATAGGGTTTCCCTGAACCCTTCTAAAAAAACTTCTGTGTTCTCCTTGCTTTCCTTAATCTTTTTGTTAATCCTTTGAAGGTACTTAAATATTATTTGTAATGGTTCTGTGTCAACTTGACTAGGCCAAGTCAGTTGGAACTGCAAGGATGGGTCTGGGAAGAGAGAAGGTGGAATAAGATACTGATAAGATGACACGATTAAGTTGTGGATGTTAACAAGTTAATTGTAATTGTGAAAACTTGGAACTCTAATGTGGATTTAAAACGAGCCATCTCAGAAGCAGGAGTGGGGGGAATCTCATGACCATCAAAGTAGAAGAGCAAGGCATGGACCACATCCTTTGGAACCTGATATCCCTGCACATTGAACCTCCTCGACCCAGGGACAAAATGCTGTGTTGTGACATCAAAGGAGTGGCAGAGGAGCAGAAGCAAAATGAAGAACCAGAACACTAGACAGAGCAGTGATCTTCCCAGCCCACAGGACAAGGAAAGCTGAGTGACCTTGAGCAGGAAGCTTGCTTATAGAGTATGGTACCTCTAAACACTCAAATTGGGGAGCTAGATCTGCTGCCCCATAGAGCTAGAACTGAGAGCCTTCAGGCTGACCTTATGGTGGAGTGGTGTATCCAGTAGGCATTTTATCAGGATCAGACTGGAACAACTGATCCTGTATTGGACATTTCTGATACTGTATTGTAACCTGTTCACGTCCCTAATAAACTGCACATAACTATGAGTATTGTCACATAGAACCCAACTGAGGAACAGAGATGGTTGTGGGAGGAATGGTTGATGATTCATATTTTACAGTTGGCAGGATTGGTCTAGGTCCTACTTGGTGGTACTTGAAGGAGCCAAGAGAACCCTGCTACAAGAAGCTAGAACTGAAGCCCCAACTCCTTGGGGCTGGGACAAGCCAAGTAACAGTCATAATGGAGATTCATCTGCCAGGGTCAAGAGCTTGCAGAAGAGAGGTCCCTAAAAGACCATAAAAGTATCAGAGGGAAAAATAAAAAAAATCAAGGACAGAATTCAAAGCACTGTTATCATAGGATCTTTCTTACCCAATCATTATCCCTCCCTTCCTGTTCCTGGGCCCCGGAAAGATAAGTAACTGGGCAGCAAGCTCTTGAGTGGAGAATTGAAAGAGATCAAGAAAAAGTACTAGAGAAAAGTACCAACAATAAGCTTCTTCTCTCCTGTAGCTTTCTTGCCTGAAGTAGATTTAAGCTGGAAGAGGAAAAAAAAAATTGACATTAAATAAGTTTCAGAGTTTTTACTAAGATTTTGGATGGCTATAATTTATAAATTAAGACTAACTGCTTTAACTTGACACAAAGACTATCTATCGTCTAGTATGAAAAGACTCAGATTTGCCAGGGTTTTCATCGAGATGCAAAAAAAGATTACCCCAGGGGAATTTTTAAAGAAAGGTGGGATCAAAAAGACCCTTAATTGTCTTTTGATTATCTCTCAAGTCATGCTTGTCTAATATACTAAAACACATCTATTAAAATGATTTCATTTTTCTTCTTCTCTTTGTTTGTTATGTCTTTTTATTTTATGGATGGTGACTTTTATTTTTTAAACTTTTGTATTCTAGCATAGTTAAAGTTATTGTTTTCCCCCTTTTTATATATGTTTAAATAAATATTTTCCTTTTAATAGTTTAAAATTTTTGTTTTGTATACTCAGATCTTGAAGTCATCTGGAATTTTCTTTATATGTATGGTGTGATAGGGACTTGTTTCATTTAACTACAGGAAGCCAGTTTCCCCAGTGCCATCTACTAAGCATTCATCCTTCCCAAATTGTGAAGAATGGATATGAGGAACCTGTATATAGACCAAGAAGTTCAAATAGAAAAAAGGAATACTGAATGGTTTACAATCAGGAAAGGTGTATATCACGGATGTATACTTATTCAATCTATGTGCTTAGCAACTAATCCCAGAAACTAGATTATATGATGAAGAACATGGCATCAGGATTGGAGGAAGACTCATTAACAGCCTTCGATACACAGATGATATAATATTGATTGCTGGAAGTGAAGAGGACTTGAAATAGTTTATGATGAAGATCAAAGACTACACCCTTCAATATGGATTGCACCTCAATGTAAAGAAAACAAAAATTCTCATATAACTGGACCAAAAAATAGCACCATGATAAGTGGAGAAAATATTGAAGTTGTCAATGATTTTATTTTGCTTGGATCCACAATCAACACTCATGGAAGCAACAGTCAAGAAATCAAATGACATATTGCATTGGACAAATCTGCTGCACAAGATTTCTTTAAAGTGTTAAAGAGTAAAGATGTCAATCTGAGGACTAAGGTACACCTGGCCCAAGTCATAATATATTCAATTGCCTCATATGCATGTGAAAGTCGGAAAATGAATAATGAAGACGAGAGAAAAATTGATGCATTTTGAATTATGGTGTTGGCAAAGAATATTGAAAGTACCATAGACTGACAGAAGAATAAACAAATCTGCGTTGAAAGAAGTACAGCCAGAATACTCCTTGAAGTGACGATGGTGAGACTTTGTCTCTTGTACTTTGGACATATTGTCAGGAGGGACCAATACCTGGAGAAAGACATTATGCTGAGAGAAGTGGAAGGTCAGTGAAAATGAGGAAGACTCCCAACCAGAGGACTTGACAGAGTGGGAGCAACAATGGTCACAAACATAATCATTGTGAGGATGATGCAGGACCAGGTAGTGTTTCATTCTGTTGTGTGTAGGATGACTATGAGTCTGAACCAACTCCAAAACTCCAAATAACAACAATATCCTTCCCACTTGTGAGACCACTTGTATTATATACCAAGTTCTCATAGCATATGCTTGGTTCTATTTATGGATTCTCTGTTTTGTTCCATTACTCCATTTGTTTATTCCTGTACCAATATCTACCATTTTAATTCCTATAGCTGTATAATGGTTTTATTTATCCTACTATTACTTATCCAATCATTTCCCAAATTGGGCTTGTATTATATTAGCTCTTTGTCTTGCATATGAATTTTTAAAATATTTGTCAAGTGTCACACAAACAATACTGTGTATTATCATTTCACATTGAATTTATAGTTCATTTTAAGAAGAATTACAGTTTCGAGATTATTAAGTCTTACCTTTCATAATCATGATTTATTTTGTTCATTTTACATGTATGTAAGGGAGCATGGTGGTCTATAGGATAAACATTGGACTGTGAACCACAAGGTGGGCAGTTCAAGCCCAACAGCCACTCCTTGGGAGAAAGATGAAGCTTTTTGCTCCTGTAAAAATTTACAGCTTCAGAAACCCAGAGACAGGGTCCAATACGAATCAGAATCAACTCAATGGTACTTAACAACATTCACTATAATTGTTTATTTCTCATGCAAAGGAACGTTTTTTGTCTTTTTTTTAAACACAGAGCTTAAATTCAGCCATTCTGTCAAACACTCTAATTTGTTCCAATACTTTCCTGGTTGCTTGGGGTTTCTATGAATAGGATCATTAACACAGTGCTGTGTATTCATGATAACCAGAGATATCCTTGTCAAGTTCCTGACTTTAGTGAAAATGCTCCCAACATTTAACCACTGAGAGTGACACTTGCCTTTGATAAATATTGTTGTTAGGTGCTGTCAAGTTGATTCTTACTCATAGTAACTCTGTGTACAGCAGAACGAAATGCTGCAACCATCCTCAGTTGTTGTTGTGTTTGAGCCCGTTGTTGCAGCCACTATGCCAGTCCACCTTGTTGAGGTTCTTCCTCTGTTTTGCTCATCCTCTACTTTACTAAACATGATGTCCTTCTTCAGAGTCCTTCCTGTTAATGAAGTCTCACCACCTTGATCTAAGAAGAATTCTGGCTATATTTCTTTTACAACAGATTTATTCATTCTTATGGCAATCCATGGAGTCCTGGTGTGGCACTGTGGGTTAATGCGCCACAGTGCAAAGCCGTTTGAACTTCAAGGTTGGTGGTTCAAGCTCACCAGCTGCTCCTCGGAAACCTTATGCAGGGTCACTTTGGGTCAGAACTGACTTGATGGCACATAACAACAACATGGCTATCCATGGAATATTCAATGTTCTTTGCCAACACCATAATTCAAATGCATCAATTCATCTTCAGTGTTCCTTATTCATTATCCAGCTTTTACATGTATATAAGAAGGTTGAAAATACTGTGGCTTGGTTCAGATACACCTTAGTCCACAGAGTGATATATTTGTGTGTGAATGTTTGTGTATTTAACATTTTAAGAGGTTTTTTGCAGCAGATTTGTCCAGTGTAATATGTTGTTTGATTTTTTTTAACCGCTGCTTCCATCAATGCTGATTGTGGATTCAAGTAAAATAAAATCCTTAATAATTTTCATCTTTTCTTACATTATCACAATGCTGCTTATTGGCCCAGCTGTGAGGATTTTTGTGTTCTTTATGTTGAAGTGTAATCCATACTGAAGGCTATAGTCTTTGATCTTTATCAGTAAGTGCTTCAAGTCCTCCTTGCTTTCAGACAGCAAGCTTGTGTCATTTGCATATTACAGGTGCTGAGTTTTCCTCCAATCCTGATGCCATGTTTGTCATATAGCCTAACTTCTCAGATTATTTGCTCAACATACAGATTGACTGACTATGTATGGTGAAAAGATACAATCCCGACACACACCTTTCCTGATTTTAAAACCATACAATATCTCCCTATTCTGTTCAAATGACTGCTTCTTGATCCATGTACAGATTCTGAATGAGCACAGTTAATTGTTCTGGGATTCCCATTCTTCACCATGTTATTCATAATTTGTTAGTGTTTACTCAGTTCACAATGCATTTGCATCTTTCTGGTATTGTCTGCTGTCAGTTAAGATCCATCTGACATCAGCAATGATATCCATCTTTTTGTATGTTTTCTGAATCCAGCCTGAATTTCTGTCAGTTTCTGTCAGTTGATGTACTGCTGTAACTAGTTTTTAATTACCTTCAGCAAAATTTTACCTCTGTCTGACATTAATGATGTTGTCCAATAATATACACATTCTCTTGGCTCACCTTTCTTTAGAATTGACACAAACATTCTAAAGATCTCTTCCAGTCAGTGAGTATTTCCAGCATTTCATCCATTTGATGAATCATCTCAACTGGTATTCCGTCAGTTCCTGCAGCATTGTTTTCCCCCAATGCCTTTAGTGCAGACTTGAAGGAAGCTTCAATAATATCAGTTCTTGATAATATGTTACTTCCTAAAATGGTTGAACATCAACCAGTTCTTTATGATTTTGCTGTTTGTTTTTAAGTGTCGTTGAGTTGATTCTGACTCATAGCAACTCTGTAAAGGGTTTTCAAGGAGTGGCTGGTGGGTTTGAACTGCCGATATTTCAGTTTGCAGTCCAATGCTTATCTACAGTACCTGATTTTATAAAGATCAAATTAGGAAAGGTTCTTTAACTCCAAGTTTGCCAAAAACTTTTTATCATGAATAAACGTTAAATCTTGCTGAATGTCTTTTCTGGATCAATTAAAATCCTATAGTGTTTCTCTCTTTCAATCTTCTAATGCTGCTGTTGTTGTTATTATGTGCCATCAAGTTGATTCTGGGTCATAGCTACTGATGCTATGCACAACGGACTGCCCATTGTTGAGCCCACTGTTGCAGCCACTGTGTCAATTCATCTGATTGGGGGGCTTTCTTTCTCTGTTTTTTTTTTGTTTTTTTTTATGACCCTCCACTTTACCTTGCATGACAACATGACCAAAGTCTCTCCATTGTTGCTTCTAAGAAGCATTCTGGAGAATACCTGACCAAGCAGGCTCAGGGGCTGGTCCCAGAACTCTGAACCACATATAAAGGAATACTTAGAAGGTTGGAAGGCTCACAGCTGGGAGAATTTGTGGCAGAAGCAAGAAATCTATTGCTTTCTAGTCCAGGACGCTCGGCTGCTCCAGGAGCCGCCATCTTGGGTGAGACCACGTGGGGG
>NW_006408542.1:13055790-13120260 GCF_000296735.1 Chrysochloris asiatica
TGGACTGAGAACCAGCAAGAACACATAACAACTACAGAATGATGTACATGGGAACATCTGAACTCAGTCGACAAATGAAAGAGTCAAGAACAGAATAAAATTATAAGAACAGAGGAAAAAAAAAAAGAAGCATTCTGGCCATACTTCTTCCAAGACAGAGTTGTTTGTTCTTCTGTTAGTCCATGATATTCTTCTTCAACACAATAATTCAAATGCATCAATTCTTCTGCAGTCTTCCTTTTTCATTGTCCAGCTTATGAGATAGTTGAAAATATCATGGCTGGGGTCAGGTGTGCTTTAGTCCTCTTTAACACTTTAAAGAGTTTTGTGCAGCAGATTTGCCTAATGCAATATGTCATTTGATTTCTTAATGCTGTTTCTATAAGCATTGACTGTGGAGCCAAGTAAAATGAAATCTCTGGCAATTTCAATCATTTCTCTGTTTATCATGATGTTGTTTATTGATTCTGTTGTGAGGAATTTTGTCTTCTTTACACTGAGTTGTAATCTATACTGAAGGCTATGTTCTTTGGTCTTCATCAGCAAGTCCTCTTCACTTTCAACAAGCAAGGTTGTGTCATCTATACATTTTAAGTTGTTTAGTGAGCCACCCTCCAATTCTGATGCCACATTCTCCTTCATATAGCCCAGCTTCTCTGATTATTTGTTCAGCATACAGACTGAATAAACACGGTAGAAGGATATAACTCTGGTGCACACTTTTCCTGATTTTAAACCACATAGTATCCCCTTGTTCTATTTGAACAACTAACTCTTGGTCTGTGTACAGGTTCCACATGACCACAATTTAAGTATTCTGGGATTCCTATTCTTTGCAATGTTATCCATAGTTTGTTATGATCCACATAGCTGAGTGCTTTTGCATAGTCAATGAAACACAAGTAAATCTCTTTCTGGTATTCTCTGCTTTCAGTTGAGATCCCTCTAATGTCAGCAGTGATAACCCTCATCCACATCCTCTTTTGAATTTGCCTTGAATTTATGCCTATGTGCGACAACTGTTTTTTAATTACCTTCAGCATAAATGTACCCGTGTGTGACATTAATTATATTGTTCAGTAATTTCCACATTCTGTTGGATCACTGTTCTTTGGAATGGGCACAAATATGGATGTCTTTCACTCAGCTGACAAGGTAACTATTTTCCAAATTTCTAAGCATAGACTAATGAGTACCTCCAGTGCCAGTGCTGCATCAGTTTATGAAAACATTTCAATTGGTATTCCATTTGAATTCCTTCAGTCTTGGTTTTCAAAAATGTCCTCAGTTCAATTTGGAATTCTTCCTTCAATGTCATTGATTCTTGATCATATGCTACCTCCCAAAATGGCTGAATATTGACCAATTCTTGTTGGTACAGTGAGTGACTCTGTATATTCCTTCCATTTAATTTTTTTGTTTGTTTTTACTGTTAATTGAGTGGTAGTTTACATGGAAGAACATCAGTTTTACATTAAGCATTTCATTGCAATGATTACAATTTCCTCCCTTCAATAGTATTTGCTTCTATTACCTCTGGGTTGTGGTTTTTTTTTTTTGGGGGGTGGGTGTACACAAAAACACTCAGGAATATATAATCATTTAAACAACCAAAGGGCACATTCTGCAAGCCTGCCTCTTGGCTGACAGCACACAGCCTTTCTCTTTCCATGAGTCTAGAGTCCTCAACTGCTCTATTTCTCCATGTCCTCATCTCTGCCTCCATTTCTGGTGTCATTTATTCTCTGGATAGGGTCCCACAATCAGCTCATGCTCTTCTCCCTTGATGGTCCTAGGGTCCTCCATTCCTGGACTGTAAGATTAACTAATCCCTGCTTTTTGTTACAAAACTTCTACCTTTACAGTTGTGACAGTCACAATTAGTCCTTCTAACAATTACTCACTATTGAATCATAAGAATCATCCCCATCTCCTTTCACCAAACCCATCTAGACAAGATGAAAACTATACAGTTGAGATTCTACCTTCACCTGCACACTCTGAAATTAAACTCCCTCTTGAAACCTTGTAAGCCAGTCATTTCATGCCTTCATAGCCCCTCATTTTAAGTAGTCAATATCTAAGTTGCCCATCCCTATCAACCTTGTATACAGAGGTGACGGCATTGATACTTGATATGAAGACTCCTTCCCTCTCTGTTGGTTTTTTGAGCTACTACATCCATAGGTATAGGTAGAGTTTATAAAATTGTAGCAATTTACACTTGTTTCCTTTATTTAAAAAAATGTTTTTATCTTCCTCTAGTTGAGTTCTTTTTTTATCTTCCTCTAGTTTGAGTTGTGGTGTTGGAGGAGAATACTAAAAGTGTCATGGACTGCCAAAAGAACCAATAGATCTATTTTGGAAGAAGTGCAGCCAGAATGCTCCTTGGAGGCCAGGACGGCTAAGCTTCGTCTCTCATACTTTGGACATAGTGTCAGGAGAGAACAGTTGCTGGAGAAGAATGTCATGCTGGGTAAGATGGAGGGTCAAAGAAAAAGAGGAAGACCCCCAATGAGATGGATCAGCCAGTTGGCATCACTAATGGCGTCAAGTGTGACAGCGGTAGTGAGGTTGGCCCAGTATCGGACATTGTTTCGTTCTGCTGTGCATGGTGTCGCTATGAGTCGGTTCCGACTCGATGGCACCTGACAACAACAACAACTAGTTGAGTTCTGATCATTAAGCCATCGAAGCTAGGTTGAATGGGTATGATCTACAAGTTTAGGCATTATTGTGTGTTTTCCCTTACTTCATATCAGCTGGATGCTTTGCTTTCAGGTTTAGCCTTCTGTGGCTATGTTTTTGTCCACGGGCTCAGGAGTCCCCATGTTTTATAACACTTCAGACCAACCAGCTCTTCCTCTTCTCTCTCTCATCTCCAGGTCTATGGGAGTCTACTTCCATTTTATTTTTGATGCTTCCTGCATTGTTCGGCATGTTGCCTATGGTGATGGTGTGCCACCAAATTGGTTTAGACTTATTAGCAACCCTGTGTAGGGTTTCTGAGGCTGTAAATCTTTACAGGAGCAGAAAGCCTCATCTTTTTCCCATGGAGTGACCAGTAGATTTGAACTATTGACCTTGCAGCTAGCAGTCCAGCTCACAATCCACTGCACTACCAGGGTTCTTCATTTTGCCCATAGAATCCTCCAATATTACAACTCTAGGCTTGACCTTTTTCTTTAGTTCTTTCAGCTTGAGAAATCCTGAGCATGTTCTTTCCTTTTGATTTTGTAACTCCAGGTCTTTGTGCTTTGTCTTCTTGAGCTGCCCTTTGAAATTTTCTGTTCAGTTCTTTTACTTCATCATTTCTTCTATTTGCGTTAGCTTTTCTACACTGAAGAGCAAGTTTCAGAGTCTTTTCTGAAATCCACTTTGGTCTTTTCTTTTTTACCTATCATCTAAAAGACCTTTTGCTTTCTTCATGTATGATATTCTTGATGTCGTTCCACAGCTCCTCTGGTCTTCGGTCATTAGTGTTAAATGCATCAAATTGATACTTAAGATGGTCTCTAAATTTAGGTAGGCTATGCTCAAGGTCCTATTTTCGTTCTCATGAACTAGTTTTAAATCTTTTCAGCTTCAACCTGAACTTGCATATGAGCAAGCTGATGGTATTGAGCCTATTCATAGTCTCTTCCACAGATGTAGTCAGTGTGTATTCCATCTATTTAAGTCCACATGTATGGTCACCATTTATGATGTTGAAAAAAGGTATTTGTAATAAATAAGTCATTCATATCGTGCGATCTCCAGCATCATTTCTACCTTGTTTTGTTTTATTTGAGAGTCTCTGGAATAAGGCTGTCTGCCCCCATAAAGATTTACAATTTCAGAAGCCCTACATAGAGTTGCTATGAGTTGGAACTGATGCAATGGCAGTGGATTTCATTAGGGCTCTTTTGGGGGGTGTAAATGTTAATTGCTGGGCTACCAACTGAAAGGTTGGTTATTCCAGCCTACCCAGTACTACTTTAGAAGAAGGGATTGCTGATCTGCCACTGAAAAATCTGCCATTAAAAACCCTTTGGAGCACAATTCTACCCTGACACACAGGGAACCACCATGAGTCACAATCAACTTTGAGGGCAACTGTCTGAGTGGTTGGTTAGTTGGTATTCAGGTTTTCATTGTTTCTTGGGTCCATTTTAGTAATTTATATTTTCTAGGAAGTTGTCCATTCATCTAAATTTTCCAGTTTCTTGGCATAATACTTTTTCATTGATGATACTCTTTTCATTGGTTATGTCTTAGGGCAAGAAATAAGAACCAAGGGGAATGGAAGAACAAGGTGGATGGGAGAACAATTAGGCAGGTTTGTATGGGCTAAGTGGGACAGAGGTAAATAATAATGTATGCACAACCTTGGAACAACAGGGCTCTGGGATGCAGGGATTGAGGCATGGTTGGAATGGGCAAAAGGGGGGAAACAATGTTAAGATGGTTGGCATTCTTTTGAATCTTGGTTTCCCTTGCATACCTTTATAAATAGACACTTGAGGGGGAAAGAAAGGAATAGCGAGAAATATCACCATAGAAAGCTTGTAAGTCCGTCTTAGGCCTATAACTGATTGAAATACCTAACAAGGGGGCTATAATGTGCCCAGTGAAAGAGGCTTCCTGCAGAGCTTCTGCATTACATAAGACCATAGGTGGAATCCTGAACCCCATCCAGAATCTTCTGAGGTGGGAAATTTCCACTTGAAAGGACAAGCAGACCAGCCAGGAGTGGCTAGAAGAACAGAAGATACTTCTTGAAAGAAAGACCAACAGGAAAAATACAAAACAATAATGGCAGTCTGACTGACTACTTACTACAAGAACAAGCAAGTTGCTCACCCAGGAGACATCAAGGCAAGTGGCCGGGTCCCCTCAGGGCAAACCCCCTTCCAAGACTAAGACTCAATGGGAATACACAAGCAGACATGTGCTCTAACTGGTGACCAGATTGGTCACTGATAAGGGGAAGTGAAGGAAAAACAGCAATGAAGCTGCAAGGTAAGTCCAACCATGTTCAGTACCTTCCTATGAACCGGGTGGAGACCTGGTTGGCCAGCAGTATGGCAAGCCCTGGGGACTCCTGGGCCCAGAGTTAGTGACATAGCCACAGAGGACTAGAGTGGAGAGTGAAGCGTCCAGCTGATAAGGAGAGAGCGCATATGCACAAGAACACCCACACTTGCAGATACCTACTTGACCTGGCTTCAATGGCTGGATGATCAGAACTCAACTAGAAGAAGAAAGAAGAGGAAAAAAAAAAAATACTCGGATACAATTTGATGTATTTGACATACACCTATGGATGCAGTAGCTCAAAAGAGGGAACAAATCTTTATAGTGAGGATCATTCCTACCCCCTCGATACACAGAGTAGACAGGGATGGGCAACTTGGACATTGGCTACCCAAAATGAGGGAGCTACAGAGGCAAGAAGTGACTGGCTTACAAGCTTTCAAGAGGGAGCCTAGATCCAGAGGGCACAGAGGAAGGTAGAATCTCCACTGAGTAGTATCCAATCTGTCTGGGCAGTACTGGTGAAAGGAGATGTGGAAATCACTCATGTGGCACAATAGTGAACAACTGCTATCAGGACTGACTGTGAGGGTTGGAAATGTAAAGATAAACATTTTGTACCAAAAGGAGGGGAGTGGTTGACTTTGCAGTCCAGGAGGGAAGGTCCCTGGGACTGTCAGGGGAGACTAGCTGAGTGCGGGACCCTACCCAGGGAAACAGTGACGCCAGAGATGGAGGCAGAGATGATGATGTTGAGAGATGGAGCAGCTGGGGACTCTATACCCAGAGAGGGAGAGGGGCTATGTGCTGATGACCAGATGGCAGGCTTGTAGGGTATAT
This sequence comes from Chrysochloris asiatica, assembly GCF_000296735.1. Lineage (NCBI taxonomy): Eukaryota > Metazoa > Chordata > Mammalia > Afrosoricida > Chrysochloridae > Chrysochloris > Chrysochloris asiatica. The sequence goes on from NW_006408542.1 coordinate 13,061,647, forward strand.
CCTTTGGTTGTTTGATGATGCATGGAGTAGACTGTAACCATGGCAATGTAATGATATATGATAGAGTGAATGTAAAGCTAATGTTCTCCCATGTAAACTATCACATAATTCACAATAAAACATTAAAAAAAAAAAAAGAAGAAGAAGAAGAACCACTGTTTAATACAGGGAACCGGTTACAAATGAGTGCACAACTGAGTGCAAAATTGAAAGGACTGAGCCTCAAAAATGACTCCCAGAATAATTTACCCTCCAGGGTGGCTGCCAACTGTGCTATGACCAGGAAAAGTTAGGGAACAGACATTGGCTTGGGACTAACTGAGCTCTAGAACACACGATTTTCATAGCTACAATCTCAGGTCAGAAAGCCACCACTAAAACTACCTGTGGACCCTCACAAGCTGTGACTACAGGGTGGACATTGACTGTACACCTTTAAAGAAGGATCCTGGACTCTGAGTCTTCACAACTTTATTTGGCAGCAGAGTGATGGTCATTGCCCATCTCTGCCAACCAAATCTCCCACAAGAGCAACTAACAAGCCAAACCTAATCTCATCTAGAAACCTAGTTGTTGTTGTTGTTGTTGTTAGGTGCCATGGAGTCGGTACCAACCCATAGAGACCTTATGCACAGCAGAACAAAACACTGCCCAATCCTGGGCCAACCTCACTACTGTTGCCACGCTTGCATCCATCGATGCTGCCCTTGGCCGATCTATCTTGTTGGGGGGTCTTCCTCTCTTTCTCTGACCCTCAACCTTAACAAACATGATATCCTTCTCCAGCGACTGGTCCCTCCTGACAATATGTCCAAAGTATGAGAGATGAAGTTTGGCCATCTTTGCCTCCAGGGAGCAGTCTGGCTTCACTTCTTCCAACACGGATCTGTTGGTTCTTTTGGCAGCCCATGGCACTTTTAATATTCTCCTCCAAAACCATAACTTAAAAGCATCAATTCTTCTACGGTCTTCCTTATACACTGTCCATCTTTCACATGCATATGAGGTTATTGAAAATACCATGGCTTGGGTCAGGCGCACCTTAGTCCTCAAGCTGATATCTTTGCTCTAGGGTTTTTAGTCTTTGTAGTCTGGAAGATGCGAGATGGCAGTGGAAATAACTACTGAGTGCCAAATATATCTAATACATGTTAAATTATTTCTAGGATGCTAGCAGTTATGTGCATACTAGGATAATGCACTGGACCACGTAGTCAGTTGAATTGCAAGGTCAGAAGTTCAAACTCATCAGCCACCCCTTGGGTGTCTATGAGTCAAAAGCAACTCGACGGCATTTAATAACAACAACAACATTGTTCTAAAAGCGAACAATGGTTATCTCTACCCTCTCTTTTTATTTTCTCTCAAAACAGTTTTTGCCAGATGCCTGCCTCTTTTGTATGTGTTTTCAAAAACCCTGCTTTTGATTATATTGGTCTTTTCTCTTTTTTGTTTTCTGTTACATTAATTTGCTTTTTCTCTTTATTCTTTCATCCCTGCTGTATTCACTGGGCTCAGTCTGTTGTTCAGTCTCTAGCCTTAAGTTGAACACTGAATGATTTGTTTTCTATCTTACTTGTTTCCTAATAAGTGCACAATTTTATCTGCATCCCACAATGTGGACCATGCTGTTTGTTTGTTTCAGAGTGTTTTGCTGTCATTCAGTTCCAAATATGGGGTAATTTTCTTTGTGCTTCTCTTTTAAGCCATTAATTATTTAGAAGTGAGTTTTTGGTTTCCAAGCATGGTGATTTCTGGGCTGTCATTCAATTGTTAGTTCCTAATTTTATGGCATGGTGATATAAGAAACACTATGTGATCTAATTTCTTTGACATTTGTTGGTAGTTCCTTTAGCAGCCAACTTAAAAAAAAATGTTTGTGTGTGCTTGAAAAAATTTATATTCTCTGTTTGTTGTAGTGAATGTTTTTATACAAAGCTATCAGAAAAAAAAAAGTTATTTCTCTTGTTTGAGTAATTGATGTCCTTATTATTTGTGCATATGATCTTCCCTTTTTAAAATTAGAAACTTTTCCAAATATTTCTTAATCATTACTGTATTCACAAGGTCCAAACATTAACCAAAAAAAGCAATAAAAATATTTGCTCCCATCCAATCTCATATCTATACTCTATAGCATTCCCCCAGATAATATTCATTCTTAAATTCCTACTTACCCATTCATAGTCTTCATGCAAATACAATGGAATCCAACAAGTAAGACTTATTTGGCTATAACATGATTGACAATTGGTTTCTGGACCCTCAGGTTTCCCAATCAGCTAGGAGGAAATACACTCACCAGTCATTTCAACAGCAGGGCTACATGATCCCATAAATTTTTGGAGTGAAAAGAATTATAAACTCATGGAGGGCTTCTGCCATATGGTTGAATGTGAATCACACAATGATTGTATTCTATATGTACATTGATCTGCACTTAACTTACTCCTTTTAATATTTTTTGGAGATCATTTCATATTAGGTCAGAGTTTCTTTATTTTTATTATTTTTATGACTACATAGTATTCTATGAATATATTGCAATCTACTTACCCAGTCAGATTTTGAAGATCAGTCTTTTCCATAGTCTATGTACAATGAAGAAATTTATGTATATGTTGATTCACACATATGTGAATATATCTGTAAGATAGATTCTCAGACATGACATTAGTTGGTCAAAGAATACATGCATTCATAATTTTGACAAAAATTGTACTCTAAAGAGTTTGAATTAGTTTATATTGCTATCAGTTATTACCCACAAAACTCTACTTGCAGACATATTATCAACCTTTGGAAAGGTGAAACATAGTATGTCAGTCTCTATTGAATGACAGTTTTCTTATTTTCAAAAATGTTCAGCATATTTTCATGTATTTAAAGGAACTTCTATATTCTCCCTGAATTGCCTGCTCACATACTTTACTCATCTTTCTACTTGGTTGTTAGTTCTTCTTTACTGACTATTAGTTATATGGTCTTATATATATGAGGATGAGTCAAAAATTATCTGTACTCTGGCTATAGAATTTAAGTAACTTTTAGAAAAGACAAATACATCTTTTTTTTTTTTTTTTTACATAATCTACTTGCTTTTCAATACACCTTGTCCATCTGTCAGCAAGCTTTCATGTTCCCTTATTTAAAAATATTTTAGGCTGAGCTGTGGGCCATGAATGTACCGCTGTCTTCACTGCTTCATCAGAGATGAATCTTCATCCTCAAAGGGCTGCTTTCAGGGGACCAAACAAGTGAATGTCCAATGGAGTAAGATCAGGACTGTAGAGAGGATGCTTTAACAACTCAAAAACTCAAAAGTTTTTGCAGTGTCAACAGTGTGGGCAGAGGTGTGTGGATGTTCATTGTCATGCAAGGTCACGACGTCCTTGGATAGCAGTTCTCTGCACTTTATCTGACGTTTAGCCTTCAGCCCTTCAGTGGGCATCTCACTGTAAAAAATGCTGTTGATTGTTGAACTTTTTTCCTACTGGTGTTCCAATGCTGACCCTTGAGAATCCCAGAAAATTGTAAACATCAATTTTCCAGTTGATGGTTGAATTTTGAGCTTTTTCTTTGTAGGCAATTGAGGACGTTTCCATTCCATACTCTGTTATTTACTCTCAGGCTCACAGTGATGAATCCCTGTCTTGTTACCAGTAATGATTTTTAAAAGAAACTTTTACCTTTCTTTGAGTATCAATCCAAATTTTGTTTGCAGATTATGTTTATGCTCTTCTGTTGTTTCAGTACCCATCTTGCACACAATTTTAGAAACCCAAGTCTGTTCTGAGTTACTTCATAGGCAGAGAGCCATGGCTGATTTGCAAATGATTTGCCACGAAACCCACCATCACTCATCTATTCGACAGAATCATTTCATGTGCATGCTTAATGATGTCATCAGTCATCAACATGGATGGGCATTTTAATATAATTGGAGTGTGGATTTTTCATTCACTTTCATAGTAGGGGGAGTCCTGGTATGGTGCTGCAGGATAGTGCACTGGATCACAAGGTCTGTTTGAACCATAAGGTCAGAGGTTCAAACCCACCAGCCACACCTCAGATGCCCTAGACAAGGTCGATATGAGTCGGAATCCACTCAACAGCACTTAACAAAAACAACAACATATATAGTAGGAAGACAAGTCCTTTGGGATGTAACTTGCAAATATTGGTGTTTTTCATTTGCCTTTTGACTTTGCTTTGCTGTGGTGAGTTTTTTTTCTTGCTTTCTTCTTCTTCTTTTATTTTGTTTTTCTGCTATGTAGAACTTTGTAGCCAAAGTTGGAAAGCTCTTCCTTATGAAGTTCTCAGTTTCCTGCTAGTGTTTTTAAGGTTTTATGTTGTACATTTAGCTTAAATCTTTAACCACTTGGACTTTTTTTCTGGTATGTTTTTTGGTAGGAATCCAACTTTTATTTTTTCATATGGCTTCCTGATTATCACAATACCACTTATAGAATAGTGCATCTAATTTGAGATCGTTTTGTTAGAATTATTATATATAAACATTTTTTAAATAAATTGTTATTCGCTATTTTGTTCCCATGATTTGTATCCACTCATTCAATATTTCATGGTTTTAGTTTTTGAGAGCCTACATGTTTTAAGATTTGGTAGGGCTAATTCCTCTTCATTGACCTACATCTTTACCTTTCTTTGAGTATCACTTGCCATTCTTGTCTATTTATTTTTCATATGAAATGAAAATTGGCATATCTAGTTCTAAACATGAATTTGAATTTTTCCTGCTTCAGTGTTACATTTATTATTAATTTAGAGAATTTACTTCTTTATGATGTTAAGCCTTCTGATTCAAAAACACGTCTGTCATTTATTCATAGGTCTTCAGTGGAGTGGTGATTTCATTTTCTTCATTAAAGATCTCACACATTTCTCATTAAGCAGTTTCTGGCATATTTGTGCTTTAAACGGTCAATTGGTCCTTGAAATGCATTCTCACTTCCTTCTATGTTCCCCTCTGAATTGCAGAAGCTGACTGGCAAATAAAGAGAAAAATCTATCATATTTCCCCAACTATGTTACAGCTAGAGCTCTGGATATGATTTAGCTTCAACCCATGACATGCATATATACAACAGAAGTGGAAACAAGGTGGAGACCTTCAGCCTGTTGCTGTGGGGACTGGTAAGCAGGGTTCGACCGACATGGGTACAGCCTCTGAACTCAATATTCCAGTAGCTAGTCACCAGCTTTGTGGATATGAGGACATTTCAGTGGCAGTCACAATCACCAGCCCATGACCTCTGAGTCACAGCTATGGTGATGGCACCCCATGATGACCCTCTGCTTTAGAGATCTTTGAGAAGTATTATATGTCTCAGCAACTCATATAATATATACAATCTTCCAGAAACTGGTCTAAGAATTTTTTTTTTAATTGTTATTTGTGAATGCTTAGACTACTTCCAATCCTGGCAATATTTTGAAAGCACCAAATTCCCTGTATTCCTTTCTGCTTGAAACACCTAAAGTGGTTTTAATTTTCTGAACTCAAGCCAGATGGACCCAATACTTTTTGTATATTAGGATTTTTTTCCCCTCTGTCATTATATTTTCTGTTGGGTAAGCACAACGGTCTATCAATTTTTTTAGCTAGTTCTCTTCAGATCCATTATGTTGGTGAAATGTTCAAATTCTTTTAGGTTTGCTTTATATAGTTTCATGCTTCATTTTGTTTTATTTTGTATTTTAACTTTTTATTGTGAATTAAGTAAAGGTTTACAGAACGAATCATTAGTCCCACATTCAACAAAACATACATTTCATGTCATTACAATGATTGCAATCCTTTCCATGTGTCATCAGTTAACAGTATTAGCCTCTATTCATTTTCACTCTTATACTCCCCCGTGTCTTCTGCTACTTTCATCTTCTTGTGCCAAACTCCCTATTGTTGTATATTGCCTTCCCCATCATCCAAGTTAACATGCGTCTTCTACCCAGTGAATAATTGTCCCTTCCCTCTCACCCCGGTAACCATCATAGAATGTTTCTTTTAGCAAGAAAAGCTTATCTTAACTTTTTACAACAGTAGTCTTTTACAGTATTTCTCCTTTTGTGATTGACTAATTTCACTCAGAACAATGTCCTACAGGTTCATTTATAGTTTCATCATTATTCTTCATTGTTTCCTAGTATTCCATTGGGTGTATGTGCCAAAGTTTGTTGAATCATTCTTTTGTTGATGGGCATTTAAGTTGTCTCCATCTTTTTTTCTATTGTGAATAGTGCTGCCGTGAACACAAGTATGCATATATTATTCATGTCACAGCTCTCATTTCTTGAGATATATCAAGTAGAGGGATTGCTGGGCCATACGGTCTTTTTAGTTCCAACTTTCTGAGGAAGCACTGGACCATTTTCCAGAGTGGTTGCGCAGTTTTACAGTCTGGCCAGCAGTGTAGGAGGATCCCAGTCTCTGGATACCCTCACCAGCATTTGTTGTTTTCTGTTATTTGAACTTTGCTGTCAATGCAGGAGTAAGATGATATCTCATTGTTGTTTTAATTTGCATCTTTCTAATGGCTAGTCCTGGTGAGGCACTTTGGGTTATAATGTTCTAGACTGAGAAGCCCTTTGAATTGCGAGGTTGGCAATTCAAGCTCACCACCTGCTCCTTGGAAACCCTTTACAGGGTCCCTAATGGCTAGTGATCTTGAGCATTTCTTCATGTTTGTTGACTGTCTAAATGTCTTCTTTAGTGAAGTGTCTGTTTGTGTCCTCTGCCCATCTTTTAATTGGATTATTTGTCTTCTTGTTGAGGTGTTGAAGTGTTCTATAAATTATAGAGATTAGTCCTTTTTCTGATATATCATTGTCAAACATTTTCCCCCAGTCTGTGGGTTCTCTTTTTACTCTTTTGCTGAAACCTTTTGATGCACATAAAGGAGATCCCAGTCATTTATGTTGTCTTCTGTTAGTTGTGTACTTTCAGTTATGTTTTTGGGTTTCTCTGTTTTGTTTTGTTTAAGCTTTTATTGTGAACTGAGTGATAGCTTGTATGGGAGAACATCAGTTTTACATTCATTGTTTCATTGCAGTGATTACAATCTCCTCTGTGCACCATCATTCAACAGTATTTGTTTGTATTCCCTCTGTTTTTGTTTGTTTTTTGGGGTGTGGGGGGAGGTACACAAAAACACTCATGCATATATAATCATTTAAACAACCAAAGGGCACTTTCTGCAACCCTGCCTCCTGGCTGTCAGCACACAGCCTTTCTCTTCCCATGAGTCTAGTATGTTTGATAATGTACTTATGCCATGTCTCAGAGCCCCTAAGGTTGCCCCTGTTATTTCATTGATGATATTTATAGTTTCAGGTTTCACATTTAGGTCTTTAATCTACCTGAGTTTCTTTTTGTATATGATGTAAGATATGGATCTTGTTTCATTCTTCTCCAAACACATTTCCAGTGTAGCCAGCACCATTTGGTGAAGAGACTACCTCTTCTCCATTCAGTGTTTTGGTCCTTTGTTGAAGATCTGCTGAATGTTGTTGGTGTTAAATGCCATCAAGTAGATCCCAACTGAGACCCTGTATAGGGTTTCCCAGGCTTTAAAATTTGTGTGTGTGTGTGGGAGCAGAAAGCCTTATTTTTTTCCCATGGACCAGCTGGTGGACTCAAACTGCTTACCTTGTGGTTCACAATCCTATGGATAACACTCCCCAACTGACTGTTGTTGATGTTAAGTGCCATCGGGTGTGTTCTGACTCATGGTGACCCGGTATAAAGTTTCCGAAGAGTGGCCTGTGAGTCTGAACCACTAGTCTTGAATCCTGTAGTTTAAACTGACTTTGAGGTCCAGTGCTTTATCCTTCAGTACCATAACAGGACTCCCAACTGAACGTAGGTGAATGTATGTACTTCTGGATTCTCAATTCTGTTCTACTAATCAATATGCCTTTCATTGTACCAGTACCAGGCAGTTTTAGCTACTGTGACTGTGTCGTAGGTTTTGATATTGGGAAGTGAGAGGCCTCCTACTTTGTTCTTTTTTAGTAATGCTTCATTTATCTGAGGTTTCCTTTCTTTCCATATAAAGTTAGTGATTAGTTTTTCAATTTCTTTAAAGAATGATGTTGGAATCTGGATTGAGATTGTATATCTATAGATTGCCTTAGGGAGTATTGGCATTTTCACAATGTTCAGTCTTCCTATTCATGAACATTTTTGTAAGTCTCTTTTACTATCTTGTAGTAGTATTATGTAGTTTTCTTTGTATAGGTCTTCTGCTTCTCTGGTCAGATTTACTCCTAAAGTATTTCATCTTTAGAGTGACTATGGAGTCCTGGCATGGTGCCTAAGGATAAGCACTCAACAAAAAGGTCAGTTTGAACCACAAGGTCAGCAGTTCAAACTCACCAGCCACTCTTTGGAAACCCTATACAGGGTCACCATAAGTTAGAACTGACTAGACAGCGCTTAACAACAACATTGTAAATGGTGTTGTTTTCCTGATTTCCTTTTCATAACTCTCTTTATTACTGTAAAGAAATGCAACTGATTTTTGGATGTTGATCTTGTATCCTGCCACTTTGCTGAATCTTTCAATGAGTTCCAATAATCTTGGTGAATCTTTGGAATTTTTTTATGTATAGGATAATATCATCTGCAAATAGAGAGTTTTACTTCTTCTTTGTTAATTTGAATGCCTTTAATTGCCCTTTCTTGCCTTATAGCTCCAGCTAAGACTTCCAACACAATATTGAATGGTGATGGTGGTTTTGTGCTGACCTTGAGGTTAGCAGCCCAACTCCTAATCATTATGCTACCAGAGATAGGACCAGTGATAAAGGGCATCTGTGTCTGGTTACTGTTTGCAAAGGGAATGCTTTCCTTTTCTGTCCATTCAGGGTGATGTTGGTTGTTGGTTTTGTATGTATAGTTTTAATTATGTAGAGGAATTTTCCTTCTATTACTATTTTGTGGAGTGTTTTTAACACGAATGGATGCTGGATTTTGTCACTTTTCCTGCATAAATTGATATGACCATGTGACTTTTTTCCTTTGTTTTTTTTTATGTGAAGGGTTATGTGATGGGTTATGCTTTTCTAATATTGTACCATCTCTGCATCCCATGTATGAATCCCACTTGGTCATGGTGTAGTATTTTTTTTTTGATATTTTGTTAGATTCCATTGGCTAGGATTTTGTTGAGAATTTTTGCATCTATGTTCATGAGGGATATTGGTCTATAATTTTTCTTTTACAGTGGTGCCTTTCCCTGCTTTTGGTATCAGGTTTTTGCTTGCTTCATAAAATGAATTCAAGAGGTTTCCTTCCTTTCTTATTTTCTGGAATAGTTTGAGTAGAACCGGTGTCAGCTCCTATCTGAATGTTTAGTAGAATTCTCCAGTAAAGCCATTCAGACCAAAACATTTTTTAGTAGGGAGTCTTTTAATAACTTGATCAATTTCTTCTTTTATTATAGGTCTGTTCAAGTTTACCACTTCCGTCTATGTTTAGGTAAGCTGTGTGTTTCTAGAAATTTTTCCATTTCTTCTAAATTTGCAAATCTGTTGCAATACAATTCTTCATGGTATTCTGTTAATACCCTTTTAATTTCCATTGGCTTTTGATGTTACCCAGATCATATACTATTTGTGTTATTTGCATCTTCTTCTTCTTTTCTTTTTTTAAATTTGCCAACAGTTTGTCAATTTTATTGATCCTTTCAAAGAACCAACTTCTTGTCTTGTTGACTCTATTGTTTTTCTGTTTTCTGTTTCATTTATTTCTGCTCTGACCTTTATTTCTTTTCTTCTGGTAACTGTAGGCTTACTTTGTTTCTCTATTTCTAGTTGTTGGAGGATGTTGGGTTACGGTGTTGCTTTGCATTATTTCCTCTTTTTGGATATGTGCATTTATTGCTAAAGATTGCCCTCTGAGAATTGCTTTTATTGTGTCCCAAGTGTTTAGGTATGTTGTGTTTTCATTCTCCTTTGATTCCAAGAATGTTTTTATTTCATTTATTACCCAATAGTTTTATTTCTTAAATATGTTTTAAAGTTTTTATTGTGAATTGAGTGAAAGTTTACAGGGCAGATCATCAGTTTTACATTCAACAAATCATAGACCTTGTTTCATTACAATGATTATAATCCCCTCCATGTACCATGAGTTAACAGTATTTTTCTCTATTCATTTTAGCTTTCTTTTTTTTAAACACTCAGGCATATATAATAATTTATATCACCAAAAGGCACATTCTGAAAGCCTGCCTACTGGCTACCAACTCAGTCACTGTCTTCCCATGAATCTAGAGTCCTCAGCTGTTCCTTCTCTCCATGGCCCCATCTCTGGTGTAGTTGCTTTTCTGGATAAGGTCCCAAATTCTGCTTGTGCTCTTCTCCCTTGATAGTCCTAGGGTCCTCTGTTTTTGTACTGTAAGATGAACAACTCCCTGTTTTTGTTACAAAACTTATTTTATAATTGTGACAGTGGCAATTAGTCATGATAAAATTACTCACTATTGAATCATAAGAAAATTGTCTCCATGTTTTTTTGGGTTTTTTTACCAGACCCATCTAGACAAGATGAACACGATTCAGTGGGGACTCTATCTTCTCTCACCACTTTTTTTTTTTTTTCTAATGTTTTATTGTGAATTATGTGATAGTTTACATGGGAGAACATTAGCTTTACATTCATCCTATTGTGTATATCATTTCATTGCCATGGTTTCAGTCCCTTCCATGCATCATCAACCAACCAAAGGATATACCATGCCTCATCAGTCCCGCCCAGACAGAATGGATACCCCTGGTCTTCAGCACACAGCCCCTCTCCCTCTCTGGGTCTACACTCCTCAGCTGCTCCATCTCTCCACATCATCGTTTCTGCCTCCATGTCTGGCGTCACTGCTTCTCTGGGTAGGGTCCTGCTCTCCGCTCTTCTCCCTTGATGGTCCCAGGAATCTCTGTTCCTGGACTGCAATGTCAACCACTCCCCTCCTTTTGCTACAAAATGTCTACCTTTACATTTCCAACCCTCACAGTCAGCCCTGATAGTAATTATTCACTATTGTACCACATGAGTGCTATCCACATCTCCTTTCATCAGTCCCACCCAGACAGATTGGATACTACTCACTGGAGATTCTACCTTCCTCCAAGCCCTCTTGAAAGCTTGTAAGCCAGTCACTTCTTGCCTTTGTAGTCCCCCCCTCCCCCATTTTGGGTAGCCAATGTCCAAGTTACCCATCCCTGTCTACTCTGTGTATCGAGGGGGTGGGAATGATCCTCGCTATGAAGATTTGTTCCCTCTTTTGAGCTACTGCATCCAAAGGTGTAGGTCAGGTACATCAAATTGTATCAGAATACTCTTTTTTTTTTTTTTGTCTTCTGTCTTCTTATAGTTGAGATCATCCAGCCATTGAAGCCAGGCCAAGTGGGTATTATCTACAAGTGTGGGTGTTCTTGTGTATATACCCTCTCTTTTTATCAGCTGGATGCTTCACTCTCCACTCTAGTCCTATGTGGCTGTCACTGACTCTGGACCCAGGAGTCCCCAGGGCTTGCCATACTGCTGGCCAACCAGGTCTCCACCTGGGTTCACAGGAGTCTATTGAATGTGGTAGGGCTTAGCTCGCAGCTTCATTGCTGTTTTTACTTCACTTCCCCTTATCGGTGACCCACGTGGTCACCAGTCACAGCACATGTCTGCTCGTGTAGTCCCATTGAGTCTTAGTCTTGGAAGGGGGTTTGCCCTGAGGGGACCCGACCCTTGCCTTGATGTCTTCTGGGCGAGCAACTTGCTTGTTCTTGTAGTAATCAGTCAGGCTGCCGTTATTGTTTTGTATTTTTCCTGTTGGTCTTTCTTTCAAGAAGTATCTTCTGTTCTTCTAGCTGCTCCAGGCTGGTCTGCTTGTCCTTTCAAGTGGAAATTTCCCACCTCAGAAGATTCTGGATGGGGTTCAGGGTTCCACCTATGGTCTTATGTAATGAAGGGGCTCTGTAGGAAGCCTCCTTCACTGGGCATGTTGTAGCCCCATTTTAGGTATTTCAATCAGTTATAGGCCTAAGACAGACTTACAAGCTTTCTATGGTGATATTTCTCACTATTCCTTTCTTTCCCCCTCAAGTGTCTATTTTATAATGGTATGCAAGGGAAATCAAGGTTCAAAAGGCAGCCAAGCATCTTAACATTATCCCCCCCCCTTTTACCCATTCAAACCATGTCTCAATCCCTGTATTCCAGAGCCCTGTTGTTCCAAGGTTGTGCATACATCATTATTTACCTCTGTCCCACTTAGTCCATGCAAACCTGCCTAATGTTCTCCCAGCCATCTTGTTCTTCCATTCATCTCCCCTTCTTGTGTATTGCCCCCCTCCCCAGCACCCAAACTATTCTGTGTCTATTCCCCACCCTGTGCTCCACCTTCCCTTCCCACCCCTCACATCCTAGTAACCAGCAAACCTAGTAACCCTTTAGTATGGGTTCTTTTTCTTCGTCTTTTACAGTAGTGGTCCTATGCAGTATTTCTCCTTTTGTGACTGACTAATTTCATTCAACATAATGTCTTCAAGGGTCATCCATGTTAGGTGATAGCTTACAGCTTCCTTGTTGTTCTTCAAGGTAGCATAATATTCCATTGTATGTATGTACCACAGTTTGTTTATCCATTCTTCCATTGATGCGCACTTAGGCTGTCTCCATCTTTTTGTTATTGTAAATAGGGCTGCTATGAACATTGGTGTGGATATATCTACTTGTGTTATGGCTCGTAGTTCTTGTGGGTAAATACCAAGTAGAGGAATTGCTGGATCATAAGGTATTTCTATTTCCAACCTTCTGAGGAAGCACCATCTTGCTTTCCAGAGAGGTTGGACCATTTTGCAATCCACATCCTTGCCAGCATTTATTGTTGTCTACTTTTTTTGATCTTTGCTCTTACTGGTGTAGATGATATCTCATTATTGTTTTGATTTGCATCTCTCTAATGTCTAGTGATCCTGAACATTTCCTCATATGGCTGTTGGCTGCCCTGATCTCTTCCTTGGTGAAGTGTCTGTTCATGTCCTGTGCCCATTTTTCATTTGGGTTATTTGTCTTTTTCTTGTAGAGGTGTTGTAGTTTCCTTTATATTATAGAAATGAGTTTCTTGTCTGATGTGTCATTGCAAAATATTTTTTCCCATTCTGTGGGTTCCCTTTTCACTCTTTTGGTGAAGTCTTTTGATGCACATAAGTTTTTAATTTTTAGTATGTCCCAATCATCTATTTTTGTTTGTATAATTTTCAAAATGTTTGGTAGTCTGTGTATTCCCTGAATTAGAACCCTTACATTTGTCCCTATTTTTTCATTGATGGCCTTCATAATTCTGGGTTCACATTTAAGTTTTTAGTCCATGTTGAGTTGGTTTTTGTATAAGCCGTGAGGTATTCAATCCCTTCTTTAACCTTTCCTCTGAAGCTCAGAGTTCCAGGATAGTCCTCTGTGTCTGTTTCACTTGGTCAACTGTATCTTTTTTGCAGAGGGTCTGTTTAAGCGTATTTGCCTAGTGTGCCATCTAGCAAGAGTCCAATGCTCTGTTGTAAAGAAGGACATGGTTCTTATATCTCTTAGTAGACTGTTTATTCCAGTAGTGCAACATAACCTTTGTACAAATTAATTCCTTTCTCCTGAAATGTTATTTGATCTGATAGTATTATTATATTGTGACATATGATTTTATCAAATTGTTGTATAAACTTCTTTACACTAGTAACTGAGTTGTGTGGTTGTGTGCTGTTATTTTTTAAAGGAAGTAGACTGACACTTTGGGTTAATGTGCTGGACTGCAAATTTGGTTTGATTTGCAAGGTCGGAGGTTCAAGCTCACCAGCTGCTCCCTGGAAACCCTAAACACGGTCGCCATGTGTCAGAACTGACTCGACAGCACTAACAACAACAAGAAGTACATTCATAGGGTTTCACATTTTTTAAAAAAGAGTATTCAGTAATGTCTTCCTCTCACCCCTGCCCCCAGCTATCCTATCCAGTTCTCTTTTCTGGTGGCATTTGAAATATGCCATTTCTCCATTCCACTATTTTTAACCTCTTTATTTAATTTATTGGGATTCCTGGTGTGGTGCTATAGGATAAGCACTGGACTGTAAACCGAGGTCAACAGTTTAAACCCACCAGCTGCTCTTTGGAAACTCTTTACAGGGTCACTACGGGTTGGAACTGACTTGACTGCACTAAATAATAACAACAACATGTTATTTATTAACAGCCCTGGTAACATTATAGGGTAAGTACTAGACTACTAACCATAAGGTCAGCAGTTCAAACCCACCAGTCATTCCTTGGTAGAAGGATAAAACTGTCTGCTCCCCTAATGATTTACAGCCTTGGAACCCCTATACAGGGTAGCTATGAATCAGAATTGGCTCTAATGCAGTGAGTTTATTTGGTTTGATGTCATTTATTAAGATATATATCTTATAAGCAATATATAGCTGAATTTTTTTTTAATCCAGTGAGAATACCTGCTATAATAGGCACTTATTCTACTAACTGTGATTACTGATATATTTAGGCTTATATTTGTCATCATGATTTGTTAATATTTACCATACATTTTCTTTGCTTCTTCTTTCTCCTGTCTCTCTTTCACTTTCTATTGAACTGATAAATTAGTTCCTAATTCCAATTTTCTTCACATACGATTAAGAAGTTATATATTCTACTTTTGTTCTTCTAGGAACTGTAGAATAAGCACTCAACTGCAATGTCAGTTTGATCCACAAGGTTGGCAATTCAAACTCACCAGTCACTTCTTGGAAATCCTATACAGGGCCACTTTAAGTTGGAATTGACTCAGTGGCACTTAAAAACAAGTGATGAAAAAGGAATCTTAGTGATGCAATGGTTAAGTACTTGGCTGCTAAGTGGAAGGTCAGCAGTTCAAACCCACAAGGCAGCCTTGGAAACCCTATAGAGGCAGTTGTACTCTGTCCTATAGAATTGCTGAGTTGGCACCAACTTGATGGTACACTATAACAACAGTGATGACAGTACTGAGCCATGGTGGTAATGTGCTTGGCTGCTAATCAAAAAGAGTTGGTGGTTTGATCCCATCCAGAGACTTTGAGGGAGAAAGCATTATCAATCCCCTCCTGAAAGATTAAAGCCAAGAAAACACAATGATGTGGTTCTACTCGGTCACTTGACTCAACAGTACTCAAAACAACAAGTGATAACAGTTACATTTAAATTGTTTCTCTTTATTTTTTCTAGCAAAGTCTAAAGCTAGCTAGTATTTTTCACCTGCGCTGAGCAAAATAAGTACCTTAACATACTTTAACGTTCTTAAAGATTTTTTTTCTGATCTTCTGTTTGTCTACAATTGTTTATTTACCTATAAAAGTACCCCCAAAAGATTACTACTATAATCATTGCATTGAAGGTTTTCCAACATATCAATTTCTTTTCAAAAAAATTTTTCTTTTTTCCCTAGGACTCTGTCCCTTCCTTTTGAATTCACTCTTCTTCCTACTGTAGCAGTTTTTAGTTGTCCTTCCAAGTAAGGATCTAGTATGTTGCTAGTATGTTCTCTTGGTCCTTCAGCATCTTAAAATATCTGTATCTTGCACACATTATTTAATGATAGTTTAGCTAGACATAGACTTCTAAGTTCAAATTATCTCAGTGTCTTTTGGAAATGAATAAGACATACACTGTGATTCTAATTGTCATTATTTTGTACAAAATCTTTTATTTCTCCTTGGTAGCTTTAAGATGATTCCTTATATCCCTAATGCTTTGTAGTTGGCTGCAATGTTATAAGTATGACATCTTTTCTTTGTCTTTCTTATTAATTAATTTTGGTAATCTTCTTCATTATCCATAAACTTTTTCAATCTGATCATTTATACCTTTCTTAAATTTTGGAATATTCTTAGCTATTTTGTCTTCAAATATTGCTGTTTCTTCACTCTTTCTATTCTCCTAATTGAGTTCACTTAGGCTGAAGTGACTCCACCTGTCATCTACGTCATCAACTGATTGACCTTTTGGTCTGCAAAGTATCTTCAATTTACTAATTCTCTGTTTAAATATATATGCCCTAGTAGGTTTTTTGTTTTTGTTTTTAAGTTAGTGACTTACCTTAATTCCATCTACCTGATCTTATTTCACTGATACAGTCCTTCTGTTATATTTTTAAACATTTTTAACATACATATTTTAAAGTTTTTGGGATTGGGCTGCTATTTTTAATTCCCAATATAAACTCATCTACTCGTTAGATGTATTGATTCTTTTTCACAGGTTTGGATTCCTTTAGGTGCATTATCTTGTCAATGTTATCCTGCTTGTGTCACTTGCTACCAAGTGGCTTCTCTGCTGCTGTGATCTAGCCTAAACAGGAGCAGGAATCTGAGCTAGACATCACATTAGGGCTTAGAGCCCCTATCGATTCAGAGGGTGTAAGTGCAGATCCAGCCCCTGCTCATAGTGAGGTCTCACATGGCCTTCCCAGATAATAGGAGTATTCCTGGTTATAACCTTCTGGTAATTGTACTACTGCTCCCAAATATTTATCATCTCTCCCTATAGGAGAATTACATTTCCCCACCCCAGTGATGTCAGCCTTGTCCATGTGATTAGTTTTGCCAAAGAAATGTGAACAAAAAAGAAGTATGACCTTTGAAACAAAAATGGCAATACCCCCAGATACAAGCAGTACCTTCAACCTGGGTCCAGAAATGAAGGGGATGTTGCATAGAGCTGTAGACAACCTGGGGAAGACAAGTAACATGAACTAAACATAAAACTTTGTGATTATAATAAGTCATTATGATTTAGGGCTTTTTGTTATCACAGAGTAATTCAAGGTAACCAATACAAACTAAAATCAATGAGGTATAACTACATTTATATAGAAAACCAAATATATATAGTTATATGTAATCTATGATTTCTAAGTGTTTATAATAGAAGAGAAAATGACAAGCTGATGGTACCTGCTATTGTAGAAGCAGCATTTCAGTTATACAACAAAACGCTATGAGTGGGTGCCTGTGGGTTGAATTTGGAAATGGAGAAAAGTCCTTTTTTCAATATTTCTACGTTATTTAAATTGGCTACAGCAATGCTAATGTAACTTTAAAAGCTAATAAGGAGTTTTGCAAATACATACTTACTTTTAATCCAAAGGAGGAATGAAGAAGGGTGACAATGAATCACCACAAATGTGTTTTAAAGAATTGCTAGTGAAAGCTCAGGTGGTTCCACTGGTTGCTGGCCAGTCACAGAATGTCCACAAATGAGGAAGAACATTCATTAAAAATTAAAATCTCACCAGGGGAAGCTGTATATGACTAAATGAGACTCTTGCACATACCACTACCACTTTCTCCCTTCTTGAATTCTATTCTGTGTCAGTCTTTATGGCTTATAATGATTAATGACTATTAGTAATGATAGTCCTTTTTGAGCAAAGCTGAAGCTCATTACAGTGCCATATTCCCTGAGCCCTAAATGTGATTAAGAATATACTGCTTCAGTTACATCATTTGTAGTAAAATGCTCCCCTTGTGTAACTGTCCTTGGTTAAATGCTACTGTGATCTTAGCTGTTCAAATGGTGTAACATTGTTCCTCACAGGCCCAATGGAAGATTCTCATTCTCTGTTATTTCCCAAGTAGCTCATAGCAGTTCAAAAGGTGCTTCTCAACATCCTTGCAAAGAGACCTCATGAAGCAATCATCAAATCATTGCTAACCAAAAGCTCGGCAGTTTGAACCCATCAGCTGCTCCCTGGGAGAAAGATGTAGCTGTCTACTTCTGTAAAAATTACAGTCTTAGGAATCCAACAGGGCAACTCTACACTGTTGTATAAGGACACTAAAGTTGAATCAACTTGACAGCACACAACATCCTTAACCTAAAATCCAGTGCCATTAATTAGATTCTTACTTACAGTGACGCTATGTATATTCCAAGACTGTCTTTAAGGGAGTAGATATTCCCAGTTTTCTCCCAGGGAATGGCTGATGGGTCTGAACCACTGACATTTTAGCTAGTTGCAGAACACTACACTTATCCCACAGCACCACCAGGGATTCTTGGCAAAAGACTCACTCACTACCATCATGTCAATTCTAACTCATCACTTATTCATACTCAAAGTGACCCTACATAGAATCAACTGGCTTTATCCTAAAGTGTCACACCAGATTAGAAACAAAGAAATGAAAACATTGAATTAAAGGTTTGTGAAATCAGAGTTGGGAGGCCTAGCCATAGCTCCTTTCAAATTACATCTTCCATTCAATATAATTAGCACTTCAGCCTCTGGATTAGAAGATCAGCCATTCATTTCATGCTCTGGGCTTGCTGGACAGCATTGAGGAGGCAGCAGTGGTCTGCACCATGGCTAAATCCCAGTACAGGTACCAAGGTCTTCCCTACATGCAAAAGGGTGGGGCTGCCATCAGTCTATAACCAGAGACTCTTGCTCAAGTGTTGTTGTTGTTAGCTGTCATTGAGTTGATTCTGACTCATGACAACTCCAGGTATGCAGAGTAGAACTACCCCTGAGAGTTTTCAAGATTGTGGCCTTTAGAAGACAGGTATCTTGGTGTTTCTTCAGAGGCATCTCTGGATGGGTTTGAATCACCAACCATTCAATTAGCAGCTAAGCACTTAACCATGGTGCCACCAGGGCTCTTGGAGGAGGTTAGCATTAGGTTAGCGTAAAAATGATAAGGATTCAGGGTTATAAGACAAAGGTTTGAATTTCAACTGAGCTCAATCAGTCATTGACAGTCTATCAATACATAGACATGGTGCTACCAGAAATTCAAGCTGGAGTCAAAAGAGGATGTGGAACGAGGGATATCATTGCTGATGTCAGATGGACCTTGGATGAAGAAGAGAATACCAGAAAGATAATGCGTGCTTTCTTGATTATGCAAAGGTATTTGACTTTGGGGATCATAACAAACTATGGATAGCATTATGAAGAATAGGTATTGTGCTCATGAGGAACCTGGATATAGACCAAGTGTCAGTTATTCACATAGAACAAGGGGATACTGAATGGTTTAAAATCAGGAAAAGTGTGTCAAGGTTGTAACTTTTCACCATACTTATTCAATCTGTATGCTCAGTAAAGAATTTGAGAAGCTATATTACATGAAGAATGTGACATCAGGGTTTTGGTAAAGACTGATCAACAGCCTGCAAAATGTAGATAACACAACCTTGCCTTCTGAAAGTGAAGAGAATTTGAAATACTTCTGATCAAAAACTACAGCCTTCAGTATGAATTCTACCTCAATGTAAAGAAAACAAAAATCATCACATATGGACCAATAAATAACATCATGATAAACTAAAATTGTCAAAGACTTCATTTTGCTTGGATCCGCAACGAATACTCATGGAGGCAGCAGTCAAAAAATCAAACATCGTATTGGATTAGACAAATCTGCTGCAAAAGACCTCTTCAAAGTGTTTGAGTAAAGATATCACATTGAGGACTAAGGTGTGCCTGACAAGTCATGCTATTTTCAATGACCTCACATGCATGTGAAAGTTGGACAGTGAATCAATGCAGTTGAATTATGGTGTCAGCAAAGAATAATGGAAGTATCATGGACTACCAGAAGAAGAAATAAATCTATCTTAGAAGGAGTGCAGTCAGAATGCTCCTTAGGAACAAGGATGGCAAGATTTTGTCACTTGTACTTTGGACATGTGGTTAGGAGGGAACAGTTCCTGGAGAAGGACACCATGCTTGCAAAAGTGGAGGGTCAGCAAAAAAAGAGGAAGACCCTCCAACAAGATGGATTGACACAGTGGCTGTAACAATAACATAACAATTTTGAAGATGGCACAGGATCGGGCAGAGTTTTGTTCTGTTGTGCATAGAGTCACTATGAGTCAGAACTGACATCATGGAACCTAACAGCAACCTCCGTGGCCACTGGATCCAGGCCCCGCACACAGTGATAAATCATTCTGAGCTCTTGATCTGATATGTTTAGACACTTTGATCATTAAGAAAAAATGTTTCCCATTGAGCAGTCTGATTATGTGTATCCTCTAAGTCCCAGGTTATATCCCTAAGGTTGTATCAGCCGTCACTCAAATGTGTGCTGTTAGAAACAAGAGGAGCTATTTTATGAGTGAGGATGGATGCCCACAAAAATAAAAAGTCTCAGTGGCAGTGAGTGCAAAGCAAGCAACAAAACACTAGTATAAATTGATCTTATTTTTGGAAGGGAGAAAAACAACAACTTTATAATAGACATATAGACATAAAGAAAAAGCACACAAATATGCTCAAATATTTAAAAATATTAAAATTATTACTGACTTTACACATTCCTTTAGCAAACATTTATTAAGTATCAATAATGTGCTGACCTCAGTTTTAAGTGCAGTTGTTGTTGTTGTTAAGTGCCATCAAGTTGGCTCTGATTCATAGAGACCCTATATAGGATTTCTGAAACATGGCTGGTGAACTTGGACTACTGACCTTGAGGTTCAAACCAACGCTGAAGTCCAGCACATTAACCCACAGCGCCACACCAGGACACAATAATTAACTACACATAAGAGGTTAGTGTTCTAGTACAGCATTTACAATTCAGAAGTGATTATAATAAAGAAGGGCCAATAGTGGAGTCCTGGTGTGGCGCTGTGGGCTAATGCGTCAGACTGCAAAGTCATTTGAACTACAAGGTCGGTGGTTCAAGCTCACCAGTTTCTCCTTGGAAACCCTATACAGAGTCACTGTGGGTCGGAATCGACTTGATGGCACTTAACAACAACAACAATGGTTAACAGAGGAGTCCTGGTGTGGTGCTGTAGGTTATTGTGCCAGACTGCACAGCCGTTTGAACTGTAAGGGTGGCAGTTCAAGCTCACCAGCTGCTCCTTGGAAACCCTATACAGGGTTGCTGTGGGTCAGAACCAACTCGACAACACTTAACAACAACAATGGTTAAGAGAACATCTAATGAATCCAATCTATAAAAAGGGCAAATAACCACTGAAACTAAGACCTTTGGATACATGGGCGTTAGCTGGGCAACAGAGTAGGATGGTCACAACAATATAGATTACTTTTATGTTTTCTTTTTGATTATAACTTTTTTTTTCAATGAACATAACATTAAGAGAGCTTATCGTTCCACTGGTATTATCTTCGTATTCCAAGTCAGAATATAACAATAGTTTCAGTAAGTATTTATTTGGGGTGACCAGCAGGCCCTACATTCTTTTAGGCAATGTGAGATGCAAAGACAGAAAAGAGATAAAAAGTCCTGAATCTTCTCATTGAACAGAACCGAACCGTAAAA
This sequence comes from Chrysochloris asiatica, assembly GCF_000296735.1. Taxonomy (NCBI): domain Eukaryota; kingdom Metazoa; phylum Chordata; class Mammalia; order Afrosoricida; family Chrysochloridae; genus Chrysochloris; species Chrysochloris asiatica. Next base: position 13,082,986 of record NW_006408542.1, read on the forward strand.
CGCAGAAACAAACCCCCTCAGTCAGGAAACAGACCAAGCAGGATTAAGCATTTTAATGGGACCACAGTGTAAGAGCTATTAGCCACACAGATATGGTCAGGATTATTTGACAGTTTGCATCATTTAAATCATTAAATAAAAAACCTCCAGTCCAATACGTGGTTTTTAATTTGGGTGCCTAGAGACTTATGAATAGCAGAGAAACACTGTCAGATACAGTGCCAGAAAATGAGCCCCTCAGGTTGGAAGGCACTCAAAATGCGACTGGCAAAGAGATGCCTCCTCAAAGTGGAGTTGACCTTGATAACATGAATGGAGTAAAGCTCATGGAAGAAGAGCTAACAGGACCTTCATTTGCTGATGGGGCACAACTCAAAATGAAGAGAAACAGCTGTAAATATCCACTGAAAATCAGAACATGGAATGTACGAAGTATGAATCTGGAAAAATTCGAAGTTGTCAAAAATGAAATGGAATGTATAAACATCAAAACTTAGGCATTAGTGAGCTGAACTGGCTGGTATTGGCCATTTTTAATCTGACAACTACATGCCATGAAAGACAAATTGAAAAGGAATGGTTTTGCATTCATCGTCAAAAAGAACATATCCAGATCAGTCATGAGGTACAATGCTGTCTGTGATAGAAAAATATCCAGGTGCCTACAGGGAAGCCCAGTTAATACCACTATTATTCAAATTCATACACCAACCACTAAAGCCAGTGAGGATGAAAAAGAAGAATTCTACCAACTTCTTCAATCTGAAATTGATCAAACATGCAATCAAGATGTATTGCTCATTACTGGCGATTGGAATGCAAAGGTTGGGAGCAAAGAGGAAGGACCAGTTGGAAAATATGGCCTTGGTGATAGAAATGATTCTGCAAAAACCAATGATATGTTCATTTCAAATACCTTCTTTAAGTAGCATACACATGGACCTCACCAGATGGAATACATAGAACTCACTACATCTGAGAAAGAGACGATGGAAAAGCTCTATTCATCAGTGACAACAAGGCCAGGGGCAGACTGTGGAAGAGACCACCAATTACTCACATGCAAATTCAAACTGAAGCTGAAGAAAATGAAAACAAGTCCACAAGAGCCAAAATATGACCTTGAATATATCCTCCCTGAATTTAGAGATCATCTAAAGAACAGATTTGATACATTAAACACTAAAGACTGAAGACCAGAAAAGTTGTGGGATGACATCAAGAGCATCATGAATGAAGAAAGCAAAAAGTCATTGAGAAAACAAGAAAGGAGGAAAAGAACAAAATGGATGTCAGAAGAGACACTGAAACTTGCTCTCCAGCGTAGAGATGCTAACGTTAGCACATGGAAGAAATGGGGAGGTCCAAGGGCAGAACAAAAACTTTCAAAGATCAGCTCGAGAAGATAAAGCCAAATATTACAATAAAATATGCAAAGATCTGGAATCAGAAAACCAAAAAGGAAGAATACGCTCAACATTTCTCAATGTTGGAACTGAAGAAACAATTCACGCCTCAACTTTCATTATTGAAAGATTCTCAGGGCAAATTATTGAATGATGCAGAAAGCATCAAGAGAAGATGTAAGGAATACACAGAGTCACTGTACCAAAAGGAAATGGTTAATGTTCAACCGTTTCAAGAGGTAGCATATGATCAAGAGCCAATGATGCTTAGGGAGGAATTCCAAAGTGCATTGAAGGAATTGGCAAAGAACAAGGCACCAGGAATTGATGGGAAAAAAATTGAAATAATTCAAGAAAGTGAGGCAGCACAGAAGGCACTCACTCATTTCTGCCAAGAAATTTGGAAGACAACTATCTGGCTGACTGGAAGAGATCCATGATTGTGCCCATTCCAAAGAGAGGTGACCCATCGGAATGTGGAAATCATCAATCTCTCTCATATCTCATGTGAGTAAAGTTTTGCTAAAGGTAATACAGAAAACGTCTACAATCATACATTGACAGAGAACTTCAGAGGTTCAAGCTGGATTCAGAAGAGGACGTGATACGAGGGAGGGATATCACTGCTCATGTTCAATGGATCTTGCTGCAAGCAGAGAATACCAGAAAGATGTTTACTTGTGCTATATTGACTACGCAAAGGCTTTCAATTGTGTGGCTCTTAATAAGCTGTGGAAAACATTGCGAAATATGAGTTTTCTAGAACACTTAATTGTGCTCATGAGGAATCTGTACATGGACCAAGAAGCAGTTTGTTCAAACAGAACATGGGAACACTGAATGCTTTAAAATCAAGAAAGGTGTGAGACAGGGTCGTATCCTTTCACCATAATTATTCAACCTGTATGCTGAGCAAATAATCCGAGAAGCTGGGTTCCATGAAGAAAAATGTGGCATCAGGATTGGAGGAAGACTCATTAACAACCTGCGATACGCAGATGATACAACCTTGCTTGCTGAAAGTGAAGAGGACTTAAAATACTTACATGACGATTATAGAGCACAGCCTTCAGTATGGATTACATCTCAATGTCAAGAAAACAAAAATCCTCACCACTGGACCAATAAACAACATTCTTATCAACGGATAAAAGACTGAAGTTGTCAAGGACTTCATTCTTCTTTGATCAACTATCAACACTCACGGAAGCAGCAGTCAAGGGATCAGACGACGTATTGCATTAGGCAAATCTGCTGCACAAGACCTTTTTAATGTGTTGAAGAGCAAAGATGTCAGCTTGAGGACTAAGTGTGCCTGACCCAAGCCATGGTATTTTCAATAACCTCATATGCATGTGAAAGCTGGACAGTGAATAAGGAAGACCATAGAAAAGATGCCTTTGAATTATAGTGTTGGAGCAGAATATTAAAAGTGCCACGGGCTGCCAAAAGAACCAATAGATCCGTTTTGGAAGAAGTGCAGCCAGAGTACTCCTTAGAGGCCAAGATGGCCAAACATCATCTCTCATACTTTGGACATATTGTCAGGAGGGACCAGTCACTGGAGAAGGATATATCATGTTTGTTAAGGTTGAGGGTCAGAGAAAAAGAGGAAGATCCCCAACGAGATGGATTGGCCAAGTGGACTCAAGCGTGGCAATAATAGTGAGATTCATCCAGAATCGGGCAGTGTTTTGTTCTGCTGTGCATAAGGTCGCTATGAGTCGGTACCAACTCAATGGCACCTAACAACAAGAATACCAACAACAGAGACTAAAAGTGGCCTTAAGATATGACCAGTGATGACCAAAGCATTGAACTGACACAATGAAAGTTGCTGTTTATCCATTACATTAGGAAAAGAACTTAATGAGGTAAAACACAATGCTGAGGAGGTAATGGTGAAACTGGGCATTGCTGATGATGTTGCAAACTGGTGCACCTTGAGTGAAAATTAACATGGTAATATGTTTTAAAAGCCATAAATATGTTAAGATTCTAAGGTGCAGTAATTCCACGACTAGAAATAAAGAAATGGGTATAGAAACACTCCAATAGCAAATAATTCAGCAATGAATACTGACAGTGCTCTATAAATTCACCATGTTAGTAACCTGGCTTTCTCCAAGGTCCTATGAGCCTACTGGTTGCTAGATCTAAGGAATACTTTTTGGTCCTTAAGCTTCCCGACTGCTGGGAGGCATTTCACACTCTCATCTCCCTGGCTGGGCCATTTGGTGCTGTCCAGGGGAATTTCTCTTATATCCCGTTCCAAAATAGCTTCCATTTCCATCTACATGCAGAGGATTCCAAAATCATGACCATTTTGCATGGTCTAGGTCAGCTCTCTCCCCAAGGCTCCAGGAGCAGAGCTGCCAGCCTGCTGAACACATCATTGCTCCTAGATCCACTCTCATCCCCTCCTACCTGGATGACTACGACAATATTTTTCCAATCGGCCCCACTGTCCCCAGTCTTTCTTCGCCCTCGACAGCAAACACAGTGGTTCTCCATAACTACAAACCCTGCTGTGTCACTCCCTGGACTAAGTCCTTCAATAGCCCCATCTGTATGAAGGACAATGCTCACTTCTTTGACTGTCACACTAAGTCATTCTTGTCACACTCTGTCCATTCAGCACACTCTTATACATCTCTGTGGGCTTATACAACCAACTGCAAACATCACAGATAGCTGCTCTCTTGCTTTGCTGCACAGTGAACCCTGTAACTGTTGTGAATCCTAAGGGCCTGTCTCCTTTAACAATTACTCTGGCAAATAGCCATCTTTCACTCCTGAGCCAAATGAGATGGCAGTCCTCTGAGATCCTACAGCAGCCATTTATAACCCTCGGAAACCCTATACAGGGTCGCTATGGGTCGTCGGAACCGACTCGATGGCACATAACATAACATTCTAACCTTCAGGAGCCCTGTTGGTGTAATGGTTAAGTACTGAACCACTAATAGTTTGATGGTTCAAATTCACGCAGAGTTACCTCAGAAGTAAGGCCTGTCAATCTGTTTCTGAAAGGTCCCTGCCTTGAAAGTCCTATTGGGTAGTTCTACTCTTCACACAAGGAGCTCTGGAAGCATAGTGGTTACAAATCGGGCTGCGAGCTGCAAGGTCAGCAGTTCGAAACTACCAGCTGTTCCACAGGAGACAGATGAGGCTTTCTACTCCCGTAAAGATTTACAGCCTTGGAAACCCTGTACAGGGTCACTATGAGTTGGAACCGACTCCACGGCATATAACAACAACAAACTCTTCACACATGTGGTCACCATGAGTCAGAATGAACTTGATGGTAACTAGCAACATCCTACCCCTTTATTGTTTTATTTCTGGTCTCTTTTCTCAGCAGGAACTCCCAAAGGTCAGGGATTGCATCTTCTACATATACCTACCATCCCATACTTATCAGTTATCTAGTTATCCAACAATATAAATAGTTTTTTAAAAATCCACTGATTATTTTGCTCATTAACAATATATGTCTGGCAGTAACAAATATCAGAACACAAGGTGAGAATAATTCTGGCTGTGCTGGTTAAGGTTATGTGTCCACTGGATTCTCAGTAGCTTGGCAGTTATATAATGAAGTCAGTTATTTAATAATGTAGTCATCCTCCAGTGATCTGACATAGTCATCCTCAATTTTAGGATAACATCGATTTTCTCATAACAACCTTGTCTTTCGGATCTACACAAATCGTTAAGTGAGGAATGGGTGTGTTTCTGTATCTCAGCATGGAAGGAAATGAGAGGAAGCAAACAGAGCCAAGCAGTGACGGAGATAGAGAAGAATGTGGGTTTTTTTTCTTGTCCTATTTTCTTTATTTTCTAGTATGTGGATTAAACTGTTTTTATGTATTTAAAAAATCAATTCACTTTAAAGATGTTATCATGCTCTCTTAGCACCTGTAAAAGAGAGGACTTGCTGCCCAGCTAAAGTCAACCACTGGTTCCTGTCTCCCTAGACCTCCTTGGGTTTCTTAAATTGCCCTTCAAGCACCAAAAATTCTTTAGGATTTAGAAGAAACACTTATTTCAATATTATCAGCAAACAGAAGGACCACCCACACCAAAAGGAGAAAAACCTTGACCTTGTAAAAGTTGCACTGCTTTTGAAGCAGAGTGCCCAAATACATTTTTGGCCAAAAATCCATCAGAGCTTCCCTGTGTTCAGAGCCTGCATGCAAATGAAGAGAGCTCTGCAGAATCAGGCTACGATTCATAGAGGATTCAGGAGATGGGACTTGTCAACTTGGGACATATCAATGAGAAATAGGGTGGAGGGAAGCCCTCTGAAAAGTCTTACCCCCTCTGCCACATTATTGAACTTCTCAGTCACCAGGCATACTGGCTTGTAATTCTGCTTAATTCATTAAAAAAAAAAAAATCCAAACACAGAGAGTTCACTCTGCCACTTATTATTTTGCCTTAAACGAAAACAAAAACCTGATTAGTTCCAAAAATAAATCATAAAGAAAAACTCTGTTGAAAAGCAAACCCTGAGGCTTAAAAATCATCACTGATTAGCAGCACTTAGTGTTACCTGATGAATGAATTCCTATCTTAAATGCAATTATCACAAATGTCGTATGATTCCCACTGTTTTTATAGTTTAGGCCCAGTTCTTGAAGCAATCATTTCAATAGCAGTGGATCAAAGGAAACTGCTCCTTCCCACATGGGCAGACTGTTTCAATCTCTGTCAGCAGAGACCCTGTAGTGAAATGTAGGGTCCTGGCTCAACAGCTGTCCAGGAAGGAACCTACTTCTCTGTTCTCAGAAATCACTGCATTTATTCCAAAACTCCTGAGGAGAATCTTCCCCCAATCAAACCTGGCTGTGGAGCCTGCTGAGACAATCAGGATAAGTAGAACCTCTGCACTGCCCAGTGGACCACTTCCTGGGGATGCTACCAACATGCTATTTGGCTGTGGCTGACCAAGGTGAAATTGGGCTGGAACACACACAAGCCAAGTCAAGGGTCCCAAGAGACTGGCATGGCAGCAGGGCCGTTGGAGTGCATAGATGTCAAATCTGTCATGGGCAGGGGCTGTGCAGAGGTGATAAGGGATGAAGGGTAGAGACTTTTCTTTGGGAGAACTGAAACGGTCTGGCAGGCATCTGTGTCACTGAGAACATACTGTAAATAAAGCACCAAAATTTAGATGGTACAATTTCCTAGCTTTGTGGTTCAGCTCAATGCATACTGTAAGCCATCATCATTGACCGGAAACTTACCTCAGGCATGTTATTTATGTCCTTATCACAGAGAAGAGGAGCAGTCAAAAAGGATAAAGAGAGAAAATGGAATCAGGTTAGAGGAAGATTCAATGATAGATTCAAGGTCACACAACCACCCGAGCCACTGCCATAGCCAGGAGGCATTTTGTGCTTCATCCACCATTAGTTTCTTGCAAAGTTACGCTGGGTTCAAAACAAACAGGAGGGAAATCCAACAAGAATGAGCTCCACTAATTAATGCAGTCACCAGGTGGCATGTATTTAGTTTCAGGTGCATTTGGTTCTCAAAGTCAAAATTTACTGACTATTCAAAATCTTCAAGGCATACAGAGTTTGCTCCACATGTGCATACAACACATATACCTCATAACAGAGTTCATTTTCTAGAAAAGGTTATGTTCAGGGCTAATGATGCAAAAAAGCTTCAATCACTAGTTTAATATTTGGAGCACATTTACATGTACTATTAAAGATCTGACAAAAATACGGATGTAACACAGTTGAGTATGAAAATCTATGACCAGTATGACTAAATATTCTGCTAATCCCAAAGTGAAATAGAGAACAAAATTATGTCACATAAATAGAGTCAATTTTTAAGAATCTTTTTTATTAGATTAAAGTTGTGTTCATTTGAACCATCATTCCTAAAAAAAAGCTACTAAACCATATAATTACTACTCTTTAGACTCCCAGCTATTTTACACTCTTACTACCCAAATTACCATTTCCATTGGTTGATATAGCATATTTGATCCATGAAAATGACACCCATACATCCATGATACAAGCAGTGGTCATTAATTATGACAATTAGTGGTAGTTGTATATACACAGTGGAAGGAGTAGAACTGACCACACACACATTTTAATGATGACAATTAGTGGTAGTTATATAATCACAGTGGAAGAAGTGCAACTGACCACACACACTTGATCCATCTCTCATAGTGAGAATAACGTTAATGAAAATAATGGTCTAAACCAGTATTTATTTTATCTGTTCAATCATGTGCTATCTTTAGCAATAAGAGCTACACAACACTCAAACATTATTTTTTTTCCATAAAACTTTTACATGTCAAAGATACTTTTTAAATCCAAGTTCAGATTATTAACAATGAAGAAGCTTTTCATCCCCTTTCATACCGCCATGGACTTTATCAAGCCTGTATCCCCCAGATGCACAAAAAGATGAGTAACTGGAAAGGTCGTAGACTTTTTACAAGGCAGATGTGCTCTAGTTTAAGGCAAGTATCTTGATCACATACATACATACATATCAATTTCTCCATTGATTAATTTATCATGTGACAATCCAGAATTCCACAAGAAACTGAGGTATAACTTTATTCAACATTAAGTACAAATGTCAGAAAGCTTAGAGACACTCTCAATGTATTTAACATAGTATATTTACCCATAGTGAAATAGAGAACTCTTCGGAAAGTGCTTATATGTCCATAAATACCCAAGATTCTGAATTCTAGAAAAAATACTAGAAATTAAATATTCTAAAATCTTTGCAATAAGGCTCTTCACATAAGGCTACCTTTATATAAGGCTACTTCAACTTGGTTTCTGAAAACAGCAAAAATGTGCACCAAAATTCAAGTTATTCTGGGCTAAACCGAGAGAGGGCTTGGTCTCACAAGGCAGAGTGAGGTGATGTGTTTGTTGATCAAAAGTAAATTTAAGCTAAAAGTAAAATAAAAATGCAGCAAATAAAAACTTCTCTGGTCATTTTTTCAGCACAAAACTGAACTGTCGTGATGTAAAGCAGTATATATTGTAAGGTATTCCTTAGTTCAAACAGACATGCGTTTACTTACATAAATAATTTGAATAGAATAATCCATACTTGGTATTCACAATATACATTTTAAATCTACATTCTTTGACCTTTATAAAGGTAAATCTGTTCTTTACTTTCGACTTAGAAAGAGTCTAACATTTATCTTTGGAGATTTCCAGTCAATGGCTGTATAAAATGAAGGCTAATACAAATTTACATGGTAGGCCATTCAGCGCATTCACTTGTAAGCCATCATTTTGGGGCCCTAAACACTAAAAATTATTGATTCTACATAAAGTGGAAAACATATGTCCCAGACTTTAATCCTAACTCAAAGACTTATTATCATTTCTGTTTTTAATTATTGAATATTTTGATAAAATTACATTCACCGAAAACATCTGATTATTAACCATACTTACTTCCAAATATTTTTCTGAAAATTAAGATAGAAAGTATTAGTTATGCCTAAATATCTACCTTTCCCTTTGTATTTATTATGAATACAGTTGTCTTCTCTACCAAATTCTCTGTGACATTCTGTTGTTGTTCTTGTGTGTCAACAAGTCCAATCCAACTTACAGGGACCCTATAAATCTTAACAAGAACAGAAAGCTTCATCTGGCTCCCGTGGAACAACTGGTGAGTTCAAGCTGCTAATCCTGACATTAGCACCCCCACACATAACACTATACCATCAGGGCTCCTTTTCAGTGACATTGTTGTTGTTGTTAAGTGCCGTCAAGTTGGATCTCTGTTTAGAGTTCCCAAGGAGTGGTTGGTGGGTTTGAACCACTTACCTTGTGGTTAGCATTCCAGTACTTATCCTGCAATGCCACACCAGGACTCCTCTTAATGACATTAAGAGAAAAAATCTCTACTTTGTTTCATCTAATAATGTAATTAAGTACTTTTAAAAAATATTGTTTTAAAGGGAAGTTCAGCAAGAAGTACTTATTAAATTTTCAAATTAGATTTAAAAAGGGAAATGAAATTAAAATGGATTCTTTAAAAATTAGACTGAATTCTGAATAAATAATATCAAACAGAATCAATATCCAAAATTTGGAAATTCAAGAGCAAATATGTTGGTCAATTCACTGCTGATGTTGTATGGAGGAAAGGAATTTCGATGGTGGCTACATGAAGGAAATTTCATCTCCATGAAGACAGCTGCGTGCTGGAGAATCAAAAAGACCCACAACCCAAATTCTACCTCCAGGCATCATTCAGTTGTAGGGTCTCCTACTGATTCTTCCAGAAATGGACACAAAACACCCTCAAGTGTTCACTGGCACAAAATCAGAGTGCCCCTTTACAAAAATGTCCAAAACTAGGTTTATAGTGGAAAGGGTGAGAAGGGAGGGAAGATATAAATCTAAATTTCAAGATCGTTGTTTCTCATGTCTACCCTGACTCATGACAATTCCATGTGTGTCAAACTAGAACTGTGCTGCATAGAGTATTCAGTGGCTACTTTTTCAGAAGTAGATGGCCTGGCCTTTCTTCTGAGGTGCCTCTGGACACCTTGACATCTACATGCTTGCCACTTGGACTTGACATCTACATACTTGCTACTTGTTACTCACTGTGTTCAATCAGCAAGAATGTGTTCCATTCATATGCAATATCTCTGAGGACAATAATGTAGCGCTTCCAACACCTTCTTGTAAGGAAAACTGCCCTGCCCTCAGAAATTTCCTGACCCTAGTTAAGAGTGTTTTTCCCAACCTATAAAGGTCTTGTGAGGTGGCCTGACTTGGAAAATGTCTCCCAACAAGACTAAGTACAAATGCTAAGTATAGATGACACCAAAAGAGTAGCAGAGATGCCATGTGAGCATCTGATGTCAGACCCTAAGAGACAGAAGACGAGACACCAGAATCACCAAATTTGGCTGGCTAGCTATGGCTGTGTCCAATAAACATCCATTCCCTGTGTTTCTCTGCAATAAATGTATCTATACATGCATAAACTGAGCAAGAGAGCTATTCTAGGTACTGATGATGGTCACAAAATTTTTTTCTACACAATTAAAAAAAATTTTTTTTTAGGATGACCAACTAGGACTGGAGATTTAGTCTCAGAATTTTTAATAAACATTAAGCAAAGAAAAATGGGAGAATGGAAATGTGAAACTCAGGGAGGAAATGGGATTAAAAGGACTGGAACTAATGGCACAAAACAAAATGCATATAAATTGTTGAATGGAAAATTAATATGCTCGGTACAACCTCATCCACACCACCATAAAATGAAACCCCCCCCCACACACACACACACATACACATACATGTTAAGCAAGCTGGGCCTCAGGATTCAGGATCATAGTCTCAGGGGATACCATAGTCAGTTGGCATAACATAGTCCGTAGAGATAAAGTTCGACATCCTACTTTGGTGAGTAGTGACTGGGATCTTAAAAGCTCATGAGCTGCTATCTGTGCAACTTTAGGTCTCTCAATACGTAATAGAAAGGAGAGTGATGAAAACTGAAGATGCTTAAAATCAACTAGTCCAATGGACCAACGGCACATGTAAACACCAGTCTCCAGGATTTTGTGACCAGAAGAACTAGATAGTGCCTGGCTATCACTACCTACTACTCTGAAAGGGATCACATTAGAAGGTCCCAAAACTCAAAATTATAAAAAAGAGATCTGATTTACTGGTCAGAAAGAAACTGGAGGAACTGGAGACTATGGCCCTTGGCCAACCTTTCAGAATTTACCCTCGTGGCCCAATTTTTAGTCAAACAGTATGTATGAACACAGAGGTGGACAACACTATAAGGTATGCTCACCATGGAATGGTTATACATTCAAGATCAAAAATGCAACATTTACCTAAGGACAAAGTTCAGAAGGGCTGGGAAGGAAAGTGGAATGGGAATAAGAAGCACAGGGAGGAAGTGGGATGACTGTTGTTACATGGAGGGGATTGCAATCATTGAGATGAAACAAAATGTATGACTTGTCGAATGTAAAACTGATGATCTGCTCTGTAAACCTTCACTCAATTCACAATAAATCAAGTTTTTTTTTTTTAATTCTATAATATTAGCACATTATATTTTTATGAAAAAGCTATCATTTTTGTTACTCTGTGAATTTCAGGACTTTATAGACCATTATCCAACTATTTAATCACTAGCAACTGAGACTCCTGGCACTACTAAAAATAATTGTTATAAATAATATTACTGAAAACATTTATTATACAGTAATAGCAAAGTACATCTCTCACTTACAATTTTTTTCTACACATTTCTTAGTAAATATGTAACATTACAAATGTAGTGTGCCCCAAATCTTGGATTATAATGCCACTAGGTTTGAAATCCACATTTGCATTGAAGATTATTAACATTCGCCTAGCACATTCATGAGTATTACTAAAAAAAAAAAGTAGCCATTAACCAAAGGCCTTTGGGACATATGTACAAAATTAGAGAACTGTAAGTATTCCGTCAAACACTACATTAGCAATATTACTCACGGAAAAAAAAGTGCCAGTGGGGCTCTATCCATTGAAGATTAGTCAGACTGGAAAATCTGACCTTGCTGGTGATCTTTCAGCCAACTGGGAAATGCTGTTTACTAATAATATTGGATTTTCCCCTTCACTTTTACAGCTATCATTTCCTAGAAGAATTTCAGAGTGATTATTTTCATGGTTGTTGTTGTTGTTAAGTGCCGTTGAGTCGGTTTCGACCCATAGCGACCCTGTACAGGGTTTCCGAGGGTGTAAATCTTTACGGGAGTAGAAAGCCTGATCTTTCTCCCGCGGAGCAGCTGATAGTTTCGAACCGCTGACCTTAAGGTTCGCAGCCCGATTCGTAACCACTACGCTACCAGAGCTCCTTATTTTCATGGTAATGAATTTTAAAATCAGAGCTTAGGTTCTGTGTAGAGGACTCTCAGGTTAAGAATGGGTCTATTTGAGGAGACCAGGAGGGAATTTTCAGGCACAAGGATCTTTCAGAGGGTATCTGAAGGCTGAGGCCATCTGACAGTCATCTCTGTGTACCTACTGGGCCCAACACAGCAGTGACACTTGTTACGCAAATGACTTACTTTGTGTACACAAAGGATTTTTAAGAAGCCCTTTTTCCCAGAGTAGTGCCAAAGTTTAATTAGCCATCAAGTCTTGTTTCTGAATCATTCACTGATTCTTGCACTTCCTGTAAGTGCTATGAAAGACTAAAACACAACCAGCCAAATTAGTTGCCATCATGTCAATTCCAACTCATGACCATACCATGTGTATCAGTGTAGTGCTGAGCTCCACAGGATTTTCATTGTCTGATTTTTCAGGTCTTTCTTTTGAGGTACCTTGGGGTGAACTTGAACATTTCCATAAGCAGTCAATTGTGCTTAACTATCGTCACCATCCAGGGACTCTTAAAACATTCCTGGTTTGGTGGTGGTTATGTGCCGTGAAGTTGGTCCAACTCATAGTGACAGGAGCAGAAAGCCTCACCTTTCTCCCATGGAATGGCTAGTAGTTTCGAACTGCTGTCCTTGAGGTTAACAGGCTGACTTGTAACCACTATGCTACCAAAGCTCCTTAAAACACTCCTAGGACACCCAATTCCAGGAAGTTCAGGCAGATTGCTTGCTTCTCAAACTCTCCTACAGAAGTATCCTCCCAAGACAAGCAGCAGAAGGGAACTGCAACAGCTCTAATGTTGTCCACTCAGGGTGATGGGGTCACCTTTTTCCACACCCTCTAGCATTCTGCTTGTACTTCTGCTATACCAGAGTTGGAGAAGCACAAAGTCAGGTCATTAGAAATCATTAAAGTCAACCAACCCACATAAAAACAGGGTTTAACAAATCATCTAATCTCTCTTATGTCTGTGTGTCTCTATATCTTGAGGCAAGTTAACACAAACTGACATTAACTTGGGCTAATGACGGGAATCGGTTTAATAGATTTTGAAATCATTAAATGTGTATCAACTGAAATGTTAACAAACCATCAACAAGTACTTCTTCAGCTTTGCTTGATTAGTACCATATATAGATTCAGAAACTCAGTTCAACAAAATTTATTTTCTGGCACAGAGAGCACAACTGAATTCATAACACAAATTATCCGCCTCTTTATTAAAACATATTGTTAAAACCCAGTACTCTCTCATGATAAAAATCACTCAGCAAACTAGGAATAACAGAGAATTTCCTCAACCTGATAAAGAGCATCTTTCTCAGTTACTCCAGTGATGCAATAGCAAAAATCCCACAAGCGGGTGGCTTTAACAAACACAATTATTCTCTCACAGTTCAGGAGGCTAGAAGTTCAAGTTCAGGGTATGGACTCTAGGGAAAGGCTGTCTCTCTCTGCTGGCTCTGAAGGAAGGTCCTTGTCTCTTTAAAGCTTCTGTGACTGGGAAATCTTCATGTATGCTAGTTTCTTTCTTCCCCTATATCTCACTCTTTTATATCTCAAAAGAGATAGACTCAAAACAGACCCTACATTGACTCTACCTCATTAGTATAACAAAGACAATGCATCCTCAAATGGAATTATGACCACAGGTAGAAGGGTTAGCAGTTACCATACATACTGGGGATACACAATTCTATCTATAACAGCATCTATGAAACTCTCACACTTATTATCATACTTTAAGTCTTTAGGTGCCACAGATGGTTAAACACTCAACTACTCACTGAAAGGAAAGTGGTTTGAACCCACCCAGAGGTACTTCTGAAATAAGACCTAATGATCTGCTTCCAGTGAATCACAGCCTTGTAAACCCTATGGAGCACAGTTCTACTCTGCAACACATGGAGCTGCCATGAGTCTGAATTAACTCAATGGCAACAGACTCTGGTTTGGTTGATATCATACTTAATTCTGAAAGATGGAAAAGCTTTCCTTCTAAGATCAGGAACAAGACAAGGATGTCCACTATTCTATTCAACATGGTACTGGACATTCTAGCAAGGGCAATCAGGCAAGAAAAAGAAATAAAAGAAATGCCGATTGGAAAGGAAGAAACAAAACTGTATCTGCCGATGACATGATCTTATATATAGAAAACTCTAAACCCTTCACAAAAAACAAGTGGGAGTAATAAGTTCAGTAAGATTGCCAAGATACAAGATCAATATACAAAAGTCAGCAGCATTTCTATACACCAGCAATTAATATTCTGAAGCTGAAATTAAGGTAATAATTCTATTACGAAACCATTAAAATCAATAAAATACTCAGGATTAAATTTAATTTTAAAAAAGTAAAAGACTTTAATACTGAAAGATTTAAAACTGGGCCACTGGACCAAGAAATAGCATTATCAATGGAGAAAAGATTGAAGTTGTCAAAGACTTCATTTTGTTCAGATCAACCATCAACACTCACGCAAGCAGCAGTCAAGAAATCAAACAGTGTATTGCATTATGCAAATCTGCCACACAAGACCTCTTTAGAATGTTGAAGAGCAAAGATGTCAGTTTGAGGACTCTAGTGTGCCTGACCCAAACCATAGGACTTTCAATAACCTCATATGCATGCAAAGAAAGCCATAGAAGAATCAACGCTTTTGAGTTATGGTGTTGGAGGAGAATATTAAAAGTGCCTGGACTGCCAAAAGAACAAACCAATCTATGTTGGAAAAAGTACAGCCAGACTGCTCCTTGAAAGCCAGCATCTTCATCTCTCATACTTCGGACAGTCCCTGGAGAAGAACATCATGCTCAGTATTGTGGCGGGCCAGTGAAAAAGAGGAAGACCCCCAACAAGATGGACTGGCACAGTAGCAGAAGCAACGGGCTCAAGTGTAGCAATGACTTTGAGGTTAGTGCAGGACCCGACAGTGTTTCATTCTCTTGTGTATATGGTTGCTATGATGGCACCTAACAACAACAAATGAAATAAGCCAGTCACAAAAGGCTGTCATTTATATGAAATGCCTAGCATAGGCAAATCCTTTGGGGGGTTTCTTTGTGGGGTGAGTGATGAGAATATTCTGGAATCAGACAGCGGTGGCTGGTTTAATATGAATACATTAAAAACTACTGAATTGTGTACTTTAAAATGTAAAATGTTATGGTATGTGCATTTTAAAAGATTATACGCATAAACTGTATTTATATAGTTCCAGTTTTTAACTTTCCTAGTGACTCTTCTAAATAGTCCAAGATTTTCTGCAGAGTCACAATGCTCGCTAACAACACTGATCAGTCTAGTTAGCCAAAAACACAGTGGCCTCTTGGTAAAGCAAAGACAAGTTTAATCTTACTTGCACACATTTAAGTGGACTAGGATGTTGATCACTATACTGAGAGAAGGCATGGCCGAATTGGCAATAAAAAGAAAGTAATCATCTACCATCCCCAGCTACCCTTAAAAAAGTTCAGACAAGAAAACCACACCTTCATAGTTGATAAAAATCCTCATTTAAAATAAAAATGTTGTCATAGTTATTCAAATTTCCTTTCACACTTACCAGCTTTGTGAAAATTGGATCTGGGTCTGATCCCCATGGAGGTATGCCTTTCTCAAGAGACTTTATAATTATACATATGGAAAACAAAATCTACAAAATGGGGATAATAATCCAATGGTAGGATGGTGCTCAGGTTAACAGGAATCCCTAATTGGACAGAAAGCTGCTATTAAAGGTGATGGAAAAAATACCACAACTCTATGGAAGGTTCCACAACAAAAGGAAGAGAAAACAACTCGTTTTCATTGAGGGGCAGAACAGATATGCCCAGTCCTTTGAGTCCAGATGGGCTCTGGAAAGGCAGGAAGCAAAACACCATACGAGAGCACACTGAATAAACAGAGAAGTGTATGTAGCTTTCTCTGACCAAAATGGAACTTTTCCAGAGCATTCCATTAAAGCTTCGATCCAGGTTACTTTCTATTCATGTACAACATTTCTTAGCCCGACCCTTCTAAATAATGCAATGGTAATTAGGAAACACCTGTCCCTACTTGTGTGTGTGAATGGGTGCACAGCTGCAAGGTCCTGCAATTTTAACACTCTGTCGAAAATCTGAACTACCTACACACTTCCTCCAGTATCCTTCCTGATCTAAAGCTTCTAAAAGCAACATCTACTTTTTATTTGACCTAAAGATGCAAGAATTCCAAAGTCCTGAAGAAAACATGTTTAAAATCAAGTATTTCATCACTTCTGATGTTAAAAAAATAAAAAGAAGAAGCATGCCTAAAGAATACTGAATCAGAAATCTGAGACTGAGGAATGCCCTAGGGTGGGAGACATTTAGTGATAAAACCAGGAAAATTCTAGAGAAAGCAGGACAAGTTGATCTCCCTATGAGTGACTATGGCTAAAGCACAAACCATTGGCACAGTTCCCTCACAAACCTTTGTGTGAGAGTTGGGATAAGATATGGGTCAAGGTAGACTAAATGTTTCTCCAGGGCTCTCTGGTTTTGTTTTCCTATGACATTAAATATCAAAGGTCATGTTTAATTGGATTGTATGTAGATCAGTATCTCAGGAGAGAATGAACATATATAGAGAATTACAGGGTTCTGGAAATATCCTGTATTAAGTATGGAGTTATATAAGCTTAGTACTAAACAAAGCTAGGAGCTTTCAGCTTTTTGTTTCTCATTTATATAGCCAAAGAGGAAAACAAAATTGCTTTTAGAAAATATAAACTCTGTCTTAGAAGAAATGCAACTATAATGCTCTTTAGAAATGAAGGTGACAAAACTTTAGCTTGCTTACTTTGGAGACATCCTAAAGAAGGACCAATCATTAGAAGAGAACATCATGGTTGGTGAAGTGGAGAGATGAGGATAGCAAGGGAAACCTCAATGAGATGTATGGCACAATAACTACAACAATGGGCATTACAACGGTCACGAAGATGGTGCAGGACTGGGCAGTTTCATTCTGTTATCCATGAGGTTGCCCTGAGTCAGAACACTCGAAGCCGACTCTTTGGCAGCTGAAAACAAAAAGAAAATTCTCCCAACACCAATACCCAACTTAACCCCCCTTCCACTCCTCATAGATCACAAGACACCTACGCAAGATATCTGGACAAAAGTTTAAAGAGAGGAAATAGTATTTTGAATTATTTTTTACATTTTTAAGAACCTAAGAAATTACGAATGTAAGGGAATAAGTAACTATTAAATCTAAGAGTAAAGTGAATGCAATTGTTTCAACCATGATAACACAGCAATGAAAGAAAATGATAACTAGGACCTTGAATAAACAGATTATATCCACTTTCAAATAAATTCCCTAATTTTGTTTTGCTAATCCTAATTTAGAAGATCAAACCAAGTTGCATGTAAGATCAAATCACGTAAGATTCTGGCTGCTAGTTCTCTTTGGGCATTCTAATTTAAGATAGCATCTGACCTATGGATACTAACATGGGTCCTAATGAAAGCATTTCTGATGAAAACAGGGCTATGATAAACATCTAAGAGTGCCACTAAAAAGAAATACTATCTGCTAAATTTTTTTAAAGGCAGTAGCTTTTAGGGAAAGTTTTAAAGAAAATACATCTATTCCTAAAAAAAAAAAAAGGCAAGATTCAGGAGTGCAGAACTCTGAACATGTTATTTTGGTTCTCACTCTTGAATGAACTACTCTATTAAATCTCATTACCATCCCCATTAAATGAGTAGCTGAACTGCCAGTAATATTTACCCATTATTCTCTATTATGAAAACTGTTCCTATGAAAATGTTGCCATTAGCAATAAAAGATTTCTCACTTTCTATGTAATTTAGAGACCATCTCAAGAATAGATTTAATTGCAACTCCAATCTTGAGTCTCCCAAAGTAGACTGTAAGTTCTTTGGACCAAGATTTTTGTTGGGTTTATTCACTGCTCTATCTCTGAAACCTAGAACGTTGCTGTTAAGTGCTATCTAGTTTATTCCAACTTAGAGTGACCCTGTGTAGGGTTTCTCAGGAGCAGCTGGGAGGTTTAACCTGCAGATCCTGCAGTTAGCAGTCCAGTGGTTATTCTGCTGTGCAACACGAGGAAACCTAGAATATTTCTTGGTAATAGTATATATTCAAGAAATATTTGTAAAATGAATAAAAATTATTGCTGATTAAAAAAAAAAAAGAATAGGTTCAATACACTGAACACTAGTAACTGAAGACCAAAGGAGTTGTGGGATGGTATCAATAACGTTATGTATGAAGAAGGCAAAAGGTCATAAAAAGACAGAAAAGACCAAAGTAAATGTCAGAAGATTCTGAAACTTTCTCTTCAATACAGATCAGCAAAAGTGACTGGAAGAAATAATGAAATAAAAGAGCTAAACAGAAAATTTTAAAGAGCAACTCAAGAAGACAAAGTAAAGTATTACAATGAAAAATGTGCAAAGGCCTGGAGTCAGAAATCCAAAAGAAAAGAACGTGCTCAGCAGTTCACAAGCTTAAAGAACTGAAGGAAAAATTTAGGACTTCACTTGTAATATTGAAAAATTCTATGGGCAAAAGATTGAGTGACTCAAGAAGCATCAAAAGAAGATGGAAGAAACACAGAGTCATTGTACCAAAAAGAACTGGTTAATATTCAACCATTTCAAAAGATAGCATAGGATCAAGAACCCATAGTATTGAAGGAAGATGTCCAAGCTGCACTGAAGGCATTAGCAATAAACATGGCTCCAAGATTGAAAGAACACTAACTGAGATGTTTCAACTCTGCAAACATTTACTCTTCTGTATCAAGAAGTTTGAAGACATCTACCTGGACAACCGACTGGAAGAGATCCATATTTGTGCTGATTCCAAAGAAAAGTGATCCAATAGAATGAGAAAATTATTGAACGGTATCATTAATATTACATGAAAGTAAAATTTTGCTGAAGATAATTTAAAATATTTGCAGCAATACATGAACAGTGGACACCCAGAAAGTCAAGCCAGATTCAGAAGAGAATGTGGAATGAGGGATATAATTTCAACCAAGCTATCAGGTGAATCTTGAATGAAAGCAGAGAATACCACAAAGATGTGTACCTGTGTTTTACTTACTATGTCAAAGCATTCAATTGTGTGGATTATAGCAAATTGTATTGGGAAGAATAGGAATTCCAGAATACTTCATTGTGCTCACTTAGAGCCTGTACATCGACCAAGAGGCAGATGTTTGAACACAACAAGGGGTTACTGAGCAGTTTGAAATCAGGAAAGGTGTGCATCAGGGTTATAGACTTTCACCATATTTATTTTAGATGCTGAGCCAATAATCCAAGAAACTGGACTCGAAGAATAAAAATGAGACATCAGGATTGGTGAAAAAGACTCACTAACAACCTGCAATATGCAGGGACTATAACCTTGTTTGCTGAAAGTGAAGAGGACTTGAAGAACTTAATGATGAAGATCAAATACTACAGTCTTCAGTATGGATTACGTCTCAACATAAAGAAAACAAAAATCATCACAACTGGATCAATAAGCAGCAGCAGCATGATAAACGGAGTAAAGATTGAAGTTGTCAAGGATTTAATTTTACTTGGATCCAAATCAATGTTTAGGGAAGCAGCAGTCAAGAAATCAAACAAAAGATTGCATTGGACAAATCTGCTGCAAAAGACCTCTATAAAGTATTGAAAGGCAAAGCTGTTACTGTGAGGACTAAGGTGCACCTGACCCAGGTCATGGTATTTTCATTTGCTTCATAAACATGTGAAAGCTGGACATGAATAAGGAAGACCGAAGAACAATTGATGCCTTTAAATTACGGCGCTAGTGAAGAACATTGAACATACCATCAACTGGCAGAAGAATGAACACATCTGTATTGCAGGAAGCACAGTTGGAATGCTCCTTAGAAGACAGGATGACAAGACTTAGTCTCATGTACTTTGATCATGTTCTCGGGAGGGACTAGTCCCTGGAGAAGGTCATCATGCTTGCTAAAGTAGAGGGTCAGTGAAAGAGAGGAAAAAGCTGAACTAGATGGACTGACACCATGGCTGCAACAAAGGGATCAAACATAGCAACGATAGTGAAGATGGTGCAAAACTAGACTGTATTTTGCTCCATTGCACATGGGTTATTATCAGCTAACAACAACATGTAAGGTCAGCCTCAAAGTCTGTATATATATTCTCATCCAGCCAGTTACGCATATGCCCACTGCCATCGAGTCAATTCCAATTTATAGAGACAGAGTAGAATTGCTCCATCGGAATTCCAAGGTTGTAAATCTTTACAAAAACAGACTACCTCATCTTTCTCCCACAGAGCAGTTGGTGAGTTTGAGCTGCCAACTTTTCAGTTACTGCTTAACTGAATGCTTAACTCACTGTGCCACTAGGGGCACTAGGTACACACACAGATAGATGTATGCTTCGCCTTGCTGCTTCATACAGAAATCTTTTCCTTCAAATCAGTCCATAGTTTGTCCTTGAGACTATAACATGCATTAAGGGGATATGAAAATGCGTGCATGAGAGAGGGTCCCAGTCCACAAGATAGTTATAATTTACTTGGAGAGATAAGACATATTCGTAGGAAGAGTTCCTAGTGTCAGTAAAATGGAAAATGATCGTATTTTCTATGAGCAATACGGAGATGCCATCATCTGCATATTATGTGCATCAATCCCAAAGCTTTAATTCAAAGAATTAAGAAAAAATAAACCCATGCCATTTATTTCAATTCTATTAAAATACAATAAATAAGAGAATTTATTTTGAGCATGTAAAAATAGCATGGCAATGGACAGTGTCAGGGAAGTTAAGGTGACATCTTTACTGGCCAGAGTATCACATAGATTCAGAACAAAAGTTAGGGAAAAAGAAATGGTTCTGTATTTATTTCAGCAGTGGCAAAGAAACCTGGCTTCTCAGAGCTTTCCAAAATCCAGAAATGTATCAAGAACAACAAAATGCTGGTCCAGGTTCCTGGTTTCAGCTCAACTCCTTCCAAACCTGGTTTTCTACTGTCATAGTTGGGGTATGAATGAGATGATGGCTCAGATTCCTTTAATGAGAACTTCTGGTAATCATTTCATTGATAAATATATTCAGGTCTCCTGTTAAATCCCCTGGCTCCCCTTTCCCCTTCCCATCTTCCTGACAAGTCAACTGTTTTGTTTCCTTTTCTAAAGTTTTGCATCTTACAGTGCACAGAATTAAATTATTCATGAATCGATGGCTTTAATTTTTTTGTGCTTATCTACTGGCTTCTTTATGGTAATGGGTTGAAAAAGTAAATTTCTACTTTATATTATTATAACTTAGCACTAAACAATGATCAGTTTTGTACATTATCTAATTCTATTAATCTAGCCAGACTAATACAGCATGTTAATCAGTATCCTTACAAAAACTTTTGGCATAGCTGTGATTCACAATGATGAAGATCAGATCAAAACATTATGTATTGATTGCTTTTAGTTGGCTTAAAATTAACTTAGCTATGCAACAACCAAAAGTACAGAAATACGTAATTTCTTTTTTTATGATAATTCACTGACAACATGTAAGTATAACCTTAGTATAAAAAGGCTATATAAATATTCATTCATCTGGTAAGTCTTATTAAACTCACAGTGTTTGAGAAGAAAAAAATTAAGAATCTATAAATGTGGGTTGTAATATTGAACAATATCACACTATTTCTGCCATGTTTTTGTTTGAAACATTCTTGTTTGGCTATCTGAATGTTAGGACAATCACAGCAAGGAACTCAAACTTTATCCAGTAAAATGGTAAATAATACAAATTCTCTTCATTCGTAAATACTTTTTTTGAGTGGTTTCAGTGAAAAGATATGAGAAATCTAAAATGGAAAAGGGAGCTCATGCTCAGGATTCCATGAAGCCGTGCCATAAGGTGACTGCTCAGAAACAAAAATAAATCAGAGCATTGAGAAGTATGCTGGGAAAGTTTTGCAAATATTACTCTTGCGTGTATCTAGCTCCATTATACAGTTTAACATTTGGCCAATTTTAAAAAGTATTTGCTAAACAGTTCCTGCATGTGGCATATGTTTCTGGGGTACGTCTGACATTGATATGAGAGATTATAAAACATTTAGAAATGAAAATGTTACTCTCTAACAAAAAAACAACCCTATAAGTTCCAAGAGTCTTCTGAATTCATAAGATGGAAAAACATTTGGAAAATAGTACCTTTTGCTTTTAAAATATTCAAATAATGTGATTTAAGAAAACAAAAATGTGTAGTTGTTCAAGGCAAGGAAGAGACGAGTCTAATTAAAATAAAGTCCTAAAATTTACTCTTAGAGCCATCACTTTTTCTTTGCTGCCTCAATGCTGTTTATTCCACAATAAATGAGCAGTTTTATCCCTTCGGCTGGGAAGAATCCTTTTTACCCTACCAAGGTGATGGCAGTAGTACTGCAGTACTCACCCTGCACGAAATGCATGAATATAAAGTATCCTCAGTCATTTTTATCAGAGTGTATGCAAGAGTTGATTTGCAATGCATTAATTTAAGAACTCAGTGGAGAGGCTCCTACTATATCTAGCAGATCTAAACTTGAGCTCATGATAACATTGCACAAAACTGTGGTAGATAAAAGTGATAGGTAAAGCCAATAGAACAATTCCACTGACAACACAAACTCCTCCAAGGATTCTTCCAGGCACTGTGATAGGATACATATCTCCATAGCCAACTGTAGTCATAGAGATAATCACCCACCAGCAGGCAGCAGGGATGCTGGCAAAGTCCTTGTTGGATGTTTCCAGGTCCAACCCATGTTCAAGAAGCTGAGAAAGTGCACTAAAGATTGCCATGGCAACACAAATGAAGACAAGTAACATAACCATCTCTCGGTAACATCTTTTGAGAGTCAAACCAAGTGTCTGAAGACCAATGAAGTGACGGGCAAGCTTAATCACCCAAAAAATCCTCATCATTCTAAGCACCCTCAAGGTGACTCCAGCCCTCTGGAGTTGAGAGTTCTCGCCAGTAAACACTGTCATTAACACGGAGATGTAATAGGGTGTGATTGCCAGTAAATCAATGATGTTCAGGGGTCTCTTGACAAACTCACACTTGTTTTTGGAGACGATGAATCTCACAATGCACTCTGCAGTGAACCAACCTATGCAGATCGCTTCAATTATCCTGTCAAAAGAACAAAAGAAGGATTGATCATTTTATTTTTAAGCATTTTAACAGCTCTTAGATTTCTTCAGATAGTACTACACTGACACACTAATTCAGTTACTGTTCCAGAAAACATGAAAAACAGACATCACCAGACCCACCAGGACACAACATATTATCCTTCAAATGAAACTTAAGCTCGATAAAGTTCTTAACTGTATACTGCATACAACACCATTATCATTGTTATATCTTTAAAATTGTCACAAATACTGAAAAACAAAAAAATCTTTCTGTCTGTTATTTGGTAATTTAAACTTCATTTATACCCAGCTAGCATAGTCCTTGTGTTGTCGTTGTTGTTGTTGTTAAGTACCATGGAGTCAGTTCCAACTCATAGTGAACCTGCACAGGGTTTCCAAGGCTGCAAATCTTTACGGGAGCAGAAAGCCTCATCTTTCTCCTGCGGAGCAGCTGGTAGTTTCAAATTGCTGACCTCAAGGTTTGCAGCCTGATTCATAACCACTACACTACCAGAGCTCCTTAGTGTGGCGCTATGGATTAATGTGCTGGACTGCAAAGTCAGTTTGAATCGCAAGGTCAGTGGTTCAGGCTCACCAGTCACTTTTTAGAAATCCTATATAGGATTGCTATGGGTCAAAAGCAACTCAATGGCATTTAACAACAACAAAGTCACTATATAGACTTCTGGTGTGGCACTGTAGGATCAGCACTAGACTGCGAACCATAAGGTCAGCAGTTCCAATCCACCAGCCATTCCTTGGAAGCCCACAAAGGCACTTAACAACAGCAGCCATTATATGACCATGTACTCACTCCTGGAGGGCAGGGGCTTCCAGTGTGATGTCATTTAAGACGTATATCAGGACTTTGTTCCTACAGACAATGAATATACTCAAGTTTTGATGACATGTTGCTAAGTGCTGTTAAGTCAGTTCCGACTCATAGTGATCCTGTATAGGCTGGTGAGTATGAACCACCAACCTTGAGGTTCAAACTGACATTGAGGTTGAGTGCTTATCCTATTATAGTAAACTCAAGCTCATTTCCTTAAATGTTCTTTCCCAATAGACTGGGAGACACCAAAGCTGAGCCAGCTCTTGGGTGCTGCCAGAGGCCCTCACCAGGAGTGACCAGGTCATGGGCATCTTGGCCTGGAGTGTCAGAGAAGGAAGAAGGCTGAGGACTCCACCAGCATCAATCAAGCCAACTGCCATCAAGTCGACTGACTTGTGGAGAACCCACATTTGCTGAGTAAAACTGAGTTCCATAGGGTTTTCCAGGCTGTGACTTTTCAGGTTATCATCAGGCCTTAATTCCAAAGTGCTTCTGGTAGCAGGAAAGCAATTAACACTTTGTACCACCCAGGGACTCTTACTATTAGGACAACCCCTAGGATTTTCCCAAAGACAATAGCGATTTTGTTTGTTTTCCATAAATATTTTTATGCAGCGTGTATTTAAAAATATTTTAAAGACCACATTTTTCCTAGAGCAATGTTTACCAACCTTTTCACATTCCTGAACACACTGAAAATAACATTTACACAGCATATTGGGGACATGGAATAAGATTCTTGGAGTGAAAGTCACTGGCCTGAGGGCTTTGGCAACCCTGGTACTCATTTCACATCCTTCATGGCTGAGGAAATAAAATCTCAGCACACATTTAAGAAGCCTTGCTTGAAGTGAGGGGTATTTTGAGGTAACTTCAAATTTAAATTTCAAATGCCAAGGTACCTGACAACTGACTGAAAGATATCTATATTTGTGCCTATTTCAAAGAAAAGTTATCAAACAGAAGATGGAAATTATTGAACAATATCATTAATATCACACGCAAGTAAAATTTTGATGAAGATAACTTTAAAATGCTTGCAGCAGTATATCAACAGAGAACTGTTACAAATTCAGGCCACTTCAAAAGAGGACATTGTTGATGTCAAATGGATCTTAGCTGAAGGCAGAGAATACCAGCAATATGTTTTTGTTGTGTTTTTTTTTAATGTTTTATTGTAAATTATGTGATAGTTTACATGGGAGAACATTAGCTTTACATTCATCCTATCGTATATGCGTTTCATTGCCATGGCGTCACTGCTTCTCTGGGTAGGGTCCCGCACTCCGCTCTTCTCCCTTGATAGTCCCAGGGACCTCCACTCCTAGACTGCAAAGTCAATCACTCCCCTCCTTTTGCTACAAAACATCTACCTTTACATTTCCAACCCTCACAGTCAGTCCTGATAGCAATTATTCACTATTGTACCCAATCTCATTTCATCATCCCTGCCCTGCTGATGGATACTACTCAGTGGAGATTCTACCTTCCTCTGAGCCCTCTGGATCTAGGCTCCCTCTTGAAAGTCTGTAAGCCAGTCACTTCTTACCTTTGTAGCCCTCCCATTTTGGGTAGCCAATGTCCAAGTTGCCCATCCCTGTCTACCCTGTGGATTGAGGGGGTGGGAATGATCCTCGCTGTAAAGATTTGTTTCCTCTTTCAGCTACTGCATCCACAGGTGTAGGTCAAGTTCATCAAATTGTATCAGATCTCTCATTTTTTCCTCTTCTTCCTTCTTCTAGTTGAGATCTGATCATCCAGCCATTGAAGCCAGGTCAAGTGGGTATTATCTACAAGTGTGGGTGTTCTTGTGCATATGCCCTCTCTTCTTATCAGCTGGGTGCTTCACTCTCCACTCTAGTCCTTTGTGGCTATGTCACTGACTCTGGGCCCAAGAGTCCCCAGGTCTTGCCACACTGCTGGCCAACCAGGTCTCCACCCGGGTTCACAGGAGTCTATTGAACGTTTTAGGGCTTAGCTCGCAGTTTCATTGCTGTCTTTCCCTCACTTCTTCTTATCGGTGACAAATGTAGTCACCCATCAGGGCGCATGTCTACTCGTGTATTCCCATTGAGTCTTAGTCTAGAAGGGGGTTTGCCCTGAGGGGACTCAGCCAACCAGCAATATGTTTACCTGTGTTTTACTGACTATGCAAAGTCATTCAACTGTGTGTATCATAAAAGATTATGGACAGCATTTCAAAGACTGGGAATTCCATACAATTGTGCTCATGTGGAACCTGTACATAGACCAAGATATAGCCATTTGAAAAGAACAAGGAGATACTTGGGCGTTTTAAAATCCAGAAAGGTATGTGTCAGGATTGTATCCTATCTCAGTTATCTAGGACTATTATAACAGAAATACCACAAGTGGATTGCTTTCACAAATAGGAATTTATTCTCTCTCAGTTTGTTGTTGTTAAGTGCTATCGAGTCTATTCTGACTCACAGCAACCCTGTATAGGGTTTTCAAGGAGCTTGAACTGCCAACCTTGCAGTGCAAAACAACTTTGCAGTCTGGCGCATTAGCCCACAGTGCCATAGTTTAGCTAGCTGAAAATCCTAATTCAGGGTGCCAGTTATAGGGGAGAGCTTTCTCTCTGTCAAATCTCAAGGAAGGTCTGGTGGTGGTGGTGTGCCGTGGAGTTGGTTCTGACTTATAGTGACCCTGTATAGCATTTCTGAGTATAAATCTTTATGGGAGCAGAAAGCCTCATCTTTCTCCTGAGGGATGGATGGTAGTTTCGAACTGCTGACCTTGAGGTTAGCACCCTGACTAGTAACCACTACGCTACCAGAGTTCATTCAGGGAAGGTATGTTGTTGTTGTTAAGTGTCACTGAGTCGGTTTTGAGCCATAGTAACCCTGTATAGGGTTTTTGAGGAGCAGCTGGTGAGCTTGAATCACCAACCTTGCGATTCAAACTGACCTTGCAGTCCAGTGCATTAACCCACAGCACCATACCAGGACTCCTCAGGGAAGGTATATGTTATCAATATTACCCTGGACTTAGGGTATGTCTCAGCACAGGGACTCCAAGTTCAAAGAACATGCTCCACTCCAACTCTTTTTTTCTCCGGTGGTAGCAGTCCTTCTGATGTCTGCTTGCTTGTTTAGTCTCCTTTATATCCCAAAAGAAACTGATTCAAGATACAAGCTAATCCAGTGAATTGTATCCTGTCTCAATAACATAAATGCCATTAATACTGCTTGCCTCATTCATAGCATAAAGGTTAGGATTTACAACACACAGAATAATCACATCAGATCATGAAAAGGAGGATAATTACATAACACTAGAAATCATCATCTACTCAAGTTGACACATATTTTGGGGGACACAATTCAGTTCATAACATGTCCTTTCACCATACTTATTTAATCTGTATGCTGAGCAAGTAACCTGTGAAGCTGGACTATATGAAGAATGTGGAGGAAGACTCATTAACAATCTGTGATATGCAGATGACACAATCTTATTTGCTGAAAGAGAAGATGACTTGAAGCACTTTCTTATGAAGTATGAATTACACCTCAACATAAAGAAGGAAAAATAAAAGCCTCACAACTGGACCTATCAGCAACATTATAATAAACAGAAAAAAGATGGAAGCTGTCAAGGATTTCATTTTTCGGGGATCCACAATCAGCATTCATGGAAGCAGCAGTCAACAAATCAAATAATATACTGCAATGGGCAAAACTACTGAAAAAGATTTCTTTAAAATGTTAAAAAGGAAAGATGTCACCTTCAGTTTTGCCTACCAAAGCCATGGTATTTTCAATCACCTTATATGCATGAAACACCTGGACAATGAAAAAGGAAAACTGGAGAAGAATTGATGTCTCTGAATTATAATGTTGGCAAAGAATATTTACTATACAAATAGACTGCCTGAATAAACACATCTGTCTTGGAAGAAGTACAGATAGAATGTTCCTTAGAAGCAAAGATTTCGAGACTATGTCTTAAGCACTTTGGAGAGGTTATTAGAAGGGACTGGTTCCTGGAGAAGCACATTATACTTGGTAAACAGTCAGTGAAAAAGAGGACATCAGTGGCTGCAACAGTAAACTCAAACATAGCAATGACTGTGAGGATGGTGCAGGACCAGACAATGTTCTGTTCTGTCAAACATAACATGATAGAGTCATGATGAGTTGGAAATGGCTTGATGGCACCTAATAATAAAGAATAAGTCAGAATCATTGGATAGAACGAAGTAAGAACAAGAGATGAATAGAGGTAGGCTTAACAGGCTGACAATTCAGCTCAGACAAGGGAAGGTCCCCCAGCATATGACAGTTCATATAGATGAAGGTTTAATTGTAATCCGAATGGAGAAAAGTGGTAGGAGAGCTGAGTCATCCCAAGACAGGCAACAGTAGAGAATGCCACATCTAAACCATCTGCCAAGTAATTTGTAAAATACCTATCCCTTGTCATGAGGAGGACTCCTGGTGTTGCACTGGGCTGTGAACCACAAGGTCAGTGGTTCAAACCCACCAGCTGCTCCTTAGAAACCCTATACAGGATCGCTATGAATCATAATCAACTCAATGGTACTTCACAACAAGAAGTCATGAGGAAACGCAAGGAGAGGGTAATGCAGCTTACCTTTTTTTGACACAACTCACAACTACTAACAGAGAACTGCTTAAAGCTCACATTCTACTGATGGCACCATGAGATGACAGAAATACACAGAAGTGTATAAAGAAATACACAGAACAGGTTTCTTCTGAACAGAATTCAAAATCTTAAGGACTATGTACTATAGTTTTCCAGGCAAAAATATATTGAACAGTGCATAATTTTTCAAGACTGACTCAGAGGTTATGTGTTAGAACACTAGATGGCATTTCTTTTGGTATTACTGAAGAAGCTCTATACAACCCCTAGCAATTGCTGCCTTTGCTTCTGGGTAACAACGCAGCACTCTTCTATGAAAACCAGGTCCCAAAGTTCCCCAACCTTCATTTCTACCCTGTAGTCCTGTCAACGAAGACTTTATAGGGAATTTAGGATAAAAAAAACAGTGCTCCCTACCCCTTACCCTCTAAAAACCAGTTGTCATTGGGTCCTTTTTGATTCATGCATGGTGACTCCATGTGTGTCAGACTAGAACTGTGTTCCATAGAGTATTCAATGGCTATGATCTTTCAGAAGTAGATCTCCAGGACTTTTTTCCAACTTGAACTTCCAGCCTTTCAGTTAGTAGCATAGTGTGTTAATTGTTTGCACCATTCAGGGACTCCCTGAATGGCCCAACGTGTCCTAAAAAATGATGCGTCAGAGAGTAACAGTCAGAATCCCAAAGATATTCCCAAAATACTATCCTAGTCACCAATCCTTCAGGGCCTTGTTATAAGGGCAAAGTCACTGCATTCGTTTCCTAGGGTTGCCATATACAGTACTACAAACTGGGTGGCTTAAAACAACAGAAATTCATTCTCTCACAGCTCTGGAGGCTAACTGTCCCAAATCAGTTTCACTTAGCCAAAACCAATGTATTGGCACTGTTATACCCCCTATGGAAGTGTTAGAAGTGAATACATTCCTTGCCTTCTTTAGTTTCTGGTGACTGCCACCATTCCTTGGCTTGTGATACATCACTACAATGTCTAACTACATAGTCACTTTGCCCCCTCCTCATCTGTCTCTGTGATGGCATTTAAGTCCCACCCAGAAAATCAAATCTCCCTACCTCAAGGTCCTTAATCACATGTGTAATGACTCTCTTTTTATCATATGAGAAGGCTTCAAAAGTTCATGGGACAAACAAGGTGTATGATTTGTTGAATGTAAAACTGATGACATGCCCTGTAAACTTTCACTCAATCCACAACAAAAACCTTAAAAAAAAAAAAAAAAGTTCATGGGAAAATTCCATTATCCTTCAAATCCATTTTTATGTGAATTTTTGAAAGTCCCCTCATATAAAGTAATATGCATAGGTTCCAGGGACAAATATATCTTTGGAGGGATCACTACTCGTTCTACTATATTAAGTAACCATATTAAGACCTCAGTATAAATAATGTACCTACTGCCTAGTGAGGGAGAAAATCAACAGATGAAATCAAGCTGCCCCCACAGTTTTTCTATGCATTATTTGCTCCTCTGAGTCATGGATCCCATGAATGTCAGCAGCATCTTTTATGTCAACTTTCCCAAATCAGTTTCACTTGGCCAAAACCAATGTGTTGGCACAGCTGTACCCCCTCTGAGTCTGTCCCTGTCCCAACAGACTGTCAGTAACTGCTGCTGCCATGGCAGTCTCTGTGAACTTGTCATTGTTAAGTGCTGTTGCATCTGTTCCAACTCATAGCAACCCTGTGCAGGGTTTCCAAGGAGCAGCTGGTGGGTTGGAACTGCTGACCTTGTGGTTCACAATCTAGTAGTTATCCTACAGTGCCATACCAGGATTCCTATAATGACCTAGAGGCTAAGAAAACTGGGAGTTCACAAAACATGGGTAGACCTAGAAAAGGGTAAGCTGCATTTTTCCAATATATGGTTTTAACAAATATTCTACTGTTCATCACTTCTCCCTGGTAATGGCAGAGAAAGAAATGTTCACCAAATAGTCCACAAAACTTCTAGCCTCCTTACACTTAGGTAAAGTCTCTGGGTGGTGCAAATGATTAAGCACCTGGCTACTAACTGAAAGGTTGGTGGTTCGAATCCACTCAGTCCCTTGGATTAAAGCCTGGTGTTCTACTTCTAGAAAAATCACATACATTGAAAACCTATCGCGCACAGTTCTCTGAAACACAAGGGGTCACCTTGTTGAAACTGATTCACAGACAATTGGATTTGGGTTGCATGCATGTATGCTTAGGCAGAGACATATGACTAGTATCAACGTACAGGCTATTAGCAAAATGATTATATCACATCCAGGCAGACGCATGGAAGGCTGGGTATAAATTTGCTTCCTTGTCATGGCAACCTGAAAGCATGCAGACTAAATGATTTACAATAAGATGGCAAGTCCCTAGTCCCAGAGTGACTTCAGTATCAAGCAAAGACACTTCCCACCTTGCCTTACCCTGTCTATAGTACATGGGCAAGAAAAGTCTTTATTCCATGAAACCACTGAGATTTCTAAATTTGTTGCTCTCCTAGCTAATAAACTGGAAAATACAGGAAGTCATAAGACTTCATCTTGTTTACATTGGACACATCAGCAGGAGAGACCAGTCTCTAGAGAGGGTCATCATATCTGGTAAGGTTGGTAAGGTAGAGGGTCAGTGAAAATGAAGGAAACCATCAATGAGCTGGAGTAACACGTAGATGAACAACGAGCTCACACATATCAACAATCATGAGGATAGCAGGACAAGGCAGTACTTCATTCTGTTGATGAATAAAGTCTCCATGGGTGAGAGGCAACTCAGTGGCAACCAACAACAAAAACAATGAAGATAATCACTCAAAAGGGAGTACAAGAAACCAAAATAACTTAGTATAAAAGTATAAAAGGCTTACTGGTGGGAGACTGATGGAACTCCTTAGACTATGACCTTTAGTCTCTGAACTGAACTCACTCTTAGGTCAATTTTCAGTCAAACAATTTTTCTACACAGGTGAACAATAACAATAGGGAGGTACGTACTCCTTAGAACTATCAACCATTCGAGTTGAAAAGGGCAGCAGCTGTCCAAGTACAAAGGTGAGAAGGCTGGAAGGCTAGGAAAAGTATTTTAGGTGACTTTACATTGTGGGGACTGCAATCAATGACATGAAACAAAATGTGTTTGGCATTGTGGAATGCGATCTCTCACCCAATTTACAACAAAAGAAATTTAAAATAAAAGGGAGGGAGAGGGATTGTAAAATGCTTACTAGGAAAAGTTTCTTATACTGGTTTGTGTTAAAATGTGCCAGTTCTCCAGCTAAAATGCTGTTTGTTTGTTTTCCAGTCAATCATGAAAACACTTGACAGGACACAAAATGATCCTACTGCTGTGTCCACACTGAAGGACAAACCTCACCTATACAATGCAGAGTTAGATTGATATCTAAGACCCTCCCTGATCTAAAATCCTATGATTCTGTTAAATTAAGAACAGTGAAGACTTTAGTTGCGCCAAAAATGCCTGAACATTTTCTAATGATTTTCAGCAGCAGCCAAAATTGTTCAAATTAAACAGGAGGGAATCCAAATGGCGCAGAATAATCCCTCAATAAGGGACTGTCAGAGAGGTAATAAGCTTGTCTGTAATGAGGCTCTCCAGGTACTTCCTGCCCCCACCCACTCCACCAAGACAAATGCAGTTTATCCCGAAGTACACACTAAACGGATGAATCAGTGAGAAACACCACCATCAATCTTTTCCCTAGGATTATGCCAAGACAGTCTCCAACAATAAACATCACTAGGCCTGCCAAAATTCCCTGTTTCTAAATGACATTCTTGCCAATGCCACCACAGACAATTGCTAGAAAACTGTACTGTTTTCCTGAGCACAATGACAAACAATTGGGTACTCCCAAAGGTTACTTCTATTTTTTTAAAAAAAGGGGGTAAAAAGAACTAGAAAACATACTGAAGGACACCATAATCCTCTGAAGTGTGTTCTGACTTCTTCTAAGGTCTTTGCACATAGAAGTTAAAGAATTCATGCTAATGAATTCTTTATTTAATGGCTACCATTTATCAAGAATTTGCCATCAGGTACTATGCTAACCATTTCAAAAACATCATCTCACTTCATTCTTTTCTAGAACTTTATGAAGTATATAGTTCCTTAAGACATTTCTACATTTTCCATGTCAAAATTGAGGCTGAAAGATTAAGTATATACAACTAAGAAATCAGTATCACGGGTAATGAAAATCCAGATGTACTGGGTTTTAAATAATTAGAAACATTTGAAAATGCTACTAATTTTCATGACAATGCTAATTGTTTATGTTCAATAAAAATATATCAATATATTCATCTTTATTCCTGGTGTGTTGTGCTGTAGAATCAACGCAGGACTGGGAACCACAAGATTGGCAGTTCAAACCCACCAGCTGCTCCTCGGAAACCCTACAGAGGGTCACTTTGAGTCAGAACTGACACAACAGCTCTTAACAACAACAACAAGACTTCTAAAGTGAGCGCAGTGGCTCCATATGATAAGCACTGAACTGCAAACCACAAGGTCTGCAGTTCAAACTGGCCAGTCCAGTTGGTCTGCAGAAGAGAGAAGAGGCTTTCAGCTCCTACAAAGATTTAAAGCCTCAGAATCCTTATACAGAGTCTCCATTAGTTGGACCCGACTCCACAGTACTTAA
This sequence comes from Chrysochloris asiatica, assembly GCF_000296735.1. Classification (NCBI taxonomy): domain Eukaryota; kingdom Metazoa; phylum Chordata; class Mammalia; order Afrosoricida; family Chrysochloridae; genus Chrysochloris; species Chrysochloris asiatica. The sequence goes on from NW_006408542.1 coordinate 13,116,655, forward strand.
CATGAATGGTTTCTCAATGTACAACATGCTAGAAGTATTTTTCAAATTGTGGGTTTTAAAGTGTTAAAGAGGAAAGATATCAGCTTGAGGACTAAGGTGCACCTGACCCAAGCCATGGTATTTTCAATAACCGCATATGCATGCGAAAGCTGGACAATGAATAAGGAAGACTGTAGAAGAACTGATGCTTTTGAGTTATGGTGTTGGAGGGGAATATTGAAAGTGCCATGGGCTGCCAAAAGAACAAACAGATACATTTTGGAAGAAGTGCAGCCAGAGTGATCCTTGGAGGCCAAGATGGCTGAACTTCGTCTCTCATACTTCAGACATATTGTCAGGAGGGACCAGTCACTGAAGAAAGATATCATGTTTGGTAAGGTGGAGGGTCAGAGAAAAAGAGGAAGACCCCAGCAAGATGGATGGGCAAAGTGGTAGCATCAATGGACTCAACAATTGTGAGGTTGGCACAGTATTGGGCAGTGTTTTGTTCTGTTGTATAAAGGGTTGCTATGAGTCGATGGCTACCAACTCGATGGCACCTAACAACAAACCGATTAGTAGATCACAGCTGACTTTTTTTCCCCCAGAAATAAAACAAAAAACATCAGGGTATAACCAAGCATAGTTTCATGAAACTTTTGTATCTGCTATATGTCACTGTGTAGGCACAGGTTGTAATATAAAACTGACTCAACAGTAGTGGGTTAATGGTTTGAAGTAAAACTGTGTAAAACCCACAGTGCTTGAAGACGTCAACAATTACTTGCAATCATCAAAAATAAAAATATCCATGCCATTGTATTGATCCCAAACCTACAGGACAGAGTAGAACAGTTCCATAGAGTCTGTAAGGCTGTAAATCTTTATAGGAGTAGACAGCCTCCTCTTTCTCTCCAAGGAGTGGCTGGTGGGTTTGAACCTTGCAATTAGAAGTGTAAGGCTTAACCCACTGTGCCACCACAGTTCCTTAGCAATCATCAGTTATTACTAATTACTCTGACTGAAACCTCATGATAAACGACACCTCTGGAAATGACCCAAAGGTTTACAAAAAGGCTATCAATCAAACCACTGCTGTCATTGTAAATACCTTTTTAAACAACATAAAAGGTGAGACTATACACATGGACCTCACCAGATAGAATACATAGGAATCAAATGGATTATATCTATGGGAAGAGATGGTGTCCAATTCAAAGAGAGGTGACCTTTCCCACGGAATGCAGAAATCATCAAACAATATCACTAATATCACATGCAAGTAAAATTCTGCTCAGGAGAACTGAAAAATGGGTGCAACCATGCATCAACAGGGAAATGCCAGAAGCTCAAGCTGGATTCAGAAGAGGATGTAGAATGAGGGATATCATTACTGACATCAAATGGATCTTGGCTGAAAGCAGAGAATACCAGAAAGATGTTTATTTGTGCTTTATTAACTATGCAAAGGCTTTTGACTGTACGGATCATAACAAGCTAGGGATAACATTGCAAAGAATGGGTATTCCAAATCACTTGATTGTGCTCATGAGGAACCGGTTCATAAACCAAGAGGCAGTCATTCAAACAGAACAAGGGGATTCTGAATGGCTTATAATCAGGAAAGGAGTTCACCAGGGTTGCTTTTTTTTTTTTTTTTTTTTACCATATTTATTCACTCTGTATGCTTAGCAAATAATCTGAGAAAATGGGTTATATGAAGAAAAGTGTGGCATCAGGATTGGAGGAAGACTCAGTAACATCCTATGATTTACACATGATACAGCCTCGCTTGCTGAAAGGGAAAAGGGCTTAAATTACTGCTGAAGATCAAAGACCTTTGGTATAGACTGCACTATACTGTAAAGAAAACAAAAATCCTCACATCTGGATCAATAATTGACATCATGATAAATTAAGGAAAGATTGAAGTTGTTAAAGATTTCCTTTTGCTTGAATCCACAATGAATATTCATACAAGCAGCAGTCAAGAAATCAAACAATGTCTTGCACTAGGCAAATCTGCTGCACAAGAACTCTTTAAAGTGTCCAAGAGGAGAGAATTCAGTTTGAGGATTAAGGTATGCGAGACCCAAACCATGTTATTTTCAATGGCCTCATACATATGTGAAAGTTGGACAATGAATAAGGAAGACTTTAGAAGAATTGATGCATTTGAGTTATGGTGTTGGAGAAGAATACTGAAAGTACCATGGACTGCCAGAAGAACAAATAGATCTGTGTTGGAAGAGGTACAACCAAAATGCTCCTTGGAGGCAAGGATGGCGAGACACTGTCTCTCATACTTTAGATATATTATCAAGAGGGACCAATCACTGGAGAAGGACATTACGTTTGGTGAAGTGAAGTGTCAGTGAAAAAGAGGAAGACCCTTAACAAGATGGATTGGCACAGTGACAGCAGCAACATAACAACAATTGTGAGAGTGATACAGGACACGGCACTGTTTTTTCTGTTGTGTATGGGGTCACTACGAGTCAGAAGATACTCAGTGGAACCAAACAATAAACAAGGAAGACTAATTAATACAACTATCATTAAAATGTATGTCTCAACCACTAAAGCCAATGATGAAGAAATTGAAGAGTTCTACCAACTTCTTCAGTCTGATTTTGATTGACAATGCAATCAAGACACATTGATAACTGTTGTTGTTAAGTACCATCGAGTCGGTCCGGACCCATAGTGACCTTGTATAGGGTTTCTGAGGAGTGGCTGGTGAGTTTGAACCACTGACCTTGTGGTTCAAATGGACCTTGCAGCCCAGCACATTAGCCTACAGCACCACATATTGATAATTACTGGTAAATAAAATGCAAAAGTTGGAAACAAGGAGGAAGGGTCAGTAGTTGGAAAAGAAGGCCTTAGTTGCAAAAATTATGTTCAAACCCACCAGCCACCCCCAGAAACCCTATATAGGGTCACTATGAGTTGGAACCAACTCAGCAGCACTTAATAACAACAAAGACTTACTCACTGCAAAAACCTTTTTACAACATAACCAGAGATTTTACAGGTGTATCTACCAAATTAAGTACACAAGAATAAATTGACTTCATCTGTCAAACGAGACTATGGAGCGGCTCAATATCACTAGTGAAAACAAGACCAAGGCCAAGTGTGGAACAGACCACCAATTGCTCACATGCAAGTTCAGGTTGAAACTGAGGAAAATTAAAATGAGAGATTTATGAAAACCAAAATAAGACCTTGAGTATACCACCTAAATTTAGAGATCATCTAAGAACAGATTTGATGTACTGAACACTAATGATCATAGTCCAGAAGTTGTGGGGTGACATTTATGAAAAAAACAAAATAAAACCATTTATTAAAAAGACAACAAAGAAAGAAATGAACAATATAGGTGTCAGAAGAGACTCTAAAACTTACTCTTGAACATAGAGAAGTTAAAGCAAATGAAAATAAAAGATGAAGTAAAAGCAAAGTGACAGCATCAATGGGCTCAAGTGTGGCAACAATAGTGAGGTTGCCCAGGATCGGGCAGTGGTTCATTCTGCTGTGCATAAGGTTGCTATGAGTCGGAACCGACTCGATGGCACCTAACAACAAAAACAACAACAATGGGCAAAATAATGAATGATG
>NW_006408542.1:13120790-13142628 GCF_000296735.1 Chrysochloris asiatica
GCCATGGACTGCCAAAAGAACCAATAGATCTGTTTTGGAAGAAGTGCAGCCAGAGTGCTCCTTGGAGGCCAGGATGGCTAAGCTTCGTCTCACATACTTTGGACATATTGTCAGGAGGGAACAGTTGCTGGAGAAGGATGTCATGCTGGGTAAGGTGGAGGGTTAGAGAAAAAGAGGAAGACTCCCAATGAGATGGATTGGCCAGGTGGCATCACTGATGGCATCAAGTGTGGCAGCGGTAGTGAGGTTGGCCCACGATGAGACATTGTTTCGTTCTGCTGTTAATGGAGTTGCTATGAGTCGGTTCTGACTTGATGGCACCTGACAACAACAACACATGATCAAGAACCAATGGTACTGAAGGAAAAAAGTTCCAGCTGAACTGAAGGCACTGACAAAAAACAAGGCTCCAGGTATTGAAAGAACACCAATCTAGATGTTTCAATGCATGGATACAATGCTGGCAATACACTCTTCTATGCCAAGAGATTTGGAAGACAATCAACTGTCTGGAAAAGGTCTATCATTTGTGTCCTTTCCAAAGAAAGGTGAATCAACAGAATGCAGAAATTATCTAATAGTGTCACATGCCAGTAAAATTTTGCTGAAGATAATTTTTAAATGGTTGCAGTAGTACATAGAGAACTGTTAGAAATCCAAGCCATATTCAGAAGAGGAAATGAAACAAGGGATATCATTGCTGACATCAGATGGATTTTGGCTGAAAACAAAGAATATCAAAAATGCTTATGTGTGTTTTGTTAACATTGTTGACATCCATTGTGTGGATCATAACAAAGTATGGATAACATTTTGAAGAATGGGAATTCCAGAACACTTAAGTGCACTCATGTGGAACCTGTACATTCAGCAAGAAGCCATCATTTGAACAGAACAGGGTGATTCTGAACAGTTTAAAATCAGGAAAGGTTTGTATCATGTCTATATCTTTCACCATATTTATTTAATATGTATGCTGAACAAATAATCCAAGAAGCTGGATTATACGAAGAAGAGCCTGGCATCAGGATTGGATCAAGGCTCACCAAAAACCTGTGATACGCAGATGACATAACTTTACTTATTGAAACTGAAGAGGACTTAAACCACTTACTGATGAAGATTAACGACTATAGTCTTCAGCATGGATTACAACTCAGTGTGAAGAAAACAAAAGTCCTTACAAATGTATCATTAAACAACATCATAATAAATGGAGAAAATTGTCAAGGAATTCCTTTTGCTTGGATCCACAATCAACACCCATGGAGACAGCAGTAAAGAAATAAAATGAAGTATCTGTTGCAAAAGACTTCTTTAAAATGTTAAAGAGCCAATACATCACTTTGAGAGCCAAGGTAAAGCTGACTCAAGCCATGGTATTTTCAAGGGCTTCATACGCACTGAAAAGTTGGACAATGAACAAGGAAGCCTGGGAAGAATCGATGCATTTGAATTGTTGGCAAACAAGTCTGTCTTGGAAAAAGAATAGCCAAAATGGCCCTTAGATGCAAAGATGGTGAGACTTCATCTTATGTACTTTGGACATGTTATTAGGTGAGATAATTTCCTGTAGAAGAACATCATTCTTGGTAAAGTAGAGGGTCAGCAAAAAGAGCCTGACATGGTAGCTACAACAATGGGTAGAAACATAACAATTTGAGGATAGTTCAGGACCAGGCAGTGTTTCATTCGGTTGTACATAAGGTCATTATGAGTGGGAACTAACTAGATGACACTTAACAACAACAATACATTCATTAGTTCATCTTTTTTCTAAGTTCTTATTGTGAATTAAGTAATAGTTTACATGGGAGAATATCAGTTTTCCACTCATCATTTCATTACAATGATTATAATCTCCCCCATGCACCATCATTCAACAATATGGAACAGTTCACGAATTTGTGTGTCCTCCTTGTGCAGGGACCATACTAATCTTCTCTGTGTGGTTTCAAATTTAGCATATGTGCTGCCAAAGTGAGCACACTTCCCATTGCTTTTTAAGACTCAAAAGGCTGCTCTATTTTATAATCTCTTGTATAGTGTATCCTTCTCCTTTCTCCAAACTTAATATTTGACATCTGACCATCGCATACCAAAGTTAGATAAACTTAAACTGCTAGTTTCCTAAATATCCCCAAATATCTCTCTATCTTAAAGGCTTTTTCTTGTACATCTCTCTTTCACTCTTCATCATGCTAATTTCAAGTAATCTTTTAAAATTATTTTTGTTGTAGTTAAAAATATACACAGCAGAACATATTCCTACATGTAGAAAATAAATTTCTCTATACACAATTCACTGATATTATTACCCTCCTTTTCTGAGCTGTCCCTCCCTCATTAACATCTAACCTTTTTTTCCCTAATGTTTTATTATGAATTATGTGATAGTTTACATGGGAGAACATTAGTTTTATATTCATCCTATTGTATATATCGTTGCATTGCCATGGTTACAATCCCCTCCATGCATCATCAACCAACCAAAGGCTATACACTACAAGCCTGCACACAGCCCCTCTCCCTCTCTTGGTCTAAAGTCCCTAGTCACTCCAACTTTCCACGTCATCCTCTCTGCCTCTATCTCTGGTGTCACTGTTTCTCTGGGTAGGGTCCTGCACTCCGCTCTTCTCCCCTGATGTTTCCAGGGACCTCAGTTCCTAGACTACAAAGTCAACCACTCCACTCCTTTTGCTACAAAACGTCTACCTTTACATTCCCAACCCTCACAATCAATCCTGATAACAATTACTCACTATTGTATCACAAGAGACCTATCCGCATCTCCTTTCATCAGCCCCACCCAGACAGATTGGATACCACTCAGTGGTGATTCTACCTTTCTCCACGCCCTCTGGATCTAGGTTCCTTCTAGTGAATAACTGTAATCGGGATTGTAAATGGAAATTCTATACAGGGTCATTATGGGTCGGAACCGACTCAATGGCACTTAACAACAAAATATATGATATATGTTGTTGTTATGTCTCATGGAGTTAGTTCCAACTCATAGCAACCCTGTACAGGGTTTCCAAGACTGTAAATCTTTATGGAAACAGAAAGCCTCATCTTTCTTTCGCGGAATAGATGGTAGTTTCGAACTGCTAACCTTAAGGTAACACAGCCCAATCAGTAACCACTACACTACCAGAGCTGCTCATACAATTTATACACATAAATAATTATATTTTCAAGCAAATGTAATATCACAGTGTTTAAGAAGGTAACCTAAATAAATGAATCCAAATCTAAATAAAATTTTTTCTTGCTATATTTTCTTTAACTTGGATTGAAATTTTAAGATTCAATTTATAGTTCTCATGGGAAAAAGTTAAATGCACATTCCTTAAAGACATACTCTTAAAGGTATTTGTATATTAACATACATATGTAAGATTAAAGATCATTAGTAGACAGTGATCATTTATACTCAAAATAAAAATAGTATGTCCTTCATTTGTATATGCATCTATACAGCAAAGGGGCAAAGGCAACAGAATCTCAAGCCAAAAAACCCTTGTCCACTAGTAATTTGCTGTGGAACTCTGACAAATTATTTAATCCCTCTTACAAAATTTTCTTCACCAGTAAAATGGTAATAACATAGAATCCATCTCTTCGGTTGTCACAAGAATTAAATGAGATCATTCTTTTTACACATTATTTTGCATATAAAGAGCTCATAACACTGTGTGGCACATAGATAAGTGTTCAATAAATTGTGGCTATTTTTATTACTACTATTAACCATCGCCTGGTGTGGGGCTGCAGGATAATGTACTAGATAACTAGGTTGGTTTAAACCACAAGCTCAGTGTTTCAAACTCACCAGCAGCTCCTCGAAAACCCTATCCAGGGTCACTATGAATAGGAACCAACTTTACAGCACTTAACAACAACAAGAAGAAGGATTGCAGTCCTTCCAGTACCTTCCAGAGTGCAAAAAGAAGGCAAGAACAAATGATCAACATTTTTTCTCCCTTAAGAATGCTGCTGCCTCTATTGTCAACAGTGATAGGTGCATTGCAAAATAGTAAAATCACTTCAAAGAGCAATTGATTCTATCTCTCTAACTTAACACTGCATGTGGGACCAACGTACCTACTCTAGGAATTTATCCTACATATACACACATAAACAGGTACAATGAGATCCATTGTTTGCAATACCCAAGGATGAAAAGATATATACATTCTATTAACAGGAAAAGTCCCTGGGTAAACCAAATGACTAGGCACCCAGTCACTAACCAAAAGGCTGGCAGTTCAAACCCACTCAGTGATACCTGGAAAGAAAGGATTAGAGATCTGTTTCAGAAAGGTCACCGTCATGAAAACCCTAGGGAGAAGTTCTACTCTGCACACAAAGGGTTACTATGAGTCAGAGCTGACTCAATGACAACTGGTTCCTGTTTTGTTTTTGTTTTATTCACAAAGAGATTGATTATATAAATTTCTCCCCAAATAGTCACAATTTATTGAACACTTAACTATGTTCCACACAGTGTTACATTATAGGAAATTGTCAAACCACCAAGTATCTACAATTCTATATTACTCAACCTTATGTAGCCTTGAAAAGTAATAAGGTACATTACCGTGCTTTGATGTGGAACACACTTCAAGATGCACATTTAAGCAAGGCACAAAACAGTACATATATAACGCTATAATTGTGTGTGTGGACACATGTCTGCTTGGAAATTTACTGGAAGAGTACTGAAGAAAACTGTTAACACCAATTGCCTCTGGGGAAAGAGCCTGAGAACCTGAGACAAGATGGAAACTCACTTCTTCTGTTATTCTTTTTTGTAGTGATAACGGCTTTTCCCATTTACACGTATTATTTTTCCAATTTAAAAAACTAATTTCTAAAAGAAAATATAAAAATCATGCCCAACTGAAAAAGCAATCACAATGATAGAGTTTACAATGGCTTGAATCAATCTGCACACACACAAAAGGAAAGTTATATCTTCTCTACCCCAAGCTTTCAGATATAAACTTAGCAGACATTTCCAATTACAGTTCTAACAGGCATGTGCAACGGGGTAATAATACATGGTGTTATCAAGATTCCCAGCAAAGTGCGCATCAATATCCCCCACATTACCTAGAGTCTCTCTCATGTCCTGACACGAGGTTTCTCCACAATAGAATAGATGCGAGAAAAGCGAGATTAAAAGAAAATCTTGAATTTTTTTATTATGCACTGTAATTATCTCACAGAAAAAAATGGTGCTGTTTATATCTTTTTATTTTATAACCTACATCAATAAAGAGAATAAGAACACATATTGATCACTTACTGAAATATCAAATATTTTTCTATAAAATTAGCATAGTGCATGGGAACACTGAATGGTTTAAAATTAAAACAGGTGTGCGATAAGGTTGTATTCTTTCACCATACTTATTCAACCTGTATGCTGAGCAAATAATCTGAGAAAGCTGGGTTCTATGAAGAAAAACGTGGCATCAGGATTGGAGGAAGACTCATTAACAACCTGCGATATGCAGATGATACAACCTTGCTTGCTGAAAGTGAAGAGGACTTAAAATATTTACTGATGAAGATCAAAAAGCATAGCGTTCGGTATGGATTTCTTTACATCTCAATGTAAAGAAAACAAAACTCCTCACCACTGGACCAATAAATTACATTCTTATCAATGGAGAAAAGATTGAAGTTGTCAAGGGCTTCATTCTTCTTGGATCAACTATCAACACTCGTGGAAGCAGCAGTCAAGAAATCACACAACGTATTGCATTAGGCAAATCTGCTGCACAAGACCTTTTTAAAGTGTTGAAGCGCAAAGATGTCAGTTTGAGGACTAAGGTGCGCCTGACCCAAGCCATGGTATTTTCAATAACCTTATATGCATGCGAAAGCTGGACAGCGAATAAGGAAGACCATAGAAGAACTGGTGCTTTTGAGTTATGGTGTTGGAGGAGAATATTGAAAGTGCCATGGGCTGCTAAAAGAACCAATAGATCTGTTTTGTAAGAAGTGCATCCAGAGTGCTACTTTAGCCAAGATGGCCAAACTTCATCTCTCATACTTTGGACATATTGTCAGGAGGGACCAGTCGCTGGAAAAGGATATCATGTTTGGTATGGTGGAGGGTCAGAGACAAAGAGGAAGACCCCCAATGAGATGGATGGGCAAAGTGGCAGCATCGATGGACTCAAGCATGGCAACAGTAGTGAGGTTAGCCCAGGATCGGGCAGTATTTCATTCTGCTGTGCATAAGGTCACTATGAGTCGGCACTGACTCTATGGCACCTAACAATGACAACATTTGCATAAAATATTTTTAAATAGGGGAGGAGAGAGCAGTTAGCAAACAAACATAAAAGAACCATTTATTTGCATAAAATATGGTCATTTGTTTAAATATCACAACAACTATATGCAATAAGTAGCATTATCCCAACCTACAAATGAAGAAACAGAGACAAAGAGAAGTAATTTGTTCATGTCATACAGCTAAAAAACAGTAGGCTAATATGCATGGAGTTCTGGTGTGGCACTGTAGGATAAGCCCTGGAACACAAGGTCGGTTTGAACCACAAAGTTGGCAGTTCAAACTCGCCAGTCACTCCTCGGAAACCCTATACAGGGTTGCTATGAGTTGGAACCGACTTGATGGCATTTAACAACAACAACAATATGCAAAGCTTAACCAATGGGCTCAAACATATGAAAAATCATCCAGATGATTTTCGTCCTGTTGTATGTAAAGTTACCAAGGGTCAAGACCGATTTGGAACCAATGACTACAACAATAACATGTACTCGTTGATTATGTAATTTGAACCACTGTACATACCTTAAAGTTTTAATATGATACGTTTAAGAGGGTTGGTTCATAAGTATGGGCCAAATGTAAGTCACATGTTCATAATCATTCTGCTGGGAGTCACCGGGTAGTGCAAACAGTTAACATGTTTGGCTACCCATCAAAAGACTGGAAGTTCAAGTTCACCCACAGGCATCTGAGATGAAAGGACTGACAAAATACTTCTGAAGAAAACAGTCATTGAAAACCCCGTGGAGCACAGTTCTCCTCTGATACACATGGGAAGCCCTAAGTTGGAATGAACTACCCAGCAATTAGGCTTTTGGTATTATTCTGCTGGATCTCTTTTTCCTATACTTCCCCCTTGTTGTTGTTGTTGTTATGTGCCCACTATAGAGATTACAGCCAAGAAAACATTTTGGGGCAGATCTACTCTGTTACATGGGGTCATTCTGAATCAGAATCGACTCAATGGCACCTATCAACAACAACAACAATGGGTGTGGTACAAACTGCGTGAGTTCAACTACCACACCTAAAAATTGGTAGTTCAAACACTGAGCAACACCATGGGAAAAAGGCTTTGCAATCTGTTTTCATTAAGACTGTTGTTAGCTGCCACCAAGGCTTGTTCCATTAAGACTGCTGCTATTGTTGTTGTCAAGTGCCATTAAGTTGATTCCGACTCACAGCGACCCTTTATACAATTTCTTTCCCTAGAGCAGCTGGTGAATTTGAACTGTTGACCTTGTGGTTCAAGCTGACATTGAGGTTGAGGGCTTATCCTGTGACATCACTAAGACTAACGCCAAGAAAACCCTACTGAGCAGTTCTACTAGGTAACTCATGAGTTCACCTTGAGTTGGAATCAAACTGATAGGGTTTGGTTTGGGTATATTCGCAGAAAAGGAGCCAACCCATCAAATGGTAAGCAGTGGTTACTTCATCGGAGAAAGGGAAATTGTAAGTGTTATGGGTTAAATTATGTCCCCTAAAAATATGTTTTGTAAAACCTAATTTCTGTATCTGTGGAATGCAAATTGAAATCTTTCAACAAACTGATGCATCACTGGAGGCACTCACTCATCTATGCCAAGAAATCTGGAAGACAGCTATCGGGTTCGACTGATTGGAAGAGATAATATTTATGTCCATTCCAAAGAGAGGTGACACTACAGAATGAGGAAATCATTGAACAATATCATTAATATCACATGTAAGTAAAATGCTGCTCAAGATAATTCAAAAATGGCTGCAAAAGTACATCAACAGAGAAATACAGATATTCAAATCGGATTCAGAAGAGAACGTGGAACATAGCAGATGGCAGAGGGATCTTGGCTGAAAGCTGAGAATACCAAAAAGATATTCACCTGTGCTTTATTGACTATGCAAAAGTGTTTGACTGTGTGGATCATGACAAGCTATGGACCACTTTATGAAGAACTGGCATTACAACTGTACTCTTGAGGAACCTATGTTGTTGTTGTTTTGTGCTGTGGAGTCGGTTCCGATGCACAGTGACTCTACAGAGTTTCCAAGGCTTTGAATCTTTACAGGAGCAGAAAGCCTCATCTTTCTCCCACGGAACAGCTGGTAGTTTCGAACTGCTGTCTCTGAGATTAGCAACCCAATTTATAACCACTATGCTACCAGCTACTTATACATAGACCAAAAGGCCATCATTTGAAAAGCAAAAAGGGATACTGTATGATTTAAAACCAGAAAAGGTGTGTGTCAAGGTTGTATCCTTTCACCATACTTATTCAATCTGTATGCTGAGCGAATAATCTAAGAAGTTGGATTATATGAAGACCATGGCCTCGGGATTGGAGAAAAACTCATTAACAACCTGCGATACGCAGGTGACATAGCCTTGCTTGCTGAAAGCGAAGAGAATTGAAAATACTACTGATGCAGATCAGTATAGGTTGCACCTCAAAGTAAAGAAAAAAAAAAATCCGCACCACTGGACCGACAAATAACACCATGATAAACGGACAAAAGACCGACGAATCTACAATCAATACTCAGGCAAGCAGCAGCCAAGAAATCAAACCACATATTGCATTAGGCAAATCTGCTGCACAAGAACTCTGTAAAGTGTTCAACAGCAAAGATGTCATGTGAGGGCTAAATGCACCTGATCCAAGCTATGATATTTTAAATCGCCTCATATGCATGTGAAAGTTGGACAATGAATACAGAAGACCATAGAAGAATTGGTGCATTTGAGTTATGGTGTAGGAGAAAAATAATAAAAGTACTGTGGACTGTTAGAAGAACAAACAAATCTGTGTTGTAAGAAGTACAACCAGGACGCTCCTTAGAAGTCAGGATGGTGAGACTTTGTGTCTCATACTTCAGAGATGTTATCAGAAGAGATCAGTCCCTGCAGAAGGACATCATGCTTGGTCAAGTGAAAAAGAGAAAGACCCCCAATGAGATGGACTGGCCCAGTGGCAGCAGCAACGGGTTCAAGTATAACAATTGTGAGGTTGACGCAGTACCGGGCAGTGTTTCATTCTGTTCTGCACAAGTTCAATATGAATCGGAATCAACTCAATGGCACCTAACAACATATCTCTGGTTTTAAACCCACTAGGGAATGGGTTTTCTTCATTATATTAATGAGACAGGAATGGAGAAAGGTTATGTCCCAAATCTATCTTTTTTTGAGATTAAAACAAGCAAGCTAGCAAGCGGAAATGGGCTAAAACAGGTGTGAAGATAACTGGAGATCACCAAGGAACCTGGAAGCAGAAGGTGAAGAGACAAGGATTTTCCTCCAAGCTGACACAGAGAGAGACAGCATTCCCCTTCAGCCAGCACCATGAATTAGGACTTCTAGCCTCCTAAACTATGAGAAAAGAAATCCCTACTTGTTAAAGGCACCCACTGGTGATATTTACGGTATAGCAGCCCTTGTTGTTGTTGTTGTTAAGTGCCGTCGAGTCGGGTCCGACCCATAGCGACCCTGTATAGCAGCCCTAGGTAACTAAAATAGGCAGTGGATTATGAAGGCAGGATTCATTGTTTTTACAGTAAGCAATAAACACTTGAAGTTTTCACAATTGAAATGTATTCAGTGTGGGGTTTTAAATATTACCTTTTGTAGGACTCTTCAGAGTCCACAAGTTGTAATCACCACGGCACCATCCCTACTTTAGATATGAGGCTACAGACTCCAGACTAAGTCAATTCCCTACATGTGTGCTGTGTTTGCAGCAAGGACTTGGCTACTGAAACATCCTAGTAACAAAATAAAAGTCCAGAAACCTACCAGTGAGAGTGGAAAAGGTGAGGAGCAGCCAGGTCAGGGAGTAATCAGTGAGGTGTGCGGTAGAGAAAAGTGGGGGCTGTAAGAATTATGGTTGGGTGTTTACACCTAAGCGTAGCAACAAGGGATTTTGAATATTGAGTTACAGCCATCACCTTAAAAGAAAGGCATAGGGAATCCAACAGGTGTATTCATTAATTCAATAATCTTTGCTTCATCACGTTCAGGTGCTTCTTGTTCTACCTCCTAATTTGTTTTGGAGTGCCTAGGGGCTCAAAAGCCTGCAAACTGCTACCCAAAATGCAACCCTTGGTCTCTATTTGCTTGGAGTAACAGAGGAAGAAAAGTGAAGAACAGGAAGATATTGAATGTATGGCTGATGGCCTCCATGAACAACTGCCTCTTCTGACATGAGACTGTAAGAACTGGATGGTGCTCCACTACTGTTATCAACATTTTGAGAAAAGATTCAATAGAAGAAACTAAGGAGCTCTGGTAGTGTAGTGGTTACAAGTGAGGCTACTAATCTCACAACCAGCAGTTTGAAACTATCAGCAGTTCCAGGGGACAAAGATGAGGCTTTCTGCTCCTGTGAAGAGCTACAGACTCGGAAACCCTATGCAAGATTGCTATGAGTCAGAAGCAACTCCATGGCACATAACCACCGCCTTGACAAGGTTAACCAACAGTTGTTAACCAACCTTGACAGGGTGCCATTTACTATAGAAGAATCCTGATTAAAAGGGGGAAAATAAAAGAGAATTTCAAATTCTCATGGAATCCAGACTTTGAGGAAGCATTAATGCTGAATGGCTCCTCTCTCACAAAAACACCCAAAAGCCTATCCTGGGATAATCTTTAAGTTTCCCTTAAATATCCCTTGAAGTCTTCTTAAACCCAAACACCAGTTTAGCTTAATGAATAACAAATGTCTCCATTGTACTCCTTTAAAGAACTAGCTGTATGGAACCTAATTTACAACAGCAACTCAAAGATTAGGTCCTAAACTTGCAAGGCAGTAAGTAAATTTATGCTAATGGGGAGAAATGATTTGGAAAAGGAAGATGAGAATGGATGAAGAACTTGAAAATGTAACCATAACACCACTGAAGTGTATATATATGTAGAGCTTATTGAATGAGTGCAGGTTCTTCATTTATAATGTTCATCAACAACAAAATCTAATAACAATTTAAAATATAAAACATAAGAATTGCTTGGTGATTACAATGAGGACTGGTGCATAAGCTAGGAAGAGACCCCATGTGCTGCAAGCATACCCATCGGGCAGTTGTCTACAAATGGATGGAGAGTATGCTCAGTGAGGAGACTGATGACATCAAGAGGAAAGGAAAGTCATAGGGGTGGGATGTGAGAAGGGGAAAAAGGAAAGGAAAGGAAAATATTGGAGTGAGATGCCAGTGGCCTTGCTCACTCAACAAAACCCTGCAATTGGCTGGCCTTGAGGGTGCAGAGAGAAGCAGACACCTGGTACAGAGCTTGTGAAGAGATCTAAGGGTCGGAAGCAACCAGGCAGAACCTTCCACACTAAGGCTTTCTATAAACTGAAAGACAAGTAAAGGAAAGAAAAAAATCATGCAGAAAATTTTTATTATATAAGAGCTGGCTACTCTGAACCATTCTATTTTCTTAGCATAAATCATTCTTTAGTAGCTTAATTATGTGAAGAGTTTCATCAACACTGCGCTTCAGTGTGTGTGCTCATTACCCTCTAATCAATGGCTCGGGTTGTTTTGTTCTGAACTCTGGACTGACTGTAAAAAAAAAAAAACCCATCAATGTGGCTATGTGCAGCTCCCCTGCACTCTCTCTGACTTGTCCAAAAATCTGGGTAAGCTATTCTTCACCAGATGCTACTGAACATCTTGTCAGAAGACAACCATGTCTAGGTGGAAAGACACAGGCACGTGGAGCCCTGAAATCTGTGGTTCTGCTTGACACTGTTGAAAACTTCCCAGTGGTGGAGTCGGTTCCAACTTATAGCGCAACAGAAATGCAGACCTACCAGCACATTCCCTCCCAGGCCACCTGCATTCTCCACAGCAAGGGGGCTCCTTCACTCTTCAGGTGCAACAATCTTTACCACTATTCTAAATACGCACACACAGTGAAACCTGTAGAAGCTAGAACTCAACCGGACTGCCTTATTTTTTCAGGTTTTGAAGGTTGTTATCCAACCTTGACAGGGTGCCATCTGACCACTTTTCCATCACTCCTTTTGGTGGAGAATTCTTGAGTTTTTCTTTTCTGACAGGTTTCTGCCTTACATGAGTTCTGCGTAGGTTTTACTATATAATTAAGGAGCCCTGACAGTGTAGTTGGGCTGCTAACTGCAGAGTCAACAGTTTGGGTCTACCAGCCGCTCCTCTGGAGAAAGATGAGGATTTCTGTTTCCATGAGGATTTACTCAGGATCTCTATGAGTCAGAACTGATTTGACAGCATACAATCACTACCACCACCACCACTACATTCTCTCAATAATGCCATAAGAAAATATATCTCACCACAAGAATCCATCTGTTCCTATGTCACATGGACCCTGGTGTGGTACTGTAGGATAAGCACTGAACTGCTAACCATGCTAGTTATATAATTAGGGAGCCCTGATAGTGTAGTTGGGCTGCTAACTGCAAGGTCAGCAGTTCAAATCCACCAGCCACACTCGGAAACCCTAGGGTGTCTATGAGTCAGAACCAACTCAAAAGTACACAACAACAACAACAACATGTTATATCTATCAAATGAAATCGAACCCACTGGTGTTTAGTTGATTCTCCCTTCGAATAGAATTGTGCTCTTCAATAACTATGAACTTACCAAAGTAGGTCACCTGGCCTTCCTCCTAAAGGGTGCATTTGAATTGCCAACCTTTCAGTTAGGAGCTGAACACAAGCCATTTGTGGCACCCAGGGACTTCTAAATGAATTCTACACCCTTTTTTATTTAATTGGCAATAGGTTTGAAAATTGGAAAAATATCAAGGCACTATCCACCTCTTCAAAGAAGATTATCTATTATAAATTGATACCAATTCTTCTAATATTTTGTCACTTTGACTTCAAAATAGTTTTTACCTACAGAACAACTCAGAAAGTGAGTCTCAAAATAATGTTGTAAAAAAATGTACAGTATTTCTTGCTAATATGATTTTGTTCTTTTCTAACCATGGGTAAATATTTGTCCAACATTCAACCCAAATGATTTTTGAATTACTGTTTATTAGGTGCTCGCTACAAACATAAGTGATATTTCTGCCCACACAAAATTTCCATCATCCACATCAAAACAAAAGGTTTCATCAATAATAGGGATATTTTTAATATTCTAGTCTTATGAAAACCATAGCTAAGTGCTTAATTCTGAAATAACAGACCCCAAAACAATCAAAGCACTAAAAGCAGTGCCATTTACTCTGAGTGCTGAGGCATGTCACTGGTTTCCAATGACTACCTCAGATGAAAGCTAAGTTTCTAATCAGTCACATGAAGCTTCACATCATGTTACTCCTTGCTTTGCACCCTTCTACATCAAGCAATGTGGCCCCTAATCCTCTCATGACTGTTGACACTGGCACGTCCATTTTCCTTCTTGGCAGACACCAACCAAGTCTTCAAGGCTGAGCTCATACATCACCACATTTGGCACGGTCTCTAGCATGGCTGGGCTTCTTTCCTGTGCCCTCCAAAATAGCCAGTGTTTATTTTTACCACAGTTCTCTGGATGACACAAGTAGTTTGCAATCAGCTACTAAATGTCAGAGGTTCAAATCCATCTACCAGCTTGGTAGGAGAAAAGCCTAGAGATCTACTTCTGTTAAGATTATGGACAAAAAGCCCTATGGAGTGCATTTCTACTGTAACACATGGGGCCTCCATGAATCAAATGGATAGCACGGGGTTGTTATAGTGTGTTTACCCCGGCACACCTCACATTGTGTATGGCTGTGTGCCGTGGCGTCATAGTGATCCTGTACAGGGTTTCCAAGGCCATAAATCTTTACAGGAGCAGAACGCCTCATCTTCTTCCCAATGAACAGCTGGTAGTTTCGAACTTTCGAACTGCTGACCTTGCAGTTCGCAGCCCGATTTGTAACCACTATGCTACCAGAGCTCAGAGCTCCTTTCAAATTGTGTAGTAGTTGTTCTATTTAACCATCTGTCTCCCCAGCTAAGAGGGAAGGGAGCTGTCTCTTTTACAACAGTCATTACTCCACTTCATTACACTTACCAGTCATTACACTTGTGTGGTACCACTGAGTCAATTCCAACTCATAACCCTTACAGTGTTGCTACATTTGAGCCCATAGTAAGGATTCAATAAACACTTTAAGTGTAAGCTGTTTGAATGAATTGTGATTTATGATTTATTTAATGATAAATAAATTTTATCACTTGTGAGTTCAGCATTCTGCTCAATCTCATGAAATAGTTCATATAAATCGACATATCTATTGTGTTGATTTTTCAAAATAATGATTTTTTATAATGTGATGTAATACAATCCTTATTTCATACCACACACAAAAATGTATGAGATGAAGTGTAGTCCTAAACAAAAAAGCTAAAACTATAAAGATTTTAGGATCATTTTGTGAAGTGACAGTTTCTGTCATTAAGTGCCGTTGAGTCGGTTCTGATTCACAGAGACCCAGTACATGGTTTCTGAGGAGTGACTGATGAGTTTGAACCATCAATCTTGTGGTTCAAACCTACCTTGCAGTCCTGCGCTTCTCCTACAGTGCCATACCAGAAGTGAGAGTGGTGGTGGTGGCTGTGTGCCATGGGGTCCGTTCGGACTCATAGTAACCCTGGTCCCGTAAAGATTTACAGGGTTTCCAAGGCTGTAAATCTTTACGGGACAAGAAAGCCTCATCTTTCTCCCATGGAACGACTGCTAGTTTCGAACTGCTGACCTTGAGGTTAGCAGACTGACTCGTAACCACTACACTACCAGAAGTGACAGTTGTTGTTGTTGTTGTTAAGTGCCATCGAGTCGGGTCCGACCCATAGCGACCCTGTACAGGGTTTCCGAGGGTGTAAATCTTTACGGGAGTAGAAAGCCTCATGAAGTGACAGTAGGCAAACTTAATTATGCAGGGCAACAAAATCAGTAACCATAAAAGAAAATATCAATAAGTTTGTAGTTGTTTTCAGGTGCCATTGAGTCCATTCTGCCTCAGCAACCCTGTGTACAGCAACAGAAAGAAACACTGTACAATCCTGCACCATCCTCACAATTATTGCTACGTTTAAGCCCATGTTTAAACCCACTGTCTCTGCTACTGTGTCAATCCATCGTGCTGGCAGACTTCCTCTAGGTGTGAACACCTTGGGTCATTCCAGTCACAGAAGGACACAATTCCTCAAAGTTCCTCCAGTCTTCTAAAAACACAGACAACCCTACTTGTCCTCCCAGACTTGCCTCATTCTTTAAGAGGATCTTCAGTTATGGTGTCCTCAGCTGTCCCAGGACAGTCATGTCTGTAACTAAAGAGACAAAAGCATGTCACTCAAATTCGCACCCCGCTCCACCTGCTTAAGAAGGTTGGTGTTCCTGTGTGAGACCTGACTAGAATGGAGGGACAGGAAGGCGGGACTTCCTGTTTCTTACTAAACTGAATGATGCACAGGCTTACAGAGGGTTTGTAAAAGTGGGAGCTTTCAGATGATTGTAATGTGTAAACCCCTCCAGGGACTGGTCCCTCCTGATAACATGTCTGAAGTATGAGAGATGAAGTCGCCATTGTGGCTTCTAAGGAGCAGTCTGGCTATACTTCCTCCAAGATAAGTTGTTGTTTGGTACCATGGAGTAGGTTATGGCTCATAGAGACACTATGCACAACAGAAGTCAACATTGCTCTGTCCTCCACCATCCTCACAATTGTTACTATGTTCAAATGAAAAACTTTTGTGCACCAAAACACATCATTAAGAAAATAAACAAGCCAAGCCAGAGTTTGGAAGAAAATAGTCACAAAACATTTATCTGGCAAAGAAATGGTATACAGGATATAAAAAGAACTCTTAAAACAAATGACGTAAAGCAAATAAAGACACAATTTCTTGAAAGCAGACAAAATATTTGGACAAACGCTTAACAGAAGAAAATATGCAAATTTGCCAATAAGTATATAAAAAGATAGCCAGTACCTCCATCACTGGGGAAATGAAAATAAAATCCACAATGATCTGTTAATACATACCCATCAGATAGCTCAAATTAACCAAGACCACCAAATACTGGCAAAGATGGGAAGCAATTCAAACTCTTAAACATTGTTGGTGTAAGAATAAAATGGTAAAACCACAAACAAAAAACACTCTGGCAGTGACCCCAATCATTTTGTGGACCAGGCAGACATGCTACCAGAGCCGGTACTACAAAGATATAAGAGAATGAAACAGATACAGATAATAATCCTGTGCTTCAGAAAAAAGAAAGAGACACAGGTTGAATACTAAATAGGAGAAGAAGCTGACAGGAAGGGGTAGTGAGAAGAGAAGATAGACTGGTGAACTGTCGGTGGTCTGATGGTACAGTAACACGCTAATGTGTGACAACGAAAAAATGTGCAATTCTGTATTGTTCCTCACACTCTCCTGGTGACCAGAGGTGTAGCCAGCCCACAACCACATCTACCCCCTGCACAGCCTGTGCTCTACCAGAGATTGTGAGCCAGGTACCAGATGTACAGCACCTGTGTCTGGAGAACTGTGCACACACACTTCCAGTCTCTCATACTTTGGACATATTGTCAGGAAGCACCAGTAGCTGGAGAAGGATATCATGTTTGGTAGGGTGGAGTGTCAGAGAAAAAGAGGAAGACCCCCAATGAGATGGATTGGCCAAGTGGCAGCATCAATGGGCTCCAGTGTGGAAACAACAGTGAGGTTGGCCCAGAATCAGGCAGTGTTTGGATCCGCTGTGCATAAGGTTGCTATGGGTCAGTACCGACTCAATGGCACCTAACAACAACAACAACATAGGAACTCTGGTAGCATAGTGGTTATGAATCAGGCTGTGAACCACAAGGTCAGCAGTTCGAAACTATCAGCTGTTCCGTGAGAGAAAGATGAGGCTTTCTGCTCCCATAAAGATTTACAGCCTTGGAAACTATGTATAGGGTCACTATGAGTTGGAACCGACTCAGAGGCACATAACCACCACCACCATAGGAACTCCATCTAGGGTCAGGCATACCACTCTCTCACTCCTCATCCTGCCACCTCGTGAGCTCCTTGGCTGGTGGGCTCAATACCAAGTACCCTGCCCTCTAATTTCCTTCTTTCTGGGTTCAACCCCTGAAATATTTCATTTCTTTATTATTCTTCCTCCTTCTTCTTCTCTCCTGTTTCCCTCACTTTTAATCTTTTCTTTCTCTGCTTTCCTTTTCCTTCATTTGTTCAGTTTCTCTTTTATTTTTTCCCCTCCACTTTTTCTTTCTTTTTTCCTCTTGATTTTTCTTTACTGTTTTCTATTCTTCTTCCTTCCCTAGTTTTATTTTCTTTCTTTCTTTTTATTTTCTCTTACTTTGCTCTTCCCCTGTTTTATTTTCCTTTACGTTTTTTCTCATTTAAATTATTATATTTATTTTTTTCTTGCTGCTGTATTCCAGGTTTTTTGTTTTTGTTTTTTCTCTCTCTCTTATTATTTTCTTTTTTGGCTGTTGTTTGTTGACTTGCCTATTTCTCCTGTGTATGGTTTTTTCTTCTTGCCCCACCCAACAGGAGATATCAACTGTGTCTGTACAGCCCAGCCACAAATATGCCCCCTACAGCACCACCAACAGGGCAACAGCTACTGCCAGCTCCTGTACCATCTGAACAAGAGACAGCAGCCAATACCAGCCAAAGCCACCCTGAACTGTGTTACTCAAACACAAACAGAGAACTGTGCACACACACTTCCATTCTCTATCACAGCCACCAGGAGGCAGATAGTGAATACCTAGAATACAACAATACACAATCAATTAAATATAAATGCAACACCACAATGTCTCTGAGATAACAGACAATTTCAGTTCACATGGAGACACAAGAAAGAGAGACACAGGGGCTCAATTTAGTGACCAAAATGCAGAGCCAGAAAACATTTCTGAGGGAGAAACAGCATTAGAACCACCTGATAAAAAATTCAAAATAATAATATTTAGGTAGTGTCAATGGATTGAGAGAAAGATTGAGAAATCTAAAGATGAAAGCAAAGAGAATACATTTTTTAAAAATTAGAGAAATTAAGGAAAATACTGCAAGAACAAGAAAAAATAGAAACAATACAAAATCTCCAAATGGAAAGCCAGAAGATTCATACAATGATTCCAGAAACTGATAATACATCGAAAGGGCAAAGAAGCAGATCTAAATCAACAGAAGGCCAATTAGTAAATTTGAAGATAAATCAGAGAAAAAAAAAAAGGGGGGGGGAATAAAAAGAAAGCGTAAGATTTATGTGGGACACCACAGAGAAAAATAACTCACATGTGACTAGAATCCCAGAACAGGAAGAGACCAAAAAAAAAAAAAAAAAAAAAAAAAAAGCCACACCAAAAAAAACTACATGAAAATTGTCAAAAGAGTTTAAAAAACAAAACAAAAAAACTTACCTAATAGCTTGAAAAATGAGAAGATAGCAGATAAGAAGTCAAACGAACCCCAAACAGTATAGACTACAAAATAAAATCACCTAGACATATTACAATCAAACTTTCCAAAACCAAAGACAAGAAAAGAATCCTAAGAATAGCTCAGGAAAAACAAAAAGTTGCCTACAAAGAAAAACCAATAAGACTAAACTCTTATTTCTCAGAAGAAACCATGCAGGCAAGGAGGTAATGAGAGGACATATATAAAACTCTGAAAGAAAAAAATATCAATCAAGAATCATATGCCCAGGAAAACTGTCCCTCAAATACAATGGCAAAGTTAGGATATTGTATTTGAATTTAAAGGAAGTTGTAAAAACCAGGTCAATTTTGCAAAACATACTACAGGTAGTTCTTTGGGCAGAAAACCAACAAATCAAACAACAACTTGAAATAAAAATATATGACAACACACCCCAAAGTCAACTGAAGTTCCAAAGTAAAACAGGTCTACAAGACAGAAAATATAGTACCAGAAATATCAATTTATAACGAAGACAACTACAAAGCAAAAAGAGTAAATAGTATAGTTATTTTGTTGTTGCTGTTAAGTGCTGTCGGTTCCAACTCATAGCAACCCTGCATAGGGTTTCCAAAGAGCAGTTGATGGGTTTAAACCGCTAACCTTGATGATTCACAGTCCAATGCTAAGCCACAGCACCACACCAGAAGTACAGTATAGTTATAGAACTTACAAATGGTATGGAAGTCAAGATAGATTTAAACTTGGGAAGAAACAAATTATAGGATAACCTTAAAAAAAAAAATTAATAAACCTCCTTATAAAAATGGAATCCTGGTGTGGCACTGTACGATAATCACTAGACTGTTCCTTGGAATCCCTAAACAGAGTCACCCTGAATTAGAACTGACTCAATGTTGCTTAACAAAAACCAATCAAAAGAAAAAAGAAAAATAATAAAGAATTAGTAAATTTTAAAACAACAACAACGAAGAAAAGAACAAGAAAACTCACAAACAAAATTAATTCAGCACAGAAAATTATGTGGAACAAAGAAACCCACAACATCACAATAAAAGCACACAGCAAAATGTCAGCGATCAATTTATACCTATCTATAATTGCACTGGATGTAAATGGATTAAATGCGTCAGTCAAGAGACAGACAGTAGAAGAATAGATAAACAAACTTCGGTACATACACATAATGGACTACTATGCAACAATAAAAAATAATGATGAATCTACAACACACTTTATAACCTGGATGAATGTGGAGGACATTATGCTGAGTGAATTGAGCCAATCACACAAAGATAAATATTGTATGAGGCCATTACTGTAAAAAGTCAAGAAAAGGTTTTTACACTAAAAGAGACATTCTTTGAATGTGTAGGAGAAAAGGAAGAGTAATTCACTGATAATAGAGTGGGCACATATTAACGTGAGTGAAGGAAAAGGCAATACACAAAAAGAATGAGGTTGGCAGAAGAATATACACAATCTTGCAGTAATGATTCTCTGCAGGTAGATACATGGGTAGACAACATGCAGGCTGAACTGTGTGGGAGGGAGAAAGGAAGTATACTCACAAATAGGTAAAAGTTTGACAGACGATATTTGTACATGGGTATTTACTTTTGGTGCAAACATATCCGTGAATGTGGTAGAGCATGTTGTTGTTAAGTAATGTAGAGTCAGTTCTGACCCATAGCAACCTTGCATAGGATTTCCGAGGAGCAGCTGATAAGCTTGAACTCTTGACTTTGGAGTTCATACCAACTTTGCAGTCCAGCGCATTAACCCACAGCGCCACACCAGGAATAAAGGGGCAAAACTGTGAAGATTTGTTGTTGTTGTTGTGAAGTGACATCAAGTCGATTCCAACCCATAGCGGCCCTATATAGGGTTTCCAAGGAGCAACTGGTGAACTTGAACCACCGATCTTGCAGTTCATACGGCTTTGCAGTCTGGTGCATTAACCCACAGCGTCACACCAAGACTCCTGTGAAGATTTAGACATTACCAAATACCCTGAGGAAATTATTTGCAGGGTCTGGGGGCTCAGGGCCATAGTCAATGGGAAACCATGGCCAACTGGCATAACATAGTCCACAAAGACCATATTCTATGTCCTATTTTGTTGGGATCTTAAAAGCTTTGGACTGGCCATCTCTGGTGCAACTATTGGTCTCTCCTTGTTCAAAGGAAAGAAGAGTGATGAAAACTGAAGACACTTGGAAACAATTAGCCCAATAGCCTAATGGACCACATGAGCATCAGTCACCACAACCCTGAGGCCAAAAGAACTAAATGGTGTCTGGTTACCATGACCAACTGCTCTGAAAGGGATGATATTAGAAGGTCCTAGACAGGAGTTCTGGTGTGGCACTGTGGGCTAATGTATCAGACTGTAAAGTCATTTGAACTGCAAGGATGGTGGTTCAAGCTCACCAGAAGCTCCTTTGAAACCCTATACAGGGTCGCTATGGGTGGGAATCGACTCAATGGCACTTAACAACAAGATAGAGTAGAAGAAAATGTGGAACAAAACTCGACACTATAGATAGAAGAAAAAACAAGATGGCGGATCAGGTGGAAGTGTTGTAAAGAGCTCCGCCAGCAACAACACAGAATACCTGACCAAGCAGGATCAGGGGATGGTCCTAGAACTCTGAAACACATATAAAGGAATATTTAGAAGGTTGGAAGGCTTGCAGCTGGGTGATTTTGTGGCAGAAGCAAGAAATCCATTGCTTTCTAGTCCGGGACGCTCAGCTGCTCCAGGAGCTGCAATCTTGAGTGAGACCAAGCAGGGGAAGGATCAGAGCGGCCACAGACGCCTGGCAGAACTGCAGAGATAAAGGTGTGGACATTCTTTTCTTTTAGTAGCTGTTCATTGGTCCCTTGCTGTCTGCACACCTCCATTCTGGTGACTATAGGGGTGTCCGACCTAGTGGACACCCCAGCTCCATCCTTGGAGGATTCTACCACGCATGCGCACAGATCTCCTTGAAATTTAAAGAGACAGTTTCCAAATAAAACCAAACGGCCACACTGGCCCTGAACTGTTTACAACTAGAAAAAAGGCCTGAACGGGGATTGTGGAGCAGGACAAGCA
>NW_006408542.1:13144811-13147260 GCF_000296735.1 Chrysochloris asiatica
TAAAGATTTACACCCTTGGAAACCCTGTTCAGGGTCGCTATGGGTCGGAACCGACTCGACGGCACTTAACAACAAACAACAACAACCTGAAATGAAGAGGCAATAAAGGCACAAAGTGACAGGCTTACAAGGTTTCAAGAGGGAGTTTAGTTTAAGAGTATAGGGGAAAAGAAAGAGTCCCCACTGAATAGCTGTCATCTTGTCTAGAGGGGTCTGGTGAAAAGAGATGGGGATAAGATTTGTAAGATTCAATAGTGAGTAACTGTTATCATGACTAATCGTGACTGTCATAATTGTAAAGGTAGAAGTTTTATAACAAAAAATGGGGAGTTGTTAATTTTACAGTACAGAAACAGAGGACCATAGGACCATCAAGAGAGGAATGCACAAGCAGAATGCAGAACTTTATCCAGAGAAGCAGCACCGCCAGTAATGGAGGCATGGAGAGGGGGAGCAGCTGAGGACTCTAGATTCATGGACTAAGAAGAGAAGGACTAAAGAGCTGGTTACCAGGAGCCGACTTACAGATGTAAATTATTATATATGCCTGAGTGTGTTTTTTTTTTTGTTTGTGTGTTTTTTTAAAAAGCTAAAGTTGACAGAGAAATACTGTTAACTGATGGTACATAGTGGGGATTATAATCAATGTAAGGAAACAAGGTATATGATTTGTTGAATGTAAAACTGATGATATGCCCTGTAAACTTTTACTCAATCCACAATAAAAACCTTAAATTAAAAAAAAAGAAAAAAAACCTCAACACTATAAAAAAAGAACAAGCTTACTGCTCAGATAGTGGAACCCTAAGATATGGCCCATGGTCATCCTTCAGGTCTTCATTCTCATGGCTCAATTTTCAGTCAAGCAATAGATAGATATATATAGGGGGTGGGGGTGGGGGTGGGAACAGCAACACTAATAAGGTTCCCACACCATAGAATGATCAAATACTAAAGCTCAAAAGGGCAGCATATATCCAAGGGCAAAATTCAGAAAGGTGGGGAAAGAAGAAGGAATAGAAACAAAAAACTCAGGAACTCAGGGAGTAAATGGGATAAATGATGTTACATGGAGGGAACTGTAATCATTGAGATTAAACCAAGTGTGTGATTTGCTGAATGTAAAACTGATAATTGGCTCTGCAAACTTTTCTTGATTCACAATAAAAAGGAAGGAAGAAAGGGAGGGAGGGAGGAAGGAAGGAAAGAAAGAAATCAAAGGGCATTGCATTGGGCAAAACTACTATAAAAGACCTCTTTAAAGTATTAAAGAGCAAAGATGTCACTCTGAGGACTAAGGTATGCCTTATCCAAGCCACAGTATTTTCAATCGACTCATGTGCATGTGAAAGCTAGACAATGAACAGAAAGACCAAAGGAGAACTGTTGCCGTTAAGCACTATCAGGTCATTTCAACTCATATCAACTCTGTATAGGGTTTCCTAGAGGCAGCTGATGGGTTTGAACTCCTGACCTTGTGGTTCAATGTCCAGTTCTGATCCTACAACTCCACATTAGGAGTCCAAAGGAGAATTAATGCATTTGAATTAATGGCGCTGATGAAAAAAACCAAATATACCATGGTATTCCAGGAAAAAACCCCAAAAAACATGTATTAGAACAGTCAGAATTCTCCTTAGAAGTGACGATGCTTCAACATACTTTAAACATGTTATCAGGAGGGAGCAGTTCCTGGAGAAATATTTCAAGCTTGGTAAAATAAAGGGTCTGTGAAAAAGAGGAGGAACTTCAATGAGATGGACTGTCACTGTGGCTGCAACAATGGGCTTAAACATAGCAATTGTTGTGAGGCTGGTACAGGACTGGGCAGTGTTTCATTCTGTTATACACAGGGTCACTATGTATCAAATCGACTTGATACCTAACAACAACAATATATGGATTGTTTTCTAAATGTTTTAAAGAGAAGAACATTAGTTTTACATTTTTCTTATCATATATTGTTTCATTGCCATGGTTACAAACCCCTTCATGCAACTTCAAACAACCAAAGGGTATATCCTGCAAGCCTGCCCCCCGGCCCTCAGCACACAGCCCCTCTTCCTCTCAGGGTCTAAAGTCCCCAGCCGCTCCATCTCTCCACATCATCGTCTCTGCCTCCATCTCAGGCATCACTGCTTCTCTGGGTAGGGTCCCGCAAACCGCTCTTCTCCCTTGATGGTCCCAGGGACCTCTGTTCCTAGACTGCAAAGTTAATCACTCCCCTTCTTGCTACAAAACGTCCACCTTTACATTTCCAACCCTCACAATCCGTCCTGATAACAATTATTCACTATTGTATTATAAGAGACATATGCGCATCTCCTTTCATCAGCTCCGCCCAGACAGATTGGATACTACTCAGTGGAAATTCTACCTTACTCCACACCCTCTGGATCTAGGTTCCCTCTTGAAAGCTTGTAAGTCTGTCACTTCTTGCCTTTGTAGC
>NW_006408542.1:13147598-13155256 GCF_000296735.1 Chrysochloris asiatica
TTGCTGTTTTTCCCTCACTTCCCCTTATCAGTGACGAACATGGTCACCAACCAGAGCATGTATTCCCGTTGAGTCTTAGTGTTAGAAGGAGGCTTGCTCTGAGGAGACCCGACCACTTGCCTTGATGTCTCCTGGGAGAGCAACTTACTTGTTCTTGTAGTTGTCGGTCGGTCTGCCTATATTGTTTTGTATTTTTCCTGTAGTTCTTTCTTTCAAGAAGTATCTTCTGTTCTTCTAGCTGCTCCAGGCTAATATATGGATTTTTGATGTTCCAAATATATGAAGTAGTCATTGAGCAAAATATTTAATTTCCTGAAATATGTGTTCATTAAAGCAAGTTTTTATATGACTGAAGAAAAAAATAACCAGAAGGGAAAAGTGACAAAAGAAGGTAGAATCAAGAAAATTTAAATTTTAGAAGAATAAAATAGAATGGAAAAATTAAAAAACAGAGAAAAACAAAACTGAAAGCTAGCTTCATGAAAAGATTAATAAAACAAAAAAGCCTCTGGCAACCTTCAGCAAGAAAAAGGTATCAACAAGCATTATTAGAAAGCAGGAGAAGTACAATGAGATAAAACAGACATTTCATAAAAATCAGAACTCCCACTAAACAATTCCATGCAAACAAATGCAAAAACATAGGGGAAACAGAAAATTCTCTAGGAAAGTATGTAACAGCAAAATTTTCAGTTTTAGAACAACTGAAAATCCACCACTATCTTACAATCAAGAAATAAATTTAATTTGGACTGTTAGAAAGATTAATAACAGTAGTGGTTATAAATTGGGCTGCAAACCCTAAGGTCAGCAGTTCAAAACTACAAGCTGTTCCGCGGGAGAAAGATGAGGCTTTCTGCTCCCAAGAAGAATTACAGCCTCGGAAACCCTGTACAGGGTCACTATGAGTCAGAACCGACTCCATGGCACATAACCACTACCACCACCGCCTTACTTTTATTTTAAGATTTTTCTTACCCACACAACCAAATATTAACCTTAAAAAAAAAGCCTGACTGAAATTATAAAAGCATGCTGTTGTTTTTTCTGCCAGAAGCTACTCAATAGCAATGACAAAACTTCATGCTTACTTAAATTTCAAAGGATCTTATGACTGCAGGTAGATGAAGGGCCAATTTTTCAGAGGCCAGAACAGAAACCACTTGGACTTAATAATAAATCACAGTAACAGAACATGGGCAGGGTTCAAACAATCACTGTAAGATTAGTCAGTGGTTTATCTTTTATTCATCCCTCTCCTTTTTAAAAGCTTCACTGCAACAGTATTGAAGAGACTACCTTGAGCTATTTGCTTCTTTTTAGAATCAGAATGATCTCCTTATATCTATATAAAATAATTGTTCATAATAAGCCTTCTGTTTCAATTTGAGTTTTCATGCTTAACAATATTTTAACATCTACCCATACACATGCAAACATGCACACCAAATCCTGTTGATTTTACAAGCAAGTTATACCAAATACTCAGAATAGATCCTCCATACTCTATAAAGAAAGGAGCTCTGGTAGTATAGTGGGTAAAGAGTTGAGCTACTAACTGAAATGTTAGCAGTTTGAGTCTACCAGCTGCTCTACAGGAGAAAAATAAAGCTTTTTGCTCCCATAAAGACTTGCAGCCTTGGAAACCCTACGGTGGTGGTGGTTATGTGCCTTGGAGTTGGTTCTAACTCATTACAAACTATGGACAACATTGAGAAGTATGAGTATTCCAGAACACTTATAAATTTGTAATTATAAATTATAAAGTACTTCTGAGGAATCTGTACCTGGACCAAGAAGCAGTTGTTCAAACAGAGCATGGGAACACTAAATGTTTTAAAATTGGGAAACGTGTGTGTGACAAGGTTGTGTTCTTTCACCATACTTGTTCAACCTGTATGCTGAGCAAATAATATGAGAAGCTGGGTTCTATGAAGAAAAACGTGGCGTCAGGATTGGAGGAAGACTCATTAACAACCTGCGATATGCAGAAGATACAACCTTGCTTGCTGAAAGTGAAGAGGACTTGAAACATATACTTATGAAGATCACAGAGCACAGCCTTTGATATGGATTACATCTCAATGTTAAGAAAACAAAAATCCTCACCACTGGACCAATAAACAGCATTCTTATCAATGGAGAAGAGATTGAAGTTGTCAAGGACTTCATTCTTCTTGGATCAACTGTCAACACTCACGGAAGCAGCAGTCAAGGACGTATTGCATTGGGCAAATCTGCTGCACAGGAACTTTTTAAAGTACTGAAGAGCAGAGATGTCAGCTTGAGGACTAAGATGCGCCTGACCCAAGCCATGGTATTTTTAATAACCTCATATGGATGCGAAAGCTGGGCAGCGAATAAGGACGATCGTAGAAGAATTGATGCCTTTGAGTTGTGGTGTTGGAGGAGAATACTGAAAGTGCCGTGGACTGCCAAAAGAACCAATAGATTTGTTCTGGAAGAAGTGCAGCCAGAGTGCTCCTTGGAGCCAGGATGGCTAAGCTTCTTCTCTCCTACTTTGGACACATTGTCCAGAGAGAACAGTCGCTGGAGGATGTCATGCTGGGTAGGGTGGAGGGTCAGAAAAAAAGAGGAAGACCCCCAATGAGATGGATTGGCCAGGTGGCATCACTGATGGTGTCAAGTGTGGCAGCGGTAGTGAGGTTGGACCAGGATCGGACATTGTTTCGTTCTGCTGTGCATGGGGTCGCTATGAGTTGGTTCCGACCCAATGGCACCTGACAACAACAACAACATAGCTACCCTGCATAGGATTTCTGAGGCTCTAAATCTTTACAGGAGCAGAAAGCCTCATCTTTCTCCGGCGGAATAGCTGGTAATTTTGAACTGCTGACCTTGAGGTTAGCAACCTTACTCGTAACCACTATGCTACCGGAGCTTCTTCAGACACCCTATCCAGGGTTGTTATGAGTTGGAAGAGATTCCACAGCACATAACTACCATCACCACTATCATATAAAGGTTCCAGGGTGGCAGTTTGCACTCAAGTACTAGCTAAAGATTGGCAGTTTGAATCACTCAGTAGTGCCACAGAAGAAAAACTTGACTATATGATTCAGTAAAGGTTGCAGTCAAGAAAACTCTATCAGATAGTCCTATTCTGTAATATATGAGAACACCATGAGTCAGAATCAGCTCGACGGTAAGGAGTGTGGTTTTTGGTTGAAGCCCAATGTATTGCTACAAGGGTTCCAGTTCTGATTTGCATGGATTTATTCCAACCAAAACATGTTTAAACATCTCTCTGCCAGCAGGTCTCTCTGTAGACACGTTCTTTCAGTAATACAATAGTCCCAGACTTGTTAGAGTACATTTAAAAAAACAAAAAGGAAACTTTCTGTCTATTTAAAAAAAAAAAAAGATTTTGAGGTCAGGGCTAATGCAAGTAACATCTTTCTAAATCGTTGAAATTTTGCAACAACTTTATGGGAATGCAGCCTCACATAAAACAATAGTTTTAGATGGATCAAACATTTTAAGGAAGGTAAGGAAGACCTCAAATATGAAACAAGAGAAGGAATATCATAAACTTGATGAATGAAGACACTGTGGCTGAAATCCAGGAAGTGTTAGAAGGCTAGAGAATTGCCACTCATCTGATAGTGACAGAAATTGGGATCTCACATGGTTCGGCATTTTCCATTTTAAGCGAACATCTGGACCTCGGTAAGTTGTTGGCTCAATGGGTGAGAATAGCTTTGTGTGAAGATTAGCTAGCTTAAAGAGCTGACCTTTCCATCAATCTTTTAAACAAGACATAAGCTAATGAAGATGATCTCATGGAATGCATTGTAATTGGGAAGAGTGTTGGGTTTACCAATACTATCCAGAAAACAAGGTCCAATCAAAACAGTGGCTTCTGAGTGGATTTGTTGGCCACTTAAATTCATGACACACATGTCAGCTCTGGTTATAGTGACTGTTTTGGGGGGGATTCCAAAGGGATAATCTTGGGGTATGTCAATTACAGGGACTTCTTAGAATGACATTTTAAGAAAATGGAAAATTGTATTGGTAAGAAGCAGGCCAGGAAAAGTGCCCTGAGGAATTCTGGTCCATCATGACAGTACCTGCTCATTTTTCAAGGGTGGCAAGGGCTGTCTTACTAGAATTTCACTGGGAAACATTACCCCATCCACCCTGCAGTCATGATCCTAACCCTTCAAACTTCTTTTTAATCCGCAAACTCAAAGAACATTTAAAATATTTCAATACCCAAAGATGCTCAAACAGTCATTTTGATGAGGTATAAATCAAAGAATGCAGAATTCTTTATGGAAAGGTTAAAGAGATAGAAACACTGCCTTCAGAAACATATAAACCAAAATGGAGATTATGTTGAGAAACAATAACTTCACATTTTGATATTTTTGTTTAATAACTTTTTATGATTTTATAGTAATACTTTTGACTTGACCTTTTATAAACTGTTCTGGGTGTCAAAAAAAAAAAAAAAGGTGGGTGGTGGGGGACTCACCAACTCATTAAAAGGCTGGTGAAATCTTGATATCAAACCCAGAGAGTAACAAAACAAGAAAGGAAAATTACATCCCAATATCATTCAGAAATACAGATGCAAAGAAGTCTATATATATTAGCAAATGTAATCCAAATATGCATTTTTAAAATATCACGACTTAGCTGGCTTTATTCCAGGAATGCAAGATGGCTTAACATTATAAAATCTATTAATGTAATTCAACATATTAAAAGATCAAGGCAAAAAAGTATAATTTTCCCAATGTTGACGTTAAGTGCCATTGAGTTGGTTTCAACTAATAGAGACTATATATAGGATTTCCAAGGAGCGGCTGGTGAGTTTGAACTGCTGACCTGGCTGTCCAAATGAACCTTGTGATCCAGTGCATTATCTTGCAGCACCATAGCAGGACTCCAATGATTTCAACAGAGGTATGAAAAGCATTTTATTATGTTCTCCAGTCATTGGATATTTTAAAACAACAAAAGAAACTGTTAACATCCTGGTAATTGTATGAAACTCCTTTGAAGTGGTAAAAGGTTAACATCATAAAGTGCAAATCAAAAATACTGGTATAACATTAGAAATAAGAAGCAAGACAATGATGTCCACTACTACCACTTCTAATCAACACAACACTGAAGGACCCAACACTGAGGAAGACAAATGAATAAGTTATAAGGATCATAAACAATGTCATTATTTCCAGTTAGTATCTTGTCTACATTAAAACAATGAGAACCTATGAATTATTAGATTAAAAGAGGTTAGAAATACTGCTACATATTAAATGAAGGTACAAAACCAATGGTATATCTATAGTCAGCAAAAGGCACTCAGAAATTATCATTTGTAAATGGATATCTAACAAATATTATAAGGTACCTGGATACAAATCTAACAAAAGATATTTAAGAAGAAAATCATGAAACTTTATTAAAACACATTAAAGAAGACCAGAGTAAGGGGAAATTTATACCATGTGCATGGATAGTGGTGGTGGTGGCATGCCACTAAGTCGGTTCCGACTCATAGCAACTCTGTATAGGGTTTCTGAGGCTATAAATCTTTACAGGAGCAGAAAACCCCATCTTTCTCCTAGGGAAAGACTGGTCGATCCAAATTACTGACCTTTCAGTTAATAACCCAGCTTGTAATCCACTACACAATCAGAGCTCCTTAAATTCATGTACAGTAAGATTAAATAATATAAAATATCAACACTCTGAATTAATCACTAAGATTAATACACAAAATCTGTAATACAATGCAATCAAATCCTAAGTGGAATTTTCATGGAAAGTGACAACTTATGATAATTATATTATAGACAGTCCCTGGGTTACAAAAGTCCAATTTTTGGTCAGTTCCTATTTGCCTTTTAAGCAGGTCGTCAAACAGCTTCGGTAATGGCAAATGAAAGGAAGTAGGAACAGACCTGACTTTTCACAATTTAAGTGATCTATCATGGTAACCAGAACAGGAAAAATTATGGTTCAAAGCCTTGGAATGAGGGACTCAGAAGAGGTTTAGTGAGCTCTTTCAAGAGCCTCATGGAGGAGATTGGATTATTGCCAAGGGCATGGAGAGCTGCAGACATCCTGAAAAGGGAGAAGATAAACATTCAAGAAGCTCAATGAACCCCAGGAAGGACAAGCCCCAAAAGAAAATCACCGAGACATATAATCAAGCTCTCCAAAATCAAAGATAAGGAGACAATCCTGAAAGCAGCTAGGGAAAAGAGAAGCATTATATACAAAGGCAAGCAAGTCAGACTAAGTGCAGATCTCTCAGCAGAAACCATGCAAGCAAGAAGACAATGGGGAGACATATATAAAACCCTGAAAGGAAAAAAAAACCATCAACCAAGAATCCTTTATCCAGAAAAGCTATCAATCAAATACAGTAGTGTAATCAAAACATTCTAGGATAGAGAACAAACAAGATGGCTGATGGGGTGGATGTGTAGTACACAGCTCCAACAACAACAACACAGAATACCCGACCAAGCAGGCTCAGGGGATGGTCCCAGAACTCTGAACCACATATAAAGGAATACTTAGAAGACTGGAAGGCTCACAGCTGGGGGAATTTGTGGCAGAAGCAAGAAATCTATTGCTTTCTAGTCCGGGATGCTCGGTTGCTCCAGGAGCCACCATTGTGGGTGAGACCACTTGGGGGAAGGATTGGAGCGGCCACAGTCACCTGGCAGAACCACTGAGATAAAGGTGTGGACATTCTTTTCTTTTGGTATCTGTTCATTGGTCCCTCACTGTCTGCGCACCTTCATTATGGTGACTATAGGGGTGCTTGAGCTACTGGGCACCCCAGCCCTACCCTTGAAGGGTTCTACTATGCATGTGCACAGATCTTCTTGAAATTTAAAGAGACGGTTTCAAATTAAAACCAAATGGCCACAGCTGGCCCAGAACTGTTTACAACTAGAAAAAAGGCCTGAATGGGGATTGTGGAGCAGTACAAGCAGACCAAAGAGGAAACAGACTGAAAATTAAATCCTACGTTATGTCAAAACGACCAACAGTGGTATCTTGAAACTTCTCAGGAAGAAGAGTGAAAAGGGAAGCTCATTCCCTGATCACATCTACCCGGAGGCATTCAGAAAGCATAAAAAATACCAAAATACATACCCATCTAAGTATTAAGTCCACAGATAACCCCTGAAAATGCCCAAAAAACAGAAGCAAATGGCCATATCTGCACATGTGCAGAAATTAGATAAAGTGATTGAAGCAAATGAGCTGGAAGTAGACCTACACTCCATACTGGAAGATGGGCAGGCTTTGGAAATGCCAGAGAAGGAATTCCTAAAAATGATTATAAAAGGTATCAAAACACTATACAATGCAGTTGAGAAAAATAAGTAAGAAGTCAGGAAAGCGCTACAGAAACAATCAAATAAGATAGAGCATTGGAAACAATTCAAAACCTATAGAAAGAGGCTCAAACGATTAATAACAGAATATCATAAATGGACAATACATTGAAAAGGCAAAGGAATAGAATTGAAGAGATAGAAGCTAGAACTAGTGAGCTAGAAGATAAATCTCTCAACGCTACTAAGATAGAAGAACAAATACAAAAAAGGATTAAAAAAATCCGAAGAAAGCCTAAGATTCATGTTGGATAACATGAA
>NW_006408542.1:13171397-13183751 GCF_000296735.1 Chrysochloris asiatica
CATCAATTCTTCTACAATCTTCCTTATTCACTGTCCAGCTTTTGCATCCATATGAGGTTACTGAAAATTAGTCACAAAAAGAGAAATACTGCATAGGACCACTACTGTAAAAGACTAAGAAAAAGAACCCATACTAAAAGGGGGGGAGGGATTCTTTGCTGGTTACTGGGATGTGGGGGGTGGGATGAGAGGAGGGAGGGAAAGGTGGAGCACAGGGTATAGAATTGACACAGGATAGTTTGATTGCTAGGGAGGGGGGCACTACACAAGAAGGGGGAGGAAATTGGAAGAACAAGGTGGATGGGAAAACAATTAGACAGGTTTGCATGGGCTAAGTGGCACAGAGGTAAATAACAAAGTATGCACAACCTTGGAACAACAGGGCTCTGGATACAGGGATTGGGCCATAGTTGGCATGGGCAAAAAGAGGGAAATAATGTTAAGATGCTTGGCTGGCTTTTGAATCTTGGTTTCCCTGGCATACAATTATAAAACAGACACTTGAGGGGGAGAGAAAAGAATAGCAAGAAATATCACCATAGAAAGCTTGTAAGTCTGTCTTCAGCTTATACCTGATTGGAATACATAAAATGGGGCTACAACGTGCCCAGTGAAGGAGCCTCTGCATTACATAAGATCATAGGTGGAATCCTGAACTCCATCCAGAATCTTCTGAGGTGGGAAATTTCCACCAAAAAGGACAAGCAGACCAGGCCTGGAGTGGCTAGAAGAACATCTTGAAAGAAAGACCAGCAGGAAAAATGCAAAACAATAATGGCAGTCCGACTGACTACTATAAGAACAAGCAAGTTGCTTGCCCAGGTTATACCAAGACAAACGGTCGGGTCCCTTCAGGGCAAACCATCTTCCAAGACTGAGATGTAATGGGAACACACGAGCAGACACGTGCTCTGACTGGTGACCACATTCATCACCAATAAGGGGAAGTGAGGTAAAAACAGCAGTGAAACTGTGAGCTATGTCTAACCATGTTCAATATACCTGGTTGGCTAGAAGTTTGGCAAGACATGGGGACTCCTGGGCCCAGAGTCAGTGACATAGCCACAGATGACTACAGTGGAGAATGAAGCATCCAGCTGATAAGAAGAGAAAGGGTGGACCCAATGACCACCAATAAAATAAGAGTTGGGAGTGAAGCGTATCCTTTGGACTTGGGATCCTTGTGCTGAGAACCTCCTAGACCCAGGGGAAGATTGATGCCAATACACATTGTTGTTGTTATGTGCTGTTGAGTCAGTTCCGACCCTTAGTGACCCTGTACAGGGTTTCCATGGAGCAGCTGATGAGCTTGAACTGCCGACTTTGCCGTTCAAACGGCTTTTCAGTCTGGTGCATTAACCCATGGTGCCACACCAGGAGTTCAAGACACATGTTGTTGTTGTTAAGTGGCATCAAGTTGGTACCAACTCATAGAACGAAACAGTGCCTGATCCTGGGCCAATCTTACTAATGTTGCCACTCTTGAGTCCATCGATGCTGTCACTTGGCCAATCCATCTTGTGAGGGGTCTTCCTCTTTTTCTCTGACCCTCCACCTTACCAAACATGATATCCTTCTCAAGTGACTTGTCCCTCCTGACAATATGTCTGAAGTATGAAAGACGAAGTTTGGCCATCTTGGCCTCCAAGGAGCACTCTGGCTGCACTTCTTCCTAGACACATATGCTGGGCCTTTCAACAGCTGTTGAAAGGACACAAGAGCCTTCCAAAAAATGCTGGGCCTTTCAACAGTTGTTGAAAGGACATAAGAGCCTTCCCCTAGAGCTGACAGAGTTTAGAGAAAGCTTTCTTCTAGAGCAGATGCCTTGAATTTTAACAACAAAATGGAGAATAAATATCTGTTTGTGAAAGCCATCCATTTGTGGTATTTCTGCAATAGCAGCACTAGACAACTAAGACAGGACATAAAGGATATTTTATTTATAAAAAAAGGAGAGAGAAAAAAAAAAAAAAAAAACAACTCACAAACCATGAAGGAAGAGATAGATAGATTTGACAATGCTAAATATATGCCTTCTGTTCATCAAAAAGACACATAAACAAAGTGAAATGACAAGTCACAATTGGAAGACAGATACTTGCAATCCACATAATTGACCAAAGTCAATACCTAGAATGTATAACAAACCATTAAGGAAAAGAGAAGAAACATCTTCCTTAAAAATAGGCAAATATTAATACACAGTCCAAAAGAGGAAACCCAAACAACCACAAGGAACCTTCATAGCAGATGTTGTTGGAACACCTGGAGTTCCACAAACAAAAAATAAACCTATATCCCTACCTTACACCATATACAAAAACTAACTAAAAGTGGATCAAAGACCTAAATGTAAAAACAAAAATCATAAAATTCTTAAGACAAAATAAAAGGGCCTTCTTTTAAACAAGTGTGACCAGCTCCCACTCTAATCCAACCCCAGCAACAGACCCTGCTCTCCAGTTCACAGACGCATGGTTGAGAGCTACGCCAGCATGAGATGGGGCTAGCTGCAATACTTTGGTGTGCCATTTGATGCCTGGCTTCAGATAGGTTAGGCTCCAAATCTACAAAACCCACAGAACCACCAGGCCAGCCAGCATTTAACCAGTAATGCTACTCCAGCTTCCCTGTGAACCTAACAGACATGGAAACCAGCCCCATCAAGGACCCCCATGAATTACTTCTAGATTTAGTACCCTGAACATAGATAAC
This sequence comes from Chrysochloris asiatica, assembly GCF_000296735.1. NCBI lineage: Eukaryota > Metazoa > Chordata > Mammalia > Afrosoricida > Chrysochloridae > Chrysochloris > Chrysochloris asiatica. Next base: position 13,174,113 of record NW_006408542.1, read on the forward strand.
AACAAGATCAATAGGAACTCCATCTAGGGCCAGGAACTCTGCTATCACATCTCTTTGGCAGCTACCACATTTGGAAAGTAGAAGTTAATATCAAATTTGGAAAGCAGAAGTTAATTAAAATTTTTATACAAAAAACATAAAAGAATATCAATATAATTTAGAAATGTCAAGGATTGAATTATATGTGAGCTCCTTAAATTGCAGCCCGTCCTCTCCTGCCCCCAATATTTCTCCACTCCAGGTCAAACAACTGCACTGTTTGTTTTTACAAAAAGAAAAAACTCCACAATGCCCTGGTAACAAACAGATTATTTCAGCTCATATAAAGAAATGAGAATGGCTCAAACAAATGATCAATATGCAGAGCTAGAAATCATTCTGAAGGAGAAAGGGTAATGGAACTAACTGAAAAATAATTCAAAAGAATCATAATTTAAGTACCTTCAAAAGATCAACAGAAAGATGGAGGAAAGCAAGGAGAATACAATAAAAACTAAGATAATTCAAGAAAACACTATGAGAATAAACAGACAAAACAAACGGAAATTTTGAAACAATACAAAACTTGCTATTAGAAATCCAGGAGATTAATAATAAAATCTCAGAAATGGGCAATGCATTGAAGGGCCAAAGGAATTGATGTGAAGTAATGTAAGCCCATATTAGTGAGCTTGAAGATAAACCTTTCAATAGAACATGAAAAGGAACAACTTATGGGTGATTGAAATTCTAGAACAGAAAGACAGGCACAGAGAAAACTGTCAAAGAGTGGTTGGAAGAAAACTTACCTAATATCATGAAAGACGAGACGATAAGTACACAAGAAGCTGAACGAACTCCAAATAGGATAGATCCCAAAAGAAAATCATCCCAGAAAAAGGAAAAAGAAAATCACCAAGACATATCATAATCAAACTTTTAAAAGTCAAAGACCAGGAAAGAATATTAATAGCAGCTCAGGAAAAATGAAAAGTTATCTACAAAGAAGACCCAGCTCTGATTTCTCAGCAGAAATCATGCAGTCAAAAAGGCAACAGAATAACATATACAAAACTGTGAAAGAAAAAGACAGCCAACCAAAAATCATATACCCAGCAAAGCTGTCCCTCAACTACGATGTAAAACTAGGACATTCGCATATGAACAGAAAGTAAGGAATTTGTAATGACCAGACCAACTTCGCAAAAAATGCTAAAGGTTATTATTTGGTTTAAGAATCAACAACAGAAGACAACAACATGAGATTACCATACATGACAACACGACTCATAATCTTATCCAGAGATATAAGTATTTAAAGTCAAACAAACCTACAAGACTGAAAATAGGGAACCAGAGATATTGATGTATAATGAAGTCAACTACAAAGCAAAATGAGGAAATAGTGCAGATACAAAATTTCCAAATGGCAAGGAAGTCAAGTAGATTTCATGATAAAACAAACTGTTTTAAGTAGGACAAAAATTAATAAACCTCAAAGAAAAATAATATACTTGTGCATCAAAATTTTTAAAAATGAAAATCAGGAAGATTTAGTAAATGTTAACACAACAGAAATGAAAATGACGAGAAAACCCACAAACAAAATTAACTCAGCACAGAAAATTATGTAGAACAAAGAATCCAGTAGCACCACACACACACACACAAAATAGAAAAATTACATCAATGCATACCTATTGATAATTATGCTGAATTTAAATGGATTAAATGTATGAGCCAAAAGATATAAAGAGCAGAATGGGTAAGAAAACAGGATTCTTTAATATGCAATCTACAAGAGACATATAAAAAAGATGGAGATAGCCTCAATAACCATCAACAGAAGCATGGCTAACAAACTTTGGTGCATACACACAATGGAATACTACGAAATATAGAAGAATAATTATGAATCTATGAAACGCCTCACAACATGGTTGAACCTATAGGACACTGTTGTTAAGTTGTTAAGTGATGGCTACGGGGGTACATGAGGAGGGAAAATTATTCATGGACTAGATGGTAGACACATGTTAACATGGGCAACGGCAAGCTATATACAAGAGGGTAGCTTTAGCAGAGGAAAGATGAAGATAGTGGGAGACACAGGAAGGAATGCAAGAGTTAAAGTAGATGCTGTTAACTGCTGGGGCATGGAGGAGATTGTAACCATGAAACGAAGCAAAGTATGTGATTTGTTGAATGCAAAACTGATGATCTGCCCTGTAAACCGTCACCCAATTCACAATAAAATCTTTTATAAAAAAGTTCACTATACCAGACACATCTGCACCTACTCCTCACTTATTGACATGGTTAGGTTCTAAAAAGCAGGTCATTAAACAAAACATCAAGGTTATATAAAATGAAGGATGACTACATCATTACAAAACTGCTGAATGACCTCATAACTACCAAATTTTATCATTACATAGCTGCCAAATTATGTCATTATGTAACTGCCAACCAACTGAGAATCATCATCATGAAATTAAATTTTTATGATATATATTTTGTGTGTATGCATTAAATTATATCTGCAAATTTAGATGCAATGTTTCTAATCCACAATGACAAATAAAAATCAGATTTATAAATATTCTGATAATACAAAGTACTGGAATGGAACCCCATCATAAATCAGGGAATGCCTGTACTTTGGAGAGTTATTTATTTAGCAACATCTAGGAAACACATGCATAACTTTCAACATAGCAACTCCACTGCTACATAGATGTATTAAGGAAATTATACAGGTGCGCTGAGACATGAACAAAATGATTCATTACAATACAGCAGTAGTAACGAAATTACCACTAACAGAAGAATGAATGAATCAATGACTACTACATAAAGTGTTAAAATGAAAGGGCTGCAGCTATAGATTTCAACATGAATAAAATTGAAAAACATACAGTTGAACTAAAAAGACAGCTGTAAATTCTGGTGATAATACCATTTATTAAAATGGTTTTTAAATGCTTAAAATTATGTAAAACACTATTCTATGTATGGATACATAGACATGTCATTAGTTGCCACTGGGTCGGCTCCAATTCATAGAGACTACATGCACAACTGAGTGAAGTGCTACCAGGCCCTGTACTAGTTTCATGATTCTAGCACTGTATCTGAAAATAGTATATGCACACACTTCATATATGTCTATAAAGTATGTTTTAACTGCATGGTTATAATAAACATTAAAGTCAGGAAAGTAGGTATTTCTGTGGGAAAAAGAGCTCTCAATAGGAAAAAGGTAACCTAGAATATTTAGCTGTATATATTGTGCCAGACTGCAAAGCCATTTGAACTGCAAGGTCGGCGGTTCAAGCTCACCAGCTGCTCCTCGGAAACCCTATACAGGGTCACTATGGGTCAGAATCGACTCGACAGCATTTAACAACAACAATTTTTAAATTTAAGTAGAATGGTGGTGCTAGAGGATAAGCACAGGACTGCTAACCGCAAGGTTGGTGGTTCAGCCTAGGAAATCTTATTCAGGACCCAACTCAACAGCACTTAACAAGTTGGGTGGTGGGTACACAGGTTCATTGTATTATAATGTAAAAATTTAAAAACTTGACTGGAACAGTCTATAGTAGTCTTTATGGATGATGTCCTCTACTTTTGTAAAGCATGTGTTTGTTCTTTTTCAGATTGATTTGTTTTCTTCTTAAGCTTCTAGTGGTTGTAGTTCAAAGAAAGCACATTTTTCATTTTCATAAGGAATCCTACATTTAAACAATAATTGGTTATAATTTGTTGTAGTTGTTGGGAATATACACAGCAGACTACATGAGACCGACAATTACTATACGTATATGGAGGAGGAACAATTCAGTGACACTGATGACATTCTTGTGCAACTATTTCCACCCTTCTTTTCTGAGTTGTTCCTCCTCCATTACATAAATTCACTGCCCCTTAAATTTCCTATCTAATCTTTCTCGTTGCTTTTGTCAACTTGAGCTTAAAAAATCATAGTGCTCAAGGCAGACGTTCATTACTAGTTAAGCTAGACTTCTACATTTTTAATACTTAGAACTTTGACTTCTTTCCAATAGTTTCTTATATTTAAAATAAAATAAAATAAAAATTCCTCAGAGCATTTGCTGCAACCACTATGCTACCAGAGCTCCTTTTAAACCTAGGTAGTAATGCTATAAAGCCTGGAAGGTAACATTAATCTTTTGGCTTTTACAAAATACCTCTCATAGGACACTTCATGAGAGGACTTATCTATCCCTTTATTCATTTACTTAAGATATATGGTAATTTATTATCATTCCCATTTTTGTCAGTTTGAACAAAACTCTTTGAAGCACTATGGCTGATCTATGTATCATCTTGTGAGCCTCACTGCACTGGTGCATAACTCCTTTCGTAGGTACGTGAGGTAGAAGTAGGTCCCCTCATCTGTCCAGCAATGACACAGGTTGCCTTATTTAGCTACAAAACATTGGTTATTAGCATCTCACTTTGTAGATAAGATGATAAAGAATTCAAATGACCTGTTTACTGTTGGTGACATAACGTGACAGAGTTGGGAGGTGGCCAGGTGTGTTTCGTAGCTTGTGTGCTTGACCTGAAATTCCATTGCTTTCTTTGCAGCAGCAACACTATCTTTGGATGTGCAAGTGATGTGTGGGGAACTTTGACTCACATCATGTGAACCAAACTAAAAACCAAATTAAATGTAATAGATCCATCTTTTCACAGAGGTCAGTTAAGAACAATGTAATGAAAGAGCAGATAATTTCTGCTCCTATAAAGATAAAAATTTAATCTGCTAGCTAGCTGTACTACATATATAATGGACTTTTACATCATGTTGCCCCTCAGTGAGTTTATGTTAATGGGGACGGAACTAATTAAAAAAGGAGGATGAGAAGATTCCAAAACTTGAGGAATGTAATCATTGTCACTGAATTATGTTGTTGTTAAGTGCCGCGGACTTGGTTCTGACTCATATTAACCCTGCAGAGGGTTTCCGAGGCTTTAAATCTTTACAGAAGCAGAAAGCCTCATCTTCTCCTGCTGAGTGATTGGCAGGCTCGATCCATGGACCTTGTAGTTGACTTCATTATACTTCAATATTTCTGGTTCCCTATTTTCAGTCTTGTGGGTTTGTTTGACTTTAAATACTTATATATCTGGATAGAGTTATGAGTCGTGTTGTCATGTCTGGTAATCTCATGTTGTTGTCTTCTATTGCTGATTCTTAAACCAAATAAAAACCTTTAGCATTTTTTGCAACATCTAAATAAAATTATAGGCAAATTGAGAAATAAGCAATGTGGTTTTTAAAAATTATTTTTTGTTGGTGCTATTGAGACTATTGACAGCAGAACACAGACCAATTCAACAATTTCTGCACATATATATAATTCAGTGAGGAGTGTGGTGGCTTCATATGGTAAGCACAGAACTGCGACCACAAGGTCCATGGTTACTAATCGGGCTGTGAACCTCAGGGTCAGCATTTCGAAACTACCAGTTGTTCTGCAGGAGAAAGATGAGGCTTTCTGCTCCCGTAAAGATTTACAGCCTTGGAAACCCTGAACAGGGTCTCTATGAGTCAGAACCAACTCCACGGAACATAACAACAACAGCCACCTAGGGTTTAAAGCGTTCCATGGCACCATTACCTCCTGTAATGCTAAAGTCAATTCACCTGGAGGAGCTGCTATTGATTAACCTAAGTCCCCTTGATAATCACCCTCCTCTTCTGACACTTCCCTACCTTATCTTGACTTACTGACCTATAGCAGAGCAGTCCCCCCAAGCACATCCAGACAGCTTTTGCTTGGCTCTCAAGCACTTGAGCACAGTAGACCCCAAATGTTTTGCTCATGTGATAAGCGCTATCAAGTTGATTGCGACCCTGTATAGGGTTTCCAGCTGGTGAGTTTGAACCATCGACCTTATGATTCAACCCGATCTTGAGATCCAGTGCTTTATCCCACAGTGCCAAAGACCTATGGTTATGAATGTTGTACTTACAAATAACTCTTACTTGCCCTTTAACACAAAATTTTATCCAGTTCTCTCATGGCAGACAAAGCAAAACATAAACAGATCTGAATTTTTTTACAATTCATCATGCTAATGTTGTTGTTAAGTGCTTTCCAGTTTGTGCCAACTCATTGTTGTTGTTGTTGTTGTTTAGTGCCGTCGAGTCGGTTCTGACCCATAGCGACCTTGTACAGGGTTTCCGAGGCAGTAAATCTTTATGGGAGCAGAAAGCCTCATCTTTCTCCCGCGGAATGGCTGGTAGTTTCGAACTGCTGGCCTTAAGGTTCGCAGCCCGATTCGTAACCACTACACTACCAGAGCTCCTTGTGTCAACTCATAGCGACCCCATATAGGATTTCTGAGGGGTGGCTGGTGGGTTTGAACTGCCAACCTTACTATTAACAGTATAGTGTTTATTCTACAGCACCACACCAGGACTCCATCATGGTAATGTTGTTGTTATGTGCTATCGAGTCAGTTCTGACTCATAGCGATCCTGTATAGGGTTTCCAAGGAGCAGCTGATGGGTTTGAACCATCAGTCGTAAGCTTTTCAATCCAGTGCTTATCCAACAGTGCCACACTGTCATGGTAATTGTTGTTATTGTTATTAAGTGATGTCCAGTTGGTTCCGACAGAGAGACCTTGTATAGGGTTTCTGAGGAACAGCTGGTGAGTCTGAACCGCCAATCTTGCCACACCAGGATTCTGTCATGGTAATTGTTGTTGTTGTTAAGTGTCGTTGAGTCGGTTCTGCCCCATAGTGACCCTGTATAGGGTTTCCAAAGAGCAGCTGGTGAGCTTGAACCACTGACCTCACAGTTTAAATGACTTTGCAGTCTGATGTATTAGCCCACAACACCACACCAGGACTCCAAAACATAGTATACACATACAGTATTATTCAGCCATTGTTGTTGTTGTTAAGTGCCATCGAGTCGGTTCCGACCCATAGCGACCCTGTACAGGGTTTCTGAGGGTGTAAATCTTTACGGGAGTAGAAAGCCTCATCTTTCTCCCGCGGAGCGGCTGGTAGTTTCGAACCGCTGACCTTAAGGTTCACAGCCCGATTCATAACCACTACGCTACCAGAGCTCCTATAAACCAAAAAAAATTATGATACGTACTATCACATGGATGAATCTTGAAAACATTATGCTGAATGAAATAAGTCAAACACAAAAGGACAAATATTGCATGATCTAACTTTTAAAGAAATATCTAGAATAGACAAAGAGACCAAATTTTATTTGTTGTTACCAGGAACAGATGGGAGAAGGAAATGGTAGTTATTGCTTAAAAGCTATTGAGTATCTGTTAAGGGTGATGAATAAATTTAAGAATGGATCGTAGCAATTGCTGCAAAGCATGCTGGATGGAATTAATGTCAATTATATGCATAAAAATAGCTAAAATGGCAAATGTTACATTTTAAATTACTTTTGCTTATCAAATCTACCTTTCAATCTACTTTCCTCATAGAATTTTCTCCCAATGTAATACATTTTATGCTTGCAATTTTTAAGTTCTAAATTTTAAACCTGTAATACTTTTTGCAACAAAAATGTTTGCTACAAGAGGATAGAGAGAAACACTGTTAACTGATGATGTATGGATGGGATTATAATCAATGTAACGAAACAAGTCATATGAAAGGTTGAATGTGAAATTGATGATGCGCCCTGTAAACTTTCACTCAATCCACAATAAAAACCTTAAAAAAAAAAAAAAAAAAAAAGTTTGCTACTTAATTTAAAAAAATTTTTCTTGTGACTATATCAAACATTCTTCAGTGTTGTCATTACAATAATTAATATATAATAGATTAAAAATAAATATAACAAAATTTAGTACATAGCTAATAAAACAAAAAGGAAAACTTTATTGGAACTGCGTCTTTTAATAAAATGGTAGGCTTTTTTTCTTTCTCAATTAGTTAGTGTCTTTTTAGCAGTTGAAAATTTTATATTCAAATTTCAAAATAAAAATTTTTATTAGTAGAATGAAAGACTCATCCTCAGTTGTATTCCATTTCTGTTTTTATAGATAAAATGGCTGAGAATCCTTATTTGATTTAATAAATAGATGCTCATGAAAGGAGTTCTATTATAAGAGTGTTATTCAATTCTTTGATATCCTTCCAAGTATATGCAAAAAAAATGTTTTGATCTGTTACCAAAAATTATTTTTATACCTACACAGTATTACTGAAGATTTCATTTAAAAGTAATTATGATAAAACCATCAGTCAAATTCAAATCAAGGAAATTCCACAAAACAACAGGTGCTGACAGTGTCCCACTGCTATTATAAGGTTTTCAGTGACTAAATATCCAGAAGTAGTCCATCTCTCCTTCTTCCTATTCTGTCCTAGTCTGAAGGCTCAACTGAAACCTATCCATCATGGGTGACCCTGTTGGTATTTAAAATACTGGTGGCCATAGCTTTCAGAATCACAGCAACTCACAAGGCACCACAGTACGACAAACTGACAGACAAGTGGCCTAGGGTCTTCAAAAATAATCAGTGTTAAATATTCTAGGTGGGATCACTGTATTGTGAGATGAAGAATGTCCTTGTTTCTAGTCAATTGCTGCTAAAGTCCTAAGGGATGAAGTGTCAAATATTCTCAACAAACTCTAAAATTTTTTAGCGAAGTCATAATAATTCATAGGTAGAATAAATGAGGTAAAGTGTTTATAGTTGGTGAATCTAAAAGAAAGGTTTGCATTAAACAAATCTGCTGTAAAAGACCTCTTTAAAGAGCAAAGGTGTCACTTTGGGGACTAAGGTGCACCTTATCCAAGCCATGGTATTTTCAATGACCTCATATATAGATAAAAGTTGAACAATGAATAATGAAGTCTGGAGAAGAACCAATGCATTGGAATTATGGTATTGGCGATGAATATTGAATGTGCCACGGACTGCCAGAAGAACAAACAAATCTGTCTTGGAAGAAGTACAGACAAAATGCTCCTTAAAGTATGGATGGGGAGATTTTGTCTCTCATACTTTGGAAATATCAGGTAGGACCAGTCCCTGGAGAACGACATCATACTTGGTAAACTGGAAGATCAGTAAAAAAAAAAACAAAAAAAAAGGAAGACCCTCAAAGAGATGGACTGATACAGTTGCAGCAACAATGGGCTCAAACATAGCAATTGTGAGAATGGTGCAGGACCTGGCAGGGTTTGGGGCATTGGGTCACTCCGAATAAAAATTGACTCAACAGCACCTTAGCAACAATAGAAGGGTTTAAGCTTGTACATTTGATATTTATGAAATTAAAATTTGGACTATTTCATTTTTTAATTATTTTATTGTGATAAAAATACGTCTAATGTCTTTGCTCTCACGTCAAGAATCACTGCACTAATAGAAATTGTTACCTTTTATGCCCTGCCCACTATGTAAATCAACTGTCTAGGGATATTAGTCTCGCTCATACGATCCAAGAGTAAACAGATAAAGGCTTACAAAACAGACTAAATGCTTTAGAGAAAGGAAGATCGCTCAAGAGAAAGAAGATTCAATATATCCAGTTTACACTCCCAGCTAAGGTTGTTCACTATATAAGTAGATTTGCATTATCTTTCAGTAATCCAGAACTTGATTGGAACTTAATTCAACAGCATTT
>NW_006408542.1:13184373-13201331 GCF_000296735.1 Chrysochloris asiatica
TAAAGTTTCCCCCATCCCCCCTAAAAAAAGGAGAAAAGCCAAAGAGGATAGAGAGAAACACTGTTGACTGATGATGTATGGAGGGGATTGTAATCAATGTAATGAAACAAGTCATATGAATGGTTAAATGTGAAACTGATGATGTGCCCTGTAAACTTTCACTCAATCCACAATAAAAACCTTACAAAAAAAAAAGTCTAAGAAAACAGTTGCCAATTCTACATCTTTTACACATGTAATTCAGTGACATTGCTTACCTTCGTCAAGTTGTGTGACCATCATTACTATCCATTTCAAAATGTTTCCACCACCAGTATCAGAAACTCAGGACCCCTATGCTAAGACTCACAGTGATTCTGTATAGGGTTCTGAGGCTGGAAATCTTTATGGGAGCAGAAAGCCTCATCTTTCTCCTGTGGAGAGACAGGTAGATTCAAAATACTGACTTGGCACTTAGCAGCCCAGCTCATAATTCACTACACTACTATGACGCCTTATGATCTTGCTATTCTGTTGTTAAATAACTTATGCTCTACCTATTGTCAAATTAATTAAGCTCTTGTTCTTTTGTTGAAAGCAAAGAATTGAAAACCACCTGACTTGTAACAGGTGTTGTTGCCCATCATCATTGTCATTCATTTGCTTACTTCCTGGGAAGAACTGCATAGAAAAGCCACACAGAACAGTTCCTACCCAGGGGCTGTTAAATATGCCAGTTACTCTTCTACTTTGAAGTGCCAGTTCTTAATCTGATGTTAGAATGGGCTGAGATACGAAAATGTTCCAATGCATTTTAATCAATACAATATTTCCAATAAAATGCTCATTATCTTTTTTCTTTTTTTACTTCATTGTGAATCGAGTGAAGGTTTACAGAGCACATCATCAGTTTTGCATTCAAATCTTACACTTCGTTTCATTTCAATGATTGCAAGCCCCTCCATGTATCGTCAGTTATCCTACTTCCTCCTCCCTATGATTCTTACTTACGTTCATATCTTATCATGTGTTTTAAGCATATTTTGATCAAAACCTTATAACTCCACACCTAGCTCATTCAGTTTATGGAAAATGCCCATCATGTAATCAAATCAGCAAAGTCAGTCCTCACGATCAAACCATACAAATCAGACTACTTTCTTAATACAGATTTCATTTTTCAATTCAAATGATGTGTAAATAAATACATTTGCATGTGACTACCATCTTAAGTTTGAATTCTAAGACACAGAAAAGGAAAAAGAATAGGAAAGGGGATGAGCTGGAGGGGAAGAAAGAGGAGAAAAATGGGTAGCATGGGGGTAGGTAAGATTTTGAGGACAGCAATAAATTTGTTGCTTGAATGAGATAAGGAGCTTCTGCCTTCAATATTTCTTATGGGTCTTGATAAGTCTATCAAGTCCTGGTGTGGCGCTGTGGGTTAATGCGCTGGACTGCAACGTCAGTTTGAACCACAGGGTCGGCAGTTCAAGCTCACCAGTCATTTCTCAGAAACCCTATTATACAGGGTTGCTATGAGTTGGAACCAACTAGATGGCATTCAACAACAAAAATTCTATCAGTATTTCCAACCAATGATAACTTCATTTGCTGCCCATGGCTCTGGCACAAGAGGGCTGAAATCTTTAGGACAACAGTCATTAAAAGAAAGATATTTTGAGCCTTCTTTCATTGGCAACCATAGGTTTTTACACCTTGAGACAATGCATTTTAATAAGATTCAGACTGGGTTAATGAGGTCCTTTTTTTGAAAGACAGAGACATATTTTTTATTACTATCCAAGGCATAATTGTAGATATATGCATAGATATGATTGTATAAGCTGTACAATATAGCTAGCTTCCAGACTAAGATAAACTAGGAAAAAAGCTTGATTTACTTCTGAATATTAGTCAGTGAAACCCCTATGGATCACAATAGAACACTGTACAATATACCAGTATAAGATGCTGCCCCTAGGTTGGAGAGCAGAAAAGAATGCGTTTTGTTTGTAAGATGGGCAAAGGAATTGTGAAAGGAAATGTAGAAAGAAAAGCATTATACCTTCAGCACAGGTGTGTGCTGGGCAGACTGGCTTTCTGAAAGAGCGCACACTGAAGTTGAGGACTTGGAAATGGTTTCTTTAAAATGGTGTTCCCCCAACGTTTTGGACAGGGACCCCTTATTGTTACGCACCATCGAGTTGGGTCCAATTCAGAGTGACCCCTTGCTCAAGAGAATGAAACACTGCCCCATCCTATGCCAACCTCACAATTGTTGATATGCTTGAATACATTGTTGCTGCCACCATTTGACTCATCTTGTTGGGAGTCTTTCTCTTTTTTGCTGACCCTCCACTTTTCCAATCATGATGTCTTTCTCCAGAAACTGATCCTTGAGAGAACAAACAAGATGGTGGATTGGGTGGAAGTGCAGTGAGGAGCTCCGCCAGCAACAACACAGAATACCGGACCAAGCAGGCTCACGGGATGGTGCCAGAACTCTGAACCACATATAAAGGAATATTTAAAAGGTTGGAAGGCTTACAGCTAAGAGAATTTGTAGCAGAAGCAAGAAATCCATTGCCTTCTAATCCAAGACACTCAGCTGCTCCCAGAGCCACCATCATGGGCAAGACCAAGTGGGGGAAGGATCAGAGCAGTCACAGACGCCTGACAGAACCACGGAGATAGAGGTGTAGACATTCTTCTTCATTTTTTTTTTTTTTTTTTTTCATTGGTCTCTTGCTGTCTGCACACTTCCATTCTGGTGACTAGAGGGAGTGTGTGAGCAAGTGGACACCCCACCCCACCCCCGGAGGATTCTACTACGCATGCGCACAGATCTCCTCGAAATTTAAAGTGACAGTTTCCACCACCGGCCCTGAACTGTTTATCACTAGGAAAAAGGCCTAAACTGGGATTGTGGAGCGGCAGGCAGACTGAAAAAGAAATTGGCCAAAAATTAAATCCTGAGTTACATCACAACGACCAACAGTGGCATCTTGAAATTTTTCAGGAAGAAGAGTGAAAAGGGAAGCTCATCTCCTGATCCCATCTACCTAGAGGCAACCAGAAAGGATAAAAAATACCAAAATACACACCCATCTAAGTATTAAGGCCACAGATAACTCCTGAATATGCCCAAAAAACAGAAGCAGATGACCGTATAGCACATGTCCAGAAATGAGATCAACTGACTGAGGCAAATGAGGTGGAAGTAGACCTGCACTTCATACTAGAAGATGGGCAGGCCTTGGAAATGCCTGAAAAGGTATTCAGAAACTGATCCTTCCTGATCATATGGTCCAAAGTAAGAAAGACTCACCATCCATGCTTCTAAGGAACATTCTGGCTGTACTTCTTCTGAAACAGATTTTCTTTTTCTTCTGACAGTCCATGGTACTTTCAATATTCTTCGCCAACACCATCATTCCAGTGCATTCATTATTTATGGTTTTCCTTGTTCATTGTTCAACTTTCAAATGAGTATGAGGCAACTGAAAATACCATAGCTTGAATCAGGTGCACCTTAATCCTCAAACTGATATATTTACTTTTTAACATTTTAAAGATGTCTTGTGCAGCAGATTTGCCTAATGCAATATGCTGTTTGATTTCTTGACTGCTGCTTCCATGAACTTTGATTGTGAATCCAAGCAAAAAAAGTCTTTGATAACATCAATTTTTCTCCATTTGTCATGATGTTATTTATTGGTTCAGTGGTAAGAATTTTTTTCTTTATATTGAGGTGTAACCCATACTGAAGGCTATAGTCTTCAATCTTCATTAGTAAGAATTCTAAGTCCCCTTTGCTTCCAGAAAGCAAGGTTGTATCATCTGCATATTGCAAGTTGTTAATGAGTCTTTCACCAATCCTGATGCCATGTTCTTCTTCATATAATCTAGCTTCCAGATTGCTTGCTCAGCATACAGAATGAATAAATATGGTGAAAGAACAGAGTCCTGGCACACACCTTTTCTGATTTGGAACCATTGAGGTAGCTTCCAAAATTTCTTGGCATAGATGAATGCATCTAGTGCTGTATGGGTTTGTTGAAAGATTTCAATTTGTATTCTGTCAATTCCTGGATCCTTGCTTTTTGCCAATACCTTCAGTACAGCTTGGACTTCTTCCTTCAGTGCCATTGGCTCTTGATCATATGCTACCTCTTGAAATAGTTGAATATTGACCTTTTCTTTTTGGTACAGTGACTCTGTATTCCTTCCATCTTCTTCTGATGCTTTCTGCATCATTTGATATTTTACCCATAGATTCTTTCAATATTACAAGTAGAGGTTTGAATGTTTTCTTCAGTTCTATATGCTTGAGAAATGTTGAGCGTGTTCTTCTTGTTTAGTTTTCTAACCCATGATCTTTGCATATTTCATCGTAATGTTTCACTTTGTCTTCTCAACTGGATTCTCAGATCTGTTTCTGCATTCAACATACAGGGGGACTATGTTGTTTTGAAGTGTAGGAAGACAATTTAGCCTCACAGAGATAAGTAATTGGAAAAGGGAATATTGCAATACTCTTTGTAATAGTCTTTTCAGATAATTATGGCAGAGATGGATTACCCAGTAAGCTAGCTAAGGATGTGCTTAGTGCATCAATAAAACAAGGGCATCAGTTGTTCAACGCAAAGACCCATAAATGCCAAGCAGATAGGACATAGGAAAAGGCAGTGCCACAGTGGAAGGGAACTGGCAGGGCGCTAAATGAAACTGTTAAGACAGTGAGTGACAATGTGTGGGGGGTAGAGGGAACAAAAATAAAGCTCATTCAGGGTCACGAGAGCACCTACACACAAGATTGTTTAAGTTATGAAGCCTCTACCATTTAACATCTTCATTGACGTCTGACTCTTACAGTTCTCTTCTCCAATAGTTTCCTCCCATGTAATTAAAACTCCTTGTCTCAGAGAGTCTCAGAAATATGCTATTTCCTTCGAATAAACAAGAGGTGGGAGGGAACTGTCGCATCTAACTCTCTACATTTGTTCAGTATATAACTGGGTCCAAAAGAGTATTTGCTGCAAAAAAAAAAAAAAAAAAGAAAAAAGGTTCATATTAATAGATAACAGGTTTCTGATCCATTTTGAGAGAAATGTCTTGGACATCCACATCAGTAATTCAGTAACTCCTGCCAGAAAGGAGGATAATGCTCTTTGCAATGATAAACACAAGAGGATGCTCCTGCACATATCTTGGTAAACAACCAACGGGCACTCCAGTCCCAGATGAACCACAAAAGTGAGGGAACTCAAGTAAGTCAATCATTGCAATTAATTCAATCAAGTTACTTTTTAATTGTATAGCATTTATGTACAGGGTTGTGTCCTACGTTCTGCTAACAAAAATATTTATAACTTTAAAATATGTTTGACATATACAATGGACATAATCTAACATACATTTAATATGTTGGTAACATAGCAATATAATACTAACATGTTGCTATTGTTGGTTAAGTGCCATTGGTTCCAACTCATAGCAACTCTGTATAGTAGTGGCTGGCAGGTTTGGAGTCTTGTGCTTATCCTACAGCTCCACACCAGGATGCTATACTAACATGTTGTTGTTGTTAAATGCCACTGAGTTGGGTTTGACTCACAGTGACCATGTATAGGGTTTTCAACGAACATCTAGTGGGTTTGAACTGCTGACCTTGTGGTTAACTATCTAATGCTTATCCTGTTGTGCCATACCAGGAGTTAAAAAAATACATACATCAAAAAAAAATTGATCTAAGACAAAAGTTTTAAGTATCAAATGAATTTAGCCTTTACTGTTTGTTGTGTGGGACACAGTGCTTGATTTTACTCTATCAATACTAATAAACAAGATATTAGGCACATTAAGAAGACACAAAATTCAATATTTATTTATTGTAAATATGTTTCAGTTTTGCAACATTGAGTATGTTTCTAATTCATCTTCCAAGAAAGCAACAAAGGGTATTATATATTTATAAACAGCAAAAGGTTTTTATAAATATTTGTCAAAATATTTACATTTCTTCTTGTAAGATAACTGAACAATTCCTTGAGGAAATAAGTAAATATTTAGATAATTACTGCTATATAAATGTATTTTACTTTCCATTTCCCTTCAGACTGAGTTTCTTTTAAGAAATTGGTATTGCTTAAAAAAACAAGTTACATCATAAATAGTGAAGACGCACACACATGCACGCACATAAACTCATTCTACGAGGGTAAGTCAAAAAATATTGCTACTAGGGTTCCAGTTCATACATGCATGGGTTTATTCCAAACAAAATACGTTTACAATCAATGAATGGCATTGACACATTCTCCCAGTAACATATTTGTCTTAGTTCTGTTAGGGTGCCTTCAAAACAGGTCCAATCAAAACAGTGGTTTCCAAGGGAATCTAGTAAGTCAGTTAAATTCAAGGCAGAGAGATCAGCTCAGAAGGTGATGGTGACTGTTTCTTGTAGATTCTAAAGAGGTCATCTTAATACTAATTTTTTTTAAGGACATGGGATGATCATGAGGGCATACTAGGAAAATTTTTAAGAAAAAGGAAAACTGCACTGGTGAGGAAAAGACCAGGATAGTAGCAACTAGACATTTTTATCCATGGCAACAATACACCTGCTTATTCTTTGAAGACAGTAAGGGCTATCCAACAAGAATTTTGTTGGGAAACTTTACCCCATCCACATTCCTGATCTGACCCCTTCAGACTTCTTTTAGTTCCCCCAAACTTACAGAACATTCCAAAGGAACATGATTTGAGTACTTAAAGGATGCCAAAACTGCCATTTGGACACAGTGTAATGCCTATGCACAGAATTCTTCCGGGAACGGTTAAGAGATATAAGCACTACCATCATAATTGTATAGACCTGTTGCTGTTGTTGTTGTTAGGTGCCATCGAGTCAGTTCTGACTTATAGTAATCCTGTATAGGGTTTCCAAGGAGTGGCTGGTGAGTTTGAACAACTGACCTTGTGATTTGTAGTTCAGTGCTGATCCTACAGCGCTGCACCAGAAGTCATGTATAGACATTATGTTATGTTATGTTATGTTACGTTTAGTGCTGTCAAGTCGGTTCTGACCCATAATGACCCTGTCTAGTGTTTCCAAGGAGCAGTTGGTGAGCTTGGACTGCCAACCTTGCAATTCAAACCTACTTTGCAGTCCAGTGCATTAACCCACAGCGCCACACCAGGACTCCTGTACCAGTATGTTGTTGTTATGTGCCGTGGAGTCGGTTCCAACTCATAGCAACCCTGCACAGGGTTTCCGAGGCTGAAAATCTTTACGGGAGCAGAAAGCCTCATCTTTCTCCCGCAGAATAGCTGGTAATTTCAAACTACTGACCTTGTGGTTCGCAGCCTGATTTGTAACCACTACCCTACCAGAGCTCCTCCTGTACCAGTATATCCAGCATTAATTACTCTCATCTCACATTTCAACATTCCTTAGACATATGTTGTTAATACCAAAATGGTCAGATAGCAGATTTTTTACTTGTAAAAATGTGAAATTTTGGACAACGAGATAGTGGGTAAGTGATGTGTATAAATGCATATATACAAGGATAAGTAAAAAAGTTATTGCTAAAAAATTATGTTGTCATTCAGTGCCACTGAGTCAGTTCCAACTCATATTGACCCCGTATTTACGATTTCTGAGGAGCAGCTGGAGTGTTTGAACTGTTGACCTTGTGATTCGAAGTGTACTGCCACACTTCACACATACATCATAGAGAGCCACACTAGAATGTTGCAGACTGTGCAGAGGTTCGAGGCCCTATAGGCCTGAGTGTAACAGATCTAGCCACTTGGCAGTTAATAGCCAATTGTTTTTCATTTTAGTGTTCAGTTATATTTATTTAATTCCAAACATGAGCCCTGGATGTCCATAGAGAAATTCAATATTCCCCTAAGTTTCTAAGGTCAAGATCTTCCCCCTTGAACCAAGGCAGTAAAACTTCCTCAGAGGACGAACAAGGACAGGTTTACTGGGATTAAGCAGGGAGGCTCTGGAGAGGAACTGCCCAGGGTATATTCACTTGGGGTGGAGTGGTGAATTCTGGGAATATAGGATTAAGGACAATGGGGGCAACCACCCTGGGTTCAATCAGTTTGATCCAAGTGAAGGTTAAACCCAGTAAGGAAGAAAGGAATATTGGTTTAAGTAAGATTTACTGGCTTAACTTATCTTAAAGATTGTCTTGTCTGAATAATACCATTCTTCTTCTGTAAAGATCCCTCCCTGAAAGAGAGGAAATAAAAGATGGACGCATTATTGCTTGCAGGGTTATGAAGAGGCTGTCTGCCGGTTTTGCATCCACTCTGGCCTCCGAGTGTTTCTTTTCTCTCTCGCCTCTCCAGACATCCCACCTAGAGTTAGTCCGAGAAGGGAAAATGTCAGCCACTGAGCAGTCTGTCTGGCAGCTTGTATCAAGCCTGTATGTTTGTCTTCTTTGTATCTGTTTTCTCTGTCTTCTTTGTGTCTGTTTTGTCTTTATCTCTCTCTCTCTTGCTATCGTCACCGGACACCCCATCTTCGGGTCCTCACGCCCTTGCTGAGGCCAGACCCCGGCACTAGAAGTTCCAAAAATATTATAGAAACCCTTATTAAACAGAAATCTCAAAATATACAGGGCCATCATGGGTTGGAACCATCTTGGCAGTACCTAACGACAACAACAGTACTCATGACGTGTATGTGTCAACGTGGTTGAGCCAAGGTTCTCAGCTGTTTGGCACTTATGTAAAGATACAGTCATCCTCCATTTTATTATCTGATGTGGTCAGCCTCTATTTTTGGGTAACACCAATTTTCACATGACAACTTGGTCTTTGGAACGTAATCATGTCAATAAGTGACAAGTGGGTGTCTACATAACTCACATATCCTACATTCAAATGTGTGAGTAAGCAGAGGAGAGGGCACCTGAAGTTAAAAGTGTTTAGAGTTTTCACAGGCCTAAACCTGTCCCTGATTGTGGATACTCTTCTTTGATACTACAACAAAAGCTGAAAAGTAGTCATTTCTTTTCTTTCTTTCTTTTGCTTTTTTAACTTTTCATGGAGAACTGAGTGAAGGATTACAGAGTAGTATTTCCTTAACGGTGAGTTCTAATATGGAAACTGAAATCCTATCAATGAATTTTTCATATTTTGTTCCATTCATATCAATTGATCTCTCAGACACTTGGAATGGGTCTTTTGCCTATGTATATATTTAGAGCAATAGATAATAATTATTTGGAATATACTGGTTCACTGGGTTATGCAGATATCCTGAATTTTGACACCTTTCAGTCTATAATCACCCATTGCCATCAAGTTGATTCCAACTCATAGTGAAGCTACAACTACATGTTATAAAGCCTGCCCTGCAGGCTTTCTGAGGCTGTAATTTTTTTGGAAGCAGCCTGCCACTCTCTCTCCTGAAGCAGCTGGTGGGTTCCAACCACTAACCTTTCAGTTAGTAGTTGAGCCCTTTAACCCTGAGCCATCAGGGTTCCCACTCATTCTATAATCACCAAAAAAGTCACATTTATTAATATCACCACTAACTGCATCAGAACAGGTAAGCATTGGGAAGCTGTCAAGCTCACACAATCAAGTTCCCCAAATTTCATATTTTCACTTGAAAGTTCGTATTTTATCATTGGCAACAAATATTGTAAATTGTTCTCCTCAAAGTGACAGACTCACCTTACTCATTTTTTAAGAAAACGTCAACTGTATCCACAAGTCTGAATAACCATAATTTGTCAGTCATTTTTTCACATAAAACAAATGTTTCCTGGAAAAAAACTACTAACTCACAGCTCAGAGAGCTCAGAAAGCTGAACAGGTACTTTCCCCAGAGATAGCTGTCACATTGCAGTCTGCAGTGAACAAGCTTTGTGCGACCTCCCACTTCATCCCACAGAATATAAAAAAGACATATACTTCGCGGTCAGGATATAAGAAAATTCATACTTTTGACTACTTTGTCAAGAGTATTCTTTGGACTTCCGGCAAGAAGATGGACTTAGCAAGCACACACATGGACCCTCTACAACTAAGATACGAGAGACAAAAGAAAACAGACACAGATGAAAATTCTAGCACCCTGAACTTCAAAAGGAAGGCTATAGAACTGGACAAAGTGCTGGCTGGTAGGAGAGGCTAAGCAGGCATGAAGAAAGAGGGAGACTGACTGATGAAGAGCTGGCCAGTCGCAGCTCTACTGTCTTGTGAGCAGCTTTGGCAGTGGAGGGAGACCTGGCAGAGCAGATTCACACAAGCAATGGAAAAGGTGCAATTTCTTCTTTTTCCCCACACTCCCCTGGTAACGAAAAATGTGGTCAGCTCCCACCGTACTCCACTGCCAGTGCAGACCCTCCTCTCGGGGAGATTTGAATTACATGGTTGGGAGCTACGCCAGAGTGAAGTGGAAGCTGGCAAACACATAGAGATCACAGTTTACTGGGGGTTACCAGAGGCAGTAATGAGGAGCTATTGATTAAGGAATACTGAGTTTCTGTCAAAGGAAGTGAAAAACATTTGGAAATGGATAGTGGTGAAAATTGCACAATATGGTATATGTGATTGATGTCAATGAATTGTACAGGTAAGGAAGAAGTGAGATAAGTGGTGTTCCATTGTGGGGATTGCAATCAATGACATGAAACAAAATGTGCATGAATGGTTAAATGGAAAAGTGATCTGCTGCAGATACTTTCATCCGATTCATAATATAAAGTTTTATTAAAAACTGTACATGCAAACCTAGTTGAAATGACCATTGTTTGTTATTTTACTGCCCACATGTATATGTATGCTTGTATACAATGAATGGCTTCCTATGTGCAAGGTATTGAACTACATGTTTCTCAAGCATGGATTTCTTCTCTCAAAGAACTTCTAGACTAAAAGGGGAGCATACTCACTACCTCAAGACAAGATAATGAAAAAGCTAAGGAACTGTACCTTCCAGTTGAGGGTTTGGGTTTCTTCCTTTTGACCCCTATGTAGGATATACCACAGGACCCAGGGTGAAATAATGAATTAACTGTGGAGGCTCACTTCAGATCCTGAGTTCTTTCTACCAGAGCACTTTACTTTTTCCTTTGGTTTTTTCTTGCCTCAGATAAGCAGATGATTAACTCAGTTGTATTATTTCTATTGTTGAGGAGGCTTTGCTGTTCAAAGACTGAGGATCATCTGAATATGCATGATTCCAAATTCACTAAAACCCACCAGTTCATGAATGTATTAATTCAATCAACTGTTTTGCCTGTTGCTTTGTCTGATTCATCTTCTCAGCCAAAATAGGGTACCTGGAAACCTTTCTTAGCCATTTAGTAGGCTCCAGGCTCGTTAACACTTTTATTCTCTTTCAAACACACTACCAAAACATATCATGTTTAAATAATGCACAACTCTATGAATACACTCTCCATACATGTGCCAATGTGTCACACTGTAGTAGCTTGCATGTTGCTGTGATGCTACAAACTATGCCAATGGTGTTTCAAATACCAGCAAGGTTATCCATGGTGATCAGGTTTCAGCACAGCTTCCAGACTAAGAACCATCTAGGGAAAAGGAATAGGCAGTCCAATTTCTGAGGAATTAGCCCCTGAAATTTTTATGAAGCACAGTGAAACATTATCTGATACAGTGCCAGAAGATGAGCCACTCAGTTTAGAAAGCACTCAAAATGCTACTGAGGAAGAGCTGCCTTCCTAACGAGATGACCTTAATAATATGGATGAAGCAAAGCTTACTTATTGACAGTGAATAAGGAAGACTGTAGAAGAATTGATGCTTTTGAGTTATAGTGTTGGAGGAGAATATTGAAAGTACCATGGACTGCTAAAAGAACAAACAGATCTGTGTTGGAAGAAGTGCAGCAGAGTGCTCCTTGGAAGTCAGGATGACCAGACATTGGAGGGATATCATGTTTGATAAGGTGAAGGGTCACAGAAAAAAAGAAAGACCCCCAGCGCAATAGATTGGCCAAGTGTCAGCATCAATGGGCTCAAATGTAGCAATGATTGTGAGGTTGGCCCAGGACCAGGCAGTGTTTCTTTCTGTTATGCACGGGGTCATGAATCAGTACCAAGTCTATGGCACCTAACAACAAGAACAACATACACTAGGACACACTATGTAGATATTAAAAGTACAAGGGAAATTTTCATGAATTGATACAAAATATTTCAAAGGTGTATTGTTAAGTGAAAAATTATTTATAGTTAAATGAAAATTACAGAGCTACATTAGTGTGATCCCAGTTATATATTTAAAAATGTATCAAGCTTCTAACATGAAGTCACTCTAAGAATAATTTCTAAAGGACAAATTAAAATTATAGCCAGTCTTTATTGAAAGTATCCATCTATATTATAAAGTATACATGTATGTTGTTGTTGTAGTTAAATGCTGTCAGGTCGTTTCCAACTCATAGGGAACCCTTGTAAAGGGTTTCCAAGGAGCACCTGGTGAGCTTGAACCACCAACCTTTGCAGTCTAGCACATTAACCCGCAGTGCCACACCAGGACTGTATATGAGTATGTTTATATATGTATGAACCTTGTGTGTGTAGATTTGTATGTGAATAGGAATTTTCTGGAAAGATACCCTAAAGCTGAGTAGTAGGACTGAGGAGATAGGAACATATTTATTTTTCATTTAATAACATTTGTTGATAGGCACCACTGAAGTTGATTCCACTGTCAAATCATGGCAATTCCATGCACAAGGAGAAAAGTACTTTGCAGGTTCTCAGCCACCCCACAGTCAGTTGGTGATCAGGTAATTGTGATTCATGAGGTTTTCGCTGGCTGATTTTCAGAAGTGAGTAACAGACTTTTCTTCATATTCCATCTTCATCTGGAAGTTCTGCTGGAAACTGCTCATCATCATAGCAACAAGTAATGTGCCAAGAACAGTCAGGTGATGGCAGCACATGAGGTGCATTAGCAACATTCACCCAATCACAGTATAAAAAGAAAACCTGTTGTTAGGTGCCATCAAGTCAGTACCGACTCATAGCAACTCTATGTACAACAGAACGAAACCTCACAATTGTTGCCACACTTGAGCCCACTGATGCTGCCACTTTGCCAATCCATCTTGCCGGGGGTCTTCCTCTTTTTCTCTGACCCTTCACCTTACCAAACATGATATCCCTCTCCAATGACTGCTCCCTCCTGACAACATGTCCGAAGTATGAGAGACGAAGTTTTGCCATCCTGGCCTTGGAGCACTCTGGCTGCACTTCTTCCAACACAGATCTGTTGGTTCTTTTGGCCACTTTCAATATTCTCCTCCAGCACCATAACTCAAATGCACCAATTCTTCTATGGTCTTCCTCATTCACTGTCCAGCTTTCACATGCATATGAGGTTATTGAAAATACTATGGCTTGGATTAGGCGCACCTTAGTCCTCAAGCTGACATCTCTGCTCTTCAACACTTCAGATTAAGGAGTCCTGGTGTGGTGCTGTGGGCTAATATGTCAGACTGCAAAGTCAGTTTGAACTTCAAGGTCAGTGGTTTAAGCTTACCAGCTGCTCCTTGGAAAACCTGTACAGGGTCGCTATGGGTTAGAGTTGACTCAATGGCACTTAAAAAGAAAAGTAGACATCATACAATACTTTGAGGAAATGGAATAAGTCACTTGATGTTGGGGCTCAGGACCATAGTCTTAGTGGACACCAGGATCAATTGGCATAACATCATCCACAAAGACAATGTGCTCCATTCTACTTTGGGGAGTATCGACTAGGACCTTAAAGGTTCATGAGCTGCCATCTAAGGTGCAACTACTGGTCTCTCCTTGTCCAGAGGAAAGAACAGTAATAAAAATTGAAGATTGGAAACAACTGGTCCAATGGACTAATGAACCACATAAATATCAGTCTCCACGACCGATGACACAAATTGGGTGGTGTCCAGCTACTACTGCCAAATGCTCTGAAAGAGATTCCATTAGAGGGTCCTGGATGAAGTGCGATAAAAATCTGGAACAAAAGTCAAAACCATGAAAAAAAGGCAGGCGAATGGTTGGATTATTGTTGTTGTTAAGTGCTGTCGACTCAGTTTTGACTCATAGTGACCCTGTATAGGTTTCTGAGGATTGGCTGGTGAGTTTGAACCACCAGTCTTGCAGTTCAAACCAACCTTATGGTCAAGTGCCTATCCTACAGCACCACACCAGGTTGGATAGAAAATGATAAAACCTCGAGACTATGGCCCTTCAGGTCTGAAACTGACCTCAACCCCATGGCTCAATTAGCAATAGAGAGGTCTACAGGGAGGACAACAATACTAGTGAGGTAGGCACACCTTAGAATGGTCATCCATTCGAGATCAAGGAGGCAGCATTTACCCAAGGACAAGGATCAGGAGGTTTGGGAGAGAAGGAGAAATGGAAACAAGAAACACAGGGAGGCAGTAGATAAGGAGAATTTCACTGAACTGAAAAAATGAATGATTTACTCAATGTAAAATTGATGATCTGCTCTGTAAGCCTTACACTCTATTCACAATATAAAGTTAGAAAGAAAATTAATTGCTTACCAAAAGAGTAAAAAAAAAGCACTTTAATTAGAGAAAAGTCATTGACAAAAGAAAGTTTCCACTGAATTCTAAAATTGGTAGCAGAATAGAAAAACCCTGTGTATGTTTTAAAAGAAATAGTCCACTGTGTAAGGAGAGCATTTACTGAGGCTCTGGGCTATGTTCAATTCTATCAGAGATCTATTAATTAGCAACTTCTGGAAATATCCAACTTAGCAGCAGAGTCAAAGAACTAAGACTTCTATCTTTAGTTTTAAATATTGCTTTCTATTTTAATGTACTTAAAGAACTACTTGATCCAATAAAATATTGAATTAAAAAGCAATAGAAATATTGTAATACAACTTCCACCACCTCCTGGTATGGTGCTGTAAGATCTTCACTGGACTGCAAAACACAAGGTTGGCAATTCAAACCTACCAGTTGCTCGTCGGAAACCCTATATAGGGTTACTATGAGTTGGAACTGACTTGAAGGCACTTAATAACAACAATGTGTCATTTTTATTATTTCATGTATTTTTTTGTACTTAATATATACTAGAAGGAATTTAAACATTTTAAAGCTCTCTAAATTCTTACCACAACATAAAGCAATACAAATTCACGATCAAAGTTACAACGCGAAAGCAGTGCAGGGAGTTTATCTTACTGTTATGGATTAAACTGTACTCTCGCCAAAAATTATGTTGTTAATCCTATACCTGGTGTGGTGCTGTAGGATAAACACTGATCTCCTAAGAACAAGGTTGGTGGTTCAAACCCACCGGCTGCTCCTCAGAGACCCAATACTGGGTCACTATGAGTTGGAATCAACTCAAGAGCACTTGGCAACAATATCAGTAATAACATACTTGTGGTAACACAGTGGTTAAATGCTTGGCTGCTAATCAAAAGGTCAGTGGTTCAAATCCACCAGTCCCTCCTCAGGAATACAAAGTGGTAATTTGGTCCCACAAAGATTTCAGCCTTGGAAACCCTATGGAACAATTCTATTCTCTCCTATAGGATCACTTTGAATCAGAATCAACTAGATGGCAACAGATTTGGGTTGTTTTGGTTTATAGCTATAGTTATAGTTACATTTAGGAAAGGTTTGTTATGTCAAAAGGCCGTAACAGAAACAAACAAGATGGCAGATCGTGTAGAAGTGCAGTAAAGGAGCTCCGCCAGCAACAACACAGAATACCCAACCAGTCAGGCTCAGGGGTGGTCCCAGAACTCTGAACCACATATAAAGGAATATTTAGAAGGTTGGAAGGCTTACACTGGGGGAATTTGTGGCAGAAGCAAGAAATCCATTGCTTTCTAATTCGAGACGCTCAGCTGCTCGAGGAGTTGCCATCTTGGGTGAGACCGAGCGGGGAAAGGATCGGAGCGGCCACAGACGCCTGGCAGAACTGCAGAGATAAAACTGTGGACATTCTTTTCTTTTGGTATCTGTTCATTGGTCCCTTGCTATCTGCGCACCTCCATTTTGGTGACTATAGGGGTGCCTGAGCTAGTGGGCACACCAGCCCCACCCTCGGAGGGTTCTACTACGCATGCGCACAGATCTCCTCGAAATTTAAAGAGACAGTTTCCAATTACTGGCCACAGTCGGCCCTAAACTGTTTACAACTAGAAAAAAGGCCTGAACAGGAATTGTGGAGCGGGACAAGCAGACAAAAAAGGAAATAGGCTGAAAATTAAATCCTCAGTTAAGTCAAAACGACCAACAGTGGTATCTTGAAATTTCTCAAGAAAAAGAGTGAAAAGGGAAGCCTATTTCCTGATCACATCTACCTGGAGGCAATGAGAAAACATAAAAAAAAACAAAAAACAAAATACATACCCATCTGAGTATTAAGGGCACAGATAAGCCCTGAAGATGCCCAAAAACCAGAAGCAGATGACCATATCTGCACATGTCCAGAAACAAGATAAAGTGACTGAGGCAAATGAGCTGGAAGTAGACCTACACTCCATACTGGAAGATTGGCAGGCTTTGGAAATGCCGGAGAAGGAATTCAGAAAAATGATTATAAAATGTATCAAAACACTATACAATGGGAGGAAAGAGCCAGTGAACATGCAGATAGGATATAATTACCCAGTCTGAACACTGAGAGAAATTAGACTGAAGAAAGAAATAAAAACAACACAGTCTCAGGAACCTGTGAGACATTACAAACGATCTAACATTTGTGTTATCAGAGTCCTGAGTGGAGAGAAAAAAAGAGGTGGAGTTGGGAAAATGTTCAAGAAATAATGGTTTCAGGAAACAAACAAGATGGCGGATCGGGTGGACATATAGCAGAGAGCTCTGCCAACAACAACACAGAATACCCGACCAAGCAGGCTCATCAGGGGATGGTCCCAGAACTCTGAACCACATATAAAGGAATACTTAGAAGGTTGGAAGGCTCACA
>NW_006408542.1:13204308-13212755 GCF_000296735.1 Chrysochloris asiatica
AAAAAAAAAAAAAAAAAACCAACTGAGAGGGAAGGAGTCTTCACATCAACTATCAATCCTATCCCTTCTGTATACAGAGTCAATAGAGTAGGGCAACTTAGACACTGGCCACCTTAAATAGGGAGGCTAAAAAGGCACGAAGTGAGTGTCTTACAAGTTTTCAAAAGGGAGTTTAGTTTCAGAGTGTACAGGGGAATGTAGAATCTCCAGTGATTTGTTCTCTCATCTTGTCTAAATGAGTTTGGTGAAATGATATGGGGTAAGATTCTTATGATTCAGTAGTTAGTAACTATTATGATGACTAATTGTGAGTGTCACAATTGTAAAAGTAGAAGTTCTGTAACAAAAAGGAGGGAGTAGTTAATCTTACAGTCCAGGAACTGAGGACCTAAGACCATCAAAGGAGAAGGACAGGAGTAAATGTGGAACCCTACCCCGAGAAGTAACAACAGCAGAGTTGAGGCAGAGATGAGGACATGGATAAATTGAGTAGCTGAGAACTCCAGACTCATGGAAAGAGAAAGACTGTGTGCTTGCAGCCAGGAGGCAGGCTTGCAGAATGTACCTTTTGATTGTTTAAATGATAATATATTCCTGAATGTTTTTGTGTACATAAAACAAACAAAAAAAAAAACACCACCAAAACCAGGGAATATAAGTAAATATTGCTGATGGATGATTCACGGATGCATGGAGGAGACTGTCATCACTGCAATGAAACAATGAATGTAAAAACCAATATTCTCCCATGTAAACTATAAACCCAATTCACAAAAAAACTTTTAAAAAGCTAAAAAAAAAAAAAAAAAAAGGCCATAACAGTGTAGAATGTGTGTATGTATTTTAACTACCTATGATCAATAAAAACAGCAGACAGAGAAGCTAGTGGAGGTGGAGGCAGAGAAATGCCATACCATATGAAGACCACCAAGGAACAAGGAAGGCCCTTTCCCCAAAGTCAACAGAGAGATATAAAGCCTTCCTCACTAGAACTGGCACCCTGAATTCAGACTTCTAGCTTCCTAAACTGTGAGGAGTCTTTATGTAGCAATGTAGGATAATGCACTGGACCGCAAGGTTGGTCTGAACTGCAAGGTTGGTGGTTCAAGCTTACAAGCCACTCCTCGGACATTCTATACAGGATCACTATAATCGGAACTGACTTGACGGCACTTAGAATGACAACAACAAACTCTGAGAAAATAAGTTTTTTAAGCTTGATATTGTGAATTAAGTGAAGGTTTACAGAACAGAACATCAGTTTTACAACAAATCGTTTAATTTGTTTCATTACAATGATTGCAACCCTACCATATACCATCAGTTAACAGTATTTACCTCTATTCACTTAAACACTTGCACTTTTCCCTGTGCCTTCCACTACCTTCACCTTTCTTCTGCCAACCTTCCCTTTGTTGTATATGGCCTTTCCCATCACTGTGGAAAACAGAATGGTGATTTCTCACAATGTTGGAAATAGAAGTACGTATGAGCCAGCCATCCTTCTACTTGGTATACATCCTCCAGAAAAAAGTTATGACATGAATAGATATAAGCACACCCATGTTCAGCGCAGCACTATTCACAATAGCAAAAAGATGGAGACTGTCTACGTGTCCATCAAGAGAAAAGACATTTTTGTTCATTAAAGCTAAACACTTATTGCATTTCTGTTATTGTTGTTGTTGTTAAGTGCCACCAAGTTAGTTCCAACTCATAGTGACCCTGTATAGGGTTTCTGAGAAGCAGCTGGTGAGCATGAACCTTGCAGTTCAAACTGACCTTGTGGTAGAGTGCTTATCTTAAGGCACCAATCCAGGACTCCATTTCAGTTAGAGCAATATTAAATTACTACAATACCTATATACATGGTCTTTCTGGCCTTAGGTTTATAATTCTGTCAAAAAGATTGGCTATGACAATGCAAATGTTATTCTTAATTGTTGTTGTTGTTGTTGTTGTTGTTGTGAAGTGTCAACGAGTTGACTTCAACCCATAGAGACCCTGCATAGGGTTTCCGAGGAGCAGCTGGTGAGCTTGAACCACTGACCTTGTAGTTCAAACAGCTTTGCAGTCTGGCACATTAACCCACAGCGCCACACCAAGACACCTGTTATTCTTAATAGGTGCCATCTAGTCTCTTCTGACTCATAGCAACCCTACGCACAACATAACAAAACATTGTCTGGTCCTTGGCCATCCTCACAATAACTGTTCTGTTTGTACTCATTGTTGTTGCCACGGTGTCAATCCATCTCATTGGGGTCTTTCTTTTTTCACTGACTCTCCACTACACCAAGTATGATATCCTTCTCCAGGGACTGGTCCCTCCTGACAGCATGTCCAAAATACAAGAGACAGTCTTGCCATCCTCACTTACGAGAAGTATTCTGGCTGCATTTCTTCCAAGACAGATTTGTTTGTTCTTTTGGCAGTCATGGCACTTTCAAGATTCTTCTCCATGTCTTCTGCATCTCTTTGTCTATCGTCTTCTTTATTTGTTGTCCAACATTCACATGCATAGGAGGCTATTGAAAATACCATGGCTTGGGTCAGGCACACCATAGTACTCAAACTGATACATTTGCCCTTTAATCCATTAAAGAGGTCTTTTGCAGCAGATTTGCCTAATGCAATAAGTCATTTGATTTCTTGACTGCTGTTTCCATGAGCATCGATGGTTGATCTGAGCAAAATGAAGTCTTTGACAGCTTCTAACTTTTCTCCACTTACATGGATATTGTTTATTGGTTCAGTGGTGAAGATTTTTGTTTTATTTACATTGAGGTGCAACCCATACTGAAGGCCATGGTCTTTGATCATCATCAGTAAGTAGTTTAAGTTCTCTTTCCTTTCAAGCAATATGGATCTCTTTCATTCAGTTGGCCAGGTAACTAACTGTCTTACAAATTTTTTGGCATAGATGAGTGAGTGCCTCCAGTGCTGTATCAACTTACTGTAAGATTTCCATTTGTATTCCATCAATTCCCTGAGCCTTGTTCCTTGTCAATGCCTTCAATGCACCTTGGACTTCTTCCTTCAGGATCATTGGCTCTTGATCATATGCTACCTTTTGAAATGGTTGAACATCTACCATTTCTTTTTTGGTACAGTGGCTCTGTGTATTCCTCCTTCCACCTTAATTTGATGCTCTCTGCATCATTCAATAATTGCCCATAGACTCCTTCAGTATTTCAAATTGCGGACTGAATTTTTCTTCAGTTCCCTCAGCTTGAGAAATGCCGAGCATTTTCTTCCCTTTTGGTTTTCTAATTCCAGGTCTTTGCACATTTCGTTATAATATTTTACTTTGTCTTCTCAAGCTGACCTTTGAATTTTTCTTTTCAGATCTTTTACCTCCTCACATCTTCCATTTGCTTTAGCACTGCTATTCTGGAGAGCAAGTTTCAGAGTCTCTTCTGACATCCATTTTGGTCTTTTCCTTCTTTCTTTCTTGTCTTCTTAATGACCTTTTGCTTTCTTCCTGCATGATGTTCTAGATGTCATCCCACAACTTCTCTAGTCTTCAGTCTTTAGTGTCTAATGCATCAAATCTGATGATCTCTAAATTCAAGTGGGATATGTTCAAGGTCATATTTTGGCTCTCATAGTCTTGTTTTCATTCTCTTCGGCTTCAGCCTGAACTTGTACATGAGCAAGTGATGATCTGTTCTGCAATCTGCCCCTGGACTTGTTTTGGCTGATGATATGGAGCTTTCCCACCATCTTTTTCCACAGACGTAGTCAACTTGATTTCTGTGTATTCCATCTGGTGAGGTCCATATGTATAGCCATCTTGTATGTTGTTTTAAAAAGATATTTGCAATGAAGAAGGTGTTGGCCTTGCAAAATTCTATCATGCTATCTCCAGCTTCATTTCTATCACCAAAGGCCATATTTTCCAACTACTGGTCCCTCCTCTTTGTTTCCAACCTTTACATTCCAATCGCCAGAAATTATCCATACATCTTGACTGCATGTTTGATCAATTTCAGACTGAAGACGTTAGTAAAATTCTTCATTTTCATCATCACTGGCTTTAGTGGTTGGTGCATAAATTTGTATAATAGTGGTTTTAACTGGTCTTCCTTGTTTGTTGTTGTTGTTGTTAGGTGCCATCGAATTGGTATGGTCTTCCTTGTAGACGTATGGATATTATCCTAACGCAGACAGCAATGTACTTCAAGATAGATTGATATGTTCTTTTTGGTGATGAATGTGATGCCATTCCTCTTCAATTTGCCATTCTTGGCATAGTAAACCATATAATTGTACGATTCAAAATGGCCAATGCCAGTCCATTTTAACTCACTAATGCCTAAAATATCAATCTTTATGCATTCCATTTCATTTTCGGCAATTTCCAACTTCTCTTTATTCATACTTTGTACATTCCATGTTCTGATTATTAATGGATGTCTACACCAGCTGCTCCTCGGAAACCCTATACAGGGTCGCTATGGGTTGGAACCGACTTGATGGCAATTCAAAACAACAGCACCAGCTGTTTCTCTTCATTTTGCATTATGCCTCATCAGCAAATGAAGGTCTTCTCAAGACCTCAGCTGTTTGCCCAGAGCACTCTTCCCAAAGCCTGAAGGCTTTACTCTATTCACATCATGATGGTCAACTCTACTTTTGGAAGTCCACTTTGAGGAAGCAGCTCTTCCCCAGTCGCATTTTGATTGCCTTCCTGCTTGAGGGGCTCATCTTCCGGTACTATATCTGACAATATTCTGGTGCTCTTCATCATGGTTTAATATTCAGTGTTCTCGTGCTGACAGTGTTCCACTGTTATTCATAAAGTTTTCAGTGACTTAATATTCGGAAGTAGTCTGCCTCTCCTTCTTCCTCATCTGCCTTCATCTGGAAGCTCAGCTGAAGCCTGTCCCCCAACGGTGTCTCTGCTGGTATTTAAAATACTGGTGGCATAGCTTCCAGCATCATAGAAACACACAAGTCACCACAGTACAACAAACTGACAGATGAGTGGTGGATGAAACATTAAGAATGTCATAAATTCTTGGATTAATTAGTTATAGAACTGTTTATTGAAGAAGCTCATAAATGTGTGAAGAACTGCTCAAAATCTTCTAGAGAAAAGACAGTTCTCTCAATGAGGAGATTTTAAAGAAAATGGTATGTGGTCCCCTTCCTACTGGTTCTCAGAGATCCTTCTTCCAGAGCTGCCTTTTGTAGGAAAGAAGTGGATTCATGACTCCCTAAATATGGGTCAATGCAGTTCAGTAGGAGGAACGCAATGCCTGTAGCCCCTTACATTGCTTCATGTAATAATACCTTACACACTGTCCTACATCTGGTATATGTGCCACCATTAACATAATGAAAATCCATATAACATACCTGAAGCATCTCACTTTCTCAACAGCTTTATTGTTATTGCCTTTGATCATGCCTCAAGTTTTCTTACCTGCCAGGTCTCATTATCTACTCTTGTCATCGCAGTCCACTCTCTAGCCAGTGGTCAGTAATGTTTTTAAAAGAAATCAAATCATATTTTTCCTGTGCTCAAAACCTTCCAAAGCATTCCCTGTCACACTTGGAGTAAAACCCAAATTCTTTCCCATAGTCAACCAAGCTTCAGCCTCTCCTCAAACCTCATTTCTTGCTCTCCGGCCCTTGGATTAAACTATAGTCTACATGGGCCTCTATTTTGTTTTATAAAGAAGTCTACTCTCTTCTCAAGACCTCAGCTGTTTGCCCAGAGCACTCTTCCCAAGCCTGGATCTAAATCATCCCTCATGTCCTATTCAAAAGATCACTGCATTCAATCCTTTCGTCCTGGTTTATTCTTTCACTACAAGGGGCTTTAAAAAGTTCAGGGAAAGTGGAATTAAAGATAATGGAATTTCTCCTTGAAATTTTTGAATCTCCCTAATATTTGAAATTCTTATTTAAGGGATTACTTCTTTATTGTCTGCCTCGTTCCCTTTCCCACTACCAGCTTACCAGCTGCATGAGCAGGAATTCTGCCTTATTTGCCTCTGAATCTACAGTGCTAGTCTAATGCCTGGCAAGAGAAACAATAAATAGTTGATGGATGGCTAAAATCCATGTTTACATTTTAATCATTATGTATCTTTCTCAATGAACAGACATTAAAGAAGAGCTATAATCTTCTAGGCAATTGAAATTTTTTAAAATGGTATCCTAAATTTGAAGACAAAATATGTGCAACTCAAAACCTAAAGAAAAAGCTAATTTCTTAATGTATTTTTAAAAGCCCTTCAAACCAAGAAACTGACAAAATCGACAAAAGGTATAAATAATTCACAAAATGGAAAGTATAAATGACTCCTAAAATATATTTCAAAGTACATTATTTTACTTAAAAGATAACAAATAAAAATTAATATTACTAAATGACTTCTGTCAAGATTGCAAACTAGCTGAAACTCTACACAGACCCTCTACAACAAAGACACGAGAAACCAAATGGTAATCCTAGAACCCTGAGCTTCAGAGGAAAAGACAGACTACTGGATTAAATACTGACTAAGAGAAGAAGCTGAATGGGGCATAGAAAGAGAAGCCAGATTGGGGAGCTGTCAGCCATCCGGACTCAGTGTGGCCATCTTAAAGTTTTTAAAGCAGCATTTGGTCTTACATGCAGAAACACACCAGTGGCTGGTAACAAAAAAGATACATTTCTCTCCTTACCCACACTCTCCTGGTGACCAAATGCATGGCCAGCTCCCTCACTCACCCATGCCCTGATCTGCCAGAAGTCAGAGTTACGGCATTGTGAGTTGGGCACCTGGTATACGACCCCCATGTCTGAAGGTACTTGAACCTCACCTCTTCAGTTCAACAGAATGCACCATGCCAGTTCCAAGCAAGCTGTAAACCAGCAGGAACTTCCATTACCAGCCACCCTGCCTGAAGCTGCCCTCTGGACCTGAAAGAATTCCTTCAGGAAATAAAGGCCTTGACCTCAGCCACTGTTAGGGCCTGAACAAACTACTTCCAAATTAGATACCTTAACCATAGACAACACCTAGGCCTACAAGAACTTGATCTAGAGCCGAGCACACCACTCGCTCACACTCCTGCACCTCTACCTCATGAGTTCCTTGGCTAGCAGAGGATGCCAACTCACACTTAATACACTTTGTCACGGTTTTTGCCTCTATAGGTCTGGCCACTGCTCTAGTTTTTTCTTTTCTTTGTTGTTTTTTATTTCCCTTCTTCTCTCTTTTTTCCTTTGTTTTTGATCCTTAATTTCTCTCCTTTGCTTTTCTTCTGTTTTATTCTTTTCCTTTCCCCCCCTTTTCTTTCTTTTTGTTCTCTTCATTTTTATCATTCTCTTATCTTGCTCTTTTCCTCTTTTTTTCTCCCACGTTTTGTTTATTGTGTTTTGTTTTTTTTTTTCTCTTATTTTTCTTTTCCTATTTTAGGTTCAAACCACCCTGAGCTGTGCTGCATAAGCAGTGAACACAAAACTGTGCACACTTCCATTCTCAATCACACTGACCAAGGGCAAGCAATGACTGTCTGAGAACACCAATATACAATCATCACTTAAATAAAAGACCAAAATGTCTCAAAGACAACAGACAATTTCAATTCACATGAAGGAACAAGATAGAGAGCCTTGAACAAGTGACCAAAATGCACAGCCAGAAAATGTTTCTGAGGAAGAAAAGGTATTAGAACAACCTGATAAAGAATTTGAAAGAATTATATTTATGTACCTTTAGTGGACTAAGAGAAAGATCCAATGAGCTGAATATGAAAGCAAGAACACAGTAAAAACTTTAGAAGAATTCAGGAAAACAATTCAAGAACAAATGGACAAAATAAGTAAAAAGATAGAAACAACATTAAATCAGCAAATAGAAAGCCAAAAGATTAATACTGTGATTTCAAACAAAGAAAATAATACAATGATTTGAATCAATAAAACGTCAAATTAGTGAACTTGAAGACAAATCTCTCAATATTAGTCTGTTGAAGAACAATCAGGTAAAAGAAGGAAAAAAATCCAAAGAAAGTCTAGGATTATGTGGGACACCATGAAGAGGAATAACTTACATGTGATCAGAATCACAAAACAGGAGAAATAAAAAATTATTAAAAAATCACAGAAAAATTGTCAAAAGTTGTTAGATAAAAGCTTCCCTGTCATCATTGAAGAAAGAATAGAAGCATTTAAGAAGTTGAACAAATCAAACACGATAGACCCCAAAAGATAGTATCACTAAGACATATTATAATCTTTTTTTTAAAAAAACAAAACTAGGAAAGAATCCTGTGAGGAGTGCAAGAAAAATGAAAAGCTACCTACAAAGGAGAACCAAGAAAACTAAGCTTTGATTTCTTGGCAAAAACCATGTAAGACAAAGGCAATGGAAGAGAAGAGCTCCGCCAGCAACAACACAGAATACAGGGCCAAGCAGGCTCAGGGGATGGTCCCAGAACTCTGA
>NW_006408542.1:13213004-13214118 GCF_000296735.1 Chrysochloris asiatica
CACCTCCATTCGGTTGACTATAGGGGTGCCTGAGCTAGTGGACACAAGCCCCACCCTCGGAGGGTTCTAGTATGCATGCTAACAGATCTCCTTGAAATTTAAAGAGACAGTCACCGACTAAAACCAAACAGCCACAGCCGGCCCTTAACAGTTTACAACTAGAAACAAGGCCTGAACGGGGATTGTGGAGAGGGACAAGCAGACAAGAAAGGAAATAAGCCGAAAATTAAATCCTAAAATACATCAAAATGACCAACAGTGTCATCTTGAAATTTCTCAAGAAGAAGAGTGAAAAGGGAAGCCAATTTCCTGATCACAAATACCTGGAGGCAATCAAAAAACATAAAAAATACCAAAATACACACCCATCTAAGTATTAAGGCCACAGATAACCCCTGAATATGCCTAAAAACCAGAAGCAGATGACCATATCTGCACATGTCCAGAAACGAGATAAAGTGACTGAGGCAAATGAGCTGGAAATAGACCTACACTCCATACTGGAAGATGGGAAGGCTTTGGAAACGCCGGAGAAGGAATTTGGAAATGTGATTACAAAA
This sequence comes from Chrysochloris asiatica, assembly GCF_000296735.1. Lineage (NCBI taxonomy): Eukaryota > Metazoa > Chordata > Mammalia > Afrosoricida > Chrysochloridae > Chrysochloris > Chrysochloris asiatica. Next base: position 13,213,565 of record NW_006408542.1, read on the forward strand.
TGTATCAAGACACTATACAATGGAGTTGAGAAAAATAACGAAGAAGTCAGGAAAGCGCTACAGGAACAATCAAATAAGATAGAGACAGCTTTGGAAACAATTCAAAACCTACAGAAAGAGGTCCAAACGATTAATAATAGAATATCAGAAATGGACAATACACTGAAAGGGCAAAGGAATAGAACTGAAGAGATAGAAGCCAGAACTAGTGAGCTAGAAGATGAATCTTTCAACACTACTAAGATAGAAGAACAAACACAAAAAAGGATTTTAAAAATCTGAAGAAGGCCTAACATTCATGCTGGATAACATGAAGAGGAATTGCATAAGAATTATTGGCATTCCAGAACAAGAACAATCACACAAGTCCACAGATGAGATAGCTGAAGAGCTTCTGGAAGAAAAATTTCCTAACATCATGAAAAGTGAAAAGCATTCAAGAACCCCAGGATAGATAGACCCTAAAAGACAATCACCAAGACATATAATAATCAAGCTCTCCAAAATCAAAGATAAAGACAGGATCTTGAAAGCAGCTAGAGAAAAGAGATATA
>NW_006408542.1:13215053-13235884 GCF_000296735.1 Chrysochloris asiatica
CTGAGTCCCATCCACAACCTTGTGAGGTGAGACATTCCCACTAGAAAGGACAAGCAGACTGGAACAGCTACAGTGACAGAAGATACATCCTCATGATGAACCTGACCTATACACAGAGCAGCAGTTACTCTAAATATCAACAAAGAAGGAAAGAGTCTTCACATCAAGTATCAATGCTCTCCACTCTGTACACAGGGTAGATTGGGACGGGCAACTTAGACACTGGCTACCTAAAATGAGGGGGCAATAAAGGCACGAAGTGACTGGTTTACAAGGTTTCAAGAGGGGGTTTAGTTTAAGAATATGGGGGGAAAGAAAGAGTCCCCACGGAATAGCTGTCATCTTGTCTAGATAAGATTCGTAAGATTCAATAGTGAATACTTGTTATCATGACTAATAGCAACTGTCACAATTGTAAAGATAGAAGTTTTGTAAGGGGAGTGGTTAATCTTACAGTCCAGAAACAGAGGACCCTAGGACCATCAAGAGAGAAGGGCACAAGCAGAATGCGGGTCATTATCCAGAGAAGCAGCAGAACCAGAGATGGAGGTAGAGATGGGGGCATGGAGAGGGGGATCGGCTGAGGACTCTAGATTAATGCACTAAGAAAAGAAGGACTAAGAGCTGGTGGCCAGGAGGCAGATTTGCAGAATGTGCCCTTTGGAGATGTAAATTATTATATATGCCTGAGTGGCACAAAAAAAGAGAACTTACTGTTCCTTCCACTGTGGTGCGCTTTTCCTTGTGTCCTGTCTGCTTGGCCTCAATGGGTCTTTACTTTGGACAAGTGGAAACAAAAGTCATGGAAACTTTTCTGTTGATAACCTTGCTTATTAAACACTCCATCCCTGGATAATCAAAAAAGGTAACGGAATGACATATACAAAACTCTGAAAGAATAAACTGCCAACCAAGAATCATAAGCCCGGAAAAACTGCCCTTCAAATTCAGTAGCAAAATTAAGACATTTCCAAATTAAAAGAATTTTTTAAAAAACCAAACCAACTTTATAAAATCTGTGAAAGGAAGTTCTTTGGACAGAGAACCAACAAAAGCAGACAACAATCTACGATTAACATATGTGAAAACATCACCGAGAAGTCAACCCAGATATTTGCTGTTGTTGTTGTTAAGTGCAGTCGTCGTCGAGTTGATTCCAACTCATAGCGACCCTGTATAGGATTTCTGAGGAGCCGCTGGTGAGCTTCAACCACCGACCTCACAGTTCAAACGGCTTTGCAGTCTGGCGCATTAACCCACAGCACCACACCAGGACTCCACATATATAAGTATTTAAAGTACAACAAACCAACAAGACTGAAAATAGGGAATCAGAGTTATCAATTTGTAACAAAGATAATTACAAAAGAAAAAGAGGGAATCATATAGTTACAGAACTTCCAAGTGTTGCAAGGAAGTCAAGTAAATTTCAAGATAGAACAAACTCTTTTTAACTTGTGAAAAAATTAATAAATTTCAGAGTAACCTCAAAGAATATAAGTAAATCTTTTCATCAAAATAAAAAAGGAAAAAATCAGAACGATTAAGGTAAACATTAAAACAACAGCAATGAAGAAAACAACACGAAAACCCACAAACAAAATGATCTCAGCACAAAAAAATTATGTGAAACAAAAAACCCAGCAGCACCACAAAATACACACACAGCAAAAATAACTGCATCAATTCATATGTACTGATAATTACATATACAAACAAAAGGGAGTATTATGTAACATTAAAGAATAACAATGAATCTACGTAACAATTTATAATATGGCTGAATCTAGAGGACATTATATGCTGAAGTGAAATTAGTCAATCACAAAAAGTACAAATATTTTATGAGACCACTACTGTAAAAAGCCGACAAAATGGTTCACCACACTAAAAGAATTTTTGATGGTTATCAGGGTTGGGAGGGAAGGGGGAAGTCACTAGCTAGAGAATAGACCATGTCGACTTGGGTGAAGGGGAAGGCAATTTAAAATAGAGAGAGGTTGGTAAAAGAAGGATAGAGGCAGGGGAAGATGCTGGAGGAAGATGAAAGATTTAAAGGAACAGAGGTAAATACTGTTACATACACAATCCTGCAATAATGGTGACCTAAGGAGCTCTGGTAGCGTAGTGGTTACGAATTGGGCTGCTAACTGCAAGGTCAGCAGTTCAAAACTACCAGCGGTTCCACAGGAGAAAGATGAGGCTTTCTGCTCCCGTAAAGATTTGCAGCCTCAGAAACCCTGTGCAGGGTCACTATGAGTCCGAAACGACTTCACGGTGCTTAACAACAACAACAATGATATATACAGAGTCTTGCTGTGGTGCTGTGGGTTAATGTGTTGGACTGCAAAGTCATTTGAACCACAAGGTCGGTGGTTCAAGCTCAGCAGCCGCTCCTTGAAAACCCTATACAGGATCACTATGGGTCAGAACCAACTCGACAGGACTTCACAATAACAAATACATGCACATAACATATACATGGATAGCCACACAAGCTGAATGGGTTTGGGAAGAGGAGTGAGAGTATAACCATAAATATAGAAAGATCTGTCAGAACATATCCATGAATGTGGTGGAACTCAAAGGCATCAAAGTTATTATAACTTCTTAGTCATTACAAAACACCTTGAAGGAATGAGTCATTGGACCAGAAACTCAGGACAATCGTCGAGGGGTAAACCATGGTCTATTAGCATAACATAATTCACAAAGACCATGTTCTACATTCTACTTTGGTGAATAGCAACTGGCATCTTGAAAACTCATGAGAGGCCATCTAAGGTACAACTATAGGTCTCTTCCTGTCTGTAGAAAAAAAGAGCGATGAAAATTGAAGGCTCTTGGAAACAATTAGTCTCCACATCCCAGAGACCAGAACTAGCTGGGACCCAGCTACCACTACCAACTGCTCTGAAAGGGATCACATTAGAAGGTCCTGGATAGAGTGGAAGAAAATGTGGAACAAAATTCAACATCATAAATAAGATCAGGCTTTCTGGTCAGATAGAGACTGGTGGAAGCCCAAGACTATGGCCCTTGGTCACCTTTCAGGTCTGGAATTGAACTCATCCTGTGGCTCAACTTTCAGCCAGCAATTAATAGGTATATAAGGGCAACAACAACACTACTGAGGTATGCATACTATGAAACAGTCAACCATTGAAGATCCAAAGGGCAGTATTCACCCAAGAACAAACAGTTGTAAAGTAGGAAGAAAGGAAACAAGACACACAGGAAGAAAGTGGGATGTTGAGATGATTACCTTCAATATGAAACGAAGTGTTTGATTTGTTGAATGTAAAACTGATGATCTACTCTTTAAATCTTCACTCAATTTAAAGTTTTTTTACAAAGTAAGTACTGGAAACTAATGCAATTTCATAAGGACAATGTCCTATAAATACTGAAGTCAGGCCACATGTCACTGTTAGGTCTCATGCAGTGAGACAATAAAAATAAATGAATAGTAAATGTTAGAAGAGAAGCAGATGAATAGTTTTCAGGAAAATAAATTTAGAACAAGTAGGGTCCAATGAAGTAGTCAATTATAAGCTATGCATAAAAATGATAAATCACTTCCCTTTTACCAGCAATGACCTGTTGGAAATGTAATAATAATAATAAAAAAAATCCCATTCAAATTAGGAGCAAAAGTGACTCTCAATAACAATAAAAACTTATGGAATACCCAGGAATCAACAAGCGATAAGGAGAAGAGCATCAAATCATATTAAGAAAATGTAGCAATTACAGTGAAGGACATGAAAGAAGAGCTAAGTCCTTCCTAGGAAGAGTCACTTGATAGAAACAATAGCTCTCCAGAAGTCATTTGTAAATTTAAGGCAATTCTACTCACGATTGTAATGTGGGTTTTGTTTTGTTTTTTCAAATCATATACAAAAATAAATGACAAGCATAGAATAAGAAAATAAAGGAATGGGTCACTGGGAAATGGAGAAAGACTTATAGTTTCTGGATTGTGAACCACTCTTTGTATGATATTAAGCATTCAAAACAAATAAATTTAAAGATCACCTTTCTGTTCAAAAGTTTTAAATTACTAGTTGGGAAGATGTCTTAGATGTCTTCCAAGCATATGATGCTATGATATCTCAAAATGTCAGTGGTTAATATAAAGGAACCACGTTACTACCTTTATTCCCTCTGTATAGTCAGTGTTTGATATAAAATTGTCCCTTAATTTAATAAACTGTTTCTCACACTAGCCCAGAAATGAGTAGGCACACCTTCCTCAGCACCCAAGAGTTCTAGCATCTGAACCTCACTGCCTTACCCCAAACTGTTCTTTAGTTGATAACAATAGATATATTCCTAGAAGGTGACATTTTGAACTGTAATAGTAACAGCAAATATTTATTGTGCCTGAATAGTTATTCTTTCATGAAGAATTACTAAGAAGCACACAAGAAGAAGGAATAATTTCAGTAAATGTTATAACATACCCAGTTGTGCAATAACAGAAGCAGCAACCAAAAATACAGAGTCCTGGTGTGGCGCTGTGGGTTAATGCACCAGATTGCAAAACCGTTTGAACTGCAAGGTTGGCAGTTCAAGCTCACCAGCTGTTCCTTGGAAACCCTATACAGGGTTGCTATGGGTGGGAACTGACTCAACAGCACTTCACAACAACAACACAAGAAGAAGGAACAATTTCAGTAAATGTTATAATAACACAGTTGTGCAATAACAGAAGCAACAACCAAAAATACAAAAAAAAAAACAACGAAAAATACAAAAAAAAAAAAAACCAAAACTTTAAAAAAAAAAAAGTTTGTGGGAAAATGAAATGAAAATATAATGGAATTTTTCCATGACCTTTTTGAAGCCCCCATGTGTGTGATTATGGATGCTTATTATGTGTATAAGGAGTTCTGGTAGTGTAATGGTTATGAATAGGGCAGTTAACTTCAAGGTCAGCAGTTCGAAACTACCAGATGTTCTGCAGGAGAAAAATGAGGCTTTCTTCCCATAAAGATTTCAGCCTCAGAAACCCTGTACAGGGTCGCTATGAGTAGGAACCAACTCCACAGCACATAAACACAACCACCACCACCATTATGTGTATAGGAAGGCATGTGCATGATAGATGTATCTGAAGGCATATGTATATACATGTTTGTATGTGTTATATATATATAAAATTAGGACTCCATGGGTTAATGTGGTGTACTGTAAAGTCGGTTTGAACCACAAAGTCAGTGGTTCAAGCTCAGTAGCCACTCCTTGGAAACCCTACACAGGGTCATTATGGGTTGGAATCGACTCAACGGTACACAACAACAATATATAATTACAGAAGGGGCACAGTTCCGGAGGCTTCCTAGACATTTCCAAACAACTCTTGGGATTGATTTACTGAAAAAAAATGGTCATAGTCTCATGGGGCAGCTTTGTCAAATGGCATAATAGTGCACAAAGATATTGTTTTATATCCTAGTTTGGTGGGTGGCATCTGGGGTCTTAAAAGCTTGCAAGTGGCTGTGTAAAATGCAACTATTGGTCTTTACTTACAGAGAGTGAAAGAGAATGAAGGAAATCAAAGGCTCAATTAAGGAACTAGTCCATGGAACTACTAATGGCCCAAACACGACCACGAACTCTTCTAACCTGAGACTAAGAGAACTTGATGCTACCACAACTGACAGTTCTAACACGGTAGAAGGTCCTGATAGAATAGAAGAAAAATGTAAAACAAAACTCAAAGGTCAGAGCTACTGGATAGATACAGACCAGAGGAACCCCCAAGATGAATCACTATTTGGAATTAAAGCTATTTCTGTAAGTCACCTTTCAGCCAAATAATAGATTGGCTTATAAAATAAACAATATCCCCCATGAGTAACGTACTCCCTTAAACTATGAGACCAAACGTTCGAACAGTTATCCAAGAGCAAAGAGAAGGCAAGGAGTGGAAGGCAATCCAGATCAATGGAATCAGAACAAACAGAAAAGAAACAATGATAATGCTGACATATAAAAAATGTAACCCTGGCATGGAAAAATCTGTGTGAAAAATTGCTAAAGAGGAACCTAGTTTCCTTTGGAAATTTTCACCTAAAACAATGAAATGCTGTTGTTGTTTTTTAAAATAAAACATTGTACTAGTAAATCAGATAAGACAATTTATCTGCCTTCTGCAGTTTTTCATCTAAATCTAGTTTAGACGCTAGGGCATGTATATCTGAAGAAAATAGCTACCATACTAGGCAGGGTGTTATAGAATCCAAATATGTAGTACAAATAAACAATTTCACAGGAAATTCAGTAAAAACATCACATCTAGTAGGCTAATCATTAAAGCCTTGGGGGAATAGAAACAGAATCTGAGGTGGTTTTGACAAATGATACAATTTCAAGAAAAGGCAAAGGATTTTACAATAAGGGATGTTCAGAGGGCTCGAGAATAAGTGAGCAAGCCAGTTGGGGCAAGTGGAACCTGCAGGTGGTGGGCAATTCTCCCAACTCCTGGGAATCTACTTCATCAGTTCCTGATACCTGTATCAATACCCTGGATGCTCCTAGAGTTGCCATTTCTTCTTAATTCTCATTCCTCCCTCAAAGTAATCCAAGATCTGCTCTCTTCATCTGCAAATATCTCTTTCTGTTTCCAATCTCTCCTCATCACCAATTCATGGTGCACATCTTACCACATTCATTTCCTTAAATGTATAACCCATCTATCCCTACACTTATAAAACCACCAATGACTAACCATTGCCTACAAAATAAAATCATCTCTCTGCCCTTCAATGCCTTCCACCCTCTGTTCCCTAATGCAGCTCTCACTCCATCACTGGATTCCAAAAATATAATATATACATTTCATGTCTATGCTCACGCTTTTTGCCTAGAAAATTCTGATTTTGTTCCTAGGGGGCCACACGTGTTAGTGCAGGTTGTGCGGTACAGGTATATCTCATATCATTGCACTTCACTTTACTGCATTTCACAGATGCTGTGTTTTTACAAACTGAAGGTTTTGCTTTAAGCAAAACTATCAGTGCCATTTTTTCCGACAGCATGTGCTCCCTTTGTTTTTCAGTCATATTTTGTAATTTTCCCAAATATTTCAAACTTTTTTCATAGTGCTATTACACACTTAATAGACTACAGTAGAGTGTAAACTATACTTTCTTTCTAGGCACCAGAAAACCAAGAAAGTCATGTGACTCACTTTATTGCATTGTTAGTTTTATTGTGGTAGTCTAGAACCAAACCTGCAATGTCTCTGAGGTATGTGTGCACATTATAGTTGTTGTGAGGCACCATTAAGTCAGTACTCACTCATAACAACCCTATGTATAACACAGTGAAACAATGCTCAGCCCTAAAACATCCAAACAATTGTTGCTATGTTTGAGTCCACTGTTGCAGCTACTCACCTCACTGACGGTCTTCCTCTTCCACTGACCTTCTACTTTACCAAGCATGATGTCCTTCTCCTAGAACTGATCCCTCTTGATAACATGTCCAAAGTACATAAGGTAAGGCTTTATCAACCTTGCATCTAAGGAGCATTCAAGCTGTACTTCTTCCAACACAGATTTCTTTGTTCTTCTGGCAATCTATGGTATATTTAATATTCTTCACAATTATTATAAAGGCATCAATTCTTCTTTGGTCTTCCTTATTCATTGTCCAGCTTTCACATGCATATGAGGCAACTGAAAATACTGCAGGTTGGATGAGGCTTAACTTAATCCTCAAAGAGACATCTTTTGCAGCAGATTTGCCCAACGCAACATATCATTTGATTTCCTGACTATTAAGCATGGGCATTAAGGAGCTCTGGTAGCATAGTGGTTACGAATCGGGCTGCAAACCTCAAGGTCAGCAGTTCAAAACTACCAGCTGTTCTCTGGGAGAAAGATTAGGCGTTCTGCTCCTGTAAAGGTTTACAGCCTTGGAAACCCTGTACAGGGTTGCTATGAGTTGGCACATAACCACCCACCAAACATGCGCATTGGAGTCCTGGTGTGGTGCTGTGGGTTAATGCGCCAAACTGCAAAGCTGTTTGAACTACAAGGTCGGTGGTTCAAGCTCACCAGCTGCTCCTCGGAAACCCTATACAAGGGTCGCTATGGGTCGGAACCGACTCGACGGCACTTAACAACAACAAGCATGGGTATTGGTTGTAGAACATTACACTTTATATAAATGGTATTCATGTCAGTGTTGGGCAGTGCACAACCTCTGCAACCAAACAGATGGCTTGTTTACATGTCCCACTCCCACCCCTGCCCACCTTGAAGGCCTTCCAACAACTCAATTTTCAGTGATCAATTGTGCCTCTGCATCACCAACTTGATACCTTTATTATTTGTGGTGGGGGGGAGTTTATTAAACTGGCACATCGACAGTGCCTTAAGCAAAGCCAATACTTAAAAGATGCTTGCAAATGATGACAAGATAATGTTAAGACAGGCAGGATGTGATAAAACTTGAGTCCTGAAGCCCAAATAAGAAGTTCTGACTTTATTTGGTAGATGCCAAATAGGGTCAAAGACTCAAAAGGATGTCTCAAAAAGTCTTATTTTGGCTACTGGAAGCAGGCAGGCTTTCTTTGAAAGACTGTCCCAGAAAGAAGCCTGACTACTCAAATTGCCATTTGGGGGGACGTCTCTGTTGAAGGAGCCAGAGAAGAGGTTCCCTCGTCATCCTTAGTCATTTTGTTGTTGGTGGTGGTGGTGTTATGTGCCTTGGAGTTGGTTCCAATTCATAGCGACCCTATAAGGGTTTCCGAGGCTGTAAATCTTTATGGGAGCAGAAAGCCTCATCGTTCTCCCGTGGAACAGCTGGTAGTTTCGAACTGCTGACCTGAGGTTAGCAACCCGATTTGTAACCACTATGCTACCAGAGCTCATTTAGCCATCCTTTATCTTTCTGGGATTATAGAGTCTGGTTTTCATGCACCTACACTCAGAAAATGAAGCTCAAAACTGGACCATTAAGCCAAGAAAAGCATATTTTGCCTGAAATATCTGGGTAGCTAAGGAAACAGTTTTGACTTGAATAATTATATACATTTATAAAATACACATACACAAATTAAGCACTGCTCTTATCCTCTTCTCTCCCTTCTTTTGCAGTCTCCCTCCTTTCCATCTCTCTCTTCTTTTGGGGGGTGTCTTCTCTTTCTCTCCTTCCCTAAAATTATTATTCACCTATCTCTCATTTCTTACCAACTGCTTTTGCATTAATTCTCTCCAGCCTGCCTTTTCTTCTCTCAAAACTCCCTTCCATCCCCCCCCAAAAAATGTATATATATATATATATTATTCAGGTTATTTCACTGGTTTTGCCTGTGTTGATTTAGCCAACCTCCACAATATCTACACTCACTTCTCCAGTTCCATTTACTAATGTAGCTTGAACTGTCACTATAATTATGATCCTATAATTACCATTGAATCATTTCAAGGTTCATTTTCACATGACCCTCTAAAAGAATCAAGAGCACTTAGAAATTTAGGTATATAAATTAATTTTATAGCACTGTTGGAGTACCAAATAAGTAATTCTTATCTGTAAATTGAAAATTAGTTAGAATCTAGTAACACTAAACAAAATGAGCTTCCTAATGAATTTCCTTTCAAAGCATATATCTTGGATTTCATTCCAAGATGCCATATCAGTAATAGACTCTGTGGTACTAGGCAATTTTATTTACTTCTTAGGTTACATAAAAATCTTTACTCCCCAAAGGAAGAATATTGTGTGGAAGTAATTCACTGCAATATCAGGGCATGTAACGCCATTCCCAATGGGCACATGCCTACCAGGAAAAAAAAATCACAAGACATATTTTTCTAAAAAATGAATGGATCACAATAAAAACTTGAAAATAAAAAAATAAAAATAAAATTAATAGAGGGGTAATCTTAAAACAGTATCAAGCAAAGATAAAATAAAACAAATTACACAATTTGGTTTTCATCCCTCAAAAAGCTGTTGCACTTGAAAGGCCAACTTTATTTTTTATTCCTCCCACAAAACATGTAAGATAAACTCACTAGCACTAAAACCAGAAATAAGGTATCAAACTACTAACTGTTCCTTGGAAATTCTGTACAGGGTCGCTATGAGTCGGAATCAACTCGATGGCACTTAACAACAACTGAAAAGCAAACACGGTCTTAGGAAAGATGAAAATATTTTCCTTTCATATTGGTAAAATAAAAAGAAAAAAAACATAAACTACATAAATACTGTTTTTGTATTAAGAGCACTTTAGAGTTTCTTCTCTCATAAGATACGTGTTTCTCTCCACCCCATACATAAGACCCTTCTGAAATCCACAGTATGAACCTTTGGTACCAAATAGTAGGCAGGTGTTTTGCTAGCTCCATACAAAAAAGAAGGAAACAAAGGGCACAGATATCCATTATTTAGAGTCTATCGCTAAGTTAATTTCCTTTATAATGTTAACACTCTATTACAGCACATATTATGCCCTGGGCAGAGAGTATAGAATGTGTGGGTAGTGTACAACAGACTACATATTCACCATAACAAAGCTTCATTTTTTCATACACCACCAAAAAAAAAAAGGCAAATATGAAACTCAAGGTTAAATTGTTGAATAAGAGCAATGAAAGTTGAGAGAAATCTAACTAGCCGGATACTATTTGCTCAAAAGTAAACTACAAAGATGAGAGATTTGTCTATCTGTATCCGCTCTACTCCTCCTGCCTGGTGATTTCACCCACAAGAGAAGGGTGTCCAAAATGGGAACAGAGGTAGGGCCCAACCCATCCCTTAGCTGGACACGCCTGGGGCCTCTCAGGGCTTTGAACCCAGTATGATTGGACCTCCCAAAGGCTGACAGGACGAGACGGGACGGACAAACTCGACAGGACGGACTGTACGGGCAAAGAAGCAGTGCGTCCTACCCGGAGGGCTCCCTCCCAAGGCCGGCAGAGTACCTGCTCCGGTCATCCAGGCTGCGGTTGTCGGCGGCCGCAGCGCGCCAGTCCGGCAGGGTGCTGGCGCACAGCACCACCATAGACACGATCACGAATACCACGGACACGCTGGCCAGAATTTGCGCGGCCAGCGAAGACGTGGGTTCCTCGAAGGTCCGCCGCATGCGCTCCAGCCAACGTCTAGAGGGGGCCGCCTCGGCGCCGCCGGGTTGCGTCTCGTCGCGGCCCAGCGCGCCCTGCTCGTCAGCGGAATAGAAGGTGTAGGTGTCTGACATGCGATCGTCTAGGCGGCGCTGGCAGCAATATTCGAGGTGCGCGCCCTCCAGGCCCCAGTAGATCATCTCATTGTAGAAGGAGAGCTCGCACATCCGCGGAGCGAAGCGCAGCTTGCCATGGCCGCGTACGTAGAGCAGAATAAAGCCGAAGGCCTCTGAGTGTCTGTCGAAGAAGTACTCATTCCGCTCGCGGTCATAGTCGTCGCACACCTCGAGCACGTCGCGTTCCGAGCGGCAGCCGTGCAGCCGGCTTACGCGGCGCAGCGGAAAGTCCTTCAATAGCTCCCGGGCCAGCGAGTACCTGGCGCCGCCCACGTTCAGTACCACCGAGGTCGCCCGGCTGCGCCCAAAGGTCATGGCTGGTCGCCCCGGGGCCCCTCGGCCCGGGGGCACCGCAGCCACCCTCCGACCACCGCAAAGGACCTGCCTGCTGTTCGCCGACCGCAGAGTGCGCCGTCGGGGCCGGTGGGCTGTCGGGCTCCCTCTCCCTTGGGGCTTCGCTCTAGTCTTGCGCTGGTCCAGGCGCTCCTCCGGGTTCTAGCCTCCTTAATAGCCCAGCCTCGGTACTAGCAACGTGCCCTTCCCGCGGCGGTACTTGTGGGTAGCCGAGTAGTCCCCTCCAGAGCCAGCGCTGCGTCCCACTGGCCGGGAAGGAGGCTGGGTCAGCGTCACCGCCCCTCACGCCCAGGGGATGCCCCCTCCGAGGCTGGGGTGCCTCTCCAAGGCGGCGACGCCGTTCCCTCTGAGGGGTGCGTGTGCAGCAAAGATGCACCGGAGCCCGAATGCTCCCGGGTCCCTGGCGCTCCCTCCAGCCGAAGCTCAGCAGCCTTCTTGCAGCCGTCCAGAGGCGAGAGGCAAAGTGAGCGGGTTTGGCGGCAGCAAGAAGCCAGTTCCGAATGGCGGGGGCGGGGCCTTCCTCGCGGTCCTCCCTCCTCTCGGCTCAGCTCAGCACCCACTGCGCGCCTCCCTCCTCGTCTCGCCCGCGTTGGTTATCCAGGGCCAGCTCGGGCTGGGATTCCCCGCGCCCCACCCTGGACCTCGGGCTCCCCGCCCGGTGACGCCCTCTTCTCGCTATGCTCCAAAGGGATCCGCGGGGCTGGGATGTAAGGAATAGGGAGCTCCGAGTCAAGCAAAGCACCACGACCAGGATGCCGGCTCCCGCATCCAGCCCCAGAACATTGGGATGACCTGAGGAGCCAAAACAGGCCCTTTTAACAACCCCAAAGGGAAGCTGGGAGGGTGGTGAGGTGATGACTGGAGGGCGGAGACTGCATTAGTAGAGCTTTTGCAAAAACTATTCCAAGCCCAACTGGTTTCTGAGACTGCCCCAAAGGATTTCTCCAAGAAGCCACCTCAACCACAGCTTTTCCTGCCGACTTTGCTTTTGCTCTTCCTCTTCCCGCGCGAGAAGACCCACGTACCGTGTGCTGTGAAGGCGGACCCACGCCCCAGCATCTAGACTTAGTGACTCCCGCCCACCTGTCCCCCCAGTAGCTGTGGCCCCTGCCCCCGCTTTCTGCAGCGCACGTCCCGAGAAGGCGCCTACGTTGTTAAGTGCGCCTGGACCCCTCTTGATTCTTCCCAGAATGTGTGGTGAAAGTCTGGGGAGAATCACCTTGCCACTATCAAGAACTGAATTTTTCGTTGCCTTTATCTGCTTCTTCCTTCTTACAATGCCTCGATTTCCCACATGTACCCTTGAGCTGGCTGCAGCACTGGTCCTCAGAGCATGAAGAAACCCTTCAGGCTCCATAGAGCGAACTGTCCCGGCTCAGGTCGATGACCAGGTAGTGGGCACCCCTTGAAAGGGATTATTTTAAAGTGTTATCAGCAATCCACATGATACCGACACCTGCAACCGAGCCCGTACAGTGCCTGGGAGAGGCCAAACAGGTGAGTTGTAAGGCAAATTATGTTAGATGCAAAACAAATACGGGAAGAAAAATAAGGGTGGGGTTGGGTGGAATACGGTCATCTGATCACAAACTAATCCAGCTGGTGACTGGGAAGAGTTGTATTTTGTCCTTCACTTTTCATAATTTTGTAGGGTATCTCTGCGCCCACTAGAGGTCACCATAAAAGAATCCTTTTACTCTCGTTTCTAGCGGAAAGGCAGATACCTAAAAATTGGAGTAAAGTAAAATCACTCTGGGTGGTTTCTTAAAGATAGAAAATCTCTATAAATTTCCTTTTCCTCTGTTGTTGCCGTGGAGTAGAGATCCTGTATAGTGATTCCAAGACTGTACATCGTTACAGGAGCAGAAAGCTTCATCTTTCTCAGGCAGAACTGCTTAATGGGCTTGTACTGCCAACTTTGTGTGTGGTTCGGTTTCTAGTGCTTATCCTACAGAGCCACCGCGCTCCCCTTTTGTTGTTGTTGTTAAGTGCCATAGAGTTGGTTCCGACCCATAGCGACCTAGTATAGGGTTTCTGAGGAGCAACTGGTGAGTTTGAACCCTTAACCTTGCGATTCAAACTGATATGTTGGACCTGTGCTTTTCGTCTTGCATTACCACACCAGGACTCTGCTATCCCCCTGTTGTTGTTGTTAAAGTGCTGTCAAATCGGTTCCAACTCATCGAACCCTATGCAGGATTTCTGAGGAGCATCTGGTGGGTTTGAACTGTCCACTTTGTGGTTAGCAGTCCAGTACTTAACTTACAGCGCCACAACTATCCCCCTAGACTTGGATAATTTATCATAAAAAAGCATGTCAAATGATTAAAAACGAAAAAAAAAAAAAGTAGTTGTTTGTTTGCAAAATAGTTACTAAATAAGAAAATTTCCTCCAGGAAGGTTTAAAATCTGTAGAGCAAGTCTGTGCATTTGCCTGACTGGAACAATCGGGTCGTCAGCTACAGAATTTAGATTTGATCCTATAAAGTATGGGGTCTCAGAAGCTTTTAATAACATGTGACTGATAAAAGCTTTATTTCGGAAAGATTCCTCTGCCCATTAGTGTTCTTAAGAGGCCATTTCAACAACCCAGGAATGCTATCCCAGCTCCAGTGTCTGTGTAAATGAGGAAAGGCAGTTCTGAGAAACACTAGAGAGGAAAGACTCGGCAGATTTTGGAAATAGATTTGTTATGGACATGAAGCTGGAGAAAAGTTTGCAGGTGTAAACCGAGAGAAATGACCCTGGCTTCCCATCAACAAGAGCCAACTGCTCAAGGAATTGTTAGAAATACTTTCCAGAAGCATCTTAAGTACCAAAACATGGAACAACTATTGTGGGAATCATTTGCTCCAACATTTATTTCCTGTTCTCTATGTCTAGAATCCCTTGAAAGTCTGTTGATTGAATCAGTTGAAGAAATAGCTCATCTTAAATTAAATTTGTACTTAGAGAATAAATTAATTTGATGACAATACAGTTTATGCCTCTTAGGTATATTTTCATAAGATCTCTTAGAGATAGGTTTAAATCATTTCATTTGTTTCAAGAGTAATATTCTTATTGATTTTAATATCATTAAGCTACTGCAGCAGCAATACTCAAATCATTTCCTTAAACAAAGAAAACAGTAAGATAAAGAGACGATTAGCTTGTCTCAATACAATCTGGTTTAGAAAGCATTCTTTCTTTTTGCATTTAAAAAAATTTTTTTAATTGTGAACTGAGTGAAGGTTTACAGACTTTTGCAGTCAGCAAATTAAACACTGTGTTTCACTTCAAAGATTACAATCCCCTCCCTGCAACAACAGTTATCCTGCTTCTTCCCTGTGGCTCCCCATTTATATATTTCACAAATGATGAAAGTAAATATATTTATACATACAAACCAATAAATATATATTCATTTAAATGCTCAAAGGGTACATTCTAAGCCAACCTCCTGCCCACAGGCACACAGCTTTACTCAGTCCATGGGCCTACAGCCCGTAGGTGCTCTGTCTCTCCACACTACTCCTTTGCCACGGACTCTGCTGTTACATCTTTTCTAGGTAAGATCTCATGCTCTACTCAATCTCTTCCTTCTTGACGGTCCTGGAATCCTCTGTTCAAACACATCTCCCTGCACTTCAGACCTGTTGGCCACTTCACTTTCAACCTAGCCCCCAGGGGCTAGGTCAGTGCCATAGGCTCAGGATTTCATACCTCTGGGTAAACTTCTGACTAGCCAACTCTTCCTCTTCTCTCTCTCATCTCAAGTTCAATGGATGTCTATGGAACATGGCTAAACTCAGTGTGTGTCTTCATTGCTTCATTTCCCCCACTTCCACTCATAAGTAGACACAGGTGGTTACCAGTGAGCATACTAGACTGCTCACAGGTTTCCTTTAAGTTTTAATCCTAGAAGGGGATTTTCCCTGATGAGCTGACTTTTCTTGCCTTGCTTCCTCCAAAGCAAATAACATGCCTAAAGTTCAAACAACCAGTCTGCTTTTTTTCTGCAGGTCTTTCTTTCAATAAGAATATTCTGTTCTCCCAGCAGTTCTGGGTTGGTCTACATGTCTTTTCAAGGGGGAATGTCCCAACTCAGAAGCTTCTCCGTAGGGTTCAGGATTCGACCTAAAGCCCCATATCCCACAAAGGCTTAACAAGAAGCCTATTTCCCTGGGCAAATTCGTTAGCAAATTCAATCAGTTATAGGCAAAAGATTGACTTACAACCTTTCTGGAGTCATAATTCCCAATATTAATTTCTATCACACATAAATGTCTATTTTACAATAATAATAGGCAGGGCAAACCAGCATCCACAAGACATTCAAACACATCAACATTTTTCCCTTCCTTTACCCATTCAGCCTATGTTTCCATCCATGTATTTGTTCACAAAACACGGTTGTTCCAAGGTTGTATACAAATCACTATTTACTTCTATCCCATTTGGCCAGTGCATATCTCCCTAAGTCTACCCCTATCTCCATTGTTCATATGCCACCCTCCCACTTGTGTACTGGCCTCCCCTTCCTGTTGTATTGCCTTCCCTATCACTCAAGCTAACATGTGTCTTCCCTCTATCTAGTGAATTGGTCTCCCCTCCCTCCCACCTCTAGTAACCATCAAAGTTTTTTTTGTTTTTGTTTTTGTTTTAGTATGGGAACCTTTTATTCAGCTTTTAGAATAATGGTCTCATAAAATATTTGTCCTTTTGTAATTGACTAATTTCACTCAGCATACTGTCCTTGAGGTTTATACACGTTATGAGGTGTTTTGCAAATTCATCGTTATTGTTCCAGTTTGTGTAGTATTCCATTGTGTTTATGTACCAAAGTTTGTTTATCTATTCTTCCATTGATGGCCACTTAGGTTGTCTCCATCTTTTTGCTATTGTGAATAGTG
This sequence comes from Chrysochloris asiatica, assembly GCF_000296735.1. Taxonomy (NCBI): domain Eukaryota; kingdom Metazoa; phylum Chordata; class Mammalia; order Afrosoricida; family Chrysochloridae; genus Chrysochloris; species Chrysochloris asiatica. The sequence continues at coordinate 13,231,569 of NW_006408542.1, forward strand.
CTGTGATGAACATTGGTGTACATATATCTATTCGTGTCCTGGCTTGTATTTCTTGTGGATAAATACCAAGTAGAGGGATTGCTGGGTCATAAGGTATTTCTATTTCTAACTTTTTGAGGAAGCACAATACCATTATCCAGAGTGGTTGAACCATTTTACAGTCCCACCAGCAATGTAGAAGCATCTCTGTCTCTACAGTCTTGCCAGCATTTATTATTTTCTGGGTTTTTTTTTAAGTTTGCTACTAATGCTGGTGTGAGACATCTCATTGTTGATTTGATCGCTATCACTGTAATGGCTAATGATCGTGAACATTTCTTCATAGGTTTGTTGGCTACCTGAATGTCTTGCTTGGGGAATTGTCTGTTCATGTCCTGTGCCCATTTTTAAATTGGGTTATTTGCCTTTTTCTGGAGAGGTGTCATTTTCTCTAAATTGTAGTCACTGAAGACACTACAATTTTCCCAATCTATGGGCTCCCTTTTTACTCTTTTGTTGAAAACTTTTGATGCACCTATGTTTCTAATTTTTAGGAAGTCACAGTCACCTATATTGTTTTCTATTGTTTGTGTGTGTTTACAGTGTTTGATAGTGTATTTAAGCCATGTATTAGAACCCCTAAGTTTTTAGTTTTTTTTTAATTTTTTAATTTTTTATTGTGTGATAATTTACATGGGGGAACATTAGTTTTACATTCATTCTATCATACATCATTTCACTGCCATAGTTACCATCCTGTCCACGTATCATCACCCAACCAGAGGGTATACCTCACAGGCCCTCCTCTCCTCCCATGGTCCTCAGCACACAGCCCCCTTCCCTCTCTGGATCTTAAGTCCTCAGCCACTCCATCTCTCCGTGTCATCCTCTCTGTCTCCATCTCAGGCCTCACTGCTTCTCTGGGTGGGGTCCCGATCTCCACTCTTCTCCAGTGATGGTCCCAGGGGCCTTCGCTCCTAGACTGAAAGGTCCCAGGGGCCTTCGCTCCTAGACTCCCCTCCTTGCTATAAAATAACCGCCTTTACATTTCCAGTCCTCACAATCAGTCCTGATAACAATTATTCGCCCTTGCATCACAAGAGACCCATGTGCATTTCTTTTCATCAGCCATTCCTAGACAGGTTGGATATTACTCACTTGAGACTCTACCATCCTCCCCACCGTGTTGTTCTAGGCTCCCTCTTGAAAGCTTGTAAGCCAGTCACTTCTTACCTTTGTATCCCTCCCCCCATTTTGGGTAGCTAATGTTCAAGTTGCCCATCCCTATACTGAACACATTGTAGTCCTTTTTAGGTATTCCAATCAGTTTTAGGCCGAAGACGGACTTACAAGCTTTCTATGGTGATATTTCTGGCTATTCCTTTTTCTACTCTCCCGTGACTGTTTTATAATATAATCCATGAAAATTAAGGTTCAAAAGTCAGCCGAAAGTGGTTGGGTCCCCTCAGTGCAAACCCCCTTCCAAGATTAAGACTCAACAGGAATACATGCTGTGATTGGTGACCACGCTCCACACCGATAAGGGGAAGTGAGGGAAAAACAGCGGTGAAGCAGTGAGCTAAGCCCTACAATGTTCAATAGACTTCTGTGAACCCGGGTGAAGACCTGGTTAGCCAGCAGTGTGGCAAGACCTGGGGACTCTTGGGCCCAGAGTCAGTGACATAGCCACAGAGGACTAGCGCAGAGAGTGAAGCATCCAGCTGCTAAGAAGAGAGGGCATATAAATAAGAACACCCATTTAGCTCATTCCTACCTGTCTAATTGTTCTCCCGTCTATATTGTTCTTCCATTCCCCTCTCCCTACTTCTATATTGCCCCCCTCCCCAACACCCAACCTATCCTGTGTCTATTCCCTGCCCTGTACTCCATCTTCCCCTCCTGTCCTTAACCCAACCCCTACGCCTAGCAACCTGTTAAGAATCCACTTTAGTGGAATAGTATGGGTTCTTTTTCTTAGTCTTTTACAGTATTGGACCTATACAGTATTTTTCCTTTTGTGATTAACTAATTTCACTCAACATAATGTTCTTAAGGTTCTTCCATGTTGGGAAGTGGCATGCAGCTTCCTTGTTATTTTTCAAGGTAGCATAGTACTCCATTGTGTGTATGTACCACAGTTTGTTTATCCATTCTTCAGTTGATGGGCACGTTGGCTGCCTCCATCGTTTTGCTATTGTAAATAGTGCACCTATGAACATTGGAGTGCATATATCTTCCCATGTTGTGGCTCATTTTTCTTGTGAGTAAATACCAAGTAGAGGAATTGCTGGATCTAATGGTATTTCTATTTTCAACCTTCTGGGGAAGCGCCATATTGCTTTCCATAGAGGATGGACCATTTTGCAGTCCCACCAGCAATGCAGGAGTATCCCAGTCTCTCCACATCCTCGCCAGCATTTATTGTCCTCAACTTTTTTGATCTTTGCTGTTATTGTTGGTATGAGATGGTACCTCATTGTTGTTTTGATTTGCATCTCTCTAATGGCTAGTGATTGTGAACATTTCTTCATATGTTTGTTGGCTGCCCGGATCTCCTCCCTGGTGAAGTGTCTGTTCATATCCTGTCCCCATTTCTTAATTGGGTTATTTGTCTTATTTTTGTAGATGTGCAGCATTTTCCTATATATTTTAGAAATTAGTTCCTTATCCGATATATCGTTGCAAAAGATTTTTTCCCTCTCTGTGGGTTCCCTTTTTACTCTCTTGGTGAAGTCTTTTCATGTGCACAAGTGTTTAATTTTTAGTAATTCCTACTCATCTATTTTGTCTGTTTTTGTTTGTGTACTTTTCAAAATGTGTGGCAGTCTGTATATGATCTGGATTAGTGCCCTCATGTTTGTCCCTATTTTTTCATTGATGATCTTCATAATTTTGGGATTCACGTTTAGCTCTTTAATCCATATTGAGTTCATTTTTGTATAGGGCGTGAGACAAAGGTCTTGTTTCAGTCTTTTACATATTGCTTTCCAGTTCTGCCAGGACCATTTATTGAAGAAACTGTCACTTCCCCATGCAATGTGCCTATGCACTTTGTCGAAGATCATTTGGCTGTACGTGGTTGGGTTGATATCTGGATTCTCGAGAACACCTAAATATTTATGCCCTTCTTTTATCATTAATGATCTTTATAGTTATAGCTTTTACATTTATGTAAAACTCCATGTTAAGTTTGATTTTGTATATAGTATAAGATATGAGTCTCATATCTCATAAAAAATTAGAAATCAATTTCCAGTTTTGACAGCACCATTTATTGAACATAATTAGTTTTGGCCCTTTGTCAAAGATCAGTTGACTGTAGGTGGATGGATTTACTTCTGAATTCTCAATTCTGTTCCATTGATCTTTGAGTCTCTCATTGTACCAGTACCAGACTGTTTTAACCACTGTGGCAGTACAGTAAAATTTGAGATTAGGGAGTGAGATGCCTCTAACTTTGTATTTCTTCTGAAAAAAATTCTTTGCTTATCCAGGGTCTCTTTCCTTTCCATTTAAAGTTCATGATAATCTTTTCCCTCTTTTTAAAGAATCTTGTTGGAATCTGGATTGGGATTGCTTTATATCTGTAGATTATATCTGTATTGACATTTTCACAATGTTAAGTCTTTGGTATCCATGAGCATGGTATATTCTTATATTTTTGTAAATCTCTTTTGGTTTCTTATAGTAGTGTTTTGTAGTTTTCTTTGTATATAGGTCTTTTGTTTCTCTGGTTAGATTTATTCCTAAGGATTTCATCCTTTGGGTGGCTACTGCAAATGGTATGGGTTTCCTAATTTTCTTTTCATAACTGTCTTTTTAGTATAGAGAAATCTAACAGATTTTTGTATATTAATCTTGTATATGCCCTGCCACTTGAGTTCCAATAATTTTCTTGCTGAGTTTTTGGGATTTTCTGTGTATAAAATAACATAATCTGCAAGTAAAGTTGCTAGTTTAGATACCTTTAATTTCCATTTCTTGCCTTATAGGTCTGGCTAAGACTTCCAACACAATATTAAATAAGAGTGGTCATCCTTGTCTGGTTCCTGTTCGCAAAGAGAATGCTTTCAGTTTCTCTCTGCTGAGAGTGATGTGGCTGTTGGTTTTGTACATATGCTCTTAATTATGTTGAGAAATTTCCCTTCATTTCCTACGTTGTTGAGTGTTTTTATCAAGAATGGGTGTTGGGGAGACAACAAACAAGATGGCGGATCGGGTGGACTTATAGCAGAGAGTTCCTCCAACAACAACACAGAATACCTGACCAAGCAGGTTCAGGGGCTGGTCCCAGAACTCTGAACCACATAAAAAGGAATACTTAGAAGGTTGGAAGG